>NC_081411.1:411446055-412646055 GCF_030272615.1 Cryptomeria japonica | reverse complement strand
CCTTGTTCACTAATATTGTTGTGATTATAGGTATCATCTTGGTCATGGTTGTTGTCTTGGTCATGGGTGTTGTCTCCTCCCAAGTTCTCTTGATTCTGAGTATTGAATATGTAGGTCCTTGCCCTTGTTCTTTGGATTCTATCATTGGTATTCCTTTAATTCTTCATGTCAAAATCCTTGGAATCTTGATTCCTTTACTATTTAGCATGAGGAGATATTTTTGTTTGTCTAATTCTATAAGCCTTTCCATGAGTTTTTGGAAGGTGGAACTTTGTTGGAATTGTTGGATGATATCCTCAGTGATCTCATCTTCCCCCATATGTGTGTATTCATAAAAAGGATTGGACTCCCTACAAAACATGCTTGATTCTAGTTGTGGGTCCCACTCTTTGCTTTTATGAGATCGAGTGAAAACAGGCATTGATATGCTTCTCGATAAGTGAGTTCTTCTCTTAGTGGGCTTGATATTTATTCTTCTCTTATTGGAGTTTGTGGTTCAGGTCAAACTTTGTTGTAAGTGATGCAAATGTTTGGAAAGAAGGCAGGATTAATTTTTCCCCCTTTGTTGAGACGTTGGTTGAATGCTAACTTCTGATTATAAGCCCTACTTCTCAAAGGCTCTTCATCAAACTCATTGGTTTTTCCTTGAAGATATAATTGCATGTGACATAAGAAGATATGATGTGATACAAAGAGGTGATAGTTAATGTAGAGAAACTTTATCCTCTTGAATAACTCCTTAGGACTAGGTTGTCTCTTCTTTAATTTAATCTTTTGACAAAGACTTCTTATTCTCAAAATATGGGGAGGGGTCATACAAATGATCAAAATGTTGATGTTGTTGGTGGATAGGGATACTTCATTTAGATACTCAAGCTTACTAGTCTTAATAGAGGGTTTGTTCGATATGCCCCTATGACAAAGTATGTCAAATGATATGGATCAAGTTTCCTAATATAGAAAGCAAATTTGACAAACTTGAATACCTAGCTAGGTATTGTTGTTGAGATAGTTTGGATGATAACTTGTGATCACTTGGTTTGATACTCCTCTAATCTTATTGGATGAAAGTCTTTCCTAAAGATAGTTGAAAAGTTGATAACCACCTCAAAAGGTGCTTTTTTGGATTTGAAAATATCCTCCACTTATGATTTCTCTTTGCTTGAACTAATTTTTGAGTTCGTTGATTGATATTTTTGCAAGATGTTTTAACATTTGTGACAAGAATACATAGCACACATGAAGACAATGATCATCCTAATGCTAAAAATTTAGTGTATGTTCTTTGAGGATGTGTTCAAATCCCCAATGTTTTCACTAGTTTGGATAAAAATAAGACACACCAAGTAGGCTCTTTATGCAAGGGTCATTGACAATACCATAGCCCACAACTCGATACTCCTTCAGCTAAAACATCCATGTCACCTCCTAGGGGGCGCTCATTTTTTTGCCTTTTTCCATAAATTAACCCAAAGAGGATTGCTTCTCAATTGAGTAGTTATCTTGGGAGATGTATGGTGAGTGATCTCGGGGGCGGATTCTTCCCCACCCTTGCACTATCATATTGTCAATGTATGGAAACTGACTCACCTCAAGGTTTCTACTTTTATGGTTTATAGTAAAGGTTTTGTTCAATGTGGGAAATAATAAACTCAATTAAGAGGCTTCCCAACCTTTAGAACAAAGGCTTTTTGCGTCACAAGGATGCTAGGGGAAGGCTATCAAACACACGCTACTGTTGGAGGGGATTTTCATCAGCCTCCACATTTGATTATAGTGGGTTGATAAACTTGGATTTAGTCATTTCCCACTTGGCTCATTCCCTTCTCACTAGCACCCTCAAGGTGTTCAGGAAGGCAGACCCTCTAAAGGTTTTAATTGCTTGAAAGTAAATAACAAATGAAAAGAATGTGTTTGGATTTTTGGTCACCTAATTAAGGGGAGAGCATATACCTACCACTCAAGACAAAGCACACAATGTTTTTTTTACCTTTCAAAATAATGATTATCTAAGTCCTAATTGGAGATGTTTCTCCAATCAAATATGATGTTTATTTAAGTCTCACATAGAAATTATTTTCTAACTAGGAAAGTGAAATCTTGGTCAACAAAATGAAAGCACGTTGCTATAAAGTAAATCGATTTTGCAAAACTGGACAAGTTGATTGTTCTTTTTAAGCCCAAATTTGAAGTGTTTTTGCTCCCAACTTGCAAGAAAACAAATTTTGATTTGTGATTCCTTTTACCTTTGCAAGTTATGTTATTTTTAGAGCCCAAAAACAAATGTGATTCTTTTTAAAGCACCGAATTGAAAATGTGAAGTTCTTTTTACCAAAGGAAATGTGAGTTCTTTTTTTACCAACTTTGAAAAAGCTAGCAAAGAAAATCAAAAAATCCTAACTTAACTCCTTTAATCTGCAAGAAACTATTAGAAACCTGCAAAAAAGAAAGAAGTTAATGAAAATCCCAATCACTTGGTGGGATAGACAAGCCTAATTCGCCAAACAAGATTACAAAATTTTGCCTCTGTGAGAAATGCGCTATTACAGAGTGAAAATACACTACAACAGAGAGTCAATGCGCCACTACAGAGAGTAAATGCGCTAAATTGTCTAGAACCAAAAAATAGATAGAAGATAGAAATTGTAACCCTGCTGATGCAAATTCTCTATTATAGAGAATGTATTGTTAGGCCCAATATGGAAAGCTAATGTACTGAGAGGGGAGGGGTGAATCAGTACTTCAAAACATTTCTTCAACAATATCTTTACTATTATGCATAAACTGAATAGTGCCGTAACATAATGTAAAACTAAAACAAATAGATAATAATCATACATGATTCACTCCATAACACGTATATTTTGGTTACGCAGAAACTCTTGGATAGAGAGAAAAACTGCAATGGGGATGACACCCACAACTTCACTGCTGCAATAATAAAGAGTGCTCGATTAGAGCTACATGTTTAGCTATTTTTGATAGCTTACCCTGTTAGGAGTAACAAGATCTATTAGATCTACCTTGCTAAAGGATTTTACAACACTTCATCTAAAATGTTGCACCTAGTTAGAGGCTTTACAATTTATAGACTTGATTAGAGTCTTTTACCTCGTTAAAGGTTTCTCTTTCAACTTCACAATATTACAATAAAATCATTACAAATATCTGCAACTTTACATTTGAAATGCTATAGCAGATTCTACGTGCTTAGAATAGATTACCTTGCTTATAACATACCTTGGTAACCCATATAGTAACTCGGTAAACCCTTCTGTTTACTCTATTATTTGACTGTTCTCTAAAAACCTTCTCGGTGACCTTTGTGTCTCCGTAACAGTCTTCTTACACTCATGCACACACCTTTAACTCTTAACTCATGCTGTATAAATAGATCTCTTATGACGATGATCCAATTCATTGCTTTGATCTTACAAACATGATTTATTGAATGAATAACCATGCAAAATATTTCATTGGTTAGATAACCTCAAAATCATATGCTATCTTTAAGTGCAATTTCCAATATGATAACGGTTAGATGTGCCTTGATCTTGTAACACATTTTCATGTGCATGTCTAGGTTCAATGAATCTGGTAACACATTTCACTCAGTGTAAATCAACTCGATGTGTCATCTTTTCTGCTCGATAAACATGTAAAGATACTCGGTAGACAGCTTGGTGTATATTGTGTTCTGTGACTACTTTCTTCTGTAACTGACTAGACTGTACATATCGACTAAATATTTCAGTAATAGATAACCGACTAGAGTATATAGTATAACTTTGACATAAAACTAATGGCAATCTGATAAGTAGTAACATGTATGTGTTGTGTCCTACTTCAAATGCGTTATATCAATGAGCATATGCACTATAACAAAGACCAAATGCGCTATAATAGAGACCAAATGCATTGCAGTGTACAATGTACACACTAGAAGATTATGTAAGATTTCTTGGTTAGACCTGCACAAAAAAAATTTGATAAATTTAGGGGCCAAGCCCCATGGTGGGTGCCATAAATATGTGTTGGAAAGTGTGGAATCTACAAAAGAGAATCAAACAACATCAAACACACACATGAAACATTATATATGAGTTAGAAAGCAGAATAGAAACTAAACTAAGCTAGCTTCAAAATCATGAACCCCAAGCACGTCTCATGTTCCTCTATATCCAAGTATCTTCAAGATTTAAGGTGGCTCTCACTCGGAAGAGCACTTGATCTTTTAGATGTCAACCTAAAGAACTACATTGAAGGATATGCCGAGATCAAAATGAATGCAACTAAGATCCTAGCTAGTGATAAGTTGATACTTTGTCATGTTTTTACCATCAAAACTCTTAGTTTTTTGACATCTTTTGGGTTGCATTATGGTAGTAAAGTATTGTGAATTGACTATATTCCATGTGTTAAACCTAAACTTATGAAATCATGTTTGAGATTTGCCGGTCTATTCCTGCAGGCATGCCAATTTATTCCTACAGCCAAGTGATTTGTCCCTATTGTTATGCGGATTATTTGGGATAATGTTATATGTGAGTTAATGAATGTATTAATTAATTAAAATATGTATGCATGTCCTTGTATGTTGTTCTTGTTTAGTGAAGATAATAAATGATGTCGCAATGGATGTTCTCCTTTCGCGCCTAAGGAATGAAGAATCACGTATGAGATAACTAGAGATCAAATTGAAGAGGAGCCGAGTGAGCACAAATATGGCATAACCGAAGTAGCCATACATCACTATGGGAGTTTAACTCTAGTGGGAATTTAATTCGCAAAATATCACTACGAAGTGCAAAGACTATGGTTTGGTTTAGATCCATGTTTCCTGCAGCCAAGCTCTAGTTATCTTCTTCATATGTCAATCATCCACCTCTTCTTTTGGGCATGATTTGAGTTGTCCATTATAGTTGACCTTTGCTTTATAATAATCTCTTCCTTTTTCTTAGAGGTTAGATAGAATAGAAAGGAATAGAGAAGAGAATTTTGACAAGCATTCTAGAGTTTTTCTTTTAGAACATGTAATCATTTTCAGGAAGAAATAAATGAAAAATATGTTGTTCTGATCTATTAAAAGTATTTGGTTGGAAGCTTGATATCACTCATCCAAGGGGGCCCACTTGGTGAATAATCCTGTGTTTATGTTCATTGAAATTATTTCTCCTTTAGTTGCAGTAGAAGTTTATGTTGCAGCCACTGGAAATAGATCCACTGACTGTTCCTGCAGCCAAGCCAGAATAGAGTGATTTCTGTTATTTACATTAGATCATTCCAGCATAGTTTTTATAAGTTTTCATGTAGCCTTCTATGATTTCCATTCTTTCTTTTCCTTTCTGCATAATGTTAGTTACTGCAGCAATGCAGGATAGCCATTGAAGGAGCTTGGTGCATATATAGTGCAGACCCATTTCAAGTTTTATGTCCCTGGGTTGATAACTAAATGAACACTAGCCATGAAAATAGTAAATTTACCAGATGAATGTCCAAACTTTGGATTGAGATTTCAATTAGAGTTATTATTATTATAGTTATTATAGTTTTTTTTAATTGGTTGAAAATTTCATGAATCTGCATGCATAGCAGAAGAAGAGACCCCAGAGGTAGATTTCTACCCACTCATCCTAATCATGCAGAAGATAATTTCCTGGATATAAATCCTTTTGTTGAACTTTACCAAGCCCCACAAAATTTGAATCACCCTGAATCTGAATTTCCAGAAGGTAGTCTTCATTTCCTTTTTGGTCCACGAGAAGAAGAATTTCCTATAGTAACAACCCCCACAAGTCCAACGCAAGGGAATCCTCCTCCTAGTGGAAATAATCCACCACCACCACCAGGTCCAATGTTCAAGTTTCCGATCTCTGATCAGCATTATAATACTAACCTCAAGAACATTCCAGCATCTTCACTCCCTAAATTCTATGGGTTGGTGATAGAGGATCTGGATACATTTTTGTTTGAGTTCGATGTTCTTTGTAGGAGTTTTGACTATACTACAGATGCCCATAGACTCAAAAAATTTCCTATCACTTTGAAGGAGTCATCCTTGAGATGGTTTATGAGCTTGGATAGTAGCACAATCAATACATGGGATGAGATGAAATGGTTGTTTCTTGCAAAATACAAATATTATTGTAGAGGCACTGATCATCATGGGGATGATATCTTTAGAATGACAAAAACTAAAGATGAGAGTCTTGAAGATTATCTGGAAAGGTTTATGTTTAGTGTCAAGAAGTCCAAGCATAGTACTCTGAATGAAGATTCCCTCAAATTGATATTTTTGAGGGGTATTAGTGATGAATGCACTAATTCTTTGGATCTTATGGGAGGAGGTGACATTACACAATCTACTTGAGCTGAATTAGGAAAAATTTGCAAAAAGTATTCCAAATCTACATCTAAGAAGGATAGGAGATTTAAGCCAGGGGCACCATTGTCAGCATTTGGAACTGGATTTTCTTGATTGGAACTTAGTCATATGTTAAAGGACTTCAAGGAGGAAATTATAAACAATATGGCTACCCAGTTGGATACATTGGCAACTAAGAAGAAGCATGAGGAAGCTTATGCATTCCTTGCAGAATTTTGTCTTCATTGTAAACAATGGAAGAAAGATTGCATATGTAAGATAGTTGCAAATGTGGAAGTGCCTGACTTCAAACTAGTTCAAGGTGAGGACGAGTAAGTCTTCTATATTTCTCAAAGAAGACCAAATTTTCAAGGACAAGGTATGCCACCCAATCCACTTTCTTTTTCTGGTTATAGTGGTAATTCTTATGCACCAAATAACCAATGGCAACCACAGTATTCTCAAAATTTTGGTAACTATCCACATTGGTATGGGTCACAAGGCCAAGGGCAGCAATTTGCTAATCAAGTTCCACAGTGGCAGTAGCCATAGGGGAACTGGTATCCACCTCAAGGTCAAGGGAACCAGTTTCAAGGGAATTGGCAACCTACCTCTCAATGGAGGGGAAACCAATCATGGCCAGCCCAATCTTCTAGATATCAGCCTCTTGTTCAGTAGCCACAACTTCTGGCTTTAATGCCTCCTCCTGCAGCTACTGCTACACTGCCTAAACCAACACAGTTGCCTACTCAACCATTGCCAAATCCAAATATCAAATCTTAACAACAACAACAAGCTTATTCAGCTAATGTTAATCAGTACCCAGCCTATTCTTTATCACTAGATGACATACACCTCCGATCTCGAACAACTTTACCTAATCCCTCTCATCCAGTTATCACTGAGGTATAGAAGGAGCAAGAAATTTCTAATTCAATAGATACAATACCCCAGAGTCAAATATTGCCACCATTTCCCCATAGATTGCAAGACAAAGAAGTTCCCATTGAACAACAGCAAAGCTTTGATATTATTGATCAATTGAAGCACATTTGTGTTAAAATTCCATTATTGCAAGCAATAAAGGTTGTGCCTATATATGGTAAGGCATTGAGAGAGGCATGCCTAAAGAAACCTGGTAGGAAGAAAAAGGATCCACAAACAGTGTATGTTATGGGTCAATTGGCTGATATCATGTTAGGTAAAATTGCAATTCCAAAGTATTCTGATCCAGGTAGTCTTGTTGTGAGTATAGTCATTAATGGCAGTCAAATAAAGAATGTTTTGATTGATTTAGGGGCAGCTCTTAATGTAATGACAAGGGAAGTAGTGAAGCATCTAGAGATCAATAGTTTAAGGGCTACACCCATAGTTCTCCAACTTTTTGATGGCTCTATAGTGAGACCTGACAATATCATAGAGGATGTAGTAGTTATTCTAGATTCCTGGGAATATCCTGCAGACTTTATGATTCTATCTCCAAAAGCAACATTGGGAGGATATCCGGTCATTTTGGGTAGACCTTGGCTTGCCATAGCTGATGCAAATATTGGGTGTAGATCAGGAGACGTGACTATTTCAAATGGGAGTTCTACATTTTCCAGCACAACCATAGCTTGAGCAGCAACAAGTCGTTTGGCATATCTTGGGGGAGGAATCTAAAGAAATTGACTCTATTAATCGAGGACCACTCATGCAGTTATATGATGAGGAATCAATTCTTTATAAAATACTGATAAATGAATTTATAGAAGAGCAAAAATTTCAGGAATTGGTTCTGAATATTGCAAGTTTGGACTTTCTTGTAGCCACTGATATTTTGCATACTCTGTTGCCGCAGGAAAAATCTTTTTCTCATTTTTTTGATATAAAACAGATTGATCTTACTATTAAGATAGAGGTGGAATTGAATAAATATTTGAATATCAATAGAGATCTATCAGATACTCAAAAAGAGGGCCTTGTAGACTTGTTGAAACTCCATAAAAATGAGTGGTATTGATCTAGCAATTTGTACTCGCCGTATTTACATAAAGGATGATTGTTGCCCACTTAGACAACCTCAAAGAAGAGTCAATCCTACCTTGGAGGAGATAGTTAAAGAAGAATTATAGAAATTGTTGAAAGTTAGGTTTATCTATCCTATCTCTAACAGTCAATGGGTATCACCTCTGGTGATAGTGCCTAAAAAAGGAGGCAAATGGAGGATATGTGTTGATTATAGAGCTCTGAATTTAGCAACAAGAAAAGATCATTTTCCATTGCCATTTGTGGATCAGGTATTAGATTCTCTTGCTGGTAAGAGATATTTTTCATTCCTTGATGGATTTAGTGGCTACAATCAGATACAGATAGGCCAAGAGGATCAAGAGAAGACACCATTTACTTGCCCATGGCACATGTATGCATATTTTGTTCTTCCTTTTGGGTTGTGTAATGCTCCAGCCACTTTTCAAAGAGCAGTGATCAGTATTTTTTTTTATATTTCTCAAGATATTATAGAAATTTACATGGATGACTTCACAACTTATGGTTCTGAATTTGATCAAGCATTGGGTAATTTGAAGAAATTTTTGCAGCGATGTGAAGACTACAATTTGTCTTTAAAAAATGAGAAGTGTTTTATCATGATGGAAGAAGGAATGGTCCTTGGTCATCATATATCTGTACAAGGCATATAGGTGGATCCAGCAAAGATTGAGGTCATTCAGCATATTAATGACCCTGTGAAGCAAAAAGATGTGAGAAGTTTTCTTAATCATGCTGGATACTACAAAAGGTTTATCAAAGATTCCAGTAAAATTGCAAGTCCCTTATATTCACTGCTTACCAAAGATGCAAAATTTAAATGGACCCCAGCATGCAATGAAGCTTTCTTAAAGCTTAAGCATGCTTTGACTCAAGCACCAGTTCTTAAGGGGCCAAATTGGTCTTTACCATGCCAAATCCATACAGATGCATATGATTATGCAATAGGAGTAGTGCTAGGCCAAAGAAATGACAAATTGGAAAATGCAATATATTATATTAGTAAGAATTTGCAGGGACCTGAATTGAATTACACAGTTACTGAAAAGGAAATGTTAGCTATCATATATGCACTTAACAAATTTAGACACTATATCATAGGGTATCCCATATTTGTGCATACAGTTCATACTGCAATAAGATATCTCATGAATAAGCCTTCAATCATTGGTAGATTAGCTCACTGGTTATTGTTGATGCAAGAATTTGATATCACAGTTGTTGATAAGCTAGGGAAGTCTAATGTGGTTGCAAATTATCTTTCACATCTTCAATTGCAAGAAGATTCTACAATAATAGATGACACTTTTCCAGATGAACATTTATTTCTCATACAGGCTCACACTCCTTGGTATGCTGATATTGCCAACTATCTAGCTACAACTAAGATGCCAATTTATTTCTCTCCTAGGGGAAAAAGGTTGCTAGTTGAAAAAAGTTTTAACTTTTCATGGATTGTTGATTGTCTATTTTATACTCGACCTAACCAAGTCATGTGAAGATGTGTCAGAGAAGATGAAACAGATGACATCCTACATGCATGTCATGATGAGCCATATGGAGGTCATTTTGCTGCCAAAAGAACAGCACTGAAAATACTTAATACAGGATACTATTGGACCACATTACACAAGGATGTAGCTCAGTACACAAGGAAATGTGATAGATGTCAGTGAATGGGCAAACCTATAAAATCTGATGAGATGCCACTATATCTTCAAATATCAGTTGCACCATTTGACAAGTGGAGATTAGATTTTGTTGGCCCAATTGATCCCTCTTCTAATGGCAAATCTTATATCTTGGTATGTACAGACTATGTAACAAAATGGGTAGAAGCTAGAGCCATGACACATGCAAGAGATAATAAGGTGGCTGAGTTTCTCTATGAGGAGATATTTACAAGATATGGAGTACCAAGGGAAATTGTCTCTAACCAAGGACCTCAATTTACTTCAATATTGATAAAGGCTTTGGTCAATGAATACAATATAAGACATGGGAAATCTACTCCATATCATCCATAGTCTAATGGATAGGTAGAAGTTACAAATAGAGAACTTGAGGCTATTCTTACAAAAATAGTGTCTATTCACAAGAAATATTAGTCTCATCAACTTTCAAAAGCAATTTGGGCATATAGAACAACTTGGAAGACACCAATTGGTTTCATACCTTTTGAGATGGTTTATGGCAAAATAGCAATGATGCCTATTGAATTTGAGCATAAAACTTTGAGAATAGCTTTGCAATTAAATATGACATTGTCTTAAGCACAGAAAGAATGCATTCAGCAATTAAATGCTCTAGATGAATGGAGAAAGATAGTTGTTCACTAGACAGAACTAATTCAAAATCAAAGAGAAAAATGGCATGGTAAATATACCAGGAAAAGAAATTCAAAGTTGGTGACTGGGCACTACTTTATGATTCCAGATATAAAGATGCTATGGGAAAGCTTGAAACTAGGTGGTTAGGTCCTTATGAGATAGAAGAAGTTTTCTAGAATGGAGCAGTCTGTTTGTCCATTATTGATCCTATTCGATGTAAACTCTTAGTAAATGGGCACCGACTAAGACTATATCATAAGCTGGCTACTAAAGTAGAGTTCACGCAACAGTTTGTTTCACAAAGTGACATAAAGGTTCTTGCAGCCACTAAAAAGGTTCCTGCAGCCACTGAAAAGGTTCCTACAACTACTGAAACTGATTCTGCAGCAACTCCTGAGCTTTTTGTTACAATTAAGCAAGCTAATAAAGGTAATGTTCCTCCAGCCTCTGCATTGAACATATTTCCTAGTTCATAATAAAATATTTCCATTTTATATGGGAATATTCTTCTCCGTACATAAAATCTCATCCACGACATTCCATCCCATGTTCTTACCTATCATTTCATTTCATTTCGCCTTCATTTTCATGCAATTGCAGGTACATGTATATTGTATTTTATTTTAATTATGCATTTATTAGTTCATTATGATTATATCCTGTTTAAATCAGCTCCACTACCCAAAATCTTGTCAGCTTGTGTGGACACATGCTAGGTTAAGTTGGGGGGGGTACTTTGTGGTTCATTTTCCAATATGAATAATTATCAGTCCTTTTTGGTACCCCAAATTGATCTACTCCCCATCATTAATTATTATGTTATTATTTCACACAAGTGAATAATAAAGTCTGCTACCAGAATTAAGATATGTAAAGAGATTTCATTTTTAGCAATATTGTCAAATATTATGGTTCAGCTACAGAGAAAAAAATATTAGAGTAAAAGATGGGTGGTGATCTAATTCACCATGAGCAATTGGTCCATGAAGGGTTGCTGCAGGATGGTCTTTGTGAGCATTATTTCATAAACCACGGCTGGTTGGATTACTTCTTGAAAATCAGGGATTACAATGAAGAAATTGATGCAAAATTCATGCATTCCTTTGATGAAGGAGAAGCTATGGTTAAAGGTTTGAGTGTAATTTCTACGGAGCAGCGAATAGCAAAAGTAACAGGGTTGCTGCAGGAAGGAGAACTCTTTTTGGAATCAAAAGACGCAAGGAGTTCTAGGGCAGAGTTCACAACTCCCACTGACAAACCCTTAATGGTGGATAGACAAGGAACTAGAAGGGTTTCTCTACCAGCACATTGGCCTCAAGTAGCTTTGTATGTTATGAAATACATTACATGTGAAGGGTGGTATAAAAACCTCCATTCACCTCATTTTAAGTTACTTAGTCATCTGCGGCATGGCCGGTGAGTTAATGTTCCTAATTTATTATACCATCTCATTTTTGCAAGTGCTAACGAGATGCAAAAGAATAGAAATTGCTCTGTTAGCCATCATGGACTGGTTAAGCTACTTGTACAGCGGTCCCTAAGAGATGTTTCACAAATGGAATGGGGTGTATTTGAGGATATAAAACAATTTAGGGTTGATGATGCCCCTGTTGCAGATAATCTGCCAGTTGAAGAAGAAAATGTTGCAGATAATCCACCTATTGAAGATGAGAGTTTGTTTGTTGCTGAAGGAGCCACAGTTATTATGGAAGAAAATATTGAATCAGAACCAATTGAAGAACAACCCTCTACTTCTCTTCAAAGTGATTCGCCAGTTTTGTGAAGGAAGGGAAAAGAGTTAGAAATGGGTGAAATAGAGGAAGAATTTATTACCTGGCCGCAAGTAACTTCGATTCCTCCTGCAGCCAAGAGGCGTAGGACAAAAATTAAAGCTCCTGCAACCATTCCAAAAGTGTATGTGAGAAGAACATGAAGGAGGACACAGAAGACTCAACCTATTGGTAATCCAACAGAGGTTATTGCAGTAGATACTTCAGAAGAAGGAAGCCCTATGGAGAATGAAATTCAAGAAAATGTTGTTGAGGATAAACTAGAAAATCTTGCTTCTATGGCACTACAATTTGAAGAAAATGTTGAAGATGTTCTACAATAGCCTGAGGAAAATATGGGAGGTATGCCAGCTCAGAATAAGGAGTTTATTTAAGAAATCCCATGATCTAAGGTAGTACCTATAAGACCTCCTTTATCCCTAAGTATTTTATCTATTTCTTTAACATTTTATAGACAATGGGATATAGAGAAGGATAGGTTGCAAGGGATTATTGATAAACAACAAAAAGAGATTGAAAAGAGAGATAACAGAATTGAGGTATTAGAGGTTAAGGTAGAAATAATTTATGATATGGTTCCTGAGATGATGCAGTGTAGGGCACCTCCAAGAATTTATGCAGTACATTTGAAAGAGTGGTATCTAAACTTGAAATTAAACCGCATTGTTAGGGACCTTAATCCTTCCTTAGAAACACCTGAAGAATTCTTTTCTACTTATCAAACCTCTCCACCTTTTGTGAAAAATTTTCTATGTGAATTATATTTACATAACTATGTTGTACCTTCAAACAGGGAGTGGAATACTTTATTGTATATTGGGGATATCCATATCAGAGCTTTAATGTCATGGATCTAAAATGAGATTAGCATAGGGCCACAAGCCAAGGAGTATGAAAAATTAGAGCTTGATTGTCCATTGCCATTAAGAAGGGAATCACAAGAACCAAGGGTTCTTTATTATGATTGACAAAAGTTACTAATAAGAGATGATGTTAGTAAAATAGTGCTTCCAATGAGAGAAGAATTTTATCAAGCATATGAGCATTTGGTTCAAACTAGCAGGATAGCTACAATGGAAGGGTTAACTCAGCGCTGGAATAATCTACTAGAACATTTCAAACAGGGAGAACCTTACTCACTACAAAATTTTCATGCAGCCATGCAAAGAGCCCCTAGATACATACAGTTAGGCAGGGAGAAAGCTAACAACTGGCTACCATTGATCTTTCAACCTTCGATCCTTATGTGGCCACTCTTGGCATGCCAGCCAATAGAGCAGAATTGTGATGTATTCATAGAAGAAAGAGCTAAATGGTCCAAGCTAGAGAAAATGAAAGGGTTTTATTGGAACTTGGCTTCAAGGGGGATAGGTCAGGGCACTGTTGGTGATTTAAGGGTTATAGCGCGAATCAAAAATTTTCCTTTTGCTGCAGGATCAGCAAACTCTTAAAGTTGGGGGGCATGATAAGTTGATATTTTGTCATGTTTTTACCATCAAAACTCTTAGGTTTTTGACATCTTTTGGGTTGCATTATGGTAGTAAAGTATTGTGAATTGACTATATGTATTTCATGTGTTAAACATGAACTTATGAAATCATGTTTGAACTTTGTCGGTCTATTCCTGCAGCCATGCCAATTTATTCCTGCAACCAAGTGATTTGTTCCTATTGGTATGTGGATTATTTGGGATAATGTTATATGTGAGTTAATGAATGTATTAATTAAGTAAAATACATATGCATGTCCTTGTATGTTTTTCTTTTTTAGTGCAGATAATAAATGATGTTGTGATGGATGTTCTCCTTTCACACCTAAGGAATTACGAATCACGTATGGGATAACTAGAGATCAAACTGAAGAGGAGCTGAGAGAGTGTAAGATATGGCATAACCGGAGCATCCATACATCACTATGGGAGTTTAACTCTAGTGGGCATTGAATTCACAAAATATTGCTACGACGTGCAAAGACTGTGGTTTGGTTTAGATCCACATTTCCTATAGCCAAGCTCTAGTTATCTTCTTCATATGTCAATCATTCGCCTCTTCTTCTGGGCATGATTTGAGTTGTCCATTGTAGTTGACCTTTTCTTTATAATAAGCTCATTGTTTTTCTTAGAGGTTAGATAGAATAGAAAGGAATAGAGCAGAGAATTTTCACAAGCATTCTAGAGTTTTTCTTTTAGAACATGTAATCATTTTTAGGAAGAAATGAATGAAAAATATGTTGTTTTGATCTGTTAAAAGTATTTGGTTGGAAGTTTGATATCACTCATCCAAGGGGGACCACTTGGTGAGTGATCCTATGTTTATGTTCATTGAAATTATTTCTCCTTTAGTTGCAGTAGAAGTTCATGCTGCAGCCACTGGAAATAGATCCACTGACTGTTCCTGTAGCCAAGCCATAACAGAGTGATTTCTGTTATTTACATTAGATCATTCCAGCATTGTTTTTATAAGTTTTCATGTAGCCTTCTATGATTTCCATTCTTGCTTTTCCTTTCTACATAATGTTAGTTACTGCAGCAATGTAGAATAGCCATTGAAGGAGCTTAGTGTATATATAGTGCAAACCCATTTCAAGTTTTACGTCCCTGGGTTGATAACTAAATGAACACTAGCCATGAAAATAGTAACTTTACCAGATGAATGTCCAAACTTCGGATTGAGATTTCAATTAGAGTTATTATTATTATAGTTGGAGTAGATAGCTAGATGATCAAATGACATGAATATATGAAATGCAAGATGGAATGCAAGATATGAGACTAAGATTGATTCCAAATTGAAATCTTAGGTGTGCTAATTAAACTAACATGGAAATTTCTATGAAATTGATATACAATGGATATGAATTAAGCTAGCATTAAAATGGGTTAGCATGATACTATCAACATGATGAAAGCTAAACTAGAATGCAACTAAGATGATCTAAATGCTTGAAGATGACAAATTGATCTCCTTGATAACCTGCAAAATGACTATAAGTTTTATGCACAAGATGATGGATCCTAAGATTGAAGAAATGGGCTCTATTTATAGAGAAAATAGAGAAATGGATGGCTAAGATTGAGCAATCTTAACAATGGATAGGTTTGAAAGTTATCAATCCATGAGGGGAATTCAATCCAATCCCAAGTTGACAAATTTCACCTTGAGATGGCTTGAGAGGATGCTAAGCAAGCATTAGATTCTAAGTAAGCATTAGGGATAACCTCAAGGGATGACATCATTGGATAATGCTATTATCCAAGGGAGCATGCTATTGTCGAAGAGGTAAACTCTTGTGCAAAGTTGAAGGATGGCCAAAGGGACAACCATCATGGGTTAGGGTGATGTCTTGTAAGAGGCATTAAATGCCTTTGAAGACCTTGGAGGTTAACTTGTTGGAAGGTAGATAACCTTCAAGGCTTTTGTAAGAGCCTTACAAGTTTGGAAGACTCGACAAATTAACTTGTTGAAGAAGGTAAAGTCTTCAACACATTTTGAAGACTTTCCCCAAATCTGGAGAAGTGACTCCCCCAAATTTAGGGATGTGACATGATTAGAGGAATTATGCTAGTTAATGAGGAATTAGAGGAGTTCTATAAGAATATTAACATGCTAATGGAAAATGTAAGAGAATTCAAGTGGAGGGAAATAGACATTTTAGATAAAATAAAAGATTTATTTTAGCGAAAAGGGGTGCAACTTGTATTTGTAGGATTTTGCAAGTGGGGGAACTATTCACAAATAAATAATAATTTATTTAAATGCAAAGAGATTTAATCAAATATAAATTCAATTAAAATGGAAAAAGGGGATTTTAATTAAATAAATAAGATTTATTCAATTAAATGGATAAGGGGGACTTAATCAAACCTTAGTTTAACTAATAGGTTAGCCTAGAAGAAAAGGATTTTAATCAAATCTTAAATTTGATTAATATGTTGATTGGAAGAATAGGGATATTAATTAAAACTTAGTCTAATTAATAGGCAAATAAATGATGATTAAATGAATAAAATTCATTTGATTAGTTGTGTAATTTTTAGGTGTCTACAATTGGTATTTGGTTTATTTTTACTATTTACCCCTTTTTATTTATTTATTTAATTATTTTTCCTACCTACCCTCTTTTAATATTGGGTTGTTCTTATCAGTTAATCTCTTTTTACCCATTTTAATTATTAATTTATTAATTGGCCTACCTACCCTATTTTATTGTTGGTTGAGAGATTCAAGTAAGTTAAATAATATTATTTTATATTTTCTTACCTCTATTTTGTGCATGGTTGGTAATAAATATTATATTATTGATTATTTTGATTGGCAGAGATTATTGTATGGCTTTGAATGAAATATTATTTATTTGGCTTTTTGTGCTTTGTCAAGGGTTGGCTGTTCTAGAGAATTTTTTATATTGTTGAGAATTTTGATTTGCTTGGATCTTGGATTTTGGCTTGACTGGATAGTGGATTGGATTTCTCTACTTCAAATTTCATTGCCATGACTTAAATTTCTAGGTTGGAGGAATTCTTTCTACTATTATTTTTATTTAGAAAAGATTGCATATGAAAGCTTGTTTGCGGGGAAGGAAAAATAATATTGTTATTAGATTATTGATATAATTTTATGCATAATAATATTTGGGGAGCTATTGTCTTATATAGATTTTATTTGTTGATGTTTACTGTGTATGGCTTATGTGATTATTTTGTGTTATCATGGAAGCTTTGGGTTCCTCTTTGGTTGTATCGTTCAGGAGTGTGCCTAATTTGGTTGTGTTTGTTCAGTGTATTCCCTTGTGATCCAATGTTTTGAATATTTCATTGTGGTGCTTTGTAATTGGTTTTATTCAAGTACAACTGGGAGCCATGTTCATGTTTTGGTGAAGTAATCTCTGATGCTTTCAATTTCTATTTTGACATTTGTTAAGTCCTTTGGTTTGTATTTGTTATTGTGTCCCTTTCTAGGTCAATTTGAGACCATGATTGTGTTTCAGTTCAATTTTATGTTGATTCGTAAATGTCTAAGTTTTGTTTCTATGTTTTTGTGACTTTATTTTAAATGCACCATAGTCTATGTTGTATGCACTATTTCTCCTATTAAATGTACCATTTTTATGTTGAATGCACCAGAACATGATCATATGCGCCATTCTGGGCATTGAAGACATGGGTGAATCTATCAAATGCACCATTCTGCTTTGTTTTCATGTTTGAGGCTATTTTGACCTTCTAAGCTAGATTTTTTTAGTCCAATCTTGTACCAGAGGCTTTTGATGATATTTTTGAGATCTTCCATCTTTGTTTCTAGTTTAGATTTGATTGTTTGATGAGTTTTTGACTCTGACAAGCTTATTGGTGCCTTGTCATTGAGGTTGTCTTGTTTGCTCCAACAAGTTGATAAGCCTTGTTATTGAGGGTAGTTTCATGGTTACCTCTAGCAAGATGGTTGTGCCCTATTGTTTGAGGATTAAATATTGTTCATGGTTGAGTAGGTGGATGTTGCCTTACTCTTGTTTATTGATATGTTGATTTTTGTTGAGGCTCTTGGTTATGTGTTAGTATCTTGGCATTTGGCTATTGTGCTTGTTGCATATGGATATGTGGATTATTTATGATGTTGTTATTGATCCTCCTTGTCATTTTTGTTGTTACCCTAAGGTCTTGTAACATGGTTAGGGAGAGTGGGCTTTAATGTGATGATCAGGGTCATCAGAGATAGGCTACTAAGAGTTTCCTAGTAAGGATGCTTGGAGTCTAGACCACCAAGGCACATTGAAAGTTTTCCTTGTTTAAATAAGTGATAATAATAATAATCAATTAGATGGGATGGGTAATTAAGATTTATCTAAATAAGATAATAATGGTTGGATTTGCACCCCAAGACTTGGTCCTAGGGAGGATATTTTAGGATAAGTTTGGGAATTCCATAGAGATGGAAAACCAAAATCCCTTGACCTCTCATAGGTTGAGACGGCTCCACATGTCTATCAAGATTGATATTCACCTTTTGTGTGAGGATAGCATGCAGAGAAATGTCTATCAGGGTGTGGCTTTTCCACATTGTGTTAGGATGGCATGTGATGAAACTCCACTCCTATATGTGTCCTTGTTCCTTATGCCATGGTTGTTGGTACGCCTCTGGGAGTGTCTATGTTTTATGATAAGCCATGTGATGTGATTTGGCTTATTACTTTTGGTTGCTTCTTGGTTGTGGATCTTGACTTGTTGAGTTCTTTCTGTTTTGTTGTTAGGTGTCAACCTATCTCTAGAGTGTGTGTGTGGAACTTGTGTCATCTCCAAGAAGAGGGGGTGGTTCCTTTGGTTCCACATGGTTAGGTGGATTGATTCCTTCTTCCATTAGGATATTCTTCATTGGATTCTCTTGTGCGTGGATGTGGAATCTTATCTCTTCAACTATTGAATGGACTTTTGGAGCAAATTGATGTATTATGATTCATGTGACATTCATGAGATAGTTGTATTTGTAGATTGTGTTGGCATTTTTGATGTTTATGTTGTGATTTTCATTGATGGACACACACTTGCATTGAGATCCCCTTTATATGTATGAGTTAGAACACAACCGGTATTTGTTCCAACCGATATGTTGAACTATAGTCTTTAGACTATTTTTGTTTTGAAGAATGTGTTTCCCGATCTGAAGCAGCATGTTGACCCCAAGAGGTTCATGGATCCCATGCAGTATGAAGTACCAAAGTGGCATAACACATTTTTACCAGTCTTCATTTTCGTCAAACTAGCAACCGGCATTTTGTATGAACCGGTAATACTCTATGATGAGTTACCAACTAGCATTTTGTAATGAGTTACCATCCACTAATTGTTTGACTGTGTGGACACATTAACGGTGCATTTTGTGTCGTGTTACCAAGTTTGTCTAGGTTCATTGAACATAGGAAATTGTAATGTAATCTTGTTGGACGGACATGAAATCAAGTTCCTTTATAAGGACATCATGTTTAGGGTTTTATGTTGTTGATGAGGTCACAGCAAAAGTTTATATTATTGCTAGGGTTTAAGGTGGTTGAGGAGTTGGAAAGAATATGAATGTGTAGAAGATTGAAGTAATGAAGGAGTGCATTAAGAATGAGCTATCAAGGATCTAACTGAGCAGTCTGTGCTATTAGATAGATCAAACACTTGTTGATTACTCACATCTTTGACAAGTCTATAGCCCTTAACCGGGTAGGCCCAAAAGCCTTTTGTAAATCCTCTAACAAGGTGGTTCACATCTGTGGATCTAAAATCCTCTAGCAAGGTAGTCTTTAATCGGACTTATCTCCTAATAGAGATTGAGATTCCTAATAGGATCTGTTCTGGTAAAGAACATTGTAAGACCTTAACCGGTCTGGTTCCTATTCTGCAGATAGTTACTTGTGAGTTTCCTCTCACCGTGGTTTTTCCCATTTGGGTTTCCACATCAAAATATATTGTGATATGGTGTTTGTGCTTCTGTGGGTGAATGCATTATTAGCTATTTGGTTTGCATGTTTGTTAACCGGTTTGTCTGTTAAATTGTTTTACCGGTTTACTGTTAGTCTTGCAAATTGTTTAAGTGAAAATATTTTTGGCATACTAATTCACCCCCCCCCCCTCTTATTATTTATCAATTGGTATCAAAGCCTACCTTTCTATAAGTTTAACCACTTGGAAAGAGATATGGGGGAATACACTTTGAGGGAACTTACCCACCAGCTCACTCAGCCTGAGCAAGCCTATGATGATCTTATGGTCAAATACAAGGCATCTCAAGCAAAAAGGAGAGAACATGAAGAAAAAGTGATGGAGCTATCTGAAAATAGTTCTTCAGATGAAGCAAACATGGAAGCCCTAATTGCTGAAGTAAATAAATTGAATGAATCAAACTCCAACTTGAGAAAGGAGTTGGAAGGACTGACTATCTGGATGTGTCAAGAGCTTGAGAATTGGAGGAAAGCTAAAGATCTGGTGAAAGAAAGAGATCATAAGATCTCCAAGCTAAAACAAGAGATGAGTGCCCTAAATGCTCAACTCCATGCAAGCAAAGTGGAAAACGAAGACATGCAAGGAGAATTGAACATTGCCATATCTAAGAATGAAAACCTGTTGGAAACAAATGCTGCTATTTCCAAAGAACTCTTTGAGTCAAATGAAATACTTGCTAAGTTCAACAAGAGCACTGTCAAGCTAGAGAAAAAGCTTGAATCTGCCAAACCGGTCAAGAATACCAATGGACTTGGTTATTCCAGTCATGAGGAAGGTGAGACCTCTAGTAAAAATGCTAGAACATCAAAGAAACAACCAGCATCAAAGGATAAAGGTAAGAAAAAGTTTAAACATGTTTTCTTTAATTGTCTTAAAGAAGGACATACTACAAATGTATGTAGGAGTAAGGCGTACAACAATTTCCCTTATTTTCTAAATGATAAGCCTAGATCCTATAGATTTGATGGTAACTATTATGCATGCAACAAGTATGGGCATACATCATCTGAATGCGGGTCTGTTATGAATAACACTAGAAGATATCCTCAAATGACCCAAGGAGCTAGTCCTGAACCTTTTGTGAACCGGAATCACAACCGGTTTAATGCCTTCAATCATCAGCCAAGAAGCGGTGGTTATTGTAATACCCTAAAATTGGTCATCTAAACCATGGGCCCCTAATCTCGACAACATCACCAAGGTCCTAACCAAAAGGCAATTAAATCAATCTTGAGCACATAATTAATTCTTTAATTATCAAATATCACATGGCAAAATCAATTACCCAATATTAATTAAATATTTATTTAATTAATTGAATCATTTCCAAGAATATCATTTTTTGATCAATTATCCCATTTTAATTTATTAAATATCTCTGCATATTTAATTAATTAATAAATTTGCCATTCAATCATGCAAAAAAAAAAAGAATTAATTTGCTACAAAAAGAAGAATTAATTTGCTACAAAAAGAAGAATTTATTACAAAACAAAGAGTTGAATTGAAACAAAATCAAAAAAAAAGAATTGAATTAAGAGAGAAATCAAACTTGAGATATTATTTCTTTTTCTAAATTTAGAACTTGAAATCAGAAAATCAATTAATTGAATTATTAATTATTCTCTTAAATTGGAACTCAAAGCTTTTCAGAAAAGAAGTTCAGTTGCATTAAGAAGACTCTTTTCTTGATTAAATTGAAGAATTATCTATTTTTATCACAAATGCATGGAATTGATTTATTATTGTTTTCCAATGCAACTTGGACTTCTAATTCGAATGCATTTCAAATTAAACTATAATTGGAATCTATCTCAAGGTTAACTCAACCTGATTTCTCAATTATTTTCAATTAATCCTAAATTGAGTTTTTTCATCATCTCTCTGTAATTCTCTATAAATTCAGTCTTCAACTCTCATTCCAATTCACCCTGGAGATTTTTAAGAATACATCATTATTATACTGATTTTGCTTTGGAGTCATTGATTGATCACTATTGTTTTTTTTTTTAGATTATCTTGCATCCATTTTACATTCATTATTGCTTGCATCCATTGTTGCTTGAAGTGATTTTTTGCTTGAATTATTCATTTATCTTGCATCCATATAGCTTAATATCATATAGATTAAATCCTTCATCTTGGTGTAGTCTAGTCACTGGTATTGCTCATAACAAACTAAGAGCAATCTTATACTCGCATCATTTAGAAGGCAATGGGTAGCTTTGCTATGGTTTATTTTTATTGATTATTGATTACTAACCATGCATATAATGACTCAATTGAAGTGTTGTGCTTGCAGCTACAGGTTCACTTTTTCACACACACATTTTTGGCGCCCACCGTGGGGCTGAAGACTACTTCTTTTTCGGCCTCCAAGACTGATTTTTTATATTTTTGTTATTTTTCAGGTTTTTCAATTTTTCAGTTTTTTGTCCATACATCTTGTACGACAATTCCCACAGCTCAAACGATAAACTATAGGTGTCGCAAGAATTTCCATATCCTATCGTACTAGCACATCTTCTATCATACGAGACAAATCTTTTGTCATACGAGCGGACATCATCAGCAATCTGGTCTCGTACTATACTGCATCCTATCTCGTACGAGTTGAGACTCTGTCATACAATTTTGTATTTTCTGGTAAAGGAGGCAAATTTCATATTTTTCATTTCTAATTGATTATTCTGATGACTGACCCTGACTGTTTATCTATCTGTCTCAGAATTTTTCACAGCTTAACTAGTTTTTGCAGAATGCTTGTCGCACAAAGACAATATGACTACTGATTCATTGTCTTTGTAGGTTGCCTGAAGGAGAATTGACTAGACATCATGTATTCTTTAAATTCATTTTTAGGAACCTAACTTGCTATCTAGTTAAAGAACAAATCTATCTTTTGTGCTTTTAGAAGATTCTGAGAGGTAGGAGAGTATGCTCTTGTCTTTTTCTTGACAATCAGAAATCCAGACCCTTGAAGCTTTTTCTTTGTTTGAGATTTGTACATCTTTAGCAGGCCTGCCCTCCCGAGGGGTTGAAAAACTCTTAAAGCCATTACGGCCGATGTGAGGGGAATGACCTAAGTGGGAATGGCTAGACGCCAAGTACTCCAACCCACTATAAAATAAACGTGATTTGATGAAAATCAAGTCAACGACAGTGGTCAGGAATAGATCTCCTCCATACCTTCGGGTATATTAAACCTTGGTTTTCAAGGCTGGGAGACCTCTTAATTGAGTTTATACCTTGACGCGTCGAATGGACCCCTGACTAAATCCAATTAAATTTAGAAGCTACCCGGTTCACCTCCAAAAGGGAGATAATCTTTGTGCAAGAGAGATAGTAACTCTCCCAAGATACTTGTCATTTCGTGCCCCCATTAGCATTTGGAGTTGGATAATATGGCGTTGAGAATCCATTGCATGAGACTCAGTAGCTGTATTTTGATTAGCTATTGGGTGTGTACCTGAGTCTACAAGCAAAGGTTTTCTTTCCTCACCAAATTCCTTAGGGTTTGCATGTTGTGATTGGAGTCACTATAAATACTATTTTTTTTCTATGTTTTTCATCCCTGAAACAAAACTTGGAATACCAAAATTGGAGAAGACAAGAAACAAACTCAGTGAGTCAAAACTCTATCCATGTCAGAAACTAGTCCATCTGAAGTCAAAACTCTGTCCATGTCAGAAAATAGTCCATCCTGAGTCAAAGCTCTGTCCGTGTCAGAAATTAGTATATCCTGGTCAAAAATCAGTCCATCTCAGAATTTGTCATACTCAATCGTCGATACTCAGCAGTCAGAAAACTCAGATTTTTTTAGTCTCTGCCCTGTAAACAGTCATACGAGTCTGATAAATTATCATGCTGCACCAGTCTTGTGTCATATGAATCTACTCAATAAATGTCCTTTAGCTGATTCTCTGTCGTACGAGTCTAAATCAGTCATCATCTTGCATTGTATTCCATCTCGTACGAGGCAGAATCGACCTCAGTATTTAGTCATCCTCCACATGCCCATAAGTCATACGATACAAGGCAGCAACTCATACGAAACAGAACTTCTATCGTCCTGTAACTGCTAAATTGTCATCCAGTTTAGAAAACCCAATCGTACGAGTCTCTAGTTTTGTCAGACAGAACAGTCAAACTTGCCAAAAACACAGTCTACCGCGAACATAGTACTAGTTATCAAATTTTCCTGAGTATAAAATAGATCAAGATAGTGTACCTCTGCCATTTTTTGTTGCACAATTTGGTCGATCACCCTTCAGCTAGTTCAATCAAACTACCTATCAAACTCAAGTCACTTAGATAATGTCTTACATATGATATATCATTCCTGAATCAGACTGAATCTTAGTTACTATTCTAGACATCTAAAAATGGTCAGCGCTTGTGGAGTCATACTTTAACATTGGTGCATTGCCTTATTTTAGGGTTTTTGCATCACATTAACATTTCTCCTATGTTACGCACTTTGTCTTTATCATTTGCGAGCATCGAGTCCTTCTTCTGCATTCTTCATTTGTCTCGCTTTCAAATTTGGTCTTGTCGATAACAATCTTCAGTCATGATTTTGGTCGATCTTATCTTGTCGCATCAATGTGCGTGCTCATTTGGCATATTTTGACATCATCAATTCGATTTCATTTTGGACATCGTCAATCCTAATCGATGATGGAATTAGGGTTTTGTCCTCTTATCAATCTTATCATTTTGTGATATATTTCTCGTCGATCATTGTCATTTTCAATCTTGTCATTTTGCGATCGATTTGTCATCGATCGTTGTTCTCTTTTCAATCTTGTCATTTTGGCAATCGATTTGTCATCGATCGTCGTCTTTCTCAATCATGTCAATTTGGATCAATTTGTCATTGTTCCTCGTCAATTGGCACATTTATCAATCAAATCATTTATTAGCATTGGTCCTTTGTCAGTCAGAATCATGATCAAACCGAGTCGATATCAATTATCTTTTGTCAAGACCTAATTGTCGTCCTTGCATTTTCTAGGGTTTCATGATTTATTCATTTAACCTTGTTTGTCATTTCTCCCTCTACGTTAAATAGTTTATTTATCCTAAATCTTCTTGTCACAATTAGATATTTATTTAATTGGCTAACTAATTTCTCCTCTCTTTGTGAATTAGTTAATGAATGAAAAATTATTAATTAATTTACCTAATTTTCCAATTTACTAATTTCTCCTAATTCCTAATTTTCTAATTTTCATCAATTTTCCAATTTCCTAATTTCTAATTCATCTAATTTCTCTAATATTTCTCCTAATTTCATGGGAATGACATAGCAAATTTGTCATAATTTGTCATAATTGTCAATCAATCAATTTTGCATAGCAACTTTGTCAATTTGTCATAATTTGTCAATCAATCAATTTTGCATAGCAACTTTGTCAATTTTGTCATAATTTGTCATATTTGTCATTCTTGATTTGAAATTTCCTTTCAAATCTTTTCATGCTAATCTTGTCTTTTCTCCAATTTATCTATAAATTGGATGAATTTCTTCAATCCCAATTAATCACTTTTTTGAATCGATCCCCAAATCAATCACGCTTCTAGTATTCTTGCGCTACCATCTTGTCAATCTTGCTTTCACATTATGCTTATGCACTTGAAGGTGAGATCCACAAAACAAAGCAATTTGAAGGAGAAAGAAGGACAATGGAGGATCATGGAGGAGACATTCATGTTTGCGATGGTTTGCGTTTGAATTGAATGTTTTATTTCCCTATCTCTATTGAATGTTTGTAGGTTTTGTTAATTTTCTTATTGCTTTGATGATTCCCACATTCCTATCTACAACTATTTTAGAATCAACTCAGGTGAACATCTTATACAGGATAGATCTTTCCTGAAACCAGACTAAATCTCAGTTGTTTCTCTCAAACAATACTTAAACCGAACAAACTAGTAATGAAATTGATCTTGACCTCTGCATCAAAAACAACTCTAGGTCACATTAATCCATAAAAATGCCTATTCAAACTAGGAGTTCTCATAAGAAACAAGCCAAAGGCAAAGGACAAACCTTCACTTATCAAGATAATCCATTCTATGTGAAGGATCCCCTCACTGACATACCATCGTCATCAAGTGGACCATTTTTTGATGAACCAAAATCTCCCACTATACATGAGATAGAATACAATGATGGAAACAAAAATGACCATAATATTCTTGAAAAACATAACGATTCATCATCATCAAGTGAGATTGATGAAGCTATTGAACCTCCAGAAAAAGCAATCCATGACTGTTAGAAAGACAAAGACTTTAGAAAAATGATGAAAACTATCATGACCCGAGAAAAGGAAGACTATTTCTTAGAACTAGCAAATCAAGGTGCCAAACTTCCTATTGGATATGATGTTCAGACACTTGTTACTAAAAGGGAAGACTCACCTATAATCATGGTACACAAACAGTTAATAGCTTTGTAGACAGAGCTCACAGAGCTGAAGAATAAGGACAAGTCCCCAAAATAATATTCTCTGGAAGCAATATGTCCCTTCCCATTTGACAAGAATTTACACATGCCTCCATTCCCTTCACAAGTGGAAATCCCAAAATTTGACAAATATGACGGTACCTCAGATCCTCAAGATCATGTGAGGGAATTTAGTGCTGCTTGTATGGAATTCATGCACGATCAAACGTACCTCATGCGTCTCTTAACCAAGGAGTTTAGGGGGTCAAGCAATGGAATGGTTTTCAAGTCTACCCAAAGGAATAAAAACATTCGAAGAACTAATCCAACTATTTTTACAACAATACTCATACAACATTCGACATCCTATCACTATGATCAATCTTTGTAATACTCAACAGAAAATAGGGGAACCTTTTCTTACTTTTCTCCAATGCTGGAGAAGGATGTTCTCTAGGTACCCACGACCTATTCCAGACTCTGAGAAAATGGATATATTTGTCAATAACTTGGTCCCCGAACTGAAATATAGTGTACAAATGCAAGTACACCCATCATTTAACAAAATGGTAGATAATGTCATTCAAATGGAAGATGTGCTCATAAAGAAGGGGGATATCACACCTTGGAAAGAAACACAAACAGGATCTAGCTCTAAAGAGAAGAACAAGTATTGGAAACTTGCCAAAGACAACAACAAGAATGTTGTTAATGATGGACTAGTAGACATTGTCAAAACCAACTCAAAATCCACAATATTCAACCTGGCTAGTGGTACACAAGCACTTAAAGCCGCTGAGATTGCAGCAGAGAATCCACCAAAGAAAACAAAGGAATGGTTCAAAGACAAGCCTTGGCTTTCCAAACCTAAGCGTGATTTTACTCCTCTTGAAGAATCATGAGTCTGCTTTCAAAACTTTGTTGGCAAACAACTTGATAACACTACCAGATAACTCCAAACCATATGATCTAGAAGTCAAACCAAGATGGTGGAGAGAAAATGAATACTATGACTTCCATCGGAATAAAGGTCATAACATAAACAATTGCATGAAGCTAAAACATGAGATTCAGGATGTCATAGATGCTAGTAAAGTTGTTGTTGGGAATCATCCAACCAATGCTGATCATAAAGCATTTAAAGACCCTTTGCCTACTTATGAACAAGGTGATTCCTCAAAGACCAATGGAGGTGCCAAGGTAAATTATGCTTATGCCAGCCAGGACAATGTTATCAACATGATTGAACCTTCACACTCAGAATATTGCAATGTGATTATAGTTCAAGATAAACCAAATGAATCATGATATGCAAAGCTCTGACCAGATCTCAAAAGAAAGTTACCCTCCAAGGAGCTAGTTCTTCCAAACCGGCTCAGGAAACATCAAATCCAACAGCCTTGCCAAATAAACAAAAGGAATCAACCTTGGACAAATTTAAAAGATTAACCTCATCATCATCCTCTGGATATAGTGTGGTTGAACAGTTGAAAAGGACAAATGCTCAAATTTCAATTTTTGAATTGCTACAGCTCTCATCTACTCAGAAGGAAATCCTAGACAAAGCATTGCTCACTACCAACATTCCAAAAGATTTAGACATTGATTGGTTTTAGTCTATGGTGGGTCATCTGACTTCACCTCACTATTTGACCTTCTCTGAGGAAGATGAAAATTCATTAAATCATCCACATAACCAGCCATTGCATATTGAAGCCATGATCCACAAACACAAAGTTAAATGTGTTTTGATAGATGGAGGCACGAGGTTGAATATCTGTACTTATCATCTACTTACACAACTAGGATTCTCTGAAAATGTCATTGATCCAGGAAAGAAAATAACAATTAAAGCCTATGATGAAGAAGAAAGGACCTCCAAAGGTTTGGTATCATTACCAATCAGAGTGGGACTAGTAGAGAGAGATGTCCTTTTCCAGGTTCTCGATATTCCATTGTCATACAATATATTACCGTCAACATATCACCAATGCTTAAAGTTTCCTTATAATGGAGCTAAAGTCAATATTCCTACTGATACAAATGTCATCTATAATGCATTGACAAAAGGTGCAGATACTTTTGTGCCTCATAATAGGTCAGCCTCTCCAAATGAAGATTCAGAAACATTGATGAAAGACTTAGAAAAGGGATTGAAGATTACAAATACCGGCATAGATGGCTACAAGATAGAACTGGTACTATCATTAGTTTCTCTCCCTCCATCACCAAAACAATTGGACAAGCCATCAGAGGCTATGAGAACACAAACTTCAGTTATGAATATTATATATGATGGTCTCTTCATATAGTCTTCTACCTCCTTGGTGGATGAAATAAAAGAGGATGTTGTGCTTAACTGGCTCTTTAAGGAAGATAGTCCAAATGAGGAAGTATGACATTGTGAGATTTCCTCAAACCAATATGGTCGTGGTTACAAAATGATTCAGTGCATGGGGTACTCAGGTACTGGTCCTTTGGGCAAACAAAAAGAAGGTATTACTGAACCAGTTCAGCTACAAACCAAATCCACAAATGATAAGGTTGTACTGGGATACAATCCTAAAAAGACATCAGAATAAGAACATGTTTCTAAATCTAAAGGCTTGAAAAAGATATTGCCTTTAACATTACATGAAGCAGACACTAAACAAACAAAAGAAGAGTGTAGAAAAGAGAAAGAGGAATCAATGGTCAAGAAAGAAGAAATAGTCAGTGCTCAAGCTTTAGCGATATCAGCTACAATAATACAAGAAGTTGAGGTTCCTGAGGATATGAGAAATAAATTTGTGAGAATCAGAGAATTGTTTGCACCATTAAAATTTCCAGTCACATATACTGGTAGGCAACAAGTAGATGATTCGGAGACTGATTCAAATGAGTATGAATGGGGTCCTAACTATCTTTCGGACACATCCGCTATAGAAACTCTAGAAGAATCTAGTGGTGTCATAGATGATACTCAAGAGCTGATGCACATAAAACTAGAGAGGGAAATACAAGAAATTAGACAAAAGAGGCAAGCAAATTATGAACAAGCATTGAAAGAAGGAACAATACCAGAAAGATTCTCATCTATGTATCCTTATCCTAAAATAGAACAAATTAGTTATAGCACTACACAGGAAGAGTTAGAAGCTGCAGAACAAGAATCAATTATCAGTCCAGAAGAAGCTGAATGGAGTAGATGAAAAAAAGTCACAGAAACAATGAGATCATGTCAACAGGTGTGTCAAATACAAATGACAAATGAACTACAATATGAAGGAATTTGTAGCATTAAAGATGTTAGTATTGATACCATACATATGCTTACTAAATCACCTAAAAGAGACTTGGAAACTTCATCCGATAACCCTGATGATTATGATGACTTTGATCATAGTCCTATTCATGATGATACCCACTCATCCTTATATTCTAAATCATCTGATAGAAACAATGAAAAATTGTCTACTAGTCTTATTGTTGTTAAACCATGATATGACGTCCAGTCCAGCATAGTAAACGACGTTACAAGTATGTCTATTGGATTAGATCGATTAAATATTAATGTGAACTTTAATAATCATGATCTGACTCTTCCTGGTCTCGAGACACTTACACAAGGTATCATTCTGGAACTCAACTTTTCGATCCGCAGCTATGATAACAATACCGTGAATGCTCTTGAACCTATCCAAAATTCATCCTTAATACATCCCAAATTGATTGAGTGTACTTTACAGAATCAACCCATGGATATACCTACTTTTGCCAATGACTATACATTATCCTATTATCTCAATACAGTTGAACCTATTAACTCTTCCACCAGTTAATGGAGTGAAAATATGACTAAAGAGGATATCAAGTATCTTAGTCGCAAAAACAAGAAAAAATAAAATAAAAGATCTGATGGCGAAAACCATATAGTGGCGGGATCAAAATCTAAAAAAGAGAAAATAAAGGAAGTACCTAAAGGTGAAAACCTCTCTGAGGCGCCTGAAGGTGAGATACTTGGTATACTGCCCAGTCATTTTAAAGAGCGGTCTTCCATATTGATCGAGCCAACTCAACCAGTGAATATCGGGAATCAAGAGACACCACAAATTATTCACATAGCTCAATCACTATTAGTAGAGGAATTGAAGGATTTCACTCAGCTATTCTTAGAGAAGAAAATAAATTTTGCATGGACATACTTTGATATGCCAGGCTTAGATCCTGATCTCATTTTGCACCATCTCTCAATCACACCAGGAGTAAAACCAATTAAACAAAAACTCTGTAAGATGCACCCGGATGTTGCACTATTGGTCAAAGCTGAACTAGAGAAACTACTCAAAGCTAGATTTATCAGAGTAATAGATCATGCTGAATGGATTTCCAACATAGTACCTGTGTCAAAGGTAGATAAATCTATCAAAGTTTGTACAGATTTTAGAGATCTCAATAAAGCATGTCCAAAAGATGACTTTCCATCGCCAAATATTGATATGATAGTTGACATGACAGCTGCGTATGAGATGTACTCACTAATGGATGGATTTTTTGGCTACAATCAGATTAAAATCGCTCCTGGAGATCAAGAAAAGATAGCTTTCACCTATGCATTGGGAACCTTTTGCTGGAATGTTATGCCATTTGGGTTAAAGAACGCAGGAGTGACCTATCAAAGAGAAGTTACAACTATCTTTCATGATATGATGCATAAGAATATGGAAGATTATGTTGATGACACCTTAGTGAAGACTATGAAAAGATCAACACATATTCAAGAGTTAGGTCCTATCCTTGACAAAATGGAAAAATTTAATTAAATCCAAAGAAGTGTGCTATCGGAGTGACATTTGGTAAACTACTCGGCTACATCATTTCAAAGAAGGGCATTGAGGTTGATCCTGAGAAGGTCCAAGCTATAATGGAAATGCCACCTCCAAAGAACATCAATCAAATGAGAAATCTATGAAGACGTCTCCAATCCATTAGAAGATTCATTTCTCAACTAGCAGACAAGGCTCAACCTTTTACAAAAGTATTGAGAAAAGGAATAATATACAACTAGGATCAATAGTGTGAACAACATCTTCAGTAGATAAAAGAGTACCTATCAAATCCACCAATCTTAATGCCACCTATTCAGGGTAAACCACTAATCTTATATATATCAGCAACTGATTCATCACTAGGGGCACTTCTGGCACAACAGGATGACAACAAAAAGGAAAGAGCTATTTATTACATCAGTAGGACATTGGTGTCTTCTAAAATGAGCTACAGTATAATAGAAAAAGCATGCTTGGCATTAGTCTTTGCATCACAAAAACTGAGGCACTATATGCTAGCACATTCAGTCAAGTTGGTGGCCAAAATTCATCCACTCAAGTATCTTCTTAATAAAGAAACACTCACTGGATGATTGGCAAAGTGGGTAATGATCCTTACAGAGTTTGACATTGAATATGTGGAACACAAAGCCATAAAAGGACATGTAATTGTTGATCAACTTGTTGAAGATCTACTTGAGGATACTCAACCACTACATATTGAGTTCCCAGATGAATCAATAATGCATCTTACTCAACAACCCTGGAAGATGTTATTTGATGGGTCCTTTACTCAAAATGGTTCAAGTGCTGGCATATTATTCATTACTCCTCAGAAGAACTCCATCCCAAAATATTACAATATTTAATTCCCCTGCACAAACAATATTGTAGAATATGAAGCTTTGGTGAATGGAATAAAACTAGCCATTGAATGGAAGGTTGTTGAATTGCATATTTATGGAGATTCTCAGTTGGTCATCAATCAAATCAACGATACATATCAGAATCGGGATGAGAAATTGATGCCTTACAAGAGGATGGTAGATGATTTCAAGAAGTATTTTGCTTTTGTATCATTCCAACAAATTCCTAGATCAACGAATAGAGCAGCAGATGCTATGGCTACCTTGGCATCTATACCTGAGCTACAGGAGTCCAATTTTCGCTTTGAATTCCTGGTGGAAGAGTTACGTTACCCCGCTTATGATTCCCCTGAAACCCAAATAGTTTGTTCTATTATTGGACATGACTCATCCAGATACAACCACATCTATTCCTATCTATGTGCTCAAGTTATCCCTGAAAACCTTACTTGTAATGAGAAAAGAAACCTAACTCAAAACGCTTCACGGTATGTTATCATAGCTAACAATTTATTTAGATGAGGTTTGGATGGTACTTTGCTTAGATGTCTAGAAACTAAAGAGTCTAAACGTGCATTATTGGAAGTTCATGAAGGTATTTGTGGATCTCATTCAAATGGTTTTACTTTAGCTTGAAAACTATTGTGGGCTGGCTACTACTGGCTAGATATGGAAAAAGATGCCAAAAAATTTGCTAAGACTTGTGAGAAATGTCAGCTTCATGGAAATCTCATACACACCCCGGTGAGGGATCTCATACCATTCATTACACACTGGCCTTTTCAACAATGGGCCTTTGATCTCATTGGTTAGATATATCCTGCATCATCTAATGGACATAAATTCATCATAACGGCCACTGAGTATTTCACCAAGTGGGTAGAGGCGGTTCCACTCATCAAAGCAACTAGTAAACAAGTTTCCTTATTCATCCTAAATTATATAATTTGCAGGTATGGGATACCTTCATCCATCATGACTGATAATGGAGGACAGTTCAATAATAAAGACCTGGATGAACTTTGTGAGAAATTCAAAATAAAGCAACACTGGTCATTAGTATATTACCCTCAAGGTAATGGACAAGCCAAGGCGTCTAACAAAAACCTACTGACTATCTTGCACAGAATAGTGAACAAATCAGGAAAGGATTGGCATCTGTAGCTCAATCCTGCACTATGGGCATACAGAACAAGTATCAGAACACCTACTGGGGCTACACTTTTCTCTTTGGTGTATGGGTCCGAAGCAGTATTACCTATTGAAGTAGAAATACCATCTCTAAGAGTTTCGTTGCAAGGTCTTGTTACTGATGAAGATCGTAGAATATCTAGATTGCAAGAACTCGAATTGCTGGATGAACGTCGGCAAGTGGTGTTTGATCATCTCAGAGTGTACCAAAAGAGAATGTCTAGAGGATATAACAAGAAGGTTAGACAAAGAGAATTTCAGGTTGGAGACCTAGTACTAAGAGAAAATCCAAAAAATCAACAGTTTCGAGACAACAAAGGGAAGTTTGAACCCAACTGGCTGGGTCCCTATATCGTTACTACAGTCTTTGGCTCTGGTGCCTATCATCTCTCAACATCAGAAGGAGAATAGCTCTGAGAACCAATTAACACCATCCACCTAAAAAGATTATTTACTTAGCATTCTCTGCTCCATCAAACTATACAGCTGAAAAAGTCTTGAAAAAATCCTAAAAATTGGAAAAGTCTTGAAAAAAAAATTTTAAAATGGAAAAATCATAAAATACAAAACAAAAAAAAATGTAAAAGAGAAAATGCCCTGGTAAAAACCTGGTAAACAGGCACCTTGGTAAAAAAAAAATTGATTCTCTGCCAAGCAGGTGAAAACCTGGTAAACAGGTGCCTCTTGTACTCAAGTGCTCCATCTATCAACGCAACATTGGCATTTCCCGCTTTCATGTATCTTTGCTTTCATTTGTACATATTTTGCAGTCACTTTCATGACACTCTGGTTCATTGGAACCCACATGACTTGAAACTGAGCAATGCCCTAGTCTTAGGAAAATCAACAAAGCACATTACATATCCTAAGCAGTGTCAACCAAGTCATTATTCTGTCAGTGAAACCTGGTCATCCACTCTGAATCAGTCATCTGTCTCCTAACTCCTACAGAGTTTTTTATCACTAAGTTAACAAGCAAAACAACATAACGGAAAACAATCACTAAACAGTTTGAGCTATGCATGAAAATTTTCTTTGTATGTTGTCTTTTATATTGGTTTTCGATTATTATCCCCCTGAGTAACTCGAGGAAGTCTGTATTGACTAAGAGGAGCAAGGATTGGGGGCATAATATTTTCTTTGTTTTCTGCTTGTAGGAATGATCCCAATGATCTGGAAACATATAAATTAGCTGGGTGTCTGTGATAAGAGCCTTCACATTAAGATGAAATAGCCTCACAGGGAGGTCCATATCATTTCTTTGTCTGTTTTGAGGGAATTTCTTTATGATGTAATTCGGGTCCCTGCGAAATCTATCCAAGGATATGAACAAAAGAAGGGTCATTGCGGACAAGATAATTAATATTGCACATTGAAAAAGAAAGGAACTATAACCTGCCTATTGTGTTCGTTATGCTCAATGATGAATCTTAAGCATTTTAAATCTAGTGACTAGGTTTAGGTTGCATTTCGCATATCATTTTGCATTTTGTGACTTTAGAGTGATTTTGGTGTAATAATAATGATCTCTTTATTTGTTGAATAAGTGTTGGAAGCTTCCTCATTTCTTCGCTAAGTGGTCTCTTCTTCATCATTTCTTTGATCAAGTAATTGTGTTTTGAGATGATTAGCTGCATACATAAACATCTTATATAGATTCATTCATTTCATTACTGCTCATTTTGATTCATTTATTTGCATATGAAAAGAAACAAAAACATAGACATCCATAGTCATTTGCAATACATACATTCATGTTGAAACAGAAATGCATACATATAGAATAAAGCATATAGAAACATCTCATAACCAATTGACACAAGTACAATGAAGTCAAATCGAATCTCGTATATATATATATATATATCATCTCAAGTCTAAGAGTACGAAATGATGTCCAATGACATGTACAAACTCCCATCAGAGCAAGAATTGTATAGGCTACAAAAATATGGGTGTGTATACAAAAAAATATCCCAGCTACAAAAAGAATCATCTAGCTGGCACCCTCTCCCTCATTGCCTGGTGGAGGAGGAGGAGCCTGATGCCCGAGATTCTATCGAGGTGCTCGTGCTCCCTCTAATCTAGCCATATACTATGAATAAAGTTGCACTTGCTATGCAACAGGAACTACAACACTATACACTGCTATGTAATAAGATGCCCTACTACTCTGGAGAAGGACCTCCTGTCATAGAGACTTTATCTCTACTCTAGACTCTACTCTCAAAGCTGCAATTTGGCAATCACGCTTAGTCCTCAACTTCACTAGCTATCGATCTCGCTTCACCAGCTGAGTATGTACCACTATCAACTGTGACTGCAGCTCTGCAAGGCATGCTCTCATCGACCGACCTGTGTCAGTCCCCTGCTCTCTCACAGGCTCTCCGCCACCATCTCCACCACCATCTCCACCTATGGCTCCACCCTGCTCCTCTCACCATTGACAGACCTACCTCGAAGCTGCTCACTCCTCCTCTCCCCCACCCACCCTCACCCCTCTGCTATCCAATGTCGGCTCACACTCCGCTGTTGCTAGCACCAAGATCACCACCAATCTATCATGGAGCATCTAGTCTCTGGCCCTATCCCTATCTCTAGCCCTGTCTTTGGCCCTGTCCCTATGCTGGTGCAGGGACATCCTCCTCAACACCCTCAATGTGAGGAGCTTGCTCACCCAGATCTGTCAAATGTGGGAAAGGATGCTACTGAAAGTAATCTCTGTACTGGGGCAATACCCTTGCATTTGCTATATCATCCAGGTAATCCCACCTCAGGTGGTGTAAACCTGTCAGCTCCTACATAGCCAAGGCATACGATAGCCTAGGTGCCCAACCCTACCTCTCCTTGTCAGCATACCTAGCATATTCTATAAACTCCTATAAGATCCCCTGAGGCTAGCCATACTGCCTCATCACTCGTGAAACAACGAATCGCTCCACAATAGTCTGCGATCTCCCAATCAGTGGGCATGTGACAAATAGATCTCTCTGCACTATCCACTAGTCATCCTACGGCTCTAACCCTCTATATGGTCGCCATATGACAGCTATCAAGTCATCGAGCTGCCATCTCTAGAAGTCTATCTGGCCTAGATGGGGCTCCGTGATATATCCAGCATATCTATAAATGACCGGTTGTCCTAGCTCCCTACTATCTGTCACTATCGGCCGACACACGGGAAGGTGCTCCCACACCCACACCTGCAAAATATACACCCCAGTAGCCATGCTCCGCCCCTCTTTGTAAACAATCTCATGCATCTCTCGATACATGTGGGCCAGTAAACATGAACCCTAGCCTAGTCTCTAAGGGGACTCTATCAATCGCTCGAGCATCCAGCCCCATCCACTCTGAAAACCCTGTTGCCCTCTGTCCGGCATCAAGATGCAACTGATGAAACCTGCTAAGACACATGCCAACGGATACTCCTCACTGTACCTGCCCATCAATATATCCCAACTCATGGAACAAGTCAAGATATCTGGATCCCTAAATATGTTCCTTAGTGCCTATAGTCCAGGTAACAATGCGGTATCATAGTCCACCTTATCCCTAGCAAAAGGGATACGAAGGATCCTGTACACATCCTCGGGAGTGATGGTCAACTCACCAACTGGCAAATGAAAGGTGTTATGCTCTGAATGAAATCTCTCTACCAATGTTGTGAGCATCCCATGGTTCACACGGATATCAACTAACCCCATCAGGTGGGTAAAGCCACACATATCAATATGGGCATGCTCAACCTCAGACAAATCCTGAACTAAAGCCATAGTGGGTGGATATACACATCTAAAGAGCACAGGAGGTAAGCAAACCTGCAACAACCCAACAATGAAACATCAGAAAAAATTCCAAATAATCCTACAAGAGAAGTTAAACATCATGCAAATCCAAATAAGTCAAATACAAAACCAAAATTTCATGTTTACACTTTCAAAAATGGTTACTATTTTTTGAACGACAAAACACAATTAGACAGCATCTTGTACGAGTCATAAATGGCTCTCGTACAAGAAAATAGCATCAAACGACAAACCGGATGGAGAGAAAATTGTATGATCTATCATGGTCATGGTCACACTGCTACAACATGCAGAAGGAAGAATGGAAACCTGAACAATGGACCTTGGAGAGCACCTGGATTGGTCTGCTATCACTACAACAAATCGGGTCACATTGCCAAATTATGTAGATCAAGAAGGAACATATCTGATGATATACCAGTCACTCTAGAAGGAAATATTGATGTTGACACTGTTCAAGTGGACATGAACAAAATCTGGAAGGAGAAACCAGCGATGTTACAAGAGGAACCGGTTTCTGCACCTAGTGTGGAAATCATGGAACTGGAAAACTAAGCCTCAAAAAGCTTAGGGGGAGCAAATGGTGAAATATTTCGAACCCCCGGTTTACACCGGTAAAAGTACTTAATCGGTATGCGATACCTGTCATTTGGCAAAAGACCAAAAATGGTAAAAAGGCAAATTAGGGTTTACGCCCTAATGGAGGAGCATTAATGATGGTAGGTGAGGAATATGTTTAAAAGCATTTTTCAAATCATTTCTCACTATTAGTTTTTGAGCACAGAAAAAAAATTTCTAAAAGTAGAGCAACGAAAAGGCTATTTGAGCAAAAATTTTGAGAAATTGAGAAACCGAGAAGGAGATTCAAACTCAAACTAGAAACGGTCAAGTGGAGAACACAAAGCGGTGATTCAGCAACCAACAGAGTGTGAAGTGAAGGAGAATCGGCAAGCCCTAATTTCACATGTTTCAAAAGGTATTTCTCGAGTTCTTAAGATTTCTATCATGGCTTCTGCATCTCATACCAATTCTAGTGCATCTGTCGAGTCTGCAAGTTTTATTCAAAGGAAGTCCAAGTATAATTCCCTATCACAAGTTTCGGCTAGTGTGATAGTAGAAGAGGGAATTTCTAACTACATAGATTGCAAGATACAAGACCTAGGGTCTCTACCTATCCACACCCAGTTAGGCTTATTTTGTGGAAAAGATAAGAAGATCAAATAGGAGTTTAATATTTTGGAGAAGAAAAAGCTCCACAATGTTGTTTACTTCTTGAAAGATTTCACAGAGGATCATATAAGGATCATTCTGAGTAGAGTCCATGGTGATAAGATGTACCTAGAGAGAACACATGACATCACACCGCAGGCAATTCATGCAGTCACCAGATTCTACAACATAGGGGAAGTGCTAGCCCTAAGGACTGTAAGAAAAATTGAAATGTCCAAGTTCACCGGTTCAGTGACCGACTCACGAGGCATGATAGTAAATTCTATCAAGGATGATCTAGTTAAGTATGCATGTATGGTGATTGGATACCGAAAATTCTCAGCTAACAGAATTAACTCTGTATCTACTGCAGCAGTAAATGCCACTTACCGGATGATAAAGGAGGATGCAACATTTGATCTATGCACGGGTATGCAGAGACAACTATTGTTGAATCTAAAATTGATCAAACAGGATAATGCACTTAGGTTCAAGTTTGGACAACTACTAGTTGGGTTGTTCTTCTATTTCCAAGGCTACTTTCCAGGAGTAGGAGATGTCCAATGGTTTGGTGACCAACCGGTGACCAAGCAAATTAAGGAAAGCATTGAAGCAATTGGAACCGGCTATCCTGATGTTCTGAACAAGTATTTTGATGAATTTAGAAGGAAAATGAGCCAAAGAGTGAGGATATCATGTGACATCGTGAAGAAATATGACAATGATATCTGTTTCACCATCAAGGTGGATCAATGCATAATGGAGGTTGTTGAGCCTTGACAGGAAGAAGTGGAGCCAATGGGCTATGAGGTGATGTACGATATGCTGGAAGGGTATGCCTCTACCCTTATTGCCTCACCTCTTGATCCTAAAGTGAAGAGAATCAGCACCTACCTAAAGAGGATAGCACCAGCTGAGGAACCACCAGCAATGAAAGAAAAAGAACCAGTAATAAAGAAAGCAAAGGCAGTGCCTGCAGCATCTGCACCAGTTGCTACTACAACTCCAAAAGCGACCAAGCGGTCACCAACCAAGAAGAAATCGGAAGCTACATCAGCTAAAGTGTTCAAGAGAAAGAGGAAGACAAGGAATACCTCTCCAGACTCAGAAGAAACTATGTCTGAGGAAAAGCCAAAGAAAACACGCCAAGCAAAGAGGAAAACAAAGATTGAACTGACATCTTCTGCACCAGTAAATATAAATATCTCTTCCTACAAACCTTTGACACATTGTCAAAGAATAATAAAGAATATTAGAAGGAAAGTGCTAAATGACTTAATTGAGTGTTTTGACGACTTTAATGATGATGAAAAGGAAGCGGTTGAAAAAGAAATAATTCAGTATTTATGTGCTAATGACTAGTCGCCCTCAGAGATTAAGTCTCAGACACTGTATTCTTTATATATGTCATTAGATAATAGATGGCTCATTGCCATAGAAAAGGAACAGGAAATCAAGGAGAAAGTTTTTGCACAGTGCTTTCCCAACCTGTCAAATTCTAAATTGTTTGATGCTATTGACCAAAATAAAGGACTCTTCTTCACTAGAAGAAGAAGACTCTGGCTATTAGAAGGTAGAGTTGATGATGTCAAAAAAGACACTCATCTGTATATGAGAACTGTTGTCTGGACTCACAAAGCGCATCTAGCCAACCAACAAGCTGAAGAAGAACCGGTTATATCTAAACTAGATGAAGTATTTGATGATGAAGGAAATATGGTTGTTGAACCAATTGACACCATTGATGTCGATGCTCTGGACGTTGAGGATGTTACTTAGGAAACACCATCTGAGGCAACAGGGTAGGAGCAATAGGCTAAATAGGTTGATAAGCAAGCCAAGGACAGACTGGAAGTGGCAAAGGAAGAGGCAGAGTAGAAGAAAAAGGATGAAGAAGAGAAGAAGAAGAAAGATGAAGAGGAGAAGAAGAAAAATGATGAAGAAGAGAAGCGAAAAAGAGATGAAGAAAAGAAGAAGAAGAAGGATGAAGAAGAGAAAAAGAAGCAAGAAGAAGAAAAGAAGAAGAAGGAAGCAGAAAGGAAGAAGAAGGAAGAGGAAGATAAGGAACATGAGAAGAAGAAGGAAGGAGAAAGGAAGAAGAAGGAAGAGGAAGATAAGGAATGGGAGAAGAAGAAGGAAGCAGAAAAGAAAAAGGCTAAGGAGGACAAGGAAGTGGAGAAGAAGAAAGCAGAAGAGGACAAGACAGGAGAAGTGGAGAAGAGCACCCAGATGGAGACTCCAAAGGCAACCAGGAGTCAAGCTAAATTAGTTGATCTCACCAGTCCTATCGATCTCCAATCTGCAAGTGAAACGGAGCTAATGTAGAGCATCAAGGTATCTCAAGAGTGCCTTCAAATCATTCGATGGAAGAAGGAGCAGGAAGTAATTCAAGCGGCTGTGGATACACTTACCAGTTTGATACCTAGCACAAACCTTCCCAACACTAATTCATCACTTACTAAACTCAAGCTCCTATGCATAGTAGTGGATGATCAGGTGCAGAGCCTTGAAGAGGCAACAAAGGCCAATGTCAAGAAGGAGCATCAAAAAGCTCTTAATATAGCTCTGGTGAAGAAATTAAATGAGCTCCGGGCTGAACTAAAGAAAGAACAAAAGGATATAAGGGACGCTCTAGATGAGGGGAATCTACTACTCAGCAAGATCTACCAACCCCATCTGTTCTATGATGATGTGCTAGCTCAAAAGAAAAAACTTGAAAAGGACTTGCAGTCCTACTTGAGCACATTCAAGCTGCCTTATGATTCCTTTACAACTTATGGGAAAACCATTCACCGGTTTCACATCCAGTTAGAAAAGATGGAGCAAGAGATCAGCACTCGGTCTAGAGATTTGTAGGAGCTACAACTAGTTCTACTCCCACGGTTGCAAATTCTTCAGAAGTGCTATCTGAAGCTAGATGCCTTAACTGTTAGATAGGAGATGAGCATAATTGATGCCATGGAAGAACAGGTCTCCCAGATGCAGACATAGCAAGAAGTAGCCACCTCCCTACTTGAGTCTTGGTCTTTATCGATGAAACAATTCTTGCAGGACTTTAAATCTATTTTTGACAAGTATCATTCCTTGTTGTCATAAACTTTTATTATTTTAATATCAAATGAAAACAGGGTTGTTCAGTTGTACTTTGTCATTGTTGGCAAAGGGGGAGAAGAATTCTATTTGGAGAAGTATCTGGTAATCAAAATTTTGATTATATGCTCTGAATATCTCAATGTTTATGCTCTTTATGCAAAATTGGTATACATTGTATTGACAAGCGATAGTGTATATGCTTAGGGGGAGCAATTTTGCTAATGGCATGATTTTGTTGTAAAACACTTAGATGTCAAAATTTTATTTTCCTAAGTGTTGCCATCAATGCCAAAGGGGGAGACTGTTGGCATTTTTTATGCTTATGTTGTGATTGTCATTGATGGACACACACTTGCATTGAGATCCCCTTTATATGTATGAGTTAGAGCACAACCGGTATTTGTTCCAACCGGTATGTTGAATTATAGTCTTTAGACTATTATTGTTTTGAAGAATGTGTTTCCCGGTCTGAAGCGGCATGTTGACCCCAAGCGGCTCGTGGATCCCAAGCGGCTCATGGATCCCAAACGGTACGAAGGACCAAAGTAGCATAACACATTTTTACCAATCTTCATTTTTGTCAAACCGGCAACCGGCATTTTGTATGAACCGGTAATACTCTATGATGGGTTACCAACTGGCATTTTGTGATGAGTTACCATCCACTGAATGTTTGACAGTGTTGACACATTAACGATGCTTTTTGTGTCATGTTACCAAGTTGGTTTGGGTTCATTGAACCTAGAAAATTGTAATGTAATCCTATTGGACCGACATGAAATCAGGTTCCTTTATAAGGACATCATGTTTAGGGTTTTATGTTGTTGATGAGGTCACAGCAAAAGTTTATATTATTGCTAGGGTTTAAGATGGTTGAGGAGTTGGAAAGAATATGAATGTGTAGAAGAATAAAGTAATGCAGGAGTGCATTAAGAACGAGCTATCAAGGATCTAACCGAGTAGTTTGTGCTATTAGATAGATCAAACGCTTGTTGATTACTCACATCTTTGACAAGTCTATAGCCCTTAACCGGGTAGGCCCAAAAGCCTTTTGTAAATCCTCTAACAAGGTGGTTCACATCTATGGATTTCAAATCCTCTAGCAAGGTAGTCTTTAATTAGACTTATCTCCTAATAGAGATTGAGATTCCTAACAGGATCTATTATGGTAAAGAACATTGTAAGACCTTAACCGGTCTGACTTTAACCGGTCTGGTTCCTATTCTACAGATAGTTACTTGTGAGTTTCATCTCACCATGGTTTTTTCCATTTGGGCTTCCATGTCAAAATCTATTGTGTTATGGTGTTTGTGCTTACGTGGGTGAATGCATTATTAGCTATTTGGTTTGCATGTTTGTTAATCGGTTTGTCTATTAAACTGTTTTACCGGTTTACTGTTAGTCTTGCAAAGTGTTTAAGTGCAAAGATTTTTGGCATACTAATTCACCCCCCCCCCCCCCTCTTAGTATTCATCAGATTGAGTATCATGCATATTGTTGTAAGGAATAGTGTATTCTTACATAATGGAAATGATGTAGTAGGTTGAGATCATGGTATCAATAAGAGAATATGTTATTGTAGTCCTAGTTGATTCTATGTTGTATCTTGGATGTTGTATATTTATGGATATATAGATTTAGATTCATGGTTAAATTAAAAGGGTTGCTATTGGCCTGGTGATATGGATGCTTAATGTTGTAATGAGGATATTAGACTAGTCTTAAATGGTTTAGTATATGTGTCCTTAGTTGTAAATGAAGTTACTCCTTAATGCCCTTGTCTCTTGAACGTGGTTGTGTATGAATATTATGTTGGATTTATATGATTATTCTTAATAATGGAAATGAACTAGACATGTTGTAGGAGTTGGTTTAGTAATAGGTAATGATGGTATACTGAACGATTAAGATATTGGAATGTATCGGTTAGTATTCATATGTTTGTATGACATTGCAATAAGGATTATATCCTAGTCGTGTGTGATGCATTAAGACATGGATAGAAGAATGATCATGGCTAAAGAAGGATATTTAGTATGCATTATATTTTGGAAGTAAAAGGAACTAAGAACATTTGGAATTGGTGCTTAAAATGAACCCCTTAGGAAAGAAATTGGCAATTGGATTTAATGCAATGTAAACATGATGACTTAATTAAGCGATGATTTCTTATGTTGTTGTAAGAAGTAAATGTTAGGATTTAGATGTAGATTCAAATGAAGATGTAGAATTTGATAAAATTATATGGTGTTAATTATGTTCATGTACTTAGTGTTAGTTTAGGTAATGGTGTTGAGATACCCTAGGGAACGCTAATTAATGAGTTGATCTTTATTCTACTTGTGTATTGTGTTCATATGATTATGTTAAAGTTGATCATGTGTATGTTTAGTATATGTGTGATTAATTTGCATATGTGTATTTGAGTTATAAGTGTTGCATTAGTTAAGTATTCAAATTTTTTTATCTCTATTTGTTAGTTAGTTGGTTAATTTCTCTAGGGTATTTTGGCAGGCATTACACTCTCTATCCATATATATATTATGTTTAGTCTTTCAATAGCAACAAGTGATAGGCCAACACTGGGGCCAAGAGTGCAATAAATTTAATTTTTTAATTATGAATTTTATTTGATCTATACATGTCGATCTAGAGGAATAAACTTGTGAGATATGTCTGGGCAATATGCCATCAAGGGATGAAAGTCATGAGATGAGTGGGGATGAATGTGGCTATGAAAATAAAACCTATTGTAAATTGAAATAAAACTAGTGATAGGATTTGCACACACAATGAATTCTAATTCAAAACACCAATTAACAAATTCATAAAATCCAAAGCGAAAGATTTAAACTCAAATCAACAGTCTATTTAATTCACAAATAAATTATAACAACTAATTTAATCTGAATGAATAGATAGTTAAAATTAACTATGCTTATTTAAAACAATCAATTACATAATTATTTATGAGAATCAATGATAACCAAAACACATAATTAAAATAATGTAAAACAGAATTGAAATCACACACCGTGAAAAATAAATGAAATTTACATATACATTCATCCAACAACAGAGGAGTGGATGACCTTCCTCCCAACAAACCGACTAAAGATGATCTCATTGAATTCTTAAAATGAACTTCAGAATAATTCTATCCCTTTTATTTATAGAAATACACATATATGTATATGTTGATAACTAAAGAAATATTAATCTAAATAGTTTGTTTCAACAACCTAGTAAGTAACAAGGCTCGCGTAAATCCTTTGGCAATGGACATGAATCAGATATAGATTTATTATAACAACAAGCAAAAATAGAGACATGGATAGTTGTGCTTTCTTCCAGCTATGCAACCACCTCCACCATGGGTTTCCTTCCATAATCCATTTGGTTGAGTTTGCTCTATTTTCTATTGGTCGTGCATTAAACTTTATCTTGTTATAACCAATAAAATATTTTGGGTTTCCTCTACACAACTGGAAAATGCATCTCTAATCAGATTTATTTATCGATAAGCTCATGGTTGACTGTGCTTGTTTGGATCTGGTACATTGCCATCATGTGAAGAAGCAACATAATTTGTAGCGCCTGCCAACAAACCCTAGGGAAACTTACTACAACTAGCCAAAAAGAGTGGGAATTATTTTTTCATTTACTAATAAGGTTTACATTTAACTCCAACTAGACATTATGTTTATGAATTGGTTCAATAGTTTAAATTTAAAGTTAAGTGTTTAACCATTGTATCATACATTACGCTACTGTCAAAAATGAAGACATGTTTAAAAGGTTTAACTGATTACAAGGCTACATTGTTTTCATAGGGCATGATGTCACTACTAAGTTATACATCATTTATGGTTTATGTTCAATCCATATAAAATACCATTATTGTAATAATTCACTTTTGATATTAATGATCTAACCTTACCATAGAACATAACTATGAATGCATGTATGCATATTAACCTATATCATACACTTCATATGATATGATACTATTGTTGTCCTCAAATAACCTTAATGCATACTAACATCAACATTACTTGATTACCACTAACTAGGTACAAAATACTTCCTTATAACCACTAGCTCCACTTGGGAACTCAATGCATACATTACTATAACTTACATGACCACATGCATACATGCCCTACATGATAAACTTGCTAATGCACAGTACCTATGAATACGTAACCTTATCCTTATCTTGATCATAACAAGACATCAAGATGACCAACCTTGAACTTAGTTTCATGCATTTACTTTAATCTCTTTTACTTATACCTTAACATGCCAACTATGGGCTACCAAAGCTAAAATGATTACTCCTATAATGCTATGCACTACTTAATGCATCTACCAAAAGCATGCTCATTAACCTACTTATGCAACCTACATGTTCATGATGATATTTATGCAAAAATAGTCTTATGGAAGCCATATCACAATTATATGTATTATCATTTAGCTCTTAATGATGTCTAAGTACTAGGTTTCAATATAATTTTCATCCTTAATATTATTCTAGGTTTCCAAGCATCTAACTGTAGCATCAATAATCTTGTGTTTCCATGTTTTAGCATAGGTGGTCTAAGAGGTTTTTCTTGTTTTATTTAATGCCATCATTTAATCTCATAACAAGGTACTATCTTTTAATTAATTATATCTATGCTCACATTAAGATATTAAATATTCAAGAATTAGTTCATTTTCATTATCAAGATATAACATGAAAAAAAGTAATAAACATCCATATTCCATTGCATTGAAATCACATCTACACATCTACTATCTAACATCTAACTACCACATAAATAATTGTATTTTTTATTTAACTAATTATCAAAATATATTTCAATTAGAATTAACTAATCTACTTCTCCTATCATACATGACAAATCCATTCATATTCTATGTATTCTATTCAAGGAGATACATGGTTAACAAAGGATAAGACATTACCAACATGAGTGTACCCTTTTCTTCTTTCTTTCTATTTTCATATTAGTAACTTATAATATTCCCATTTGAAGGTTTGATATAAATAATAATCATGGATATAATGAAGTTTACTATTACATGGTAGTACAACCGTGAGATTAACTCACTTCATTTATAATATTCCTAATCTAATACATGATGAAAGTATCTCAAATCATGAAGTAATAAATACGTAAATCTACTCCAAGGGTCCAAAATCAACATGATGGAAACTCCAAGTCCACACACAAAGAAAAACACCAAGAAGAGGGAAAAACCCCAATGGCAAAAATCTCCAACCACCCGACCAATGTGGGACCTACAAGGAACCACCCACCGAGCTAGGAGATGTTGCTAGGTCCCAACTAGCACACTAAACCAAGGTTGACGCTATACCAAAGGGACTAATACCAAACAATTTCCACACTTACAACCATACATCAGACAACAAGAGGGAACAAGAGATTCCAAAGGTTGACAAAACATCATAACAAGAATGCAAAAGTAAACAAAGGACTCACATGTGCAAGGAAGTGTGTCATCACATGTCAACCAAGAACAAGGCACTAGCCTATGGGCATGTAGAGCCATCTCAACTTTGAGAGAGAGACCAAGGGATATTAGCTTACCATCTCCATGGTCTTCCCATGCTCAGCCTAAAACATCATCCCTAGGACTGAGTCATGAGGCACTGATGAGTTATTATCTTTTTAAATTAACTAACTACCCATACCCATTCATTAATTAGTTATCACTTGATTAAAATATGGTAAAATCCTTTACGCATGAAAGGTATAGACTTCATGCATCCTTACAAGGAACCTCATGAAATTTTATCTCTCGTGACCCCCAGATATCGTAAATGAGCCCACTCCCTTTACATGGATCTAAAATCAACAATTCAAGAGGATATTAAACAATTAAATAAATCGGATTTCAAGAATCATACAATACCATACCATAAATATTCACATACCCAAAAGACCAAACACAAACACATATAGAAGGAAGAGCCTCTTGACTCAAGGTAAAGCATAAACTAAATCATAACATTGTTGCAACCAAACCAATTACATCCATGCGAGGTCTTCATACTCGCTGTCATAAAATTAGCAGCATAAGTAAATCATTCTCATAGAAAAATCATCAAGAGGACATGTTTAATTAACCAAATAAACTTACAAATAACAATGGCATCCGATATAATCTGAATTCAATTTAAATCTCAACTTAAATGGACGGCCTCCAGAACGAAAAAAAGACATCAAAGACTTGACTCTTGACTACCGCTAGGAAGAGCAATTAAACAAGTTGGAGAAGATTTGACTTATAAAACCAATATCAAGGAGGAAAAATTGAAGCATCATAGAGTATACCCATACACATACACGTATAAATCCAATATTATTTTTATATTTCAAAATGATGCAATACTAATAATAACTATACGATTACAATATGTGTCATAATATAATATTATTATTATTATCATGAATGTTGTTTGTTTAATATTACTATAGTATTATTTTATTATTTAAATATTTTAGTTTATTTAATATCTATCAGCGAAATATTTATTAATTATATATATATTATTGTTATTAACTATATATTTTATATTAAATATTATTGATGAATACTAAGAGGGGGGTGAATTAGTATACCAAAAATTACTGTACTTAAACTCTTAAACAGTTTAGCAGATAACTGGTATAACGGATTCACTAATAAACTGATTAAGATAAATGCAAACCAAATAGCAAATAAAGCATTCACCCAAAAAAGAACAATCACCATAACACAAGTTATTTGACGTGGAAACCCAAATGGGAAAAACCACGGTGAGAAGTAACTCACAAGTAACTATTTGTAGAAATAGAAACCAGACTGGTTAAGGTCAGACCGGTTAACGTCATACAATGTTCTTCACTAGAATGGATCATATTAGGAATCTAGATCTCTATTAGGAGATAAGTCATGTTAAAGACTACCTTGTGAGAGGATTTCAGATCCACAGTTGTGAACCACCTTGTTAGAGGATTTACAAAGGCTTTGCTAGGCCTACCCGATTAAGGGTTTCAGACTTGTCAAAGATGTGAGTAATCAACAAGTGAGTGATCTAGATACTAGCACAGTATGCTTGGTTAGATCCTTGATAGCTCATTGTTAATGCATTTCAACATTACTTCAGTCTTCAATATCTCCACACTCTAACTCTTCACATAGACTTAATCTTATCTGCAAAGATCGCACATAACCTTATCACACTTCTCATACATCATTCATCAAAACACTAGACATGATGTCCTTATAAAGGAATTTGATTTCATGTTGGTCCAATAGGATTAGACTACAAGTTCCTAGGTTCAGTGCATCTGGACACATTTGGTAACATGGCCCAAAATCACCACCAAAGTATCGGTGGATGATAACTCATCACACATTACAGAACTACCAGTTGGTAACTCATCACAGAGTAATACTGGTTAATACAATATATCGATTACCAGTTGTCAAAAATGAAGATTGGAAAATTTTAACTACTGCTTTTCTCATTGGTACCGCTTGAGATCTTCGAATCTCTTGAGGTCTTCATACCGCTTAGGTCTTCAATCAATCTATGACTGGTAAACATCTTCTACAAATTACCGATAGTCTAAAGACTATAATACACAATACCTGTTGGAACAGTTACCAATTGAGTCATAACTCATACTTTAAGAAAGTGTGTGTCCATCAATGACAATCAAGACATCATCAAAATGCCAACAATCTCCCCCTTCGACATTGATGGAAACACTTAGGAAAAATTTTGACATCTAAGTGTTTTTACAACAAAAAATGCCATAATCAAAATTACTCCCCCTAAGCATATACACTATCCCTTTTTGCAGAAATTACAATATACACTATGCCCAAAATGAAAGTATACAAGAAATGGTAACATTCACCAAAATGTTAATGTACTACTCCCCCTTTGCCAACAATGACAAAGTAATGCAGAATAACCCCTGTTTCTCATTATCATTAAAAATATAGTAATTTTTTATGACAATAAAGAATGAAACTTATCAAAAACCGATTTAAAGTCCTGCATAAAAGTTCTCGTGGCTAATGTCCATGACTCAAACAATTAAGTAGCAATCTCACTTTCTATTTTCATCTGGAATACCAGTTCTTCCATTTAATCAATGATACTCATCTCTTGAGTTACCGTGATGGCTTCCAGATTGAGAAAACATTTCTGAAGAATTTGCAATCTAGGAAATAAGAGTATTTGTAGCTCCTGCAAATCTTTAGAATGATTGGTGATCTCCAAGTCCATCTTGGCAGTCTGAAGCTAATAGTGATGAACCATTTTCCCATATGTAGTAAATGAATCATATGGCATCTTGAAATTGCTAATATAAGCTTGTAGCTCCAATTGGATTTAAGCTTTCTTTTTAAGCACATCATCCCAAAATAGATGGGGTTGGCAGATTTTACTTAGCAGTAATTCACCTTCACCCATTGCAACACTGATATCATTCTGTAGTTTTAGTAGTTGTGTCTGTAGCTCATTCATTTTCTTGACTAAGGCAGTATTGAGTTCCTTTTCATGGTTCTTCTTTGTAGTGGCTTCAGCAGCATCTTCTAAGCATTGTATTTGATCCTCCACTATAGTACAAAGAAGTTATAGCTTGGAAAAAGAGGAATTGATACTAGGGAGGTTAGTACCGGGAATCAGACTGGTAAGGGTGTCCACCATAGTTTGTATGACATCCCTTTCCTTCTTCCTCTGCAACTCTTCCAGTCTTTCTTGTGCCAGTTTGATGCCTCGTAGCAGCTTGGACTCGTCTGTTGATTGCAGGTCAATCAAACCGATCGTGTCAACCGGTTTGGCTTGACCACTGATTGCCTTACGAGTCGCCTGTTTGGTTTTCTCTGCTTTCTTCTCCTCTACTGCTCGTTTCTTTTCCTCTTCTTTCTTCTTGTGCTCCTCTTCTTGTTTCTTCTTTAGTTCTTCCTTCTTCTTGTCTTCTTCTTGCTTTTTCTTCTCTTCCTCCTTCTTCTTCTCTTCTTCCTTCGTCTCTTCTTCTTCTTTCTTCTTCTCTTCTTCTTTTATCTTCTCCTCTTCTTTCCTCTTCTTTTCTCTTCTCCTCTTCTTTTCTATTCTCCTCTTCTTTTCTCTTCTCCTCTTCTTTTCTCTCTTTTTCTGCTTGCTCTTTCTCTACTTTTTCTTTATCCTATTTCTCTTTCTCTATGTCAGGAGTGACATCCTCAACATCTAATGCATCCACATTAATGGGATCATTTTTCTCTATCACCCTTTCCTCTTCATTATCAAATGCCTCATCCAGTTTGCCTGATGGTAGGCCAGGTTCTTGTTCAGCCTTCAGATTGGCCTCAGACACTTGGTGTAGCCTAGCAACAGCTTTAGCATGGAGATGAGTATCCTTCTCCACTTCAGAGGCCTTACCTTCCAGTAGCTCGAGTCTTCTTCTTCTCATGAAGAAGAGGCCTTTGTTCTTATATATTATCTCAAATAATTAAGAATTAGAAACATCAGGAAAGTATTGTGCAAAGACTTTCTCCCTTATTTCATGTTCCTTTTCAATGGCAATGCACCATTTATTGTCCAAATAATTGTATAAAGAATCAAGTGTCACCAATCTAATTTCTAATGGTGATCGGTCATTGACACACAAATATTTGATAACTTCCTTCTCTAATTCTTCTTTCTCATTATCAGTAAAATCATCAAAATACTCTTTTAAATCATCAAGCACCTTCCTCTTAATATTCTTAATAGTTCTCTGATAATGTGTCATTGGCTTATAAGAGGAAATATCTATATTTACCAGTGCAGAGGTTGCAGGTGCATTACCGGTAGATTTTGCTTTCTTGCTTGTTTGCCTTGTCTTCTTCAGTTGGATTTCTGGTTCAATATCTTCTGACTATGGTGAGTTGGTTTTGGTTTTCCACTCCCTCTCAAAGACTTTAGCAGGAATAACCTTAGGTTTCTTCTTAGCAGGTGACCGCTTGGTCACTTTTGGACTGGCAGAGGTAACTGGTGCAAATATCGATGGCACTGATTTATCCTTCTTCTGTTTTGGTTCTTCAACCGGTGTGACCCTCTCTAAGAAGGTACTGGCTCTCTTTTTCTTCGCATCTAATGGTGAGGCAAGTAGGGTAGAGGCATACGCGATCAACATATCATACATCACTTCATACCCCATTGGTTCAACTACTTCCTTTCTTGGTTCCACTACTTCCATTATGCATTCATCTACCTTTATTGTGAAGCAGATGTCATCTTCATATTTCTTCACAATATCACCAGATATCCTCATTCTCTGGCTCATTTTCTGCTTGAATTCATCAAAATACTTGTTAAGAACCTCAGGATATCTGGTTTCCACTGCTTGAAGACTTTCCCTAATTTTCTTGGAAACTGGTTGGTCTACAGACCATTGAACATCACCTACTCTAGGGAAATAGCCTTGAAAGTAGAAGAATAGACCGACCAGAAGTTGTCCAAACCTAAACCTCAGAGTATTGTCCTATTTGATGGACTTTAGATTAAATAGAAATTGCTTCTACAAACAGGTACATAGGTCAAATCTGGTGTTTTCCTTGATCATTCTATAAGTGGCATTCACCACAGTAGTAGAGACAGAATTCATTCTGTTGGCATAGAATATCCAGTATCCAATCACCATGCAAGCATACTTCACCAAATCATCATTGATGATGTTGACAGTCATCACCCATTGATCACTCACAAAATTGATGAGTTTTGTCATTTCAGTCTTGGTGACCTTCCTTAGAGCTGGCACCTCTCTAATGTTACAAAAATCGGTGATGGCATGAATTGCCTCTGATATGATGTCATGTGTGCACTTGAGGTACATCTTATCACCATTCCCTCTTCTAAGGATGATGCGAATGTGATCTTCTATGAATTCTTCTAGAAAATACACAACATTATGCAGTTTCATCTTCTCTAGGATGCTATATTCAAGTTTGATTTTCTTGTCATCCCCACATAACAAACCTAGCTGGGAATGAATCACTAGGGATCCTAGGTCTTCCGATTTACAATCTATGTACCCTGAAATATCCACAATAACTTCGACGAGTATTTGGGATAGGGAATTGTATTTCATTTTCCTTTGAATAAAATCAACTGAATCTTTAGGTGCACTAGAACTAGAGTGTGATGTAGATGCCATGATAAGAAAGGAATTCGAGAAATACCTTCACAATCCAGATTTTAGGGTTTGCCAATGTCACTCACAATACACCACTTTGGTTGTTGGATTACCATTTGGTGTTCTTTAGTTGATAGATTGAAAATGATCTATGGATTCCTCTACAATATTTTGAATTCACTTTGAATCTCTCTTTGTCGCTCTGCACTTGAAAATTCTTCGCTCAAAAATAGATAACTGAAAATGATGACCAAAATCCTTTTGAACAAACTTTTCACCTACCATAATAAATGCATCACTATTAGGGCATAAACCCTAATTTTTCCTTTTACCACTTCAAATCTTTTGTCGATTGACAGGAAATGTATACCGGTTGAGGTCTTTACTAATATAAACTGGGGGTTCAAATATTTCACCGATATGCTCCCCCTAAGATTTTCTAAAGCTCAATTTGTCGATTCAGAGACTTCCACACTAGGTGCAGAAACTGATTCATCCTGCGACACTTCTTCAGGTTTCTTTTTCCAAGTTTTATTCATTCCCACTTGAACAATTTCAACATCAATATTCCCTTCAGGAGTGATCGGTATATCATCCGATAGGTTCTTTCTTAGTCTGCAAGTTCTGGCAGTGTGACCCAGTTTGTTGCAATGATAGCATACCATTCCAGGTGTTCTCCATGGTCCATTATTCATACTACCATTCTTCCTTTTGCATGTAGCAGCAGTGTGACTGCTACCATGATAGATTAAATAGGTTGCTCTCCAACTGGTTGCCACTTGGTAACCACCTAACCGATGGTCATAGGTATTGTACCGGTTGGGATTCTGGTTCATAGAGGGTTCTAGAATAACTCCTTGAGTCCTTGGAGGGTATCTCCTAGTGTTGTGCAAAATAGACCTGCATTCAAATACTCTATGCCCAAACTTGTTGCATGCATAACAGTTACAATTGAATCTATTGGATCTAGGCTTATTGTTTAGAAAATAAGTAAAATTATTATAGGCCTTGCTTCTACACACATTAGCAGTATGTTCTTTGAGACAATTAAAGCAAACAGGTTTAAAAAATTTCTTACCTTTATCCTTGGATGTTGGTTGCTTCTTTGATGCTTCATCTTTTGTTCCAGAGGTTTCACCTTCCTCATACTCAGAGAAACCAAGTCCAGTGGTATTCTTTACTGGTTTTGCCAATTCTAGCTTTTTCTCTAGTTTAGCAATACTCTGATTGAATTTGGCAAGTATCTCCTTTGACTCAGTAAGTTCCTTGGAAATAGGAGCATTGGATTCCATCAAGGTTGCATTCTCAGAGATAGCCATGTTTAGTTCACTTTGCATTTCTTTTTTTTTCCACTTTACTCTCTTGGAGATGAGTGGTAAGGGCACTGATTTCTTGCTTCAGCTTGGAGATCTCATGATCTTTTTTTTTTACCAGATCTTCATCTTTCCTTCAGTTCTCAAGCTCTTGACACATTCTGATAGTCAGTCCTTCCAACTCCTTTCTCAGATTGGCTTTAGATTCATTCAGTTTTTCAACTTCTTCAACTACGGCATCCATGTCAACTTCATCAAAAGAGTTATTTTCAGTAAGTTCCATCAGTTTCTCAACATGCTCTCTTCTCTTGGCCAAAGAGGCTTTATACTTGACTTTGAGTTCATCAGAGGCTCTCTTAGTCTGAGTGAGATGATGAGTAAGTTCCCTCACAATGTATTCCCCTATATCTCCTTCCAAGTGGTTAGACTTACAGAAAGGTTGGCTCTTATACCAATTGATAAATACTAAGAGGGGGGTGAATTAGTATAGCAAAAATTACTGTACTTAAACTCTTAAATTGTTTAGTAGATAACCAGTATAATAGATTCAGTAATAAACCGATCAAGATAAATGCAAACCAAATAGCAAATAAAGCACTCACCCACAAAAGAACAATCACCATAACACAAGATATTTGACATGGAAACCCAAATGGGAAAAACCACGGTCAGAAGTAACTCACAATTAACCATCTGTAGAATAGAAACCAGACTGGTTAAGGTCATACAATGTTCTTCACCAGAACAGATCCTATTAGGAATTTAGATCTCTGTTAGGAGATAAATCATGTTAAAGACTACCTTGTGAGAGGATTTCAAATCCACAATTGTGAACCACCTTGTTAGAGGATTTACAAAGGCTTTGCTAGGCCTAATCGATTTAGGGTTTCAGACTTGTCAAAGATGTGAGTAATCAACAAGTGAGTGATCTAGATACTAGCACAGTATGCTTGCTTAGATCCTTGATAGCTCATTATTAATGCATTTCAGCATTACTTCAATCTTCAATATCTCCACACTCTAACTTTTCACATCGACCTAATCTTCTCCGCAAAGATCGCACATAACCTTATCACACTTCTCATACATCATTCATTCAAACCCTAGACATGATGTCCTTATAAAGGAATCTAATTTCATGTCGGTCCAATAGGATTAGACTACAAGTTCCTAGGTTCAGTGCATCTAGACACATTTGGTAACATGGCATAAAATCACCGCCAAAGTATCGATGGATGATAACTCATCACACATTACAAAACTACCGGTTGGTTACTCATCACAGAGTAATACCGGTTAATATAATATACCGATTACCAATTGTCAAAAATGAATACTGGAAAATGTTAACTACCACTTTGCTCCTTGGTACCGCTTGAGATCTTCGAACCGCTTGAGGTCTTCATACCGCTTGGGTCTTTAGTTAATCTGTGACCAGTAAACATCTTCTACAAAACACCAATAGTCTAAAGATTATAATACACAATACCAGTTGGAACAGTTACCGGTTGAGTCATAACTCATACATCAAGAAAGTGGGTGTCCATCAATGACAATCAAGACATCATCAAAATGGAAACAATTTTATATATATATAATTTATTTATTTTAAATAATGAAAGAAAAACCTAATTTTATTAATTGGGCTGCATGGGGGAGCTAGGTAGCAACACACCCCATGTGGTGATGGTTGTTGCCACCACTACCATGTGGGTGGTGTTGTTGCACCATCACCATGATGGTGGTGAGGGGGTTCCAAGCACCCACCTACCATGTGGTTGGTGCTTACAGCACCACCACGTGGTGGTGGGGTGTCATGGCACTCCCATCCCCATCGTGGGGGGGGGAGGGGGTTTAGGGTTTAGGTTTTTTTTTGTTTTAAGTTTTTTTTTGTTTATAAACATTTTTAAAAAAATTTATTAAAACAACTAATTTTAGAAGAAAGTATTAGCAGCATCAGCATGGCAAAAATGAGGCTTTTAATCAGCCAACCCAGAATGTAAGAAAACTAGTCCCAAATTTTCAAATATCTCAACCAGATTTGACAACAAGATTTTAAGCCCAAAATAAGTTTGAAATCAGAGGGTTTTTGTTGATTTCTTCCACATTCCAACCAAGGAAATCAATCTCCCAACTGTGAAATTAAAATGGAAGTATTTTACCCAGCAAACTTGAAATAGCAACATTTCTTTTTGCAAATCAAAACCCATGGAATGAAATCCGAATTTGAACATATGAGGAGGTGAAACACAAAGATTTTCTTTCAAGTTTTTGGTTTAAAATCATGGAAGAGAAAAGGGAAAATAAGGAAAAGTAAACCCTACCTCTTCCTAAAGGAAAATGATCGAATAATTCGGGGCAGCAACCAATCTACCAACATCAAGATTTTTCCAGCTCCTCAATCCTTCAAAATTTCTCTGGCAATCTTATTCCCCAAGCCACCAAGAATCAAAAGCATATAAAAAAAAAGAACCAAAATGAAACCCCTAGCACTCTTTTTACAAAATGGGATAGTAAAATATTAAAAATTACCATTTTCCTATTTCACATTTTTTTTATGTAATTTAGAAATCTATTTCCTCATAAGACTTTTAAAAATAACTTTCAAAATAGAAAATCAAATATTAAAATATAGTAAAATATAGTAAGCAAAATATTATAACTTATTCTCTTTTAATCACTCAACTTACGCTTATATATATGTACTTGATTTAAAAATCAAACAGACCAATTTCATTAAAAAAATCAACTTCTCAATATTAGTTGAATAGAAATCAAATCCAACATTAAATAAATAATATGGTTGAAATAATAAAGGTAAATAACTAATTAAAGATTAAAATCGTCAAATAAATAATAAAGTCAATAACGTGAAATCAACAAATATTCAATGAATTAAATTGACTTAAAACATAAATTGTCAAATATGATCTCAAAATCTCAATATGAACATTAACCAAATTTAAATGCGGAAATAGTAAATAATTAAAAATCATTAAATCTTAATAACTTTAAAATAATAATATCACCAATAGAGTCATAAACTAGGATTAAGTAACCACTCAAACACGGTTAATCAAATGTCACAATTTAAATAAATTAAATGATAAATCAATCACTTACTCAAAGAACTTAAATAAAATAACTAAATAATCAAGCTCACCATGCCACATACTCACAAATCATGACGACAATGACAACGTGCCGAAATTGCCAAGACTGATAAAAAGGACTCGATGTCAAACCTAGACCTAGAGTGCGGGAAGGGAACCAACGACATCTCCAAACCACATATTCCCATTGGAAAGATGCACACTTGCACTTATAAAGCTAGGGGAGCTTGCACCCAGTTGTCCAGGAGGAATGAATGCCTTAGTACCTGCAACCTTGCAACCACAAAATGATACATGTGCATATGTGTGTGTGTGTGTGTGTAGTAGGCAAGTGGAGGAATGTCGCAACGACACATCCCACTCATAATGAGTGATGTGACATTGATTTCCCCACACATACAATCAAAAAATAGTCATACAATGAGAAATGCATCTTACCTAAATTAGGACTGGGGTTAGTATATCCATTGCATAATAAAGCACGAATCAGTTAAATCTATCCATTTAAGCATCAACACGAAATAAATACATGTAGCAATGCAAGCATCATTATGATATTTAAATCACATAAGGTCACAACAGAGCATGAACAAAAATCAATATTATCCAAAGTTGCAAAGCATACAATATCTATCAATGATCATCAATGAAGCACATATAAAAGCCAAAATACATATATGCATCATGTGAATCCAAGCAAGTCCATCATAACCATCACACAAAATGAATGTCTAATTGAGCCTATCAAAATGGAATAAGAGTCTGCTCAAGTCTGGGCATTACATAATTGATGACAAAAATTCTTGACTTAAAAGTGATAGGAAGTTCCTATGAAACAAGTGGTAGGAAGCATGTTGCAAGATATATTCCAAGACATAAAATAACAACACTTATTAGTAAAAACAATCAATAATTAATTTCCATATTTTACCTTAAAATTAAATTAAGTATCATTTATTAATATTTAATCATATGCAGTGTAAATGGTAGAATGGTATGAAAATGGAATGTAAATGGAATATAGAAATGGATATGAATGTGCATGAAATAGACTAAAATATGACATAAAATGGAACATAATTTGCTCTCATCAACAAGCATTTCACAAACTTTCCATTGTCTATTGTCATGTTTAATGGTCCAATATTTTCCTCACTGCTCATTGACATATATATATCACAATTGGCTCTTCCAACTCAAGTGTAGCCCTTACACCAACATCTACAAAACCTCCAACCTCTTCTATTATGTTTCCTTCTACCATAAATCAAAACTATGTTTCCTTCCAATGAATATAAAAAAAAGGTGCCAATAAACGTGTCCACATTAACACAACATCACATGTTCACATTTACCCTGGAAAAAAAGTGTCGCAAAATATTTCCACGAAGGCTAACAATTTTACTATCAAGTGAGTGTAAGATGGATTATGTATGTATATGTATATGTATATGTATATGTATATGTATATGTATATGTATATGTATATGTATATGTATATGTATGTATGTTAATTTTTTATCATTAGCATGGCAATCGATTTGTATGTATGAATAAAATATGTATATACAAATTTAAACCTGTCAATACAAATCGATTGCCATGCTAATGATAAAAAAAATTCATTCTAGAATATAATTACTATCTATCCTTCCAATTTCGAAAAAACATTCTTTGCTTTTTTATTTTATTGACAAGTCACTTTGCCAACTTAAGTGTAGGTCTTACTTTCACTCGAGACTTACCTACGTGTGCCAAGATGTGCAGAGGCTCCAAAATCTTCTATTAATCTACATGGTGAAATGCTTACATAACTTGGTCCGAAATACTTGGATACAATAATTTCACATTATTATTATACCTCTTAAATATCATGTTAAAATCTTTGAACCCTTTTCTCTCAACTGGCAATAACCAGGATTGATAGAAACAAAAAAATATTTCAGTATTAGTCATTTCCTCTTCTCATTTTTATACTGATATAATAAGATTCCTTCATAATATAAAATACATAACTTGATATGAATAAAAAATATTGTTATTTTTTCTCTCTAACCCTAGACCCCAATAAGTGTTTCCTATAACAAGCGAATTATACAAACAAAATACACCTAACTGCAAAGATATGAATCGAGCTTGATCCTCTCTCCCCTTTCTTGTTTGCCACAAAGATTAGAAATAGAAAAGGAGGCAAAATAGTCAATACCTATGAGTATGTATGTATGTATGTATGTAAACTTGTCAAGACATTGATGACCATTCACCTCGTTAACATTTTTATTTGGTTTAGTTTTTGGACAACAAGATGAAACTCAAATTGACTGTTCCCATTATTTAATGAGATTATCAATGTCGCAACCTTCTTATCACTGCTCATATATAGAAAAATAAATGTGTGTGTGTGTGTGTGTGTGTGTGTGTGTGTGTGTAATTTCCCCAACTAAAAAATTAATATTGCTTTTAGATCTGAAAAATAGATTCACAAATATTACACAAAAGTTCACTGAAAACACCCAAACTAGTTAGCTACTTTTGCACAAAAAGGGCTGAGTTAAAATGGAACTTTATAGAACATTATTGAAAATGATTTTTCTGATATGTGTATCCTTTAATCAGGTCTGAAACTGATTAGTGCAGCAACAACATTAATACATTCAAACTCCAATTTATAAGCAAAACCCATGATACCACTAGTGTCACTAGAAATACCACAAGTTGATATTGTTTAATTTACAAATGGAAAATACATAGAATATGATTTGATACAAGATTAATAACAAAAACAAATCCCTCAAAATGCATCTAGAATTACTGCAACAATATTAATGAAGCCTTGAACACACACAATAGAAAACTATTGAAATCTTGAAGCTCCAATGCAACCTCTATGTAATAACACACATAACTTAACCCAAAATTTTGACTAGTTTTTTTTTATTGATTTCTTATCCTCACTTTCAATTGATTCAATCACATACTCAATTACATCTATCCAAACGGGATAGGCATCTATCTAATCGGGATGGGCATCTAACCATATGGGTTAGACATCTATCCATACGAGACAAGGCTTGTAGCCATACGGGTTAGGTACTAACCATACGAGCTAGGAATTTATCCCTATGGGATAGGAATTATCATCTATCCAATATAGGATAGGCATCTACTCAAATGGAGTAGGCATCGATTCATAAGAATAGGAAATTCTCTAGCCAGAGACTTTAGACTCATCGGGACCATCCGGGTCTTGAGTCACTCTATAAAGACTACACTCCCCTAGTAGCAGTCCACCGAGGTTGTTGCCCTTAGGAGTATAAAAATAATAATTACATAAACAAGCTTAAGTTTTGCCTCAAAATTTGGCCTAAGGCCTCGGGAAGTCAAGTGAATCCATACGGGATTCCTTCTAAGTATGCATTGAATTAATATTTGTTAGGATAACCGATGAACAATTGAGAGGGGGGGGAGATCAGTTGTTAACAGATTATGTGAGTTAAAGCACTTAAAACCTTTTACCGGAATAACTTATAAAGCATTAAGGCATAAATGAAAACCAGAGAATCAATACCATGCAACCATAACACATAACACCATGATTTGTATGTGGAAAACCCGATAAAGGGAAAAACCACGGTGGAAAACCCTACCCACATTTAGATGATACTTCTACAGAAAGTATATGATTACAATATGGGCCTACACATATAGGAAGGCACACTACCTAGAGCGCACCACTCATCACAATGGAGTCTCTCTAACTACAAAAGAGGTCAACCACCTCAAAGTGTTTGGAAAACAATCTGAAAAGAAGAATTGCTTGTGATAGCATCAAACATGCCAGATTACAATTCCAGTTAAGCTCAATACCAGAGGTCTAAAACCTCTTACATAAACCCAACTCGATCACCTATGATCGACCAAATCCTCTACAGAAATGATTATTACATTATTTGCTCCTTGCCTATATGATCTACAATGAGATCTTACAAATATTTATACAAGCCCTGGACCTAAACAATCAAGTCGGCTACCCAAATGATAATTCAATAGATCCATTACATAATCCTGAAATAAAATCAAAAAGCATGTCGGCCTAAGGCCAAAAAAATATCATCCAATCAATAAAACATCTCAAAAGTGCATCAAAAGGATCCACCAATAGGTTTCATAAAATTGATCCATAACCTAGATAGCACCAGACCTAAATTAGATCCACATACACCAAAGCAATGTGTGAGGCCCTACCCTGACCTATCCTAGCATTTCAGTTATTTTCATGTTGGAACTATTATTCATGCTTCATTTATATGCATTATGGATGTAGAATTTTATATGGTCCCAGGATTCAATAACATTGATATGATGTATGTCATTTATTTTTATTTGCGGAACTTTATTATGATGTTAGAAATATGATACATGTCTTATGAATGGTTGAAATTTATGAGGATTATCATAATGTCATTCAGTGAATTGCTTTATGTGGATTTCATTGGATATATGGTAAATTGATTTATATGATGGCAATTGTATGCAGAGTGATTGAATTGTGTTCCTTTTTTATATGTTAAATTTATATGAGGTTATTTGAGAATTACTAATGTGTAATTGAGATGTGCAGGAAAATCATCCATGTGACCATGGAAACAATATGCAGAATCAAGCCTAGACCTTTGTGCATTTGTAAAACCAGGGGTTGTCTATTTGGAGATACAACACCTCGTATGTATCATGTTTTATTCGTAAACGTAAATTTTTACATGTGTGTTAAATTGTATTTATTAATTTGTTTAATCCAAAAAGAGACAATTTCCATGTGTAATTAAGTAATGTATTTTTCTTGTGTCACTTGAGGCATGTGCTGAATAGTGTATTGAAAATGAAATGTCTCTTGGAGGGAAATTATTTCAACCAATGCCTTTTTTAAATATTTGAGTGTGGTCCCAGATTTGCCTTGGGTAGAGAGTCTTTGGATTGGTCAACTCAAGTTTGACCCATAGGCTAACTTCAGGTGGGTTTCTAAGGGGTCAAATGGACTCCTAGGGTTACTTTAGGGGCTTTTCCAAAGGTCCATATGGTATACCTATGGGTTAGGAGCATTTTTAAGTATGTAACCACTCCCATGTGACTGATTTGACACCTAAAAAATTGGTTTTTCCAAGATGAGCGAAAATCCAACTTGGAAGACTCCTCCTAGGTTAGCTAACCTTCCCTTCTTGTGTCAGTTTCCTCTTCCCCATTTTCTCTTCCCCTCTTTCAAGATTGCCAGTTTTAGTAACTTATAAGAGGTTGGGAAGACCAACCAAATTGAGCTCGCACTCTATCCAAGAGGTTGGAAAGAGTGAGAGAAGCCTTCTTAGGGAAGGGTGTGAGACTTAGGATGGTAATCACCCACTCTCCATCTTTGGAGACTCAGAATCTTGAAGTTTTGAAAGTTTAGTATAGGAAATTTTGGCTAAGTTTTGAGAAGGAAGAAGTTGTGGATTTGGACAGCTCTACTCCAAACTATCCTATGCATCCCTTTGGTAGATTCAAGGTTGGTTGAATCACTATCTATGTATGTTGTAAGTTTATTTTGAAAGATTGTATGTTTGCATTTGTTTTCTCCCATTTTTGTTTTATTTGTGAAGGAATATGTTGTGTTCTTCCCTTTGTTTTTGGTTGAGTATTATATTTATGTTTTGGGAGTTTTTAAGGCCAAACTCACCCTTGGGAGGGTAGAGTGGCCTTGGGGTGAAGGGTTGTTTGACAGCCTTAGAGTAAGAGGCTCTCTTTGGAAGAGAGTGATTCTCAATGGATTTTTGTGACCCTTGTTGCATAGTGATTGTTTATGCATTGGGTCATAAGGGGAGGTTTGATGGCTTGTATGCCTTGGGGGTCATAAGGAATGGTTGGGACAAGTTGTGGATGTGTTCTTGGCTGCCTTGCAATGGAAATGTGTTTCTCATATTTGTAGTTTTCTCCTCAAGGTACTTAGTCCACCTTCACCCATTTAAAAACCACATATGTGATGATGTTAAGCCTTGGGATGGGAATGTGTTTATTTTGAAGTTGCCTTGCTTGTTTGTGTATTGCTTGTGTGCATCCCATTTAGGTCTTGGTTCTCCAAGCTCGGGGGTGGCTTCTAGTAAGCCTAGGTTGGCAGGTGAGCCTCCATGGTCACAACTTTAAAGCTTTGTATTGCAGGTTTGCTTGGAAAGAGGAAGGAAAGAAAAGCAAGGAGTTGATCCTATTGTTATTTGTTTAGTTGCAAAAAAAAAGAAATGTATTTATTTTGGAAGCCCTCATTTCGTAGAAATGAGAGGCTAAGTTGGGGACCTACCTATTTGTAAAGTTGACCATGTTGTATTAAAAGTATTCTTTAAAACATGTTTTATCATGAAATGAGAAGTATTCTTTTATTAGATTTGATCTTGCAAGAAAGAAATAAAATAAATTTGGAGTATGTTTCTATAGTTTTTGAGTTATTATTTATTTGTATTTACTTCTTGAAATGAAAGTTATTTCTTCCTTTTTAGCACATTGTAGAATGAAAGGAAATAAATGAAATATTAAAGCATAGGTGTTAGTAAAATAAAATAAACATTTACTCCTATCTATTGTTTTCAAAATGCAAAATAATGTAAATAGATTTTTATTGTATATTAATATGCATTTAACATGTTGGCTATGGATTAAATAATTTTAGACTATTATAGTTGTTGCTGTAATAAATTTAATTCTGCTATTTTTCCCTTTAAAAAAAATGTAGAAAATAAATCTAGATAAATTAATTTAATCCAAAATTTAACTACATGTCATTTTTAAGAGAAAGAAATGCATTTATTTAAATTTGTTAGTTTTCAATAATCCGCCTTAATGTGTTTTAAAAAAAATATAGATTTAGACATGAAAGAGAGATCTAGATATTCTAATAGATTTAAAAAATTAAAAAAAAAGACTAGTTAGTTTTAAATGCCTTGTAAAAAAAAATCTAATGTATGCATATATTTATTTAAATGATTCCTTCTTGAGAAAACAAATATTTAGTTATTTAAGTTGATGTTTTTTTTAGTTATTTTGACAGTCATATTTATTTTCCTACATATATAAATAAAAAATTAACAATTAAAAAAATCAATGAAACCCCTCGAGACCCGCAGAGCCGAAGCTCTACGCGGGCGGCCTCAAGTAGCTTGGGGCCCTCTATGGGCCGAGGCCCATAAGGGCACCCACAGCGCCACGACCTGCAGGGGCAGCCTGGGTTGCCACTACAGGCCGCGCCCCGTAGTGGCAACCCTCGGTGGTGGCACCCCCTTCGCCACCCCCTGTGTAAACCAACCCCCCCCCCCCCTCCCAATAAAAATCAATCCGCCTCCACCATATCTCCGCCATTGAACAAAAACATGAACCTTGCATAACACACAAAACCCTAACCTAAATGTTAGGTTAGGGTAAAACAAGAAGTAGAAAAATTAGTATGGTTAGTTAGGTTTTATAAGATTTTTTAATTAGGTTACTTGGCATTTTTAATATATTTAAGTAGATATAAAGGGGGAAACCCTATTCAAATTTGAATAGGGTAACCCCATTTATATTTGAGATTAATGTGATTATTATTTTTTAAGAGGTTTTTAATCTTATTGTATCATTTATTTTAAACCAATTAATTCTATGCCTTAATATATATATTTGTTAATAAACATTTATATATATATATATATATATATATATATGTTTAAATTTAGTTCTTTTGGAGATTTATTTTAATGAGAATTAATAAAAGATTTTTGTAAATATTTAGTCCATAGGGGATTACTTTAATCAACTTTATTTATTGGTATTTTATTATTGTAGGGAATCAAATTAGGCATTTCGGGAAATGAATTACTTTAGGGCATTTGTTATTATTGATTTAGTTAACCTTAGTCAAATCTAGTCGCATTAAATACATTTTCTTTAATTGATTATTAAATTTAATAATATAAGTGCTAGCATTAATTTAATTATTCCTAGAGCATTTATATGTTATTTGAGATTATTAATATCTCTTGGCTAATTATTCAAAGATTATTTGTTTAACTTAATTTATTAATTAATGAAATAGTAATGACACTTTTGGAGAATTAATTTTGTATTTAATTATCATCCCATGCATGGTTAAGTTGATTAAATTAACTTTGGTAATCAACTCTTTTATATTTTGAGTTAACCTATAGTTAAGACAAGACTTAATTATTGCATCTTTAATTTAGCATAATTGGTTTTATTAGGATGTTTTAAAAAAAATTGTTGTTCTATTTTTGCCCAAAAGTTTGAGCATGACACAATTACACCAATCAATCGAGGCATGAACACAATCACCATCAACATCTTGAATCCCTTCTAGAAGCTGCACCAACACCACTTATGCATTACATCAAAGATCTTCAATATCAGACCTACAAAGCAGGCTTACTAGAACATAAGATAACATTTGATCATCAAGTAAATACCCACTGATTGAAACATACTTCAGAAGAATATGAACCATCCATACAGACTTGTTCCATCATCTATATCATACCAATGACAATCAACTGATAATCTTCCTAGTCCAATCCTTCTATTGGAAGCCAGTAAATATCCATAATAACTGGTGTTGATATCAATGACAAAACATCAATGCAACACAAAATCAATTCCTCCAAATTGCCAACAATCTCCCCCTTTGGCATTGATGGCAACACCAGATGTGAAAAACATCCAAGTGCCAAGAAATTCCAAACAAGTCTCCCCCTATGGAAGATAGCCAACAATCTCCCATAGAATGGTATAGCAATGAAGCTCTGAACCAAATCTGAATCAACAGACCAAATACTGCCAAACTCCCCCTAAGGAGTGCAACCAATCTGAAAAATAAATGGCAATGTTTTTTCACATATATTCCTCCCCCTTGGACAACAATGCCAAAGATATGACATAGATATAAAATATAATATAAAAACTCTAAATCTCAAGGCTGACTACTCCCTCTGAGTAGTAGCAATATTTCATCAATCCAAACTAAAAGATAGCTCTAATAAGGCATACCGGACTGATACACATTTGCATCATTTAAGTCTTTATCGGAGGGGTAGAAACCCCCAATCTGTTTCTCAAATACTCAAATGATTCTTGGGACAAAGGTTTGGTGAAGATGTTTGCTATTTGTTCTTTAGTGTTCGCATAAACCAATCTGACTTCTTTTGCTTCCACCTTTTCCTTAAAAAAGTTATACTTGTTTGATATGTGCTTAGTCTTGGAGTGAAATACCAAATTCTTTGATATGTCAATAGCTGCATAGTTATCACAATGAATAAAAATTGGATCATTACAAATCAAATGTATATCCTTCAACATCTACTTCATCCATAGAACTTGAGTGCAATTAGTCACGGTTGCAACATATTTAGCTTCACCAGTAGATAAAGAAATGCATAACTGCTTCTTATTGATCCATGAAACCAACTTCTTCCCAAGAAAGAATTATCCACCAAATGTGCTCTTCTAGCCATCAGCATCACCTAACCAATCTGCATTTGTATATGCACATAAAGTAAAGTCATCATCTTTAGGTTATCATAAACCATATTCAGTTGTTCCTTGCAAATACCAAAATATCCTTTTTATTGCACTTTCATGATTTTCTCTTGGATTACTTTGAAATAATATTGATTGCATTCATTATATCCAGTCTATTCTGAGTTAAATATAGCAAACCACCAATCATGGATTTATATCTTGTAGGATTTGTTGGAGGGGATACATCTTTAATTGACAATTTTTCACTTGTAACCCTAGGAGTACTAACCGATTTGGAATTTTCCATACCAAATTTCTTCAATAATTCCCTTAGATACTTAGTTTGACAGATAAAGATGCCTATGCGAGTTTGAGTAATATGCAAACCTAGAAAAAATCGTATTTCTCCAGTCATAGACATTTCAAATTCACTCTTCATATTATCAGAGAATTCCATGCACAATTTTTTTTCACCTCCAAAAATGATATCATCAACAAATACTTCAATAATCAGAATATCATCATTAGTGATCTTATAATATAGGTTACTATCAGCATTACCTTTTATAAAATCAAGCTTCAAACGATACTTATCCAACCTTGCATACCAAGCTCTAGGAGCCTGTTTTAATCCATATAGGGCTTTCCTTCTACAAACCATATGTTTGTCATCTATTAGTAAAAATCAATCAAGTTACTCAATAAAGACTTCCTCTTTAATTTCTCCATTCAGAAATGCACACTTAACATCCATTTGATATACCTTGTAGTTCGTATAGGCTGCATAAGCAAGAAATAGTCTAACAACTTCAATTCTAGCTACCAGTGCAAAATTTTCACCATAACCGATTCCTTCCTTTTGAGAATATCCTTTGCAAACCAATCTAGCCTTATTTCTTACAAATTTTCCATCCTCATTTAGTTTGTTTCAATAAACCCATTTAGCTCCAATGGCATTCTTATTTTCAGGTTGGGGAACCAAAGTCCAAGTATTGTTCTTTTCTATCTGATATAATTCATCTTCCATGGCTTTCATCCAACATTCATCTTTACAAGCTTCAATTACTAATACCAGTTCAATCTGAGAAATGAAACATACCTCTTGATTTTCCAATGTCATAACTCCCTTGTTTTTGTCTCCAATAATCTGATCTTCAGAATGATTTAGCCTTACATACCTTGGTGTTTTTTGACTTTCAGGTTCTTTGTGTTGCTCTTTAGTTACAGTTGAGTTTTTTGATGATGCTGGGGTAACAAATTCAGTATTATGTTCTGGTATAAGCATTACCGAATCATTTATGATCATTTCCACTGTCGATTCTCTGTCATAAGATTTAGCTTGGTCTTTGTGTTGCTCATCCACTTTCACATTAGCGCTCTCCATAATTCTCTGCAATCTTTTGTTATAACATCTATATGTTTTTCTCTTAGTTGAGTAACCAAGAAATTTTCCTTCATCACATCTAGGGTCAAACTTTCCAATGGAATCATCTCTTTTGATATAACACTTACCTCCAAAGATTCTGAAATACTTAAGAGTAGGAGAATGACCAAACCACAATTCATAATGTGTCTTACCGGTATGTCCTTTGATATGAACTCTGTTGAATGTATAAACCATTGTACTTACTGCTTCTCTCCAATAGATATGAGGCAAATTATCTTCCATCATCATGGTTGTAGCTGCATCCAAAATGGTTTTGTTCTTTCTTTCCACAATGTCATTTTGTTGAGGTGTCTGGGGTGCAAATAACTGTCTCCTAATGCCATTTTTCTCACAATAGTTGTTAAATTCATTGAATGTGAATTCGCCACGTTGATCTAATCTCAGACACTTGGTTTTCATCTTTGTCTCTATCTCAACCATATCTTTAAAGATCTTGAATTTATCAAAGGCTTCAGATTTCTCCCTTAGAAAAGCAACCCACATCATTCTAGAATATTCATCAATAATTAACATGAAATATCTATCCCCTTGAAAGCTTCTTATATTAGCAAGACCACATAGGTCAGTATGAACTAAATCAACAATATCATTAGATTTATCAAGTATTCTCTTAAAATAAGTTCTGGTTTGCTTTCCCATTTGACATTCCTTACATACCGAATTATGAGGCTTGACGATCTTAGGTAAATCTCTAACTACCTTAGTTGAACTAATCTTTACAATGCAATCAAGATTTACATGACACAATCTCTTATGCCATAGCCAAATTTCATCAATATGTGCAATCAAACATGTCTTTTCACCCGAGTTCAAATGAAAGATATTACCTTTTTGTCTGTGTACCAATTGCAATCTCGAATCTTGATTTGCTAATGATTTTGCACCTTCCATCCTTGAATTGTAATTGAAATCCTCTATCTACCAATTGTCCTACACTCAAAATATTATACTCCAAACCTTCAACATAATATACATTGTCAGTGTTATGCTTACCATTCAATGAAATGGTTCCTCTTCCTTTGATCATGCATGCCTTGTTATTACCAAATCTAACTTGACCACCATCAAATTCTTGCAACGTTAGAAAATTCCTTTTGTCTCATGTTATATGATGAGAACATCCACTGTGTATTACCCATTCATCTTTGTCTTCAACTTTTCCTACAAGGGCCTTTTCCTCATTTTTGATAACTGGTTCTGGATCATCTTCCTTCATAGCATAAAATACCCAGTCTTTTTCATTGCTGGATCCACTAGCTAAATCTCCTACTAGTTCTTCCTCTAAATCATCGGTTACTCCTTCCTCATCATCATAGTAGCATGATTTGTTCTATTTTCTCCTATACTTATGCTTGATCCGATATCCAAGGTTAGGCTTAAAAGATCTTCTTTCTCTTTCTTCCAATTTTGAATTCCTTTCAAGACATCTAGATGCAAAATGACCTATCTTATTACATGAAAAACATTTGAAAGGAGATTTTTCTTCGTACTTACTTCCTATCAGACCTTTAGGTATCCTTCTAGAAAATAGGGCTTCAATTTGCTCAGCTCTTCATCTTCTTTCCCAATCTCTTCCAATTCCTTTGCATACAAAACTTTCCAATATTGCTTGACGTTTGATGATGTAGATGCCTTAAATGTAGTATCAATCTTTGCAGCTCCTAGAGGGCCAAATTCTTCAAGCCTAAAAGTAGATATCTTCCCAACAAGAGTATCTCTATTGATAGAAGAACTAGGCATGGTTCTTAGCTCATTAATTGCAGTTACCTTCATCTTATATTCCAGTGGAAAAACCCTTAATACTTTTTTAAAAATCTCTTCATCACTCAGAGATCCACCATAGCATCGAAATCCTAATAAAATTTTATTTACCCTTTCCATGAATGTAGAAATTCTTTCATCTTCCTCCATCTTCAAGCTTTCATATCTTACTCGATAACATTCAAGTTTTGCAATTTTAATAGTGGGATCACCTTCATTCAGAGTCTCCAACTTGTCCCGTATAGATTTTGCTGATGATTTATCTGGTAATCCTATAATCCACTTATCTGATAAGGCGCTTAAGAGGGCTTCTCTAGCTCTACAGTCATTTTCAATGTTCTTTTCCAAGCCTGTCGGTGCAAGATTTCCAGATGCCAGATCATGAGGAGTGTAACCATTCTCGTTTATTTCCCAAATTTCCTTTCCAATGCATCTTAAATGAGTCTCCATCCAAATTTTCCATACTCCATATTTTGTTCCATGAAGCCTAGGGTCATCCTTTCGGTAAACAATAGTTTAACTATTAGTTACCATAGGATCTTCCTCAAGTGGTTAAGCTTCTGCAAAAAGAGGACGAGGCTCTGATACCAATTGTTAGGATAACTGGTGAACAACTAAGGGGGGGGGGGGTGAATTAGTTGTTAACAGATTATGTAAATTAAAGCACTTAAAAGCTTTTACTAGAATAACTTCTACAGCATTAAAGCATAATTTAAAACCAGAGAATTAATACCATGCAACCATAAAATATAACACTATGATTTGTATGTGGAAAACCCGATAAAGGGAAAAACCATGGTGGAAACCCTACCCACAGTCAAATGATAGTTCTATAGAAAGTATATGATTACAATAGGGGCCTGCACATTCAGGAAGGCATACTACCTAGAGTGCACTTCTCATCACAATGGAGTCTATCTAACTACAGAAGAGGTCAACCACCTCAAAGTGTTTAGACAACAATCTGGAAAGAATAACTTCCTGTGATAGTAAAAACATGCCAGATTACAATTCTGATTAAGCTCAATACCGAAGGTCTAAAACATCTTACATAAACCCAACTCGATCACCTATGATCAATCAAATCCTCTGCATAAATGATTATTTATTATTCGCTCCTTGCCTATATGATCTACAATGAGATCTTACAAATATTTATACAAGCCCTGGACCTAAACAATTAGGTCAGCCACCTAAATGATAATTCAATAGATCCATTACATGATCCTAAAATAAAATCATAAAGCATGTTGGCCTAAAGCCAAACAAATATCACCCAATCAATAAAACATCCCAGAATCGCATCAGAAGGATCCACCAACATGTTTCATGAAACTGATCCATAACCTAGATAGCACCGGACCTAAATTAGATCAACACATGCCAAAGAAATGACACCAATCAATTGAGCCACGAACACAATCACCATCAGCATCTTGAATCCCTTCTATAAGTTGCACCAACACCACTTATGCATTACATCAAAGATCTTCAATAAATCTATGTCAATGAAACCCTTACTGGACCTACAAAGAAGGCTTAATAGAATATAAGATAGCATCTAATCATCAAGTCAGTACCAACTGACTGAAACATACTTCAGAAGTATATGAACCATCCATACGGACTTTTTCCATCATCCATATCATACCAGTGACAATCAACTGATAATCTTCCCAATAAAATCCTTCTACCAGAAGCCAGTAAACAACCATAACATCTAGTGTTGACATCAATGACCAAACATCAATGCAACACATGATCAATTCCTCCAAATTACCAACAATATCTTATCTTCCAATTAGCATCATTTATACCCTTTGATTGAGGGGATTAAGGAGCTTCAAAAACCTTGATCAACTCACCCTTAACCAAAACCTAATCCCTATCCCCAAATGCTTGAGTACAAGGGACAACTCCATCCCTAGACTGCCTAAATACATGTTTGGGCATGAGATCAAGGCGTAATGTATGTAGTTTTGGTTTCTAACTATGGTTTAATGTAAACTATTTGGTGGGTACGCAACCCTTTATAGGGTCAATTTCCCAGACAGCTTCTTTGTGGTTGCTACCCACAATGGTAGTTGTATAGCAAAAAGGCTCAAGATGACCATCTTCTAGTGGCCTAAAATAACTAATTCCTATTTTTTATTAAAACACGTCACCCTTAATCCATTATCATCTACTGAATTAATCAAGGTAAAATAAATTTCCAAAATCATATCACACAACCAAAACCTAATGGATTTTTCTGAGGTTTAACTGAGCAGATGTAAATTCATTTAAGATTTATCTTTTTAGATTATCCATCCAAGGGGATTACCTACCCCTTGGATTTTAACTTCCAAATGACCCTTATTTCTCCTCGATGATTTAGATGGACGATGCCATAGACGTTATTGTTTTATCTTTATTAGGCGTTACGTGTAGTAGTTCAACATGATGACATTACCCGTAAGCATGACCCAGACGCACCATAGATACCGAACATTGCTAAGGTTTTTGTTTTCGACTTCTCTTGTTTAGTTGTCTAACCAGGAATTTAACTTTGAATTCATGAACCTTAAATAAGTGTTACACTAAAACAACTATAAAAAGGAACTTTTACATGCAAGGAATATTGCTTGAAATTAAAACTAAGATATATTCTTGACGATAATGGAAATAACCAAATTAACCACTTTGGAAATAGTATTTTCTTGAAGGAAAACTATGATAATAATTAAAATTCTAAAACTTGATGAAAGTAATAATCGCTTGTAAACTATGATTCTTGAAAGATACTAAATTTCTTGAAGAAAGTGATTAAATAAAAAAACTTGGAATGATTTAACACTTATTATTGATAAACCAACTAATTCTTCTATTAAAGTAGCATAAATTTTATCCTTAATTATTTTCTACAAATGATAATCTTACTTTAAATATGAATCCTAATACTTGAAGGTTACTAAATTGCTTGAAAGAAATAAAATGAAATAAATTATAAAATAACAAATGAATTTAATACTCACTTATTTGAAAGGCAAACCAATGCTGAAAGTAAGATTAGAAGGGAGTCTAATTACTTGCTAATTATCCAATATAAATAACGCTCTTAAATAATTCTAAACAATCTACTTCTAGTTGCCTTTGAACTAATGCCAAATCCTTTGCAAAATTATGAGGGTAACTATTCCTTCCACTTGAAGTTATATTAACTTTATCCTTAGATATTTCTACAAATAATAACCTTATCAATTTCCAAATTCTTGGAAGTGAGCCAATGCTTGCTCCTAAAATCTACTTTCAATTAAATTCTCTAAGTGATCATGGGATAGGTTTTCTTGAAACTCATTTGCTTGATAATGATGGAATTCAATAATCTAGAACAACTAATTCTAACTTTATTTCATCTTCAAAACTAAGTTTCATTAGATAATTACTGATGGCATTATGATGCATTTTGTATAACCGGTGAAATGGTCATCATTGTTGGCAACATCAGCTTCTAAGTCTCTATAGTCCATCGGTAAAGGAGGTAAACAGTAACCGATGAAGAACGGTAGTCCTTATTCCTATCGGCAGTGAGTAGACCAATATACAAGGGTTAACAGCTAAATAGTAAGTAGACTGGTATACAGGGGTTAACCGACTAAGCAATGAGTAGACCGGTATACAAGGGTTAACCGGCTAAGCAGTGAGTAGACCAATATACAAGGGTTAATCGGCTAAGTAGTGAGTAGACCGGTGTACAGGAGGTAACTGGTTACGCAGAATTGAACCGGTACATAGACAACAACCAGCAATATAGGAGTCTCAATCGACACACTTAGAAACATCCAGTTGAATCAGCAGTCTTCTCTTTTCAACCGGCGATATTTTTGCCATGAACTGCTTTCTTGATCGATATTCTTGAAATGATTTTTGGAGAGCAATTTGAGGTGCAATAACATATTTTTGAATTTGATTTTTGGAGGGAAAGTTGGCACCATAACTAAAGGCTAATATATTCACATCATTCATTTTGATTATTTTGTGAATGAGAAAAAGATCAATGTGAATGTTAACAGGGGGAGAAAAATAGAGTGCAATAGATAGAGGTATGAATCAGTGAAGCTGACACCGATCAGAAGAATAGAGCTTGCAAAGTGGATCTATGAGACAGAGGTAGTGTCATTAGACAGATCAATCATCTTTGTTTCCTTCTAACAATTGTAGCATTGCAAATCCTTTAACAGGGTGAACCTTAACCAGTTCTTCATGTAAAATCTCTCAACAGAGTCACTTCTAATATAAAGTTGTAAAATACTCTAGCAAGGTGAACTTTAATAGGTTTAAGGTATTCTTAACCGGATACCAATCACTCCTAACAAGGTGATGTTCTCCGAAAGAACTGGTTGTAAGCTCTTAACAGAGCACTCTTTTTCATTGCAGTAAAAGAGATTGTGGGTTATCCCCACTATGGTTTTCTCGCTCTAACCGAGGGTTTCCATATATAATTTCTAGTGTTATGTGATGCTTATTTATGCATGAAAAATTATTTTCTTTGATGTTCTCTTCTTTCATGATTAATGCAATGCTTAAGTTAATTTGGAAGGATAGTTGCAGACCATTTAGTTTGAAAGTTTGAATTGTGTATAAATAGTTTTGACTGATTCACCCCCCCTCTCAGTCACTGATTAATACTAATAAATGGTATCAAATCTTAGGTCCTCTAAAGAAAAGTTTGACAGATTGAGGAAAAAGATCGTGGGGGAATACTGATATCAAAAGCAGATTGATGAAGCTAATGAAACGATTGCTCAGTTGAAGGAGAGACTGAGAAAATCACTTGCTAAAAGAAAGGAACTAGCTCTACAACTAAATGAGAGTCAGGATATCATAGATCGACTCTCTGAATAGAGTGGATCCGAAGAAGCAGTCTCAAAACTGATGGAAAAGAACAAGAAGATGACTGAAGAAATCACATATCTAAAAAGAGAGCATGAAATTCAGGCCTTGAGAATGACTGAAATACTAGAAGCTGGCAGGATAGTAGATGAAAGAAAAAGAGATGTTGAAGAAGTTTTGTCTAAAGCTGAAAAAGCCAAAAGGCTTGCTAAAGAAGCCCTAAGAGAAAATGATGCAATCATCATTGAAAAAGATGAATAAATCCAAATTCTCACTCAAGAGAATGAAGGCATGCATGAGCATCTGCATGACAAAGTAGAGGAAAAGGACAAGATGATTAAAAAGATTGAACAACTCAAAAATGACTTGAAAGCTACAAATGAGAGAAATTAAAAGCTGAGGAAATTTAATGAAAGCTCTGAGAAGATAGATGAACAATTAAAATCTTAGAGGAGAACAAAGGAGACAACTAGTCTTGGTTACTCCGATACAGGTCCTATGGAAACTAGAGAATCATCTGAATCCAAAAGGATGAAGGATGATAAAAGGAACAATTCAGGAATGAAAGGTATGAAGTTTTCTAAATATTCTTGCAATCATTGTGGTAAACTAGGTCATAAGTCTAAAGTCTGTAGAAATCAACCGGTCAGTCAAAATAATTCTTTCACCTTTGATGGTTATTGCAATAATTGTCACAAGTATGGTCACGCTGCTTATAAGTGTAGATCTCGATCTAGCAACATGTCTAATAGAAGAAGATTTAATGGATATTGTTTTACATGCAATAAATATGGACACAAAGCTAAAGAATGCATGTTCAAGTCAAATGCATCAAGATCACCATTCAAACTAGTTAGAGCTAATAAAAGGAGTAATCGGTTCAATGCCACCTGTTCCACTTGTGGTAATCTTGGTCATGGTGCAGCAAATTGTAGAATGAGAATGGGTCAGAGAAATAATACAAGACCATGGAGGACAATTGGCATGGCATGTTTCAATTGCCATAAGATTGGTCACTTAGACAGAGAATGTAGGAACCAATCCTATAACCGATCTAAATGCATGTTCCAGTTTGGCAAAAATAAAGGGCAAAATGACTTGAAAGGAAAGAAGACAATTGAAGAGGTGAGGAATGAAATGAAAAAGACATGGATTAAGAAGGAAGAAAGCAAAGAAGGAGAGAATAATTTTGAAACTAAGTCATCATCCACCGGTGATGACAGTTCCACTTCAAACTAGGCATATTGATGCTCAAGGGGAGCACATATGGTAAGATCATTAGTGAATCCCCTCAACCGATATGAGGTTATGTCTATCTACATAGTTTAGATGCATAAAAGTTTATTTAAAGATATTATTTGGTAAATTTTTTGAAGGTTAGTGTAAATGTTGTTTGTGTATTGGTATCGATAACAAGCAACCAGTAAGAAGTAAATCAGTGTACCTTAAGTTGTAAATTGTCAAAATTGTTCAAACTAGCCATTGTATTGAAGCACCAATAAACCTTAACAGATAAATAAAGAAATGATAATACATTCCATTTACCTTTCTTTCTTGTGAACATTCTTGAGCTCTCATGCGACCTAAGGTGATCAAAATATTGCTAGCACTATTTGTGCGAAGTGATCAAGCAGTATGATAGTGGTGATTGGAAACCCTAGAGGAGAAGGTATTCAAACCTTGTTTTTGAAAAAAAAATTTGAAGTTCATCATGGAAGCTTCGGTGTCAACTCTTGTGCTAGTTGAAGCAATTAAAGAACCACAACCCAAGTTCAAACTACATCCTATGAAGGCTAGAGAGATCAACATGACCGGTGCCCTATCATTTGTGCCCTCTGGTGTGTTACTAGCTGAAGATATTTTATTCTTCATCCATTGCAAGCTTGAAGAACTTGGAGATAAATTCATTCAAAATAAATTCAAAAGGTTCTATGATCATGATCTGTTGAAGGCAGAACATTTGCATCTAAAGAACAAGGGTTTGTCTAATGATGTTGACTTTCTTGATCAATTTCATGTTGATTGGGTCAGATATGTGTTCAGAAGAGTGCATGATCAATTTCTATGGTTGGAAGTTGAAGCATCGATAAAGATCACAAAAGATGTGATTCAAAGAGTAACAGGGTTTAGCACAACCGGTGAAGCACTAACCCTAAGAACAATATCATCCATTGAAGTCGCTCAATTGACTCAATCCCAATGTAATAGGAGAGAAATGACAATCTCTCACATTGAGGACATAGAAGTGAGGTTTGCTTCTGCAGTGTTGGGTTATAGGGTCTATCAATCAAGATGCATGAATAGTGTGTCAAGCAGTGCTATCCATGCAGCCTATCAAATCATCAAGGAGGATGCAACATACGATGTTTGTAAGATGATCAAAAGTCAATTTCTAGTGAACATGGAGTGAATTAAGAAGGACAAGAAGCAATCATTCAAGTATGGTTCATTACTGGTATGTATATTCTTCTATGTGCCAAATTTCTTTCTCAATAAGGGCAATGTAGTGTGGTCTGAAGATAAACCTATCATGGTTCAGATATGTGAAATGATTAGAGATTTAGGTGATAAGTTTGGAGAAACAATGTGGGGTTATTTTAAAGAATTCCAAATCAGAATGCACAAAAGAGAGTGAATCCCAACCGATATAGTTCAAAAGTACAAGGACAACATTTTTTTGCTTATTGATACTGACTGTTGCATTATTCAAGCGGTGTAGCCTAGAACCTTTTGGGTACCTGCTATGTGTTATGAGGTCAAGGAAGAAATTACTAAAGTATATGCAAACATGTTACTATCTAAATCGATAGACAGAAAAGAAAAGAGATTTTGAACTTGTGGGGAGGCAAGCTTCAAAATAAAAAAGGAACTCAAGGAGCCTATCATACAAAAGAGAGTAAGGAAAATGATTGACACATTAGACAAGAAGTATGGAGGTGAAGCATTCAGTGACACTGCTTCCACTAGTACAAGTCAACAAATATGGGCCAAATCAAAAAAAGTTAAAGAACAAATAGGAGAAAAGAAGAAAATGTCAAAGGCAAAGCCCAAGGGTGTTGCATCCAGCAAACTGACAGCATACACAAAATAAAAGGACTCAGATACTCCTGCATCTTCCCCAGGTAAAGATAGATCGGTACGAGTGACATATGCAAGACATCAAAAGCGTGAAGGGACAGATGACACAGAGGCTAATAAGAAGCCCAAGAAGGATGAAAAGGAGGGTGATAACACTAACACCCAATCTGATGTGGAAATAAAAGAGGTCAGAAGAAGTGGTAGAAATGTATTTCCAACTATTGATGAATTGGTCCATGGGATCAAAGTGTATGGAGGCCTATCTGGTGTTGGGAGAAAATATCCCCTCTGCAATGAGGAGGACAAAAGAAAAATTGAAGAAGCACTTATCTGGAACTTGCATAAGTTCTGCAGAACTCCTAGTGAATTATATGGAATAATTTCATTAAACTTGTAGACGTATAAAAATGACCATACTCCTAAAATGAATATTTTATGTTCATTTCCCTATTTAATTAAATCCAATTTAATTAAATTATCCACATTCTTCTATTTAATTAAGTAAATCACTTGATTAAATTCACTATACCATTTAATGAATAAATCATTTTATTCAATTAAATCCCCCTAGCCATTTTTAATTAAATTCAAATTTAATTAAATAGTTATCCTAAATTGAATAAATCAAATTTATTTAATTACAACCAAATTGAATGAAAATCAAATAATTCAATTAAATCCAATTATCCCCTCATCCACTTGCAAAATCCCAAACCCCTTCCTAATCCCTTCTAGAATCTTCTAACCAATTCTAATTAACCTAAACCCCCTCTAAACTTTGTCACATCCCTAAGCAAAGGGAGGTCACTTCTCAAATGGCCCAAAGTCTTGGATAACCATTGAAGGTTTTCAACCTTCAACCACCAAAAACCCTAAAGTCTTTGAAAACCATTGAAGGCTTCCAACCTTCAACCACTTAATCCCCAAAGTCTCCAATAACCATTAATGGTTATTTCAAACCCTCCCACATGGTTAAAACATTTGTTTTGACTCAACCTCTATCCAACCCAAGGGTCTCATCAGGTCATTAATGCTTTGACCATGATTATCTCTTAATCATTTGCACAAAGGTTTATCTTTGGATTAGATCTTAATTCATTGGGTAAACCTAACTTAGACTTGACCCTTAGCCTTTAGATAACCATGAGGTCTCCTCAAGCCTTTAATGCCTCCAACCTCTTCTCTCAACCCAATCCTATGTTGACACTTGTCATCATTTCATTGATGCCAATTGTGCACATGGATCCCCAACTTTCAAACTTGGCCCTTGATTAAACCATTCGATCCTGACCATCCATTGCCCTGTTTATGCTATAAATAGAGCTCTCATTCCTCCATTCTTAACAATCATCTTTCAAATTTGAAGCATCATACTTATGCTCAAATACTTTCAAGCTTTTTCATCATCTTTATACTCTTCATTTAGCCTCTTTTAGATCATAAATTAATCATGAACATGCATGCTAAAGTAGTTTATTTATCATTTTAGCTCAATCATAGATTAAATATAGTGTGCTAGGATAGTATTCATACTAACCCTGTCATCTTATCATTTAGTTTGTTGCATTTCAAGCATCTCATCTAGCTTATAACACATCTCATACTAAGATCAGTTAAAATCTCTCTCGTTCTCATATTTGCCATCCCTAAGCCATTTTGCTCAGTAATCTGAGAGCAAAACATTGGTTTGAGGGACATTATGAGATAGAGAACCATGGGACCCTCCTTGGGAAGCTGAGTAACACATCGTTACTCCATAGTTTGCATCAAGAAGTCCTGTGTGTGTGTGTGGATTGGTATTTTACATATTTTTCACATATTTAGTTTTATTAATCCATTTTTCCCACATACAAAACTTATAAAATCAAATTGAAGGGAGATGGAAAACAACTTTAGCTATTGAGAAAGAGCACATGATAAAAGAACTCATGTAAGTGCAACATGAGCTTTATTATAATAAAGCATCTATACCAGCATAAGCATGTATTCAACACTTTAAAATAAGGAACAAGACAGGGAGAGTGGCCATAGGATATGTCCAAGGTGTGCATGATGAGGGTGTTGCCTTATGGAAAACAATCTTGAGCCAACAAAAGGAAGTTGAATAAGAAATAGCAAAGGGAACTAAACAGGACCAAGGTGCAACTGCCCTTGACAAAGGGGAAGGTAAAGACAAAGACTCTACTGAAGGTTTTGATGTTTTCTTAGTTGATGATATCATAGGTAATGTTGTGTCAGATATTCCTAATCCGACAAAGGACATTGAGAAACCGATCAAATGCAAATGAATTGTTGAAACTTTTGATATTGATGTTACACCGATAAAGGGAGCCGATAAAACTAAGCATCCCAATGAAGATGAAGTCTTAATTGAAGATATACCTTATGAAGATAAACCTCATAGAACTTTGGTAACAATAAATCCTACTAACAATGAACCTCTTTTGTCAGAAAAAAGGTGTAGAGGAAGGAAATCCAAAGGTGATAAATTTATCAATACCACTTGTTGAAGAATAAGAGAAGGAAACTAAGGAGAAGGAAGAAAAATAGAAGGAAGCAGAAAAGAAGGAAGAAGAGATGAAGAAAACAAAGGAGACGAAGGAATCAAAACAACACAAAAGAAAGAGGATTCTTCATACGGTCAACCTGAAGATGGTAAGAAAACAGTGGTGGACACTCCTCTAGTAAAGAGGAAGTTACATTTAGAAAAGGAGAGTGAAAAGAAGAAAGCTAAACTCACCACCACAGCCAACTCTAATGTTGAGTCTAAAGAAAAGGGAGAGAAACAAAGGAGGAAGAAGAGGAAGACTCTGTAATTGACATAAACAAGATGACCCCAAACAATTAATGAAAGTTTCTAAAAAATTGAAACTTCAAGCTGAAAAGGCAAAACTTAGAGCAAAGAAAAAGAAGAACCAAATTCTTAATACTGCAAAGACCATTTTGTCTGATCTCATTCCTGACATTTCTATTGATGACATTGCACCCATCTTTGATCAATTGGGCACTCTTGTCAAAGCAATTGATTTAGAGGCAATCGATATGGAGAAGGTTGTAGTTAGACAGTATGAAACAAGGAGAGGTGAAAAACTAATGGAACACATATCAGTTGGCAAAGTTTCTCTCTCCACTAGCACTGGAGAGGTCAAATCTATACTACAAGAAGTTGGCCAATTATTGGTCAAGTCATCAATCTTATTGATTTAATCAAAGATCTTGAAGATAAAAGAGCTCAAACTCAAAGGGAAATCCAAGATCTAATAGGTTCTTTTGATCCTCTTACAAGCTCTGCAATGACCTTTATTGGAAAGGTCAAACGGTTAAGTCATGAAATCAAAAAGCTAAAAGAGTAAGAGGATAAATGATCTCTTAATCTATTAGAGATATAGTGCTACCTTGCACCAATCATTGATTTCATGCAAAGGAATGTCAAAGAAGCAGAAAACCTCATGAGTGCACCTGACTATAAGACAATAGTTGATATGGAGGATTTTGGTACAGTTTTGCATGGACACTTCAGCACCATGAAACATGTGAAGTCTTCATGGGAAACCTCTTTGTAGGATGCTAAGGAAAATTTCAAAGACATTTTTGCTTTACTTTCATGAATTCTTTTGTATATTATTTTCCATTGATGTCAAAAGGGGTATTTTGTATATACATGAGGCACATAAATAGGAGATCAGAACTGGCACATACATGACTATTTTAAAGTGTTTTCCACCAATACCAAAGGGGGAGTTTGTTGAAATTATGATACATTTTGTATGACTGGTGAAATGGTTGTCATTGTTGGCAACATCAGCTTCTAAGTCTCTACAGTCCATCGATAAAGGAGTAAAAAGTAACTAGTATAGAACAATAGTCATTATTCCTATCGGAAGTGAGTGGATTGGTATATAGGGGTTAACCAAATAAGAAGTGAGTAGACCGATATACAAGGGTTAACCAGCTAAGGAGTAGACCGGTATATAGGGGTTAACTGGCTAAGTAGTGAGTAGACTGGTAGATAGGGTTAATCAGCTAAGTAGTGAGTAGAGCAGTATACAGGAGGTAACCAGTTAGGCAGAATTAGACTGGTACATAGGTGAAAACTGGCAATATAGGAGTCTCAACTGACAGACTAAGAAATATCCAGATAACATCCAGTTGAACCAGCAGTCTTCTCTTTTCAATTGGCAAGATTTTTGGCATTAACTGTTGCCTTGACCGATATTCCTGGAATGATTTTTGGAGAGCAATTTGAGGCACAATAACATATTTTTGAATTTGATTTTTGAAGGGAAAGTTGGCACCAGAACTAAAGCCTAATATATTCACATCATTCATTATGATTGTGTTGTGAATGAGAAAAATATATGTGTGAATGTTAATAGGGGGAGCAAAATAGAGTTCAAAAGATAGAGGTATGAATTAGTGAAGCTGACACCGATCTGAAGAATAGAGCTTGCAAAGCAGATCTATGAGACAGAGGTAGTATCATCAGACAAATCAATCATCTTTGTTTCCTTCTAACAATTGCAGCTTTGTAAATCCTTTAACAGGGTGAACCTTAATCGGTTCTTCATGTAAAATCTCTTAATAGAGTCACTTCTAATATGAAGTTGTAAAATCCTCTAGCAAGGTGAACTTTAACAGGTTCTAAGGTATTCTTAACCGGATACCAGCCACTCCTAACAGGGTAATGTTCTCAAAAAGAACTATTTGTAAGCTCTTAACGGGGCACTCTTTTTCATTGCAATAAAAGAGATTGTGGATTATCCCCACCATGGTTTTCTCCCTCTAACCGAGGGTTTCCACATATAATTGCTAGTGTTATGTGATGCTTATTTGTGCATGCAAATTTATTTTCTTTGATGTTCTCTACTTTCATGATTAATGCAATACTTAAGTTAATTTGGAAGGATAGCTACAGACCAGTTAGTTTGAAAGTTTGAAATGTGAATAAATAGTTTTGACTGATTCACCCCCCCTCTCAATCACCAGTTAATACTAACATTTACAACAAAAGATGAGTACTTGATTTGGGGTTCGCAAGGTAAGTCAAGTCTCATGTTAACAAGATTTCGGATTTTGTTTCACTTCCATTTGGTAAAACTATGCAATTTTCAAATAAAGTTTTCTTTGAATCTTAATTAATACTAATGTTCTTATGAAATTCACCTCTAATTTTAAATATTAAATAAATTTATCTACACTAATTACTTGTGAAATAAATGTAACTTCTCCCTTACTAGTCTTATGATTCTTTATAGCTAGAAGGTACATGTGTTTTTAACTATTAATAGATTTGACTATTCTCAAATTCCTTGTATACACTATATTGAAATCTAATAAAGAAACAATCAAATGTTCAACTTTTTGAATTGAACAAAAACACTAATCCATATTGCTTGAAATGCATAAAAGGGGTAACTATGAATCTAAACACGTTTACTTGGTAGGTAAATCCATTTAACCATTAATGCTTGCACTAATTGAAATATACAAAGGTAGTTTGAAGTGTTGACTTAGTGTTCAACACATCCTTGGGGTTCGTGACATGGCTTCTTCCCACCTCCAGTGGATCCTTGACTCTATCCACTCTCTCATTCACTAACAGCTCAATCTTTTGGTGTAACGACAATGGTGATTCCAACAAATTGTATCAGAGTGTTGGGTTACAAGTTTGAATCGTAGGAGGTCCCCTTCATTCCGTCAGTGTAGAACCCTCAGACGGTGTTGAGGGGGGGATTGTTGACTTGGTGGTTAGCACCTCCTTAGGGTTCATGACATGGTTTCCTCCCACCTCCCATGGATCCTTGTCTCTGGCTTCTCTCTCATTCACGGACAACTAGAGCTTTTGGTGTAACGATAGTGGTGATTCCAACAAATGCTATCAGAGTGTTGGGTTACGGGTTCTAATTGTAGGAGGTCCCCTTCATTTCATTGGTGCAGAACCCTCAGTCAATGCTGGGGGGATTGTTGACTCGGTGGTCAGCACCTCTTTGGGGTTCACAAGGTGGCTTCCTCCCACCTCCCGTGGATCCTTGCCTCTGGCCACTCTCTTGTTCACTGACAACTCAAGCTTTTGTGTAACATGATTGGTGATTCCAACACAAAGTCCAATAAATAAGGAACTTAATATCGAAATGTATTGAATGACTTGAGAGAATCTATTTACTACTTGGATTTATTTGGGACTAATTAGTGATACTTGATGAAAAAGGGCCAATACTATAAGTGTATCATTGATGAAATGTCATTTTCCTTTTTCCTTTGTTTTCTTAAGTCAAACTAATTTATTTAATAGGAAGGTTTAGTTGTTTTTTATTAAGGTAAAAATGGGTTTTGAAGGGACCCAAAACCCTTTACAACAGAAACCAAAGATAGCTCTTGAAATCCCACCAAAACTAGAAAGAGCCACTACCAAAAACAAAAGTTGCACAAAAGCCAACATACAGCCTGAAACCAGAGAAAGGGCCAAAGAAAAATCTAGCCCAATCATCCACAAACAAGGAGCCTCAAAATTTACGTCTAGAACTGACCTTGTGGGATCAAAGAGTCATATCAAAAGAAGGCCTGGACGTCTTAGATTTCTTCCCCTTAATAGTAATCCATTCTTCTTCCACCTTAGATGTCGTGTCAAACCAATTTGAAGAGCCCAATGATGGCCCATCTAGAGTTGGAGAGAAAGCACCAACAGAGAACACCACCTCTTTTTCAGAACCATGAATATTCCCAACAGGAAAAGCATCATTCTTAGCACATCCTAAAATAGTAGTCTGAACACTAGTACCAGACATGTTACCATGAGGGGCAAGAGAAAACAAACCAGACTTAGCAGCCCCAAGACTAGAAACCGCAGTACCCTACATCTCACCAACCCTTTCATCTGAAACCGAAATAGTCGTAGTAGTAACTATAGTACCTTTCATTGCCTTTGAAGATTCCATTTCAGATTTCTTCTCAACAGTGTAATGCAAATTAGAAGCCCCCTTCCACCATGAGGCTGACATATTCTTCTTTGCAAGCCCACAATGCTCAGTCGCATGTCCCATTTTAAAGCATCTTCTGCACCTAAAGGGGATCTCTTCATAGTCCAAAGTTTGAACCCAGCTTCCCTTAAAAGAGTTGATAACTATCTCAACTAGCAACCCCTTTGAAATATCAAGCTCTACCAAAATACAGAAAAAGGTAGAGTGAAGAAGATCATAGGAATCCTCATCCATAAGTAGAAACTCACCAAGAGCATCACCGATTTCCTCAAAAAGAGAATCAATCCATAAATGAAGAGGAAGATAAGAAAGTCAAACCCACACTAGAATCTTATTGAATGTTTTAGAAAAGGGTTGAAATCAAAGTGCCAGGGTTTAATCATTAAAGGAAAGTTATCCTTCCAAAAAAAAAGCTCACACAAAATTTTCTTTTTGTCCTTAGCATTCTCAAATTTTGCAACAAAAAATCCTCTAGCCATAGGGCAGATATGAACAATACTAGAAATAAGAGGTTCCCAATGCTGGGAGATCCATCCATGCAGCTCAAGAAGACTAGGCCAGGTGCCCCTAAATTGCTAAATAACATTATGTGCAGCAAAAACCTTCTCATTATGCTCAATATCCAGCTCTGTCTCCTTGCTCAAATTCATAGAGATGGCATAGGAGACAAGGATAAACCCTCTCCCACCACCTCCACTCAAAGAACCAAGTAGAACACCAAAAGTTGTTGTAGTAGATCCAGGGTAAAAAACCCTAGTCACCACTGAGGAAAAGGATGGGCGAGCAGAACCCTTCCTTTCCCCTACAGACGTAGAACCCAGAGGCTTCATAGGTGCCTCCCTCACATCCATACCACTCACCACGACAGTGACAAACCCATCACCCATGACAACATTGATAGACCCATCACCTAGTGGGGCTGAGGTAGAGGAGTCGTTGGGACACACAAAAGAGTTGCTATGATGGTCGGAATCTGCCATTTCAAAAATCTTAAAAGACTGGGATGTTCTTAGGAAGGTTTAACTATTATATCTTCATTCTAAGAAATATTAATTCAAGATAATAGATCTCTTAATGTTTGATTATCTATTTGAATTCCACAAGTGTTAATTGACCCTTTTTCCTTGTGCAAAATTTATCCTTTAAAAACCGAAAGGGACTCTTTCACATCATTGAGGAAATAGTAACTCTTTAGCAAAATTGAAAACATAAAAATTAAAAGTAAAGCATAAAAATTAACTAATTATGCCAACATGAGATAGCATCTTCCATTTAAATTAAATAACCATTTAAATAAATGGAAGCAAGCAAAACAAAGGATGGTCAAATGATGACTCTCAAATGACCAAACCAATGCACTATGACTCACATAACAGCCAGATGGGAAGGACAACTGACTGACAACACTCACACAAGTGTAACTACGGGTCAAGCTAGGATACAACAACTATCTCCTCCACTCCCATCGGATATATAAGGCATGCTCAGACCTGTGAAACCAGGTGGATTCGATACCCCATACCTACCCAGTACTAGTACCTACAATGTCCTGCACCAAAGAATCCATACGTGCATATAAATAAATATTCATATATATAAACAGAAAGGACACACACACTGATGAAGGAGAATCGTGACGTTCCCTGTCTCACTAGAGTGAGTGAAGGAAAATCATCCCCTCATACCCTAAAACACTTGCAAACACACAACATATAAATAACGCATCATAATATAAGATAAGAGTGTCAGTCCATGATAATGATCCATAAAATAATATTAATCATAACCACTGAGATACTGCATAAAATCATACACCACATATCCAGATAAAGCATGAAATAACATTGCATAATGTCTGAATCAATATATAAAAATGTTCCACTGAATAGTCACTGAAGTAAATCAAAATATAAAAAAAGAGGTTGATCGAGGAGGGGTACTACATCCTTCCCCCCAAGCCCAGGCTTACTCCTGGAAGCCTAAAACAGATAATAATAAAGCTCTCTCATCTTCACCGCATCTTCCCAAGTCGCTGAGGTCTCATCACTTGGATCCCATAGGACCCTTACCTTCTCGATGGTACAGCCCCTGAGGGTCAAATTTGGATGCTGAAGGATGCATAGGAGATCCATGGAAAGTTGTCCGTCCTCGACCTGTAAAGCATTCCAATCAAGAACATGGGTCACATCAAGATGATAAGGTCGAAGAACTAAAACATGAAAGATATCATGGATGTGGGATAGAATCGGTGGCAAGGCAAGATGGTAGGAAATGGGTCTTATCCTCTCAAGGATCTCAAAAGGGCCTACAAAATGAGGCGCCAACTTAGAACCCTTTCCATAACGGATCGGACTCTTCCGTGAATGCACTCTCAAGAACACACGGTCGCCAATAGAAAACTGGCGATCAACTCTATGGGCATCGGCATACTTCTTCTGCCTATCCTAAGCAGCAACCAAATGCCTGTGAATCTGCTCAACCTGCTGCTCCATCTCATGAAGAAAATTTGGACCTAAACGCACCCTATCCTCCAACCAATCCCAACTCATAGGAGTATGGCAAGGATGACCATACAATTCTTGGAAGGGAGACATGCCTATAGAGCTTTGATATCTGTTGTTATAATCAAACTCCACAAGGAAAAGATATTCCTCCTAGCACGACTGTTGATTCATAACATACATGCAAAACATGTCCTCCAAGACCTGATTCAGACACTCAGTCTGACCATTGGTCTCTAGGTGATAAGCTGAAATGAAGTTTAATTGGGTTCCCAAAGCATGCTGAAGTGAGGTCCACAAGGCTGAAGTAAAGACATGGTCTCTATCAGAAATGATCCACCTTGGGATCCCATGCAACCTCACCACATCTTCCAAGAAGACTCATGCCACAACTATTGTTGTATAAGAAGATTGAATAGGAACAAAATGAGCAACTTTGGTCAATCTATCAACAATGACAATGATGGCATCATGAAAACGCGATGAAACAGGTAACTCTACAATGAAATCCATGGAAATGATATCCCATTTCCAATCCAATATCAAATTTGGCTATAAAAGCCTTGAAGGGTGTTGATGCTCTGCCTTCACCTGCTAACATTCCAAGCACTTGGACACAAAATCAGTAATGTCACATTTAATACCAGCCCAATGATATATCTATCTAAGATCTATGTGCATCTTCTTGACACCAGGGTGTGCCGAATAAGGTGCACGATGGGCCTCAGTCATGAGAAAAATGCGAAGACCCTCCAAAGGAGGTACATAAATCTGTCCAAGATGTCAAAGAAGACCATCTAACTCAATAGTATATCCATAATATCTACCCTCCAATGGTCTTCCAGACTCTGCCATGGCTCTAACATCCTGATACCAGGTGTCCTCAAGAAGAACTTCCAGAATTATCTCACTCAAGTCCACACCAAGGGACAATGTTGCAACCTCATGCCGCCTACGACTCAAAGCATCTTCCACTACATTCTCTTTCCCTTGAATATAATGAACCTCAAAATCATACTCATAAAGGAATTCTATCCATATTCATTGTCAAGCATTCAAGTTTGGTTGCGTGAAAATATACTGCAAACTGCGGTGATCGCTATGCAGCTCAAACCGACGCCCCAACAAGAAATGTCTCCAGTGAACCAATGCATGCACTACAGCTACCAACTCCAAGTCATGAACTAGATAGTTAAACTTGTGATCCTTGAGTTTGTGAGACACATAGGCAACCACACGTCCATCATGCATAAACACCACACCTAGACCTTCTAAAGAGGCATCTATGCATACCATGAAATCTCTGGATGGGTCAAGAACTACCAAAATCGGAGCACTAACAAGGAGTTCCTTCAAGGTACGAAAAGCAAATTCACACTACTCAGACCAAATGAACTTCTTCCCTTTCCTCTGAATAGAAGTAATCAGATGGCCTATCCGAGAAAAGCTTTGAACAAAGCGACAGTAATATCCGGCCAAACCCATGAAACTTCGAACCTCAAAAACATTAGTCGGCACTGGCCAATCAACAATGGCTTGGATCACTGAGCGGCTTTGTGGCCAAACTGACTGTAGGTGAAGCAAGCTCCTCTACTCCCAGATGGCCCACTGGAATGCTGAAATCTCTCCCCACTAGGGGCCTGTGATGCACCCTGAGAGGACTGCCCTGGAAAGGTTTGCCTACCCCTGGGCCATTTCCTACTCTTTTGAAACTAAGAGTTTCCACCTTGTTAGCCCTACGACTGCTTCGGTCTTGGTGGTTCTTGTTGTTGACCACCCTTAGCAGGTGCCTAAGGACCCCTAAGATGTGCAGCAATCTTGGATTGATTCCCTCTACCTCTAGACCCACTAAATGGATCACTCCCAATCTGAACTCCAGACTGGCCGCCATGAGCATAGCTAAGGTTCTGCTCAACCAACCTGGATTTTTCCATGGCTACCTCTACTGAAGTAGGCTCAGAAACCCTCACTCCTCCATTGATGCAGTCATTAAGACCCCTCAAGAAGTGTTGCACAAGCATAGCCTCATCATTCCTGATCCCGGAATACTATTTGAACTCATAGAACCTATGCTCAAACTTATCCACTAACAACCCAATCTGCTGCAGAGCATAGAACTTGTCTGCTCTCGATTGCCTCCACTAGAGTGAAAGAAATCATGCTCTGAACCTCTCCAATAAGATCTCCCAAGATGCGGTTTTAATGCTCACACTGATCCTCTCCTCCTCTAATCTCCACCAGATAGATGCAAAGCTCAAAAGATGCATGATCGTGCATCTCACCTTGGTGTTGTTGTCATATGGATACATGGTGAAACATCGATCTAAACTAATAAGTCGGGTCTCTACCTCGAGACTGATACCTTTACCATCAAAGAACGAAGGGTTGGACCTCATCAAGTCCCTCATGTGCTCTATCATAGCTGGATCTTGGTCCACAAGGACCTCTCTCCTTCTAGAAGATCTCTCTCTCTCTCTCTATAATCTATTGAAGTGACTCCTCTACCTGGCCATGGATGGGTTGATCCATCTTGGGTCTGGGGCCTAGTCTAGCTAGCACCTCCTGAAACATCTGATGTAGCTCTTCCCTTTCAGGAATCTGCTCTCCTGAATGTGGTTCCTCCTAATGAATTGATTGATCCCGATCCACACTCGCATGAGTGGGTGGGGGCGAAGGACTATAGTAGTCAGAACCTTGACCCCTTCCTCCTCCTCTGCCTCTGGTGCAGCCACCAACACAGCCACCTCCCTTGGCTTTCCTAGCCATGACCTAACACTACACAAGAGAAAAAGGTTCAGATCAAAGGCAAGGAAAGAAGCAAGGAAGTCACACCACAAGACCTACACAAAAGGTCAAGGCGAATGGGCTCACTACAAACCCAAAGTATCTAGTATTGAAACATGGGCTCTGATACCAAATGTAATGCCCTGCTAGGAACCCCGAAGGAAAACCCACAATAAGGGTAGAACATTTTTTATTTTTAGTATAAACATCATAAGTGAATTTACACAATATGCACGATAACACAAGCGGAAGACTTACACCAAAATTCCTTAAGGGTTACCAACGAAGAATTAAATCCATAAGATAAATTCCACATATACCATTTATACAAATATCCATCATTAACTCAATGATCACAATAAGCCATAAGCAAAAAAATATACATCATTGAAAGATTGAAAGGATACAATATAATTCCACTTCAATAAGCATTTACACATATCATAAAGGAAATTGATAAAAATATCCCAGACATAGGTTACATTGCTCTTCCAATACATTGCTTCTCAATATACATATAAAGATACAACTTAACCAAATACAAGTTTACAAAAGATCATGATACAATGACCACATAGGTCTCCAAATAACAATAATCTCCAGACCATGAGATGAAGCATGAGCCACAAACCACAGAAGCACCTTCAAAGCCAATCCTCACATGAAGGTACAAATCCAAACATCCGATGGGAAGTGGCACTACCACCGGACCATGTAATTCCCAAAATGGAATCACCCCACCGTGCTAGGAGATAGCTGAGGACCCTCAAACAAGCCTAAGCATGACATGGTCGAGAAAACAATACGACTCCATGACAGCATAAAGAGACTCCACAAGGATCCAGGTGACTCAACATCACAAATACACAAGTGACTCGATATCACAAAACACCAGTGAACCGACATCACACACACTAGTGAACCTAAAGAGGGAGTGTCATCACATAGCTTGATGGTTACATGGTTGGCCTCCATAGGTCCCAACTCACTATCCTGGTAACCTTTCCCGAACCTCTAGCTCCAACTAAGTCTCATGTGGACCCTACCATCCTTTCATGAAGAAAAGGTGGTCGGTTTGCCATTCCAGGCCTTCTCACAACATGATGAGCCTCAATAAAATCACTCACCCAGGTGTGAGGTACAATTATCTTTATTAATGTTATAAGACTACCCACCTAATCAATTCATTAGATTACCATTTATTGTCTAACTTTCGATGGGTTATCCTGCCATCCACTTAGGGCGTGGCCACCACTTGAAAGCCACTCTCTCAAAGGACACTAAACATAACATGGTCACTCCACGAGGATCCTATGGTGAAGCAGACGACCATAACACCACTATTAGAAATAAGTGGTCAAACAAGGACATACTGACTCTTGGTTAACCATAAGGAAAAGACACTACATGGTTAAGACAACAAAGCCAGCATATATCACTTGGTCAAAGATACTAAATATGTCACCATGGGATGACTGAACCACAGACCAATAATAACACAATATAAACTTGCAAGGATAGCTAATTCACTAAGTTTGCACTCAGACAATCTTTGAGAATATCAACATCATAAGCACTTGCAACATCATTGATTGAAAATTAAATAAAACACTCTTTATAACAGTCACATCTAATCAATTTCCAAATCAATATTCCATCAAGAATGAAATCCACATTAACCATTCAACTGAATTAAACATGAATTCCTAACAGGCATTTAATTCATTTCCAAAATATAGATCCAAATTAACCAATTTGAATTCCTAATTCATGCCTTGATTTCCATAGATAAATTTATTATACCACATAATAAAAATTACATGAAAAATCACCATTTTCATTTAACACTAAAACCACTTAAAATATATTTCATTTTATAAAATTTAAGTTCATAGCATAAACCAGTTTGTACCGGTAAGGGTACAAGGTCAAGTGGTGGCCAAGGCCAACCTGTAGTAGTGCTTCTACCACTGGTAATAGCCACTACCAACTGGTAGCAGTACTGATGACTGGTAGTGCCACTACCAAGCGGTGGCCAAGGCCAACCTGCAGTAGTGCTTCTGCCACTGGTAATAGCCACTACCAACTGGTAGCGGTACTGACGACTGGTAGTGCCACTACCAACCGGTAGCAGTCCTACCGATCAGTAGTGCTACTACTGACCAGTAGCATTCCTATCGATTGGTAGCACTGCTACTACGTAGCGGTGCTGGTGACTGGTTTCTGCTACCCGCGGGTAGAAAACACTACCGACCCGCATGGTGGGACTAGCCCGCCACGGGGTAAGGTAAGGTCTACGAAATAAATAAAATACATGCCTCCAAGGCATTAAAATCAACACTCCACCAAATCATTTAAACATGAAAATGATTCATTCCCGGATCATTTCACGACACACACATACACAGTGCCAAATCCAAATCTCAAATGGATATTTACCAATAAGGTAGATGGTGAAATAAAACCCCACAAGAACCCCAAATCTTGGGCAACAAGATACTAGAAAGCACACAGCAAACTAAATCTAGTTCACTCTTCCCAAATAGAAGAGGTAAAACAAGAAATTAATTTTGAAGAACACAACATACAACAAATAGAGAAATGAACCATTTTTTTCCCATAAGAAAACATATGATTTGAGATTCACAAAATCAACAATCACAGGCATTATTTCTTCCATTCCTATCATTCCACATGAATCTACAAGGAATTTTGCATATTTTCAACACACGGGAAGCAAACTGAAAAATTCAAATTTAAATTGAAAACAAGAAGAGATTATCCAACCTTGAAGCAAACTAGCAACCAAAATGAAGGAAGAATCACAATCCCTGCAAACCAATTCGAATTCCAGCTCCTCCTTCCAGAATGATTTACCGATTTTCTCTCCAAAATTTCTACCTCCTCTTCCCATGAATTTCCAAAATTATATGGGAAAATAATTTCAACCTAAACTTTCTAGTTTGAAAGTTATTCCATCCAATCAGATTTAAATATTTTTAAAAAGTAAAAAGCAATCAGATTTACTTTTATCCAAAAACAATTCTTTTTCAACAAATTAAAAAGCAAAAGTCAAATGGAAAAGTAAAAAGGAAACGCTTTTATTATTTTCTATTTCCAAAAATACTTTCTTTCAACATAGGCATTTAACATTTAAATGGCTAGGCAATTATTTATTTCCTTCCACAAAATCTATTAATGCAACTTTACACAATGAAATAAGCCATTTAACCATTTAACCTAGCAATTCATTAATTAAATAAATCAATAATCTCAGAGCATAAAAATTAACTAATTACGCCAACATGAGATAGCATCATCCATTTAAATTAAATAACCATTTAAATAAACGGAAGCACGCAAAACAAAGGATGGTCAAATGATGACTCTCAAATGACCAAACCAAAGCATTATGACTCGCATAACAGCCAGACGGGAAGGACAACCGACTGACAAAACTCACATGAGTGTAACTACGGGTCAAGCTAGGGTACAACAACTATCTCCTCCACTCCCATCGGATAAGGCATGCTCAGACCTGTGAAACCAGGTGGAGTCGATACCTTGTACCTACCCGGTACTAGTACCTGCAATGTCCTGCACCAAAGAATCCATACGTGCATATAGACAAATATCCATATATATAAACAGACACGCCATGCACACCGATGAAGGAGAATCGTGACGTTCCCTGTCTCACCGGAGTGAGTGAAGAAAAATCATCCCCTCGCACCCCAATACACTTGCAAACACGCAACATATAAATAACGCATCATAATATAAGATAAGAGTGCTAGTCCATGATAATGATCCATAAAATAACATTAATCATAAGCACTGAGATACTGCATAAAATCATACACCACATATCCAGATGAAGCATGAAATAACATCGCATAATGTCTGAATCAATATACAAAAATGTTCCATTGAACAGTCACTAAAGTAAATCAAAATATACAAAAAGAGGCTGATCGAGGAGGGGTACTACAGTAATTCTTGTTGCAAATAGATAGAAAATGGATTTAGAACCTTTCTCCAACTTTGGATTTTAGTTAAGATATGAATTTGTATGTTTCAACTTGTTTTTTTTTAAATGAGAGTTGCTTTGGGGAAACGCTGCCCAAATTTTTATGTATGTCCATAAAGTGAATTTTATTTCAAAAGTGTGATGTTGTTCACCCATCAACCAATGGGTTTTAAGGAATTTTTTATTTGGCAAGTTTTAAATTTTTGAGTTTTTGGAGGTCCATCAATGGTGGATGGCCTCCAAAACCTGGTTATTGGTCTCCTTAGACTTTTTGAAAAATGTGAATCTGATGTTTTAAATGTGAAATTATTATGTGGAATAATTATATTATTTATGAAAATTTCATTTGTGGATTGAATCGGATCCATTCTCCTAGCGTTAGGGCCAATTGAATAGTTGAATACATGTGCTGGAAATGCATTGTTGTCATGAGTTTTTTTTGTTTAAAAAAATAAAATAGAAATGAAAATCTCTGTCAAAACAAAATCATAGTAAATGTTATTTCTTGTGCAATGTGTAATATTTTATATTGTTTTTAATTCGATATATATATATATATATATATATATATATATATATATATCTAATTTGTAATTTGTAATTTGGAAAATGGTGTTAGAGGAAATTTATTTTTTAAAAGAAATATCAGTTTAGTATTGAATATATAAATATATATTTATACTATGTATTTTGAATTAGCAATATGAAGAGAATGTTAAATTTGATTGGATATAATAGTAAATGATTTTGTGAAAACAAAGGCTATAGGAATAACCATCAATTTTGTTAGTCAAAATGATTTTAATTTGGAAAAGATTATTTTGATTTAAATATTGAATTTAGTTTTTTAAAGTATTTGAAATGTTATTGTCATTAATTTAAAATTCGAATTCAAATGGTATTTGTTATAGCCGAATTGGCTTAAATTGAAATGATTATATATTTGTTTATAAATGGTGGTTTAATTAGGCTACGATTTGTTGTTCTAATTAATAAGAAAAACAAGTTTTAAGGACCCGAAACCTTTAACAAAGGAGCATAAAATAGATCTTCAAAAATCATCCAAATTTGCTAGGAAGAGCTTACAAAATGACTGGAAAAAACTAGTCAACCGAAAGGACAGCAAAAGAAAGGAACAGCAGAGCAGAAAAAACTAGAGAAAACACAGCACAACTAAAACGACTTAAGGAGCTCCTCCGCCTTATTAACCAGCTGATCATAGTTTGTTGTGACAACTTTGAATTCTTCCATGTCCTTGTTTTTACCTCTGGTCCTTATTCTAGGTCCTTGCGCTTTTCTTCTACCATCCATGTCAGGTTCAATCTCCAGGGAGTCCTTCTCCTCTTCCATTTTGTTGATGAGGATTTTTGTGTTGCCAGCTGAAGCCTTCAAAATGTTTAAACTTTGTTCTGCAATGCTTTTAAGGCTTTCTTCAATTTATTGACTTTTTTATCAGTTTCCTCCATTCTTTGATCCATACCAATCTCATTATTTTTCCTCTCAGTCAAGTCTTTCTCAATTTTCTCAAACCTGGGGTTAAAGGAGTCTCTAATCTCTTCGACTTTGGCAAATGTTTGAGTTAGATCCTCAACCTGTTCTGCCATTGACTTGCCTCCGTCAAAACTGATAGTCTCCAGGATTTGGACTCTATGATTGAGCTTCTTACTATCCTCCACAGCTTTCTTGTAACCGGAAATTAACCAATTAATGGTATCCACAAAGCCTTTCAAGCCCTTAGAAGGAGGATATGAGGAGGGTGATTTCTCACTAGAGTTGTCTTTTTCCTTATTGGAGGTGTTTCCAACAATGATTTTACCAACTTTTATGATTCTCTGTTCAAAACCTTCCCCAATGGTCTCCTCCAAATTCTGGTCGAAGTCCGGAATCTTTTTTCTGCACCTGTTCCTTATGCTCCATAATATTGCCTTCTTGTTTCTTCTTTTTTTTCCTTGTTTGAATAGAAATTTTGTTTTTCCTTTTCCGAGGAGACTGGGGTTCCTTCTCAGATTCCTCAGAGACCTCTTCCTCCAAAGAGGAGCTAATTTGGAGAACTTTATCTTTAGATTTATTCTTACCCTTTGAGGAGGAAGGCTTGGTTATCACATGTTTCCTTTTCTTACTAGTTTCTACTTCAGAGTCATCCAAACTCTCTTCGGATTCACTCATCGAATCACTATCTGACTCCTCACCCAAAGAAAAAATGGAATCCGACCCTTCCTCCTCAAACTCAAAGATAGATGGTTGAGGGCGGGCAATTTGGTTGGCTTTGAGGTGGTCATAGATTAAAACCATGAGACCTTGATGTATGGCAATATCACCCTTAGGGTTCTCTTTATGGGCCTTAATGGTAGCTTTCATAGAGTACAGCAAAAAATATGGGATATTAACTTTTTCATCATACCTAAAATGGTTCAGCAAAACAAAATGGTACCCATACACTTTTGTGAATCTACCATCCAAAGTAACATAGCGCATTATAGCAAATAAGACCTCCCTCCATGGTTTAACAAAATCCCTAGGAGGATAGTAAGTTTTACTTAGCTTAACCAGGCACTTTTTCAATGGCCTCCTTGCTCAATTTCCTGTCTCTATAGTAATTGCTTCCTTCCCTGCGGAGACCCGTAACCTGAGCAATGAGGTATTCATCAATGGAAATTGATTGATCTTCCATCTTCAAAGTGCCCTTTATCCAATTTTTACAGAAGAAATTAGTAACTGTGGCATCGTGCTCATGGAGCCTCTCCATAAAATTTGAAAACCTACCCTTCTGCAATATGTTCCAAACAACCTCCTTTTGCTTCCACTCCTTGCAGTTGCTGGGTTCATAGCGGCGTCAATTTCCTCCCATTTTTTCGCTACGAGTTGTTGTTATTCCTTTAAGGTGTGTGGTTTAAAATCAAGTATTGAAAAAAGTTATTTGGGGTGTATGTTTACTTGGACTATTTTGATGTGTTATTCCCTAATGTGGATTTTATTATCATGAAAGAGTCAGTTATTGAAATAGCTGAAATTAGTTGACATTGGCTTTTAAGTATATTTTGAGTGATTGTTATGATTCCTTAACATGGATGATTTAGAGTGCAAGTGTATTCATTGGAGTTTTACTCTGCTTGGTGTATTTTTGGTGTCGATTTGTAAGAGTCATTTTCATGTCATGATGGCATGTTGTTGAATGTAAGTTTATTGTGTAAGTTGATTGGGTTAAGTTTTGGTCATGGTCATACTTGCCTTATTGTGGTTTTGGTCTTGTTTTGTGGATAGACCAGTTTTTTGTTTCACACCTTCAATTGATTTAACCTCGGTAGAAGGTTTGTTTAATCAAGTTGTCCTTCAGTTTTTCTTTTTGAACTCCTTATGTTGGTTAGCTTTTTTTATTTGCCTTGGGTTTCTTCAGAGGTTGTGTAGTGTCATAAGGAAGAGTGGCTTTTGAGTGGGGGACGCGCCCAAAGAGGTAGAAGGATAACACATCAAAATTTTAGTAATAAGTTATAAATTAATTTTAAAATAGGGGGTTGGGTTCTACAAACATTAATGAAGATAATTTGTGCCCCACTCATGGTTGAGTGCTAGTAAAGACTCGGGATATAGTGGGAAGGCTTGGAATGGAAAACCAACTACCTTGTCCTCACAAAAGGTTTGTTGGGTCCACATGAGACATGGATGGGGGCCAGAGGTTTGGGAGAGGCTACCAGGGTAACCCAAGATGGGGGTCGGGGCCTATGGAGGCCTGTCAGGGTAACCTATACCAATTATGCGATGACACTCTTCCCTTATGTTCACTAGTGTGTAGTCATGTGTTGGCTTTACTTGGAGCACTCGTATGAGAGTCCTTCTTGTATGCTTATGTCTTGTTTGAGTATCTAATGTACATGTGAGACAATGTGATGCTTTGTTGTGGCTGGTTTGAGGGCCTTAGTACTATCTCCTAGCACGGAGGGGTGGTTCTTTTTTGGGCCACATGGTCGGGTGGTAGTGCCACTTTCCATTGGGTATTTTGTTTGTGCCTTCTTGCGATGGATTAGCATTGTAGGTGCTCCAGTTGTTATTCTATATTTACTCCATACTATGTTTCAAATGGATCCTTTTGTTCTTCTTAGATCATTCATGTATCTCTTGGACCCTATGTGGTCTTATGTATCATTTGTTTATGTACGCCTTGATGGTAGGTTGTAATCGATGTGAAATTTATATATTTTTCATATTTTATTTATTAGAATGGTCTTGCACTTGAAGTAGACCCGGATATGTAGCCCATTAGGGGTGCTCTGATATTAATCGGTGTTGTATGGTGTATGTGTTCATCTAGTTCCTTTTAATTTTGGATGTATGAATGCTATTATAGTTAAAATGTATAATGTAACTTAGGTGATATTAATCTTAATTGGATGTATGAAGTTATAAATAAAATGTGGTTATATGGATTATGATAAATGTAGCTTTAGTGATGTAATAAAACTAATGGCAGTTGTATATATTCAATCGTGCTTAGTTTAACCTCTTATGGAATTTAATTGCTATGTTCATGTGGTAATCATTCTATCATGAGAAGGTTTAATCAATCTCATTGTTAATTGGATTAATCGAGTAATCTTCATTGGAAATCCTTTAGGTGTTTAGATAAGTCTTTTGCTTGTGCTAATGGTATTGGAAGGTTTAACTTAATACATCTTAAAGTTTATTAATGTTTAAAAATATATATTTGCACTCTTTTCGAGTGTTTGTAGTTGTTTCCTTTAGGGTTTCTCGGTGGGGCATTACATGTGGACATCCTTGAGTAGCATAGGAACATGATATATCACCAAATGATAAAAGATAATGACTAACTAGGACAAAATTCAGCAGCTATACTGATTTGTGCCTTCGTTTTGATTGCTTGATGTCATAGTTGATAATGTCTGATCTCAAAAAGTTGTGGACCTCGTTTAAGACTGACCTATCTGATTTCAAATGTATCCTCTTATGTTTAAGACAAGATAATGATCACTAGATATGCATATGTGATGATTTATAAGATAGCTTGATCAGTTGATTGCGGATGTTTGACTTGATAGTTGTATCCTTTGTTAACTTTGTGCAAAGTGTTTGTTGGATATCTGCTAGGATGTTTGATTCTTGCGAGACATTTTATTGCAAATTTTATTTTTTTTTTTTTTTTTTTTTGGTTGATTTTGTGGATCAATATTTGAATGTTTTTGGTTGATTTTTTCAGGACTTTATCTAAATGTTTTTCGTAGATTTTTTCAACATCGTATTTGAATGTTTTTTTGGTATTTTTGAACAATTTTCCAATGTTTTTGGATTTTTTTTTGTGTTTTTCAATGCTTTGATTTTTTTCCAGGACTCTATATGATTTTTAGGATTTTGTGATTTTCAATGTTTTTTGGATTTTTTGTTTTTTCAATGTTTTTGGATTGATTTTTTTTTAGGATCATATTGATGGACTTGAAAAGCACTGAGAGGGGGGGTGAATCTGTAACACCAAAAATAATACTACTTTAAACACTGACTGGTAGATATACTTAACAAGTTTGTTAAACAATATGCATGAAATCCAAAATGATATAAAAGAATCCACAACAAGTAAAACATCCACCATAATACAAATGTTTATACATGGAAAACCCAAATGAGAAAAACCATGGTGAGATGGGACTCACGAGCTAACTATTTGCAAAAATAGATAACTGACCGGTTAGGGTCTACATAAAGTTGCTCTACTAGGAGTGAATCATGTTAAAGATCCCAAAGCTTAATTAAAAGATATACCCTGTTAAAGGTAGTACCCTGTTAGGAGTAACCTCGATAGACGATTTCTGAATCCAAACTAATGGATCACTTGGTTAGAGGATTTTTACAGTGAAGCTTGTTAGAGCTTACCTGGTTAGGGGATTTGACTGTTGCAGTGATTAGAAAACAACAGATGGTGTGATCTAGTAGTAGCACAACTTGCTTCATTAGATCCTCTTTTGCGCTCAAAACTTCTTTACCAACATACTTTGCAACTTAATACTTTTGTCTTTTCATCAAAACATATCTCCTTCACTCATACAAAAATAATTCATTGTGGTGTCAATATATAGACATTTAGATTTCATGTTGGCCTTGAGAAAACATATCAAAATTTCCTAGGTGCAGTTTATCTGGTCAAACAATCATAACTCATCACAAACATACCGCCAAACTTTGTCGGTGAGGATAACTCATCACGACCAGTGATAACTCATCACACAATCAACTAATACCAGTTGGACCAACAGTACTAGTTGGAGTTAAACACATAAACTGTATGACCATCGATGCTCCTTAGATAATCTCTTCTATATCTTTCTGGTTGATGTCGAGTTATGAATAACCAAATATAAAAATATCAGCTAACTCCATGCATATATCGGTTGTCGCCATTTACCAGTTTCATATAAACTGGTGCAGGAGCACCTAGTTTTGTTTATACTCTCCATTTCAGTATTTTTCATGCTCAAGTGTCTTGTTAGTTTTGAAATGTTGTCATAGGTTGTTTTGAATCATTTCATATTGTTTGATCTCATTTTGTGCTTGAGAGATCAAGTTTTGCTTCTTAGGGCTTGAGTTGTCAATTTTGTGCTTCTAGGCCAAAAAGGGCTAAAAAGTGGGAAATTGCCTTATAGGCCTAGAAATGGTTGGGAAAGTTTTGGAACATGTCTTGTGAGTTTTTTTAAGCATTCCTAAGTTTCTAGGAGGGATAGATAAGTTAGGTTGCTCAAAAATGTCATGTGGAGCAACAAAAGTTGTTTTCTTTGTTTGGAAAAGTTGTCATTTTTAGGACAAGTTTGTAAAAGCAACCCCCCCTATAGCTCGTTGTTCGTATAGGACCTTGTAACTGAATCATGATGCTATAAATATTCCTCCCTCTTCTTTGTATAGGGTTGGCAATTATATTTGAAAGAGATCCTCAATTAGAAATATGAAAAAATTTGGCTTTTAATGGTTTTTGAACTCATTTTCTTGTGATAGTCCATACTAGACAGTTTCCTTCCATACTGTACTTGCTGGAGATTTATTTCAATCATTGGTTTTGCATTTAGAAGTTGGTTGTACAAAATAGTTTCATTTTTGCTCCTTGACTGCCCTATCAAGGTTTTTGGTCTCCAAAATGCATCAACTTGTCTAAATCCAGGTTTGGGCTCCCATGGATGGACTTAGACAAGTTGTATTGAACATGTACAGTGTAAATATTTCATATGTTGGCCAGGGTTGTGCAAAAGAAGTGTTTTTGAGTCCATGCTAGGCAAGTTGGAGATGGACTTAGCTAGTAAATTTGAATGAAGACTCAAACAAGTTTGTGCTCAAAGGTAAATTGAGTGAACAAACTTAAGGCAAAGGTCTGCACTAGTCTCCTTGGGTTTTTTAAGGCATTTGGAGCTCCAAACAATGTTTATTTTACCTTGAAAATGTGTCAAGTTGTAGTTGGCAGCGAGCTCCTTGTCTTGGGGATTTAATGACTTTTTGGATCCAAACTTGCTTTGTGAACATGTTCATGCCTTGGGATCTTGTGATAGGTTTTTAAAAAGTGTCTGGAGGTTATTACATGCCTTGGTGAAGGTTTTCATGTTGTCCTAACCTTTCAAAGTGTAGAAAAACAGTAAAATTGCAGTGACAGTGCATAAAACAGTCACTTTATTGTTTGTATGGAAAATGTTTGTTGTAATGTCATGCAGGGAAGAGATGGAGAGTTGTTCCAAATTATGTGGTAGAGGGTCTACAATAATTTGGAAGCTTGTTTTGTGGTGTAGAAGAGACTTCCTTTGTTTCATGAGCAAAACCCTCTCAAAACCCTACTTTCTTGCCTAAAAATATGGACAATCATTATACTATCTTCTCAGGAGCTAAACCCATGAAAATCCTTGAGTTTAGACCTTGTTGACACCTCCCAAGTTAGGTTCCATGAATTTTTTTTACCATCGTTTCACTATACAAGCAAAAATCACTCCAACTAGGCCTCCACGGGCTAGTAGCCTTTTTAGCCTTGTTTTACAAAAAATTGAACCTGATTGCCTCAATGATGTTAGAACCTTCCAAACTTGTGTAAAATAGTTGAAATACACACAATGGGCCTAATTCAATCAATTTTTACAGTTAAGACATCATCTTGGGGTGTGCACCTATGGTGGAGGATTTGAGTAATATGGAGCAAGGGAGTGTAGCAACATCATAGGGTGGTTGGTTGAGAAGAGGTGTGGGTGGTGAAGATTATTATTGCAAACACTGATTGAAACCGAAAGAAAAAGCATATCATTTGGGTCCACTTGATATTTTAGACCAATTTAGACCTATTGAGCAACTTCTCACTCAATCTCCCTATCATAGTGGTATCAGAGCCTAAGAAAGATTCAGGTGAATAGAGAAAACAAATTGACAGGATCAATAGAATCCTTTGAAGAAAACATGGTGACTAATGCTAAGTTAGCTAAGAAGGTCAAAGACTAAGAAGAAGAAAATAGAGCACTCAGAGAGAGGTTGGAGCAGCTAGCAACAAAACTAGTTGAAATTGAAGTTAAGACTGAAGAAGTCCATGATAAGGTTGGAGATAAGGGAAAAATGGTGGCAATAGAAGATGAGGTTCCCATACCTAACCCTGTCTTTGAGCAAGAACCATTCTTGAAGGCTTTGAGAGCCATGAGTGGTAAAACATTAGAGGGAGTAGCTCTTTTCAATGGAAAGATGGATCTTGATGCTCTTATAGAATGGATTGAAGGCTTGGAAAACCATTTTGAGTGTGATAGAATAACTGAAGCACAAAAGGTTAAAGTAGCAAAATTAAGGTTGAGAGGGGAAGCCTTAACTTGGTGGAATTTCATCCAAGAGGAAAGGGTGAAAGAAGGTAAGAGGCCAATAGCCACCTCGAAAGCAATGGTAACCAAAATTAGAGAAACCTATCTTCTTGAAGACTATGAAATCCAACTACATAGGAAAAGACAAAACTTGAGACAAAAAGACTTCGATGTCAGTAGCTATACTGAGGAGTTTCAAAAAATATGCATGAGATCCAAGGTATTAGAGGATGAGAGTATAAAAGTAGCAAGGTATTTGAATGGATTGAGATGGAACATACAAGAAGAGATGAGTTTTTTATGTCCACAAATAGTTCACAAGTGTTATCAACTAGCACTCAAAGTGGAAGAGAAGAATAAGAAAAAGAAAGAGCAAAGCAATAGATGCAAAGGTAGGGGAAGAGATGGTAGAGGCCAAAGAGGAAGTTTTGGTGGAAGAGAAGATCAAAGGTCCCAAGGAGAATACAAACTTATTGAGCAAAGTGGGGATTCATATAGCAAGAGCAGCTATAGAGGAAGGGGATCTAGCAGCCTGGGTAGAGGTAGATCTAGTGGACTAGGAAGAGGGTCCTACTTCTCCACCATGAAATGCTACAATTGTCAGAAGTTGGGGCACCCTGCCTACAGATGTCCAGAGAAACCCACTTCATCACAAGGAGGTGAAAGAAAAGTGAATTATGTGCAAGAAAATGCAGTAAGAAGCAAAGCTCATGAAATGAGCTTAACATCAGAAGATGGTGAGAGTTTGATGATGAGAAGAGTCTTGATAAAGGAGCCAATTAAGGAGGAACCTATTCAAAGAAGGCCATTGTTTAGAATTAAGTGAAAGATCATGGGAAAGGTATGCAAGGTGGTCATTGATTCAGGATACACAGATAACATAGTTTAAGAAGAAGCAGTGAGAAAACTCAAACTAGAAAGAATCTCTCACACACATCCCTATAGAGTCACATGGTTGAATAGGGAGCAGCATGTTCTTGTCAATGAACAAACATGGGTAGAATTCACTATAGGAGGGTATCAAGATAAGATCTTATGTGATATTCTTCCAATGGATGCTTGTCATCTACTTCTTGGTAGACCTTGGCAATTTGACAGGAAAGCCATACACAATGGTGAAAAGAACTCCTACTCATTTCAAAAGGATGGTGTTACATACAAAATTTAGTCTATAAATGGAGAGAAAGAGAGCAGCAATTCAAAGAATCATAATGTTTTAATAGTGAATGAGAAAGAGTTTATTAACACACTTGAAGAGGATAAAGGAGTCGGATTTTCACTCATAGTGACACCCAAGGAAGAAAAGAAGGAGAAGAAGGTTGAAATACCACAATAAGTGCAGCAAATACTTGATAACTTTAAAGAAATTATAAGGGATGGAACACCTGCAACCTTACCACCTCCTAGAGCCATTAGCCATCAAATAGACTTCATACCAAGAGCCTCTTTACCAAACAAAGCAGCCTATAAGATGGTACCTGAGCATAACAAAGAAGTGGCAAGACAAGTGCAAGAACTCCTAGATCAAAATCTGATAAGAAAAAGCATAAGTCCTTGTGCAGTAACTACCATTTTAGCACCCAAGAAAGGAGGTACATGGAGATTATGCACAGATTCAAGAGCCATTAATAGAATCACTATCAGGTATAGATTTCTTATTCCAAGGATTGTGGATTTGATGGATTGTTTGGGAGGTGCAAAGTACTTCACAAAAATTGACCTCAAGAGTGGTTATCACCAAATCAGGATAAAAGAAGATGATAAATGGAAAACAACCTTCAAAACAAATGACGGTCTTTATGAGTAGCTAATTATGCCATTTGGTCTTTCTAATGCCCCAAGTACATTCATGAGACTCATGAATGAAGTGTTGCATGATTTCATTGGTAAATTTGTAGTGGTGTACTTAGATGACATACTAATATTCAGTAAAGCTAAAGAAGAGCATTTGAAGCATCTTGAAGTTGTTTTGAACAAATTATATGATGAATGGTTGACAATTAATTTGGAAAAGTGTGATTTTATGAAACAGGAATTGGTTTATCTTGACTTTGTGATCTCAGGTGGAGATTTGAAAATGGATAAAACCAAGGTGGAAGCCATCACAAATTGTCCTACAACCAAATCAGCAAGTGATGTCTGAAGTTTTCATGGCTTAGCACAGTTCTACAGGAAGTTCATCAAAGGGTTTAGTGAAATTTGTGCACCAATGCTTGATACTATAAAAGGTGGAGCTAAGGTAAAGTTTCAGTGGACAGATGCAGCAAATAAGGGGTTTGAACTTTTTAAAACCATGGTTGCTTCTCAACTAGTGCTTATACTTCCTAGTTTTGACAAGTTATTTACTATTGAATATGATGCTAGTAATATTACAGTAGGTGCAGTGTTGAGTCGGGATAATAGACCTATAGCTTTCTTTAGTGAAAAGTTGAATGATGCTAAAAAGAAGTACTCTTCCTATGATTTGGAACTCTATGCTTTAGTTCAGGCACTTTGAAAGTGGAGACATTATTTGCTTCCAAAGGAGTTTGTTGTTTATACAGAAAATCGGGCTTTGAGTTTATTGAATTCACAAGATAAGTTAAATCATAGGCATGTTAAATGGGTTGAGTACTTAAAATCATACACTTTTACTCTTAAGCACAAGAAAGGACAATGCAATAAGGTAGCAGATGCTTTGAGTAGAAGGCTTCTAACAGTGCAGGAAGTATAGGTTCAGAGTATTGGCATAGAATGCTTCAAAGGAATGTATCCTGATGATGAAGATTTTGTAGCCATCTATAAGGTTTTCCAAGCATTTGATAATTCTTTTCATAGTGAATATGTTGATTATACTTTGCAAAATGGTTTGTTGTTTAAAGGTGGGCAGCTATGTGTTCCTAAAAGCTCAATGAGGGAGAATCTGAAAAAATCTGGCTTTTAATGGTTTTTGAACTCATTTTCTTGTGACGGTGCATATTGGATAGTTTCCTTCCATACTGTACTTGCTAGAGATTGATTTCAATGTACATTTAAATCATTTGATGTAATACTTTCATTGGTTTTGCATTTGGAAGTTGGTTGTACAAAATAGTTTCATTTTTGCTCCTTGACTACCCTATCAAGGGTTTTGGTCTCCAAAATGCATCAACTTGTCTAAATCCAGGTTTGGGCTCCCATGGATGGACTTAGACAAGTTGTATTGCACATGTACAGTGTAAATATTTCATATGTTGGCCAAGGTTGTGCAAAATAAGTGTTTTTGAGTTCATGCTAGGCAAGTTGTAGATGGACTTGGCTAGTAAATTTGAATGAAGACTCAAACAAGTTTGTGCTCAAAGGTCAATTGAGTGAAAAAACTTAAGGCAGAGGTCTACACTAGTCTCCTTGGATTTTTTGAGGCATTTGGAGCTCCAAACAATGTTTATTTTACCTTGAAAATGTGTCAAGTTGTAGTTCGCAGCGAGCTCCCTGTCTTGGGGATTTAATGACTTTTTTTATCCAAACTTGCTTTATGAACATGTTCATGCCTTGGGATCTTGTGATAGGTGTTGAAAAAGTTTTTTGAGGTTATTACATACCTTGGTGAAGTTTTCCATGTTGTCCTAACCTTTCAAAGTGCAAAAAAATAGTGAAATTGCAGTGACAGTGCATAAAACAGTCACTTTATTGTTTGTATGCCAAATGTTTGTTGTAATGTCATGCAATTCAGAGATGGAGAGTTGTTCCAAATGATGTGTTAGAGGGTCTACAATAATTTGGAAGCCCGGTTTGTGGTGTAGAAGAGACTTCCTTTGTTTCATGAGCAAAACCCTCTCAAAACCCTACTTTCTTGCCTAAAAATATGGACAGTCATTATACTATCTTCTCAAGAGCTAAAACCATGAAAATCCTTGAGTTTAGACCTTTTTGACACCTCCCAAGTCAATTTCCGTGATTTTTTTTACCATCGTTTCACTATACAAGCAAAAATCACTCCAATTAGGCCTCCACGGGCTAGTAGCCTTTTTAGCCTTGTTTTACAAAAAATTGAACCCGATTGCCTCAATGATGTTAGAACCTTACAAACTTGTGTAAAAAAGTTGAATTACACACAATGGGCCTAATTCAATCAATTTTTACAGTTAATACATCATCTTTGGGTGTGGACCTATGGTGGAGGATTTGAGTAATATGGAGCAAGGGAGTGTAGCAACATCATAGGGTGGTTGGTTGAGAAGAGGTGTGGGTGGTGAAAATTGTTATTGCAAACACTGATTGAAACCAAAAGAAAAAGCATATCCTTTGGGTCCATTTGATAGTTTAGACCAATTTATACCTATTGAGCAACTTCTCACTCAATCTTCCAATCATAAACCTTCTAGCATACCGGTTTGCATTATAAGTAACTTTGAAGTCACACCGGTAGACAATGTGAACGTATGTGTGTGTGTGTGTTACATCAATGACAACACATAAAGCATTACAATCATCAGCAAGCCAACACATATATGGTTTTTACGATTTTTTCAACTATGCTCCCAGTATGCAGACCTATATGACATGATGATCTGCAGAATGCATGTGGAGACAATGAATTTTTGACATGACCTATGTTAATGCAATATGGATGATGAAGACGCATTTCCCATTCGAAGAAGGATGATTGTGTTTGTTTTAGCATTTTGTAATACACCAATTGAATTGGAGGTACAAAACATTTCATAGATAAGCGGTCAATCGATCCTTAAGGTCCCTTGGAACATTTGAATTAACACACTTAGTGACTAGGATTTACAAATGAAGATATAGAAAACTTCCCCATTGGTTCTTGAAACTTTGATCTTCTTTTGTCCATGTGTGTACACATGAGTTAATTCTCGCTCTTGTATTCACTAAAGATCCTTAGCATCCTATATGACTAGCTACATGGATTATTCTAACTTCAAAAGCATCCCGAATAGAGCCTCGCTACCAGCAAGCTTTTAGAGCTCCGACGAGGTTATAGACTGTAATCTATCAAATATTTCTCCATTTCCAATAGGTGTCCATAGCCCTGATGGAGTTACTTACATGTTCCCATAGTCAAGCTTTTTGTCGCACTTTCATGCGTGATATTTCAGTTATGTATCATTTCTCTTTTGCCTTGCTATCGATATTTGGCATTGCACTTTTTATTTTTTATTTTCTTGCCTTGACTTGTAAGTAATGAAACCTACTTGGGTGTGACAATTACAGCAGTGTTGAAGTAGAATTTTTGATTTTTCACTAGTCGTATGATCAACTAGGTGTCTCGAATGAATTAGAGATTTTGTTAATGTGTTTGAGATATAGCAATTGATATATTTTGGGTTAACAAGTCTCAAATAGTGAAATCACTACCCAGCCATAAGTAAAGTGTCGTCACGGGGTAATGTTGAAAATCAATGACCTTAGGGCCTCAAAGACTTCATGTCTGAATATCTAAGAAAGGAGATGACCCTTGTTTCTCTTGAATGCAAACAAATGATAAACTAGGACAATTGCTTTGTTTTATTGATGCTGCTATATGATAATGCAAAAATTTTGTGAATGTGATGAATTTGAAAAAGAAATTATATGTGATACAATGCTTTGAATAAAATGAGATGCAATACGGAAAGAAAAACCTAAACTAACTCAGCCCTTAGATATAGTATCGTTTTATGGTGCATGTGATGGACTTGAAAAGCACTCAGAGGGGGGGGTGAAATAGTGACACCAAAAATAAAACTACTTCAAACACTAATCGATAGATGAACTTAATAAAACTTTTAAACACAATGCATGTAATCCAAAATGATATAACAACATCCACAATAAGTAAAACATCCACCATAACACAAGTGTTTGTATGTGGAAAACCCAAATAGGTAAAAACAACGGTGAGATGGAACTCACAAGTTAACTATCTGCAGTAATAGATAACTGACCGGTTAGGGTCTACAAAGTGCTCTGCTAGGAGCGAATCTGGTTAGAGATCCCAAAGATTGATTAGAATCTTATACCCTATGAAAGGTAGTACCATGTTAGGAGTAACCTCGGTGGAGGATTTCTGAATCCAAACTAATGGATCACCTTGTTAGAGTATTTGTACAAAGAAGCTTGTTAGAGCTTACCCAGTTAGGGGATTTGAATTCTGTTGTGATTGTTAGAAAACAACATGACTGGTTTGATCTATCTAAGTAGCACAATAGTTGTTTGATTAGATCCTTCTAAACATGTTCAACACTATTCTTCAACATACTCTGCGACTTAACTCTTTTTCTCTCGCATACAACAGTATCACTTTCGCTCATACATCATACAAAATAATTCATTGTGATGTCAATATATAAACATTTAGATTTCATGTCGGCCTAAAGAAATCATAACACAACTTCCTAAGTGCAGTGTATCTAGTCAAGTGATCATAACTCATCACAAAAAATACTGCCATAAAATTGTCGGTGGGATAACTCATCACGATTTGTGGTAACTCATCATAAAATCAACAAATACCGGTTGGAACAATCAATATCGGTTGGAATTAAATATATGAACTATTATCCTTGAATCTTCTGATATAATCTCTGCTTGATATTCATCTTGATGCCGACTAATGTGTATCCACTGGTTGTCTTCTATGCATATACCGGTTGTAGTATAAATAACTTGAAATTATACCAATAGACAATATAAACATGTGTGTGTGTGTATGTGTTTCATCAATGACAACATATGATGAATATATTACAATCACAATCAAGCCAACAACATGTTGTTCATAGGGTCAAGGATTTTTGTGTAGGTAGTTCATTGGTCTTTGTTTGAAGAGTCGAATAAGATGTCTTTTCCAATAGGATATAAGGACTCGGCTAAGTTTACATGTTCAACATCTCTAATGTTCATTTCCTTAGTTTTTGGATTTTGTGGGTCATCAAAGGGAAATCCATCTTTGGCACCCATGAATTTAGTTATAGTCTTATCATTTTCAAAGCAATCCAACTATGGTAGATACTCTTGCCCCCAGTCTATTAAGTGAGGGTGTGTGAGGCAAATAGATTCTAGTTCCCAAGTTGTGACCACAATGGCATGTGAAAATGGCACACATATCATTATTTATAAATTGTTCTCTACAGTATGATCAGGATTGGTGATTTCATTGATAAGGAGTTTATGAAAAACTTGTGTAGAGGGATTGGGATCGTGAGGGGGACTAGGAGAAATGGTAAGTTTGATTTAGAGGGAATCTTGTGAGAAACGTGGAGGATTATGACATGGAGATGAAGGGATGGAGGGATCTTGATCAAGATCTAAAAAAATAATGGGATCTTGCTTAGCATATGAAGGTGAAGGAATACTTTGATCTTAACTTGGAAAGAGATTATTAGGAAGGATGGAAGGGATGTCCTGATCTTGCTTAGGAGGTGGATGTTGGATGGGACTTGAAAGGAAACTTTGTTATTGAGACAAAAGGGTATCATTATGAATGGAATAGAAAAGAGCAAGGGGATCATCATAAGATTCTTGGTTGGTGGGGTCTTGATCAAAAATTGGGTAAGGTGGAAGGGTTTGTTCTTGATCTTGATTTATTTTAGGACTCATTTCTTCTAATTTTGGATTATCCTCTTGAAACAGGGAAGGAGTTTGGATATGCATGGGAGATTCTTGGAAGATTTCAACATTTTGGCCTGATGAGAAAGGATTTTGAATGGTACTCTCTATAATAGGAGTATATGATGTGATTGGGTCTTGAATTTATGAAGCATGGAAAGGACTAGCATCATAAATTGGATTAGATTGGATTTGTATTATGGATATCCCTTAGGAGATTGCATTATTGGATAGATATGGTGTGAACTGCTCTTGTATGACTTCAGGGTATGAGGAAATGGTGGAAGATATGGAGGCTACTTGAGGTGCAAAGTCTTGACGGGAAGAGCCATTGGTAGACATGGGTCGATGATCTTGTTGCATTATAGGTGACATATTGACCATGTTCGATTTATGGCCAAAGGGTGATGCATTTGTAAATTCACTTGCATTTTTTTCGGATACCCTTGGTGGTGTATTTGAAGACATAGGAGGATATTCACAAACATGTCATGTGACTGAAGGCAAAATTGATTGTATAATTGTGTGTGACCTTGGTAGCGGTTGAATTGTTTGCACAATTTGTGGTGTTGAGAGTTGTGTTGTTTTTTGTATTGGTTGTTGGACTTGCATTGTTGGATGTGTTTGTTGTTGATATTGGTTTCTCATGTTTATTTGTGTGAGAATAGTTGGTATGTCTGATTTCATAATAAGAGCTTGCACATCAACTGGCTCTAATTTCATATTGGGATATCCGAATTTTTAAAATAGTTTGAACATCTGGGATATACTCTCTTCACTTTTTTTAACCTTTCGTTCCAGGATCTCTATTTATCGAGCTATTTTCTCTTCGAGTGGTGAAGTCGTAGGTATAACGTTTGTTTGTTCCTAATAAGTTTGATGCACGTTTTGGGTCATGTATATGTTGGATTGAGATGATTGACTTTTTGGTTGCAATGACATGGTCCCATGAAAGTTAGAAGTTTGATAAGGGTAATGTTGTCTCCTAGAAGTTTGAGAGCTTGTTTCAACCATTGCACTATATGCCATTTTTTTTGGATTTTTGATGTTTAGGGATGAAATGCAATGCAACTAAACAATGAAAGTTAAACCCTTTCTTTTTTTTATTTTGAGAATTTTGAAAATGGACAAATGCAACTAAGGATGAAAAATGCAACCTATATTTTTGAAATTTTTTGACAAATTGGATTAAGGAATGGAAAGATGGAACCCTAAAGAATAACAATGCAACTTTGGACTTCGACTAGGGACCACCCTAATTTTGAAGATAATGCAAAATGGAGAAATGATTTGACCCTATGTCTTATGAGGATGACGACTATGCAAGGACTAAAACAGGGATTATGATGACTGTGCAAGGACTTATGCAAAGATTATGAGGATGCTAATGGGATACAAATGAGGAGTTTATAAGGACTATGAGAGACAATGTAAGGACTTATGTGAAGATTATGCTCGAATGCTAATGGGATACAAATGAGGACTGTAGACACCCAAACATTGCACCATGCTTGCACACACTAACTAACATTTTTGCCCTAATCGATTAATTGATCAAGTGTCATTCTTCTAATTCAAATTTTCTATTTTCCTAATCATTTAAATCATGTCATCATTAATCATTCATTTCCTAACATTAATTGAATAATCTTTAGTATTTGATTAGTTCAATCCCACTTTAATTAAATAATATTTATTATTTAATTAAATTCAATTTCATTTTTTCTCATAATTGAATAATTTCTTTGAATTATTTAATTAGCTAATTATTTCATCATAATTAAATAAATTTTTATTTATTTAATATTTCAATCCCATTTTAATTAAATAATATTTATTACTTAATTAAATTCCATTTCATTTTTTCTCATAATTGAATAATTTCTTTGAATTATTTAATTAGCTAATTATTTCATCATAATTAAATAAATTTCTATTTATTTAATAAAATCTTAATTATCTTCTTCCAAAAAACAAGAATGGAAACAAATCTTTATTTGTTTTATTTAATTAATTTAATTTCTAATTATCCTCATCCAAATTCAAAAATGGCAATAAATCGAGAAAGTGATTTTAAAAATTAAAATAAATCATTATCCAATTTAAATCAATTATTTTCTCATATTCTCCCAATTTTCAAAAATGGAAAGTATGTCATCATCTACCAGTTAGCTTCTGATTTTCTTGATTTATCTTCTTGGAAAATATCTCTTTAATCTCAATTTAAAATTTGAAAAAGGAGATATGCCCAGTCAAACGCCGCTTTATGCTATCTTTTTTAATCCATCTTGATTCTCCAATCTTGTCTTCAATCTTCAATAAATTCATCAATCTTTTCCATAATCTGAACCACGCTTCGAGTATCCTTATGTTGTTTAAATCATTTTATCATCTTGTTTTCAAATACAATTGCATTTGTAGGTGAGATCAACATATAAATTTTAAGGAGAGAGAAGAACAATGGAATCACATGGAGGAGATTCTACACTTTGGTTTGCATTTTGTTTTTAGAATCTTGTCTTCATGCTTCTATTGATTGAATTAGGATTTCATTTTCATAGCATTTATGTTTCGTGGTTGCATAATCTAATGCTTTGATGCTTATTCCAAATTCCTAGTTACAAGGACTTTATAAGGACTGTGCAAGACAATGTAAGGACTTATGTGAAGATTATGATGATATATATGAGGACTCTATAAGGACTATGATGAGGACTATAATGAGGACTAAGGACTCTAAGAACACCTATGGTCACAAGTATGTAAAATATTGGACTTTGTTGAATTGTCTGATGTTTCAAGGTAAACTCTATTTCAAGTAACTCGGTTTGTAGGACAAGTCTTTTTTTCAATTTTGAGAACATTGTCTAAGGATAAGTATAGCTAGATGACCTGTGTTTTGAAAAACTCTGAGAATTTAGAGATACCTAAGGTAGGCCTAAAATAGCCCAAATACTGACTCAATACTAGTCTAGCACAACAATACACATAAAACACAGAAGACAATCTTAGGTTGGATAGTGGAAAACATTCAAAGAGTCCCTTGCAATAAAATACTGAAACAAGATGAACAGCTAGAGAGTCTGGCAACACTCGCTCCACTCCATGACACACACTTCTTGGGAAGCCCAGTCTTTCTTACCCCGAAGATCCAAAGATCTTATCATCGAGGGATTTATGTCTCATAATGCAAGGTACATGAAGGGTATCTATGGGGTACGATCCGCACTCTCGGAATCAATGAATGTGGGATTTGGGCTACTAAGTTGGTTCTTATTGTAAGTTTCGAGGGACCCCGATCTAATGACATATTCTCAGACCAAGCCACTTAAGTCTTTAGTTAATCTTATCGGTGCAAGGAAGGCCCGCGCATACGTTAAATTCACTCAACACTCTTGCCTCCTGACCAGTATGTTTATATAGTGGCTTGAAAAAACTCGCTCGAGAGTACACTAGGGGAGATGATATCCCCAACACATCTGAATTCAAATTACCTCTATGGGGTGATGAAATCCCCAGTCAAAGATATCCCTCACTACTAAAAAAAAAGTTGGGTGTCTTTATCACCTTTCCCTCTCTCCCAAGACCTCGAAGGCAAGTGAAAAGGTTCTTAATGCAACAATAGGTCCACTTGAGACACAATAAAAGTTATTTTTCCCTTAAATATTGCAATGTGTGATTTATTCTATCCATAAGCCTGATTCACACTCATTTTAAAGCCCAAACTGAGGTGTGAGATAAACATGCACATGTCTATTTTAAACACCAAAGTGAAGTGTTCATGCATGTCAATTTTAAATCTCAAGAACAATTTTAAGCACCAAGTTGAAGTGTGATATCATGCATGTCAATTTTAACCAAATTTGTTGTGAGCACCAAGCTGAAGTGTGAAAGCATGCATGTCAATTTTAACCAAATTTGTTTTAAGCACCAAGCTAAAGTGTGAAGGGATGCATGTCAATTTTAACCAGATTTGTTTGAACCACCAAGCTAAAGTGTGAAAGCATGCATGTCAATTTTAACAAGATTTGTTTTAACCACCAAGCTAAGGTGTGAAAGTATGCATGTCAATTTTAAACCCAAAATCCAAAATTGATATAACCCTAAAGAATCATGCATTCAAATTGTTAGTGGTTTCCAAAATAGTCTAGGATGATCAAGCCTTCTCTGTAATTTCACCACATGTTGCAAACAGGGAATCAGTAACTAGAAAACACACAGAAAAACCAGAAAACAAAAAGTCAAACTATTTATCAAATGAATGTGTGATTTTAACAAAGCGAATGCGTAATAATATCTAGGTGATTGCGTTATGATGAGTGAACTAATGCGTAAAACTGACAGAGTGAATGTGTGAAACTAACAAGGGAGAATGCGTGACAAATAAACAGGCAATTAAGAAACCCTATCAAAAGCATAAACTTCACCAGAAACCTACAAATCAGAATGTCAAACCCTAGACAGATCTCTCATCAACCATTCTATATTAATCAGATCATATTTCACTGTGTATGATAAAAAAAAATGCTATTGTATCTGTCAATGGCTTCTTGGTCTTCTAGATCTTGTATTCTCTTTGCTACCTTTAAGATTCGTCGGTAATGTATGGCTTGTCTCCTTTGTTTTGTTGTTCTTCGAGCACCTAAAATATTAAATTTTACCTTATGTGCCATAAGATTTTATATTGAAAGCATCATATAAGGATAAAAAATCTTCAGATTTGCAGAATTTAGACAGAACAGAGGATTAAAAAATAGGAAAATGAAACAAACAAAATACATAATTATATCTAAGCGAATGCGTCAAGGTATCACACGAATGTGTGAGCCTGATAGGGCGAATGTGTGATTCTATCTGTGTGATTGCGTGATTTTATTTGCGCAATTGCATGATGTTTGATTCCGCTTTTGAAATCTGTACAAAACCTGCAAAAAGTTTGAAAATTCTTATGATCCTGCAAAATCACATACAAAACATAGAGGGTTAATTAGTTGTTGTTCATGTCGGGTTCACCAAAATGTATATGTTTAAAATCATCTTTGCTTAACTATAAATGATAAGGAAATCACGAATCCCTATTCTAGCTAAAGAATTCAAACAACATCAATAGAATAACACAATCAAAGCAATAAGAATGTAAAATATCAATTAAGACTCCCTATCTCATGACTGCATATGGCTTCCATTGTTCTTATCTTCTTCATGGTATCATGGCTCTCAGATATTACGCTGGCAACCTACAATTGACACAAAGATTCAAAGTTTGTGATTGTTGAACAGGGAGATTGAATGTTGAATTTATAAATTTTTGGAGAAGATTGAATGAGAGGTGGAACAAATTGATCAAGAGGTGGAACTCGGGTGAGCTCACATGTTGATTGATAGTTGAACTGTTGATTTGGAGGTGGAACATAATAGATTGAATAGATAAATGAGTTAACTAATTGAAAGATGAAAAAGAATGATAGGAGGATAATTGTTTGATGACAAAGAAAGCTTTATTTAGAAAAGCAAACTGGAAGATAGAAAAATAGTGATTGGAGAGAATTAAAGAAATGATGTAGTTAATCAATTAAAATAGATTGAATAGTTAACCGATTGAAAGATTTTTGAGAAAAAGCAAAGTGGAAGATAGAAATAGGAATTGAAAAGATAATGACTTAATTAATTAATTTAGCATGTGCTTGATCTTTGACTTTGATTTTCAATTAAAATCTTTGCATGAGATTTAATTCAAATATTGAATTTATTTTAAATTCAATTTATTATTTGAATATATTTAGAACTTTAACTTTAATTTTGAATTTGATTTTTGAAATCATGCACATGTATTTGAAATTAGAAGAAATTAAAAGAAGATGAATTTGAATTTGAATTTAGAGAATTAATGAAATTAGAAGAAATATGAAATTAGAATATGAATTTGGGGATTTAGAATTGGAATTTAGAAGAATAAATTAGTTAATTAAATAATTTAACAAAACTATTTAATTATTTAAAAATTGAATTTAATTAAATAATAAAGATTATTTAAATTAAAGGATTAAAATCACAGCTAATTAAATAATTAATATTTAGAAAAAGGATTAAATGATTAATTGATTAGAAATAGAAATTGAAATAATTAGTAAGATGATGAAGAAATATGAGTTTAGAAGAATAAGATTAATTAGCTTAATTAAATAATTAAAGACTTATTTAATCAATTAGACGAATAATTAGTACATGATCAATGAGACATGTTTAGGTGTCTACAATGAGGTTAATTTAAAGGGGTAAATTATATTAAAATAGATAATGTACTATAAATGTAGGTGAATAGAGTTTGAGATGCAATGAGTGTTGATACTAAAAATCATGTAGAAAATAGCAATTCACAAGAATACGTAGTGTCTCCAGAGTGGACAAATTTGACTACAATGAACACAAAATGGAAGAGATCAAGGTATATTTGATAATAATAGAAATGTTGGTATTGATATGAAAACTTTACAAATGAGATTTTGGCATGGACTAAATGAATATATTGCAGTCAACATGTGTTATATTTGTCAATAAAACTAATCTATAATGAAGTTTGTGAAGAGGAGAAAAAATCTAATCCAATGATAAATTGCATAAACCAAATAAAACACTAATGAAACTATTTAAACCAAACAAAAGACCATTCCCTTGCTACTGGCCAGTCGGTTAACTAGGAGAAATTTGTTATTTACTTCATCAACACTCCCTTGTTGAGGCAACATAGGATTGTTAACATAATTGGCTGTAAGGTTGAGATGCTCCCCTCAACTTATTTGGGCATCCCTCTTGGTTTGGCTACTCCAAACTCTTTCTGGAATTCTTTGATTGATAAGTTCAACAAAAAACTGGCTGGATGGAAAGGCTCTATGTTGTCGCTGGCTAGTAAGCTCCAACTTCTTCAAGCTACCCTTCAGAATCTACATGTTTATGCTCTTAGTTTGTTTAGTATACCAGTCAAATTTGCAGAAGCGTTAGAAAGAATTCAGAAAAGATTTATTTGGTATGGTGTGGAAGATAAGAAAAGGATTGCTTTGGTTGCTTGGGATAAAGTCTGTGGTCCTAAAAGTAGTGGGGGGTTAGGTATCAAATCCCTTAAACCTTTCAATAAAGCTTTGTTAGCCAAATAGGTTTGGAGGGCCTATGGTATTAAGAGAGATTGGAGTAGGGTGTGGTTTGACAAATACATCCATAATCAACCCATTCATTCCCTTCTCTATTCTGAAGATATCCCTGATGGGTCTTTTATTTGGAATAGTATGATAAAATCTATTAAAGTTGTTAAAGTTGGAGTTCGCTGGGTCCTTGGCAAACATAACAAAATCATATTTTGGGAGAATGTCTGGATCAAAGATGAGACTCTTTTTAACCAGGATTGCAGCCATATCATTGAAGATTGTAAAGGGAGGTTTGATTCTATGCTCTATAATTATTGGGAGGAGAATAAATGGGTTAGACTTGATGTTGTTTATGTTGGATTCTCTTTGCTCCAGCATGATTTGTTGTCCTTTTCTATCAGCAAAGACTCAAATGATGTCTTCTTATGGAAGAGTAGTCCTAGGGGTACTTTTACTGTTGCTAATGTTTACAAAATGATATCAACTCAGGCTTGTAACCCTATATGGTCTAAAGTTTGGAATAGATTCCTCATTCTTAAAGTTAATATGTTTTCTGGCTTGCCACTCATAACAAGATTCTCACTATTGATAACCTGGTCAGAAGAGGATTTATGATCCCTAATAGGCGTGAGTTATGTCAGAAAGAGGTTGAGTCTATGGATCATTTGTTCATTCATTGTTCTTTTACTTGGGAAATCTGGGGTGAAGTGTGGACGCAATAGAAAGTTGATTGGGTTATGCAGAATAGTTTTAAGGAACTCCTTTGGCATTGGATTTTCCCTACCAAGCTTCCCATCATCAAGACCCTTTGGTCCTTTCTTCTTCCTATGACCTATTGGCATATTTGGAAGGAGAGAAACAATAAAAATTTTAGGGAGACTAAGTGTTCTTCTCGGGTGGTCTTTGAAAATATTTGTAGGGCTATTAAAGAAAACATCAACACCATTCACAAAAGCAACAAGCAGTGTAGTTATATTGATATGAATGATAATGATAAAAGGATTCTTACAGAATGGAAATTATTGAATAAGGTTTGGAAGTCCGATATGAAGAGTAGAAGAGATAATGTGGTTTGGAGGTTCCCTCCTCATGATTGGGTGAAGGTGAACTTTGATGGTGCAACTAAAGGAAATCTGGGTAATGCTGGTGGGGGAGGTGTTATCAGAAATTCTCATGGCTTTTTTATTGTTGTGATTGCTTCTCCCTTTGGAATTCAAAACAACCATGTTGCTGAAGCTCTAGCAATGTTAAAATGTCTCCAGCTTGCTTAGGGTTTCAATTTTTTAAAAATTGGCTGGAGGGGGATTCCCTTAATATAATTCAAGTTATTAAAGGTATTAGTTCCCCTTCTTGGAATATTCAAAATATCATTGATAAGGCAAAAAAAAATGTTAGATTCTTGTGATAGTGTGGTTATTACCCATACCTTTAGGGAAGGTAATAGGGTAGCCAATTTGTTAGCTAATGAGGGGGTCATTTTAGCGGAAGATGCTAATTATATCGAAGAGTCATCATGTAAGAACAAAGTTCAAGAGCAATTATTTTATGACAGGATCAATGGTACATATTAATCTCATCATTACCCTTTTTGGTTCGGACTTCAATGATAGAGTTTGGAGTGAGGCGGATTGTCAGATGATGACCTGTTTCAGGCATCGCATTAATGAGTATAGGTGTGAAAGGCCTTCTCATATTAAGTACTGGGTTAATTTGCATGTTTTAAAGGGCTACTTGAAAAACAAGATAATTACTTGGGTTTTCGATTCCAGCATCTTTGTTCTTCAGCATCTGGTTAGTTTGTGCTCCCCTGAGGGTTTCGATTTGAACTGCTTCTACATTATGGGTGGAAATCTCAACCGTAATGAGCCCACCAGCTGTGATAGTTGGAAGGGTGAAAGGAAAATTTGGAGAAGGCTGCATAAAAACGGCTTCACTGATTATATGGAGAAATTGCATGGGAGCAAGAAGCTCATTTCTCATGGTTTTGCCAAGGGTTGGAAAAATAACCGAGTTACTCTGTTTGGTCAAACCTGGAGAGTGGATGAAGATTTGGTGGCCGAGGTGACTGGTTTGCAGAAGGACGGCATCAAGTTTTATAAAAATCGTAAGTTCTAGATGGAAGCCATCAATAATTTCTCCAAGAACGAAGAAGAAAGGGATCGCCTTGCCAAAAAGAATAATATTTCCTATTATCTCCCTAACCAAGTAAACTCCTTTTGGCAGAAAATGTTGGAAGTGTTAATGGAGTATCTTACTGTTGATGGTAGGTTCTCGAAAGTCTATAATTAACACTTTGTTATCCTTAATCACTTTCGCCATGGTTCTAAGATATCTTTGCCCTTCTATCTGGCCTCCTCCCTTAATGGCAGTCTAGCTGACCATGCTAAGAAACCCAATTCCTACCCCATTGCCCACCAAGGTCTTATTTTGTTAATTTATGAGTATCTTAAGGATAAAGTTAAGGCCAATAATGATGATCCCCTTGTGGAGAGTGTCCATATCTCTGGGGATGATGGCAGTTCTGAGTCTGATGAGGATTCTACCAATCCTCCCCCTAAAAAGAAATCGAGGGTTAGTTAGAAAGTTGAAGAAGAAGCTGAAGAGATGATTGATCCTGACCAGGAGCAGGAGAAGGAGGTGGAGAAGGAGGCGAAGCATGAGCAGGAGAAGGAGGTGGAGGGTGAGAAAGAAGACAAGGATAATGAGCAGGCTAAAGAGGATTGTTGATGAGTCAGAGGAGAAGGAGAGTCCCTATGATACGAACAACAAGGATGAGGTTCTCAATAATATGGAGGAGGGCAACCCTAGGCCTGAAGATTCTGCCCAGGACATGGAGAATGCGGATACTATTTTGAATGTTGTTAGAAACAACTCTCTGAAAATGTTTAATTCCTAGAAGTGGGTGGTTGATAATATTACCAACATTCAGGAAAAACAGAGAGAGCTAGAGTTCAAAATTGAGAATGTGGTTAAGGATATTAATGATAAAGGAAAAGAGGAAAATTCTGAAGATAATAGTAAAGCAGAGGATGAAAAAAAAATTCCTGACTGATCAGAGGGTGAGATCATAAAGGGAGATGTGAAACACCTGGAGGATGTGGTGAGGACTCTCAAAGAAAATGGTGAGTCTGATTATGAACTAATAAACAACAGGGTTCAAAAAACCAAGAGTGCTCTGAGGAAAATCATGGAGTCAAGTTCTAGCTCTGTCCAACATTCTTCCAGACGCAGAACTAGGCAAAATGCTAAAGAGTTGGAGTTGAAGACTAAAGGTAATCAACAAGTGCAGGAAAGCAAAGACCTTAAAGAGGCAGCAAATGCAATGATGATGTTTGTCAAGGATGTTGAGGAGACCATAAAGATTTTTACCTAGATGTTCTAGTTTTGTTTTAGGTGTCAATTTCTCGTTGGTCTTTTGTTGTACTTTTCTCTGGCTGCTGTCTTTTGTGCTGATCTTTTGTTGCCTTTCTTTTCTTCATTCTATCATTTCTTACTTCTCTAATGCTTTTCTTTATGATTTGTAAGTGGGTTTCGGGTCCCTTAAAACTTGTTTTTCCTTAATCAAAAACATCACGTGATTTGTCTTTGAATTTTCCCTTAAACATGTAACAAGGCTCAACATAAGACTCCATCCCTAATATTTTCAAAACAATTAATTTTCAAAAAAGCCTCATCTGATGGATCCTCATTTTCAACACAATCCTCAAAACAATCTAAGTTAACATCATGTGATTTGTCTTTAAATTTTCCCTTAAACATATCACAAGCTCAAGATTTGCAAGTTTAAGTTGTGTAACCCTTTTTTACAATAATTACATTCAATTTCCCCTTTGAGATTATAATATATTAACATGTAAGCATCAACTTCTATTTTGTCTCTTTTCTTGTTTAAATGGACCAAAATCATATATTCTAGTGTTGGAGAAGTTATTTGAATAATATAAGATAACATTATCATATTTTGAAGGCAAGTTATTTTACAAAATGGCTTTAGCATTGTCATCATCTATTTGAGCCTTAACTTTTTGCTAGTTACTTAATGATGGACCTTGAATTGCTAATATGGTTTGACATTGTGATTCTATTTTCTATTTTAAATTTGAATAATTGAAGATTTAGAATAAATTTTATATTAATTGTTTTTGTTCCAAATATTTTATTCAAATAATCCCAATTTTTTAGTATTAACTTGTTTAGATCTAACAACTTAAGTACATTGGTAGGTGGTATCTCCTTCCCATTTTTTATTCCTCGTAAATTTTTACTTGTCGAATTGCATTTTCATTTTGTATTCAAGTATAATGAACCAATCCAACAGAGACCTGTTTAATCTAATGAAAACAATAGAAAATGTTGAGCACAAGTCACATTTATATGTTGCCATAGCAATCTTCAAAATTGTGCATCTACGCCATTTTCTTTTCAGCCCTGTATTAACTACCAATGCAAGTCTAGCAAATCCCATCTTGCAGTTTTCTGTATTTTCTGATATCTCTTATAGCATACTCTGCAATTTCAAGCTAAACATGAGAAAGAGCTATCGCAAAAGTTGCAATCAATGACAGTAAGATAATTTCTCAGAATTGGAAGGCCATTTCAGGAAGCCTGCACATAACCATGTCAAAGACGTGTTAGACAGTAATTCATTTGAAAAGGATTTAAAGAAATCTTATGAAAACAAATTCAATGTCCCTATGAAACAATAATTCATTCTCAATACAGATTTGAATTGGAATCCTTTTGATTCCAACAAGCATAACACAGTTTAGTCTCAAATTGAACTATAGTCTATAGTCTATACCACATAAACATGTTAAAGACAGTCATTGGAAAACGATTTCAAGAAATCTTATGAAAACAAATTCAATGTCCCTAAGAAACAATAGTTCACTCTCAATATGGATTTCATGTTGATTCCAACAAGCATAACACAGTTTAGTCTTTATTTGAACTATAGTCTATACCACACCAAGACAAATCTTAGGGATTAGCATAAGCAACCTAGACTGACCGCACGAAAATATAAGTTCTGACTAAGGATCACTCTGCCAAGACAAATCTCAGGGATCAGCCTAGCTCAATTATGATTTGGCCATCAAACACAGACATGTATACACATAAGCAACCGAAGCTGGTACTGGATAAAACTTAAGGAACTAGCTTCAGGTCAAGAATTGTAGCCTGCCAAAATGAACTTAAGGAACTAGCTTCTGGTTAAGAACGGTAGCCTGCCAAAATGAACTGTAGGAAGGTTATCCTAGCTGTGTCAAAGACAAATGACACATTAGCGTACCAAAATCTAAATAACTAGTTTCTGGCTAGGAACAGTAGCCTGCAAGTTGAATCTTAAGCAGTTACCGTAGCTCAATCTTGATTTGGGCCATCATCCAAAGACAAAACTTAAGTAACTAAGTTCTGGTTAAAAACAGTAGCCTGCCAAAATTAACTGTAGAGGTAGTGTTTGCCTTTAAAAGTTCAGTGCCCCTTGCTGTTTATCATTGTAGACAGGAACCATTATAAGTTGGATTGTTAATTGATTTCCAGAAACAAAAGAGATGAGATGATTCCTGATTTCAACCAAACTTCAACCAAAAAAAATCTGTAAATAACTGATGGTTTGTTTCACAGAAGAGGCTTAGCCTATGATACAGGCCCTAATGAATGAAATGTTGGCTCCTTAAATTGAGAGAGCTTGAAGAAAACACCGAAATTTTGTTGTCATGTGAGCAATGTGGTTTTCCAAACAGTAAAATTATATATATGAGTTAATAATTTTGTGTTGGCTTTGCAATCAGTTATTGCGACTTGACTACATAATGTAGCTTCATATGCCTACATCAGTTTTTACGTATGTTTTCATTTTGGTGGGTAAAAGGATTTGATTGATTAGAAGCTCACAACCATGCATAACATGTTGAATAAACAAAACTTTACCAAATAAAATTTCATCCTACCTGCACTCATATAAAATGCATAAAATAACTATTATGTACTCCAGGTGCAGGCAGATTGGCATGGTTGGTGTAGTCCCACTCTTGATCATGGAGTTTAGAAATGAAAAAAAAAATCAAAAGGGAAGCTTCATATGCCATATTGGCATTTGGCTTTGTTGGTATTTGGAGATTATTGGTATTTTGCATAGAAATTTCATTAATGATATGTTGTCATTGATGTCAATTGAACCAGTAATGGTATTCATGTTATTGCTGATATTGTTGATTTTGACATTGGCTAGTAACCGGTAAAAGAGCTTTGTGGAACATGTTGTAAACCAGTGAACCGGTATAAAGGGTTAAAACCTTTCTATGTAATGTAACTAGTAAAACCCTATCAGCTGTTAAACACTAACCGACCAAGTTTGTTGGTTTATTATCTGATAAGCGGTAATGATGGAGACACGTGTGATCATTTGATTAAGGATATATTCAAATTGTTTTGGCATGTTTGTTCTTGTCTAGGGAAGGAGCAAAGTGGATTGCATTTAATACACAACATGTGATGAGTTACAAAGTCCGATGAAGCGGTGATCATGGAGCGGTTGAAATTGTCTTGAAGAATGTGAAGAGATTGTCATGATTTCTAACAGTCAAGATTGTACTGACTTGTTTGTAATCTCGATGATGAAAATTAGGTTTTTGTTGTGTTACCGACCTAATTGATTTTTATTTAAGGTCGATGAAGTTGCTTGTATAGGTTGTTGGCAAGGTTGGTAGAAAACCTGTTGAGTGTGTAGTTGCCAAACCGATGAATGGATCTGCACTTTGAGTGAAGGCAAATTGAAGGTTATAGAAGGATCTGATCAAACAAAAGTAGTGCTATTCAAACAGATCAACAAAACTGTTGTTTTCTAACAATTACAGCAAAAGTTAAATCCCTTAACCGGGTGAGCTCTAACAAGCTTGGTTACTCATTAAATCCTCTAACAAGGTGATCCATTAGCTTGGATTCTTAAATCCTCCAGCGAGATTACTCCTAACAGGGTATTGTGCTTCTGACAAGGCATATTTGTAAATCCTTTAACCGGGTGATTCCTAACCGGAATTAGTTCTTAACAGGACTTATTGTAAAGCTCTAACAGACTTTGGCTCCTAATAGGCTGAACTTCAAAAGAGTTCAAGATAGCTATCCTTGTGAGTCTCATCTCACCGTGGTTTTTACCTATTTGGGTTTTCCACGTATAAACATTTGTGTCAAGTGGTGAATGCTTTTGTGGTTGTGACTTTATTTGTTGATATGGTTAATTTCTGATAAGGCATGTTATGCAGAAGCATTGAAGATGAATATGTTGAGTTATGATTAATCATTGTTGATGTTTACATAGATGTTGAAGTTGTTTACTGTTAAAGTTGTCTTAACAGTTAAACCAGTTGATGTCAAGTATTCCTATGAGTATTGATCTTGACTGAGATATGTTTACTTTGTTTGACTGAGTTTGAGTTTGGGACCTAAGTTTCGGGAGCATGGGCCTTCGGGGGAGGAGACACATCCCCATGGAACACTCTACCTAAAATACAAGTTCGTGTACATTACTTTTGAAGAAAAAGCTAAAATATTTTCCATGTCCATCTTCATCATCCATGTCTGCTCGTCCAGATCGAAGTACTCTTGAAAAAGATAATATCTTTAAATGATGGGATCTTGTATCAAATGCCATCCACCATTCAGCTGTACACGAAAATTCGTAAGGGATGCCTCATATACCAAATTGGCATTTGGCTTGACTGTGACCTAAAATGCAAGTTTGTGTACATTAATTTGAAGGAGGAAAAACTTTAAAAATGAGCAGTATCCATCTTCACCATCACTATCGGTCCGCTCTTCCATATAATACTCAAAAGAAATAGCTACTAATCAAATCTCAGTCACTCTCATTCTTTGTGTAATTAAAGAAACATATACTGATTATATATCATTGAACAATACTGATATATGTAACAAAATGCCTTCATCCCAGGAACTCTAACGAGTGCCTTTAGACCAATTCACTTGAAAAGCAGTGTCATCATATTTGATGCAGGAAAATAAGAGATGAATTGATCTCTGGAGGTGGTAATCATCTTTATTTTAACTTACTAAAGGGTAATTATATTTAGAACTTACTAGAATGGTAATTATATTTAATATACAAATTATATGGCATTGAAATTATATTTAATATACTAATTATATTGCATTGAAAATCAGTCACAAGTGTAGAATTGGCATACTAGAATATTTTCTGTTGCACCCCACTAACTCCAGTGAGTTGCTTTGGACAAGTACAATAGAAATGTTTTCATATTTGATGCAAGAAAATGAGACTAGAATTGATCATAGCAGATGGTAACCATCCTTTTATTAGAATTGAGAATCATTAGAAAAATGGGTGTTGAACCTTCCCATAGCTATTGCATTCCAAGCCCTAAAAATGGTTCTTCCCTAGGTTCGAGGATTTGTTATGCTGATGCTGGTATTGTGGCTCCAATCAACAAAAGCTGTGTTTATTATTAGATCTGGCAGCTTCAAGCTGTTTTGCCTCTGCTAGTATGACAGTCTATTTGAATAGGAAGCAGATTTTGAAAGTTGTCTTTATGCATGGCATGGCTGTTCTGTCTTTGTTGCAGCCCAGGTCTCTGTTGGTGAAAACCGTTTCACATCCCTCTATGTCGGCTGCTGTCAATAGGAATTTCTACCTCTGACTACCATCCCAGCTGGTGAAAACCCAAGGTGGCAAAGTAATCCCTACTGGCAACTGGAATTTTGGCCTTCTGGCAATAGAAATTTCTACCTCTGATTTACATCTGTACTGTACATGGTAGTTTAGCAGTCGGTGCCAAGGTTAAAAGTGGGTGGCCAACTAGGCTAAAGGTGGTAGGGCAAAACAATTAAGTTTCTTTCTTCTCCTAAGGAGTCTTTTGCTTCAGTTGTTGAAGGCTTGAGGGTTGCAGCATCTACTTCTGTAGATGTTGTTTCTTTTGAACTATTCAGAGATAACTATAAGCTTTTCAGGTAGAAAACTTGCAAGGGGGGTTGTTATGTCGAATATGTGGATCTTATCACTTTTGGCCGATGTCTCTCATATGAAAATATGGAATGTCAAGTAAATAGAAGCCTCTAATGGACAACAATGTAGATATTTAAACCTATGCTTTACTGCCTTACATGAAAAATCATGTCCCCTTATTGCCTTACATGAAAAATGAGACAATTTCTGAGATTCTTCCTCTTACTCTATCAATTGTCCGTATGTTTCTGAGATACAACTTCACTATTTGCAATCCCTTGGTGCCTTTTATGCTCTGTATTATTATTGCTCGACACCTATAATGCCACCAGCATCAACTCTTACTGAGCAGATCCAACTGGCCTAAATAAACAATACCATTCCCTCTTGATTTCTGTGATGTCTGATTTATCGATGAGGTATGAGAGTTCAAGTGTTTCTATCTCCCTTAATGTATGATGTTGTAACCGATGAAGAGGTACATACTTGATATTGAGGGGGGTGCTGTTGCTGTGCTTTATCCAAATTTTAAGAGCCCTAAGATTACTTTTCTCGATTGGTGATAGTCCCTCTAAGAATTCCCCGATGTCATCCATGCCCCTCCTGAACTGAAATTAAATACCATATAGGGTGAATGGTTGCATCCTTCGATCATGAATAGACATACCATTCCTTAATCGCATCTCTTCAGGCGTGTCAGTTATTGTCCTAACCATCTCTTAAGGACTAATCGATGCTCAATAGTTTGATTGTGATTAGTTAAGTGCACTTTCTATACTGTCCGTACAGGTGAAAGGAAACCGTCTCACGGAGACAGTCCACTCTACCGAAAAGATCCCTGTTTTTCTAGAATTATTGTTTTGGATATGATTGACCGATGCTTTGATTAGCAGCCGTTTTCAATCGTAATCTTCTTCCCGGAAGATGACCATCTCCAACGGCTGGCAATGACTTTTCAGAGGAGAATACCAACCAAAGATATCCGGTTCAGATGTCGGGCCTAAATTCCCAATATTGGCTCCACGCTTCTCCTTGCGTCCATATTCACCATGCCGAAAAGTCCACCACGCGACTCTTAATATCGCGATGCAGAAGAGATGAAATATTCATATTTCCGCCAAGTAACTCGATGGCTTCCTACATCCGGTACTATTAACTTAATCTATAATATTATTAGGTGGCGATATTTGATGAAATCGGATATTCCTTTATTGCTGTCAATACTACTTCATCTCTTCACAAGATGGTTGCTGTCATCTCTGGCAGATTGTGTCGCTGCCACATATGCTCTTAATTAATCGAATAACTATATAGACTTCTACCTATCTCCAATAAGGAGTCTTCGGCGGTCTTTAGAGAAATGACTATAAGTTCTTTGAAGGCAATGACCTACGATTCTTTATAAGTAGATTATATTCAAATCGTTGTTGAAAGTCCTCATTCTAGTTATCTCGGGTATATAGATGATGATTTGCAGCAGTATTGCTATTAATCGATATGCTTGTAATTAATTGTTTTCGTAATAATAAGTTTTTAAAATCTTTAATTAAATCTTATCTTAAGCGTGTATCTTTATGTTCTGAATTGGGGAACATTACAATAGTCGTTCAAAGAAGTGCTAATAGGTGTAGGGCTTCGCGCCGAGAGATTTAAATCAATTGCTATGGAATCTTTTGCTTTCACCCATACCAATTTGCTTGTATTCAGGTTGAGATGGATACTTTGAAAGATCCGCCACCTGAAGTTGGGCTTAAAGTGAAGTACTCAATATGGTCACATAATGGTCATTTTCATGTCGCATCATACAAGTTTTAACCACAAATCTCCTGAGAGAACTGAAACCCCTTCATTTAACTATACTGGATTCTTTAGGTGAATCATCTTAGATGCCCTATGCCTCTAGTTTGTTTGTTCCTTTAGCTCTTCAGCAACTTATGAACCTAGATTAAACCCTCTATGATATGCCTCTACTTTGTTCCTTTGACTCTTCAGTAATCTTATGAAGCTAGATTAAACCCTCTATGGTGCCACATGAGAAGCAAGTTTTGAATGGCATTTCAGAGACTAAAGATATTCCTTTAGCATCTTCAATGGGATCGTTGCAGGTAGATTCCTCACCTCTTTTGGATGTTTGTACCAACATCCTCCCTAGCTCTCTCTCAATTGGATAATGTTTCATGTGTGTTCATGTTCCAACTGAATGTGATGTTGTGATAGTCACTAATATTTGTACCAGTTGTCGATGCTACAGTAGAAGTGGATGGGGACTTTATTTTGGTATCCAATTGAAAATCTGGGTCTTCTAAGAAAGATCCCAAAGCCAACGGGTTAGCTAGGAGTTGAACCTATGTCTTAGCCTGGTGGATTATGGTATTTTTCTTAGCTTCAATTTGTTTCAAATTGGCTTAAAGCCTTTATGTTAGTGTTTTCTTTACAGGCGTGGATCCCTATGGAAACCACACCTTAATGATCGAAAATGAAGAATATGAAAGGCAGCTGTAGAATGGCATTAGCCCATACCTAAGGAATTCGGATGAACCAATCCAAATCTCACACAGAAAAATGAAATACAAATCGATATGACTTTTCCATAAACAGTAACCATCATTTGGTAAGTACCTTAGTAGGATGAAAATTGAATGATTACGTGCCAGAATAATACAAATCTGATGAATAATCCTGCAAACCAAGACATAATGATAATACCAGAAATTTGAGCAATAAAAAGCTTTACGTAGCCACAAAAAGTGCTGCACAACTTATATAAATTAGATATGGAAATAAATATTTGCATTAAGTCGTAAATAAGATTATTACTAACTTATTACAAAGCAGAAAATTTTTGCTCAAGGGGCATTTCAACATGGTTTAAATTGTGACTCACCTGGAAATATAACGGAAATACAATATAGATATAAAAACAATAGTCTGTAAGTAATGAACAACTGAGACGACTATTATAGGAGTTTAAAGGAATAAATAAGATGTGTTAGTAACTGAGACAATTACACAGGAGCTCAAAGGAATAAGTAAGACGTGTAAAAGACAAACATAAGTACTGAGTCAATTACAATAGAGTTTACAAGAATAAGTGAGATGTGTTCCAAAAGAATACTTACATCTATAAAAGATCTAAACACGTAAAATTGGCAACACAGTTTTCAATCACTGCTAGCGATTAAGGAAGAGAGAAAGCCAAAAGCTGCAGTAATTCCCTTTGAAACGGAGCTAATTTACTGTGGTGATTCCCCTTTTTGAATTTAAGGTCTCATTACATTGAACAAAGGCCATTTTCTTAGCAAATTTCATTGCCTTTTCTTTAGAATTCCCACTCAAAGAAGTCTTAAACTGTTCCTGGTGTCTTTTCTGCCTTCCACACATTTAATATATCCATCTTCAGTCTCCAATATGTAAGAGTTGATCCAATTTAAATCTAGTAAGTTACCTGTGTCATTGTCATTCCATTGAACAAATGCTTTTGTCTTGGCAACTTCCACTGCTTTTTCTTTAAACTTCCCTCTCAGAGGGATCTTTAATTGTCCCTGGTGTCTTGTTTGACTCTCTCTGACCTTTTCAGTAGGTCCATATTCAGTCTCTAATATGCAAGACTTAATCAAATTTAACTTTAACGAATACTCTGTGTTGTTCCTGTTATTAGGAACCTTCTCAGCAAAATTCATTTATTGTATACTTTGGAGACGTGAAAGTATATGAGAGCCTGCTTGATTTCTTAGCCATTAAAGGATATAAGCCTCTATTTACACCATGTGGAGGTATAAGTAATGAAGAGGTGCGTCTCAGCTCCCTACAGACATTTAATTTCTTAGTAATGGGCAACATGGAACCAAAATTCTGGCTTCCAAGGAATTTTGAAGAGCATGTAGTTGGATTTTGATCTGAAAACCTCTCAAAATCTGAACTCTGTAGCTGAAAATCAGTGATCTTATCTGACATAATTTTCCTGCTTTCTGCTGTCACATCAACTTTGTTGATGGTTTTACAGCCTGCTGATTTTAACTCAGAAAGCTCACATTTATTGGGTTTCATCCATTCTGATGAACTAGAATTTTTAAGGTCAACAAATTGCTTGATCCCATTAACGTGGCAGACAAAAAGCTGAAATGAAGAAGACTCATTAGAAACATGATTTGTCTGAATCTTGACCATACTTTTCTTAACTTCATCATTTCCTCTACAAGATGGTGGTTGGTTGCATGGTTGATCATGTTTCACTGTTTTATCATCTACAGCCATTTCCTTTTCAAACAAATCCTTTCTGTCATCAATGTCAATTTCCTCGTCATTTCGTCTACAAAATGGTGGTTGGTTGCATGGTTGATCATGTTTCAATATTTCATCATCTATAACCATTTCCATTGCAAACAAATCTTTTCTGTCATCAGTGTCAATGTGCCTCTGGCTATTCTTATCATTATCATGGTGATTTTTCAGCCTTTCACAATATAATAATAGTGCTGGATCGATATCATTTTCTTCCTGATCTCTCATGTCTATCTCTTTCTCCTGAAATCCACAAGATCAACTAACTAAATAAGTGAAAAAAATCCAACAAAATACCAAGCAATATGAGCATGTGGTTGCTCATTGTTTCGATGTTTGAGATACCAATATTCCAGCCACTATGCTATCTGACAGTCAAAAGATAACAAGAATATAAATTCAACAGGGAGATCATACCACAAGTGAAGCAGCATAATAGGGATGTCTCCCTAGTTATGTAATTACCTGAGACAAAAGGCCTACTTCAAAATGAATTGACCTCTCCTCATGACCAGGAGAAAACTTGTCTTCGTGGGTGTCACCCGTATTCACCACCGAACAAGGAGAAAGGCTGGATGTGCAATGTAAGGATTCCTCATCAGCATTTCTGGTAACAACTTTACTCTGTTGAAAATGTTTTTCCTGATCATCAACAAACCAAATGAGAGACATATAACCATTAAAAACAGCAGACGTATAATATTCAGACCACTGAATTGAGCAAGCTTCAAAAATAAATCTGCTGCAGAAGTCAAAAATACCACACGGTCATCATCAAATAATGTTGTGGCCTTACGAAAAGGAGGGACAAATTCTGAACAAATAGGAGATATTTCTATTTGTATACAACTCACCTGACCCAAACGATCCAATCTTTGCATATCAACTGTTGTCTGCTCATCATTAGCGTATATTCCATTATCATGGTCCAGCCTATCATTCGCATCTTTACAAAGAGAGGAAATGGATGTGCTACCCAGTGAATATTCATCACCAATTCTAGTAACAAATTTATCCTGTTGACAAAGCTCTTCCGGATAATCCGAAAAAGGAAAAATGTCACCTGAGATTATAAAAGAATCACTAGATACTAAATGATCAAGAATTCAAAAGGTGGCCAAATGATAAAAAGAAAGTCCATAACAACACATCCTCATTAAGGGCTATGGATAACAAGGATAAGAAGGAAGGAGCATATTCTGACCAAATAGGATATACTTCTCTAGTATACAACTCACCTGACCCCAATGATCTACTCTTTGCACATTAATTGTTGTTTGCTCGCCATGACTATATATTTTGGTATCATTATCCAGCCTATCATTCACATCTTTACAAAGAGAGGAACTGGATGTGAAACAACAGTGAATATCCATCACCCTTTCTAGTAACAAATTTAGCCTGTTGGCAAAGCTCCCCCTGATCATCCAAGAGAGGAAAACATAAGCAGGAAAAATACAACCGGATGTTATAAAAAGATCACTAGATTTAAAACTTCAAATTTTGATTTGCCACAAAAATACTGATACTACATGATCAAGAATTCAAAAGGTAACCAAACCATAAAAAGATTTTATCTGAAAAGAATATCCATACCAACACATCCTCATAAAGGGCTATACGAGTGTCTCGACCAGGTTTAGTTTGCTGATTAGCATGATGGTAAAGCTCTTTCCGAGCATCTGTACTCAATGATGCAATATGCAATAGAATGTTTTCTGCTTCAAAGGTCTTAGCTGTATTATTGTTCTCAATTGCTGCAGTGTCTGTCTTTGGATTTTCTCCAGTGAACTCTTTGGTATAGGTATCCACTGTTGATGGGATAGCATCTTCCTCAATCGGTTCTTTTCTTTGAGATTGAATTTCCAAAGAGAAATATGTACTTCCATAAGGAAATTTTGATGCAGTGAAATCTTCCCTATTATTGTGTATTTTTAATATAGAAGAAATGGATTTGTTCTCTTGTACATTTTGGCTCTGGTAAGGAAGATTATGAAATGTAGAAGTAGATTGTGAATAAGCAGAACTATTTCCCACAACAGTTAATCCCCTTCTTCTGGCTAGGATGTCTGCTCGTAAGGTAGCAGCTCTTGCTAAATTGTTCATGCCTCGTAAACATTTACCAAATGGAATCTTCTTATAGTCATCCAACCTTGAAATTCTTCTACTCTCTTCAGCTTGTAAATCTAGCAACAGGCTTTTCTTGTGCACTTGCTCATGAGAATCATGGAGACAATTCATCTGTGACACACTGAAATAAAAGATAAAGATTTGAGAATTTGTTTACAGTTGAACAGAACTCTATACAAAACATCTTGAGCGTTCAAGGCATTGCTAACCTCTCAACTTTCTTGTCACTATTCTGATAGTCCTGTAAAAGATAAACTGCATCAAGCTTTTCTTTTTACCAAGGAAAAGAAAGAAAAATATGCACGAATTAACCTAGACCAGTGCTGAAAGACTTCCCCATAATCATGAGTTAAGTTCGATATCTATAAATATCAATAGTAAATACAACAAACTTTTGAACTAACCAGCAAAAAGTTAAAATTAAGAATTCACAATGCTTAACAACTGTAAGAAATTGGAAGCCAACACTTCAGACAATTTTCTAGATATTCTTCTACATATAACTGCATATAACGAAAACAAAAAGCCAAATATCCACCATAACAAATTTCACCTAATAAGTGTAGCCTACCTAGAGCCTCATCTGCACAAAATAAAAATCACCTATCTTTGGGCCTAGAGGCTCATTCACCCAATATTAAAAAGAAAATCATCTAATATTTTGATTGCAACAAATTGAGGGGCTGCAAGCATCAAGAGTCCTTTTCCTTTTTAGTATTTTAGGAAAATAACACACCTCTGCAAGATGAAAATTGTGTTCATTGCCTACTTTGTTTTTGGGGCTTTTGCTACAATAATAGTGCAACTCTTGATCCAGCATTTCAACATCCTGACATCCATCTTTGATAGGAGTCATTTCAGATACTGCTTCAACAAAAGCATGTGGACTAGTAGGTTCATCTATAGAATAGGCAGTTTTTGTAACAAATTTAGCCTGTTGGCAAAGCTCCTCCTGATCATCCAAGAGAGGAAAACATAAGCAGGAAAAATACAACCTGATGTTATAAAAAGATCACCATATTTATAACTTCAAAATTTCAAATTTTAATTTAATTTTCTAGATATTCTTCTACATATAACTGCATATAATGAAAACAAAAAGCCAAATATCCACCATAACAAATTTCACCTAATAAGTGTGGCCTACCTAGAGCCTTATCTGCACAAAATAAAAATCACCTATCTTTGGGCCTAGAGGCTCATTCACCCAGTATTAAAAAGAAAATAATATTTTGATTGCAACAAATTGAGGGTCTGCAAGCATCAAAAGTCCTTTTCCTTTTTAGTATTTTAGGAAAATAACACACCTCTGCAAGACGAAAATTATGTTCATTGTCTGCTTTGTTTTTGGGGCTTTCGCTACAATAATAGTGCAAATCTTGATCCAACATTTCAACATCCTGACATTCATCTTTGATAGGAGTCATTGCACATACTGCTTCAACAAAATCATGTGGACTGGCAGGTTCATCTATAGAATAGGCAGTTTTTGTAACAAATTTAGCCTGCTGGCAAAGCTCCTCCTGATCATCCAAGAGAGTATAACATAAGCAGGACAAATACAACCTGATGTTATAAAAAGATCACCAGATTTATAACTTCAAATTTTAACTTGCCACAAAAAGACCGATACTACATGATGGAGAATTCAAAAGGTAACCAAAACATAAAAAGATATTATTTGAAAAAAATATCCATACCAATGCATCCTCATAAAGGGCTATACGAGTGTCTCGACCAGGTTCAATTTGCTGATTACCATGATGGCAAAGTTCTTTCCGATAATCAGTACCTAATGATGCAATATACAATAGAACGTTTTCTTCTTCAGATGTCTTAGTTGTATTACTGTTATCAATTGCTGCAGTTTCTCCAGTGAACTCTTCAGCATAGGTATCCAATGTTGAAGAGATAGCATCTTCCTCAATCGGTTCTTTTCTTTGAGATTGAATTTCCAAAGAGAAAGTTGCACTTCCACAAGGAAATTTTGATGCAGTCAAATCTTCCCTATTATTGTGTATTTTTAATATAGAAGAAATGGATATGTTCCCTTGTACATTTTGGCTCTGGTAAGGAAGATTATGAAATGCAGAAGTAGACTGTGAATAAGCAGAACTATTTCCCCCAATAGGTAATCCCCTTCTTCTGGCTAGGATGTCTGCTCGTAAGGTAGCAGCTCTTGCTAAATTGTTCATGCCTTGTAAACATTTAGTAAATGGACACTTCTTATAGTCATCCTTGTACCTTGAAATTCTTCTACTCTTTTCATCTTGTAAATCTAGCAACAGGCTTTTCTTGTCCATTTGCTTATGAGAATCATGGGGACAATTTACCTGTGACACACTGAAATAAAACATAAAGATTTGAGAATTTGTTTATAGTTGAACAGAACTCTACACAAAACATCTTGAGCATTCAAGGCATTGCTCACCTCTCAACTTCCTTGTCACTATTCTGATAGTCCTGTAAACGATATAATGCATCAGGTTCTGCTATTTAGCCAGGAAAAGAAAGAAAAATATGCATGAATTAACCTTGACCAGTGCTGAAAGACTTCCCCATAATCATCAGTTAATTTCAATATCTATAAATATTAATACTAAAACGACAAACTTATAAACTAACCAGCAAAAAGTAAAAATTAAGAATTCACAATGCTCAACAACTGTAAGAAATTGGAAGCCAACACTTCAGACAATTTTCTAAGAAATTCATCTACATATAAATGCATATAACGAAAACAAAAAACCAAATATCCACCATAACAAATTTCACCTGATAAATATGGCCTACCTAGAGCCTCATCTGCACAAAACAAAATTCACCTATCTTTGGGCCTAGAGGCCCATTTACCCAATATTAAAAAAGAAAATCATTTAATATTTTGATTGCAACAAATTGAGGGGCTGCAAGCATCAAAAGTCCTTTTCCTTTTTAGTATTTTAGTAAAATAACACACCTCTGCAAGATGAAAATTGTGTTCATTGTCTGCTTTGTTTTTGGGGCTTTTGCTACAATAATAGTGCAACTCTTGATCCAACATTTCAACATCTTGACATCCATCTTTGATAGGAGTCATTGAAGATACTACTTCAACATAAGCATGTGGACTGGCAGGTTCATCTATAGAATAGGCAGTTTTTGTAACAAATTTAGCCTGTTGGCAAAGCTCCTCCTGATCATCCAAGAGAGGAAAACATAAGCAGGAAAAATACAATCTGATGTTATAAAAAGATACTAGATTTATAACTTCAAATTTTGATTTGCCACAAAAAGATACTACATGGTCAAGAATTCAAAAGGCAACCAAAACATAAAAAGATATTATTTGAAAAGAATATCCATACCAACGCATCCTCATGAAGGGCTATAGGAGTGTCTGGACCAGGTGCAATTTGCTGATTACCCTGATGGTAAAGTTCTTTCCGATCATCAGTACCCAATGATGCAATATACAATAGAACGTTTTCTGCTTCAGATGTCTTAGTCGTATTAATGTTATCAATTGCTGCAGTTTCTGTCTTCGGATTTTCTCCAGTGAACTCTTCAATATAGGTATCCACTGTTGAAGGGATAGCATCTTCCTCAATCGGTTCTTTTCTTTGAGATTGAATTTCCAAAGAGAAAAATGTACTTTCACAAGGAAATTTTGATGCATTGAAATCTTCCATATAATTGTGTATTTTTAATATAGAGGAAACGGATTTGTTCCCTACATCCTCAGGTAAGGTTGTAGTAGTTGCTGAGCCAAACTCATTTGTTTTATCAACCTTCAACATTGAAGAGTTAGTTGAATAAGTATTAGATGACTGAACAACCCTATTAAATAATCAATATTAAATGACTGAACAACCCTATCAAAAAATCAATATTGGATGACTGAACAACCCTATCAAAGAATCAATATTAGATGACTGAACGACCCAAGCTTTTCCAATGACAAGTGAAATCAAAATGGAATTATCATATATGCAATATAGATTATAATATAATTAATTTCAAATTTTGGCTTCAAATATATATGCGATGGGCAGAAGTTACTGATTACAGTTTCCTGTATCTCTTTTTGTATACCCTTCTGCTCCAGATTATTTAAGTTTAAAAGGTATTTAGATTAAATTGTTTAAATAGATTCAAACAGAAATAGTAGTGGCAAATACCTTCAAGATCAAAGTAAGAGCATCTGCCATAAAGGAATTTGTTTTATTTGCAGGTATTCCATGTTTCTTACACAGATTTTGAAGCTCTTTCCGGGAAAGGCTGTAATAATCAACCTCGGGCTTATCAACCTTCAAGATTGAAGAGTTAGTTTTGTAAGTATTAGATGTCTAAACAACCCTATTGAAGAATCAATATTAGATGACTAAACAGTAAACAACCCACACTTTTCCAATGACAAGTGAAATCAGAATGCAATTATCAAGTATACCATATAGCTTATCATATAATTAATTTCAAATTCTGGTTTCAAATAAATATGTGATGGGCAAAGTTAAGGATTACACTTTCCTGTATCTGCTCAGGTATACCCTTCTGCTCCACATGATTTAAGTTTAAAAACTATTTTAGTTAAATTGTTTAAATGGATTCAAACAGAAATAATAGTGGCAAATACCTTCAAGATTGAAGTAAGAGCATCTGCCATAAAGGAATTTGTTTTATTTGCAGGTATTCCATGTTTCTTACACAGATTTTGAAGCTCTTTCCGAGGAAGGTTGTGATAATCAACCTTTGGCTTATCAACCTTCAACATTGACAAGTTAGTTGATTAAGTATTAGATGATTGAACAACCCAAGCTTTTCCAATGACAAGTGAAATCAAAATGCAATTATCAAATAGACCATATAGTTTGTCATATAATTAATTTCTAATTTTGGTTTCAAATAAATATATGATGGGCAGAAGTTAAGGGTTACAATTTTCTGTATCTCCTGAGGTATACCCTTCTGCTCCACATGACTGATGTTTAAAAAGTATTTAGTTTAAATTGTATAAATAGATTCAAGCAGAAATAGTATTAGCAAATACCTTCAAGATCGAAGCAAGAGCATCTGCCATAAAGGAATTTGTTTTATTTGCAGGTATTCCGTTTTTCTTACACAGATTTTGAAGCTCTTTCCGCGGAAGGCTGTGATAATCTACAACTGCCATCTGTGCTGTTGTCCCACTTAGACTTGCAGCATGCACAAACTACAGGATCTGGAATAATGCAACCTAAACAACACCAATATCCTTCCAGTAGACCTTCCCCGAGCAGGTATAGTGGTTAATTCCAAAACTCTGAACTATTGACAAAATAACATGTCCTTAACTAGTCTTGCAAAATAATAAAGGCCAAACTAACGATATAAAATACAATCTCTGAAAATAAAAAAATGAAGCTTGTTTAATCGCCAAAAGCATAACACTGCAAATAAGCATTAACTAGAGTCACTGAAAGTCCATTGTTTTAAACAAAAGATGTAACATAATAATGTGCGGGCATAACTTGAGATTCTTTACAGTGAAGCCAAACTCAAATACAACTTAAATATGTTTTAACTACTATTGAAGAAAACAAAGAGAGTGCTTTTGCCTAATCATCAAATATTCTTATTTATATTTACAGTATTGTACATGTTTGGCATATTAATTCAAGAAATGGACCAAGCTGTTAGATCTGAAAATGCAGATTCTGAGGCTCCTTATGAACGGGTAACTAAGGACACAATCCCCTCGATACTACTAGGGTTTTTTGTGCAGCAGTGATTCACTCAAAAGTTTCAATTGTTAAAACCTGAAGGAGATAATTTTCATCTTAAAATACAGTGCATGGAGCATTAGGCTAGACAATTTGAGCAGCCATTAGAAAATAGAAGATGGAATTTTGCAGCATCCTCTTGTACTTTTAAGGGAGATAATTCTACCAAATGGAATCCTATATTTAGTTTTGGGTTCACAAGTCTGAGAAACTGGAGAAGAGCTAAAAATATGATATTATACCAGAGCATTTTAGTGTAAATCACTCCAAAATGTTCTTAACAACACCTGTTGACAAAATTCTAGTAGCCCGACCATTTCCTAAGAAGGGCTAGATAAAACTGCAAACCCTTGATAAGTATTCTCAAAATCTAGAAGGAGAATTCCTATGCACATACGTCTGAAATTTTTTAGTTGGAAGTAAAGAGAAGGCAAGGACATGGAATCTGAAGCGGCAACAAAACTATGTGACATTCTCCTAGACTCAGCTCACACCCACACCCAACATACTTTTCAGATCTTGACTATAATGCCAGTCGAGTAGATGCTAGTGGCAGTGAATGGTTGTCTTTCATCATTCAGTCCGCAATAAATAATTACATTGCATAAAAATAGCCATATACTATAATTTTAACTTTCCTGAAATATCTTCAATCCAGTACCAAAATACTTGACAATGATGTGGAAGATGTAGAGATTAAACTCCATGAAGAACTGAATCTTCTTGCCTTTCCTCCCAATAATGATTTATATTTTATATGTATTTTTCATGCTTCAAATTTGTTATAATGATTGTTATAATCAATGGTCAGTTAGCCAATAAATTTGACTCTTTGAAATATTATACCATGTGTAGGAAAGGAAACCAACTCTGTAGATCTTGTTTTGGTGTCCAGGATAAAGCTAAGAGTATGATTTTTCATCCTTACAGTTCAGATTTTTGAGCTGCTGGTGTCACATTTTGAAATTGAAATCAAGCTGGAAGCTCTGAGGTTCCAAATAACTTATGGTATTTGTATGACTCGGAATATAGAAAATTGGCCATATATGATTGCCCCTCTTCAACAAGTTAAAAATAAAAAAAATTTAGAACAGAATCAACGGATTTTATCCGTCAAAGACTAGTACAAACATGATGTATTTGAAAGAAGAAGGTCAAAACAATTTTTTTTGATATGGAAGTCTAGAGGTTCTTAAGAAACCCTTATCATAGAAGGCCAGCAACAACTACCCATTGAAAAAGGATGCCAAAGCTAAGTCTCATGAATCAGAACATTCCAACCTCATATTTTAGCATCTATGGCATAACTAATTTTACAAATCTAGTCAGTCTGATCAGATTAACAAAAAAGAGAGAAGAAACCCTTTTCTGTTCTTTTTTATTCTCTTTTTTGTCTGAAGGTGTCCCATATGGGGCAGTAAATTCCAAGTTGGGACTTTCTCATGCGTTTTCCGATGACATGAACTTTCTAATTGGCTGACTGTCTAAGAAACTAAATTATATTTTATCCTCATGAAAACAAGAAGTTTGCAACATTGACAGCTTCTTCAACTCACAATTGACGGGCTGCCTTCTTGTGTCTCCAACAAGGATCTTTTAAATTTGCTACATATTTATCTAAGTTACCAGTCCTGGTTTGGATCCAGATTTGGGTTCGAGATTCAGGTTCGCAGGTTCGTTCTAATTTTTATTAGGGTGGGTTCGGGCTCGCTTAGGGTTTGTACAAAAACATATAAAATAAAAAATAAAAAATATATGCATATACGCAGCAGCAAATAAGTTCATAATACACCACTATCAACTATGCTAATAGTAAAGTAACATGCTCGATATACACCACCATATATCTTTCATTCAGAAATGCACAAATGAGATATGTTTCACCTTTTTGGCCTTTTTAGTGGTCAAGTTAGGGTTGGAGGATCAAGTTAACCAAAAAAGACAATAAACAAAAACTTTAAAAAGTCAAAAATGTGAGTCAAACAGTCAAATACTTCCCAGGTTTTACCACTGAAGCAAAATTCTCTGCAAATTTGACCTGGGTCCTTCACAGTGAACCCACAGGCCAAATGCAGGACCCTGGGCGTATTTGCAGAGGACCACATCCGAACCAGATTTTGTGCAGAACTGGACCAAAACCCTGAGAATTTCCAAAAGAATCTGGCAACTTAGATATTGATCAGCAGAAGTGTAAGTCTGAGGTAGAGTATTTCTAAAATTAGCAAAGTGTAGATCTGAGTAACCAAGTTAAGGTAAAGTAATTGAAATATAAGCAGAAGTCTTTGTGCATTGTGTGCCTAATTTGCTGGGATTTTCTTTCTGGTTTTGTTTTCATTTTTTAAATTCATTGCGATTGACTGTTGTAGTCTGTGTCACTAAATTTTGGACTAAGACTGCTTAGTGCTTTGGTAAAACTCATCAGCTCTCAATTTGAAACTCTAAGATTTTAATACTGTTCACTTTTTTATTGAATTTTTTTCACACTTATGCTTTGTAATTCTGGTCTGCATTGCTTGAGTCTATTGGTTTTCCCTGACCCACTTCAGCAACTGTGCCAAGTGTTACCAGAGCAGGTTGAGGTGTCTAGGCATTCTCTTTGAGGTGGAAGAGACCCTAGATATTTTGGAAGCATAGAGTTATCGAAAACCATCAAAGATTTACAGGTAAAATGGAAGCCATTGAAGCTGCCCAAAAAAGAAAGAGTTCTAAATGTGATTAATTCATAAAAAAAAGAGGAGTTAGAAGAATACAACCAAAGGGAAATCAAGGCTATTGCTAATATGGGAAGTAAAGCTTGGATGGAATTACCCAATTATGCTAGTAATCTGAATTTGTAAAAGTCGATTGACTAGATATTAGACATGGAGAAGTACTTCGATTTGGAGCAAACTGAAGGCTACGAAAGCTTTGCTCCAATACAGACATGCATCATGTTGGTGGGCCCAAGTAAAACAAGAAAGACTTTGAGGAGGAAAAGAAAGATTAACAGTATGAGTTAGAATGTTAAGTAAAATGAAACATAAATATTTGCCTTCTGATTATTCTATTATAGTATTTAAGAAGCCACAAAATCTCCACTGCACAGATTCACTATCAGAGCTGGCCATTCTAAAATACTGAAGAAATGTTTCTGTTGATTTTAGGCAATCAGATGTTAATCTAGTTACTTGAATTATAATCAGACTGAGAATAAGCAGAAATAATAATAAAAGCATACAACACAAGAGTACACTGGGAAAACCTCCCTCTTGGAGGAAAAACCAGCATCAAAGATTCAGATCAGTTCCTTATTTATAAGCAGATTACATGAATCAGATTACTTATCTGATTGAGTGCCAATCTAGGGCAGACTGAACCTAGAATATGCAGCTGTAGTATGTCTTCAGATAGAGCAGAATGTCGACACCACTTGAAGAGGGAGATCATTGAAGTATAGCGCACCACCTTGCCCAGCAAGTTGTCCAATGGATTCACTCTCTAACATGCCAGATTCGCTGACTGTTCTTGCATAAGGCTGATCGCACTTGATAAGGATATGGTTGTGTAGAATGAATCTTGTTTATATACAAGATTCATGCTCAAGTTTTCCCAAGTCGGTTTTTGCCAAATTCCCTTTATTTTACATATTTAACTTGCACTTTTGGTGCCCAAATTTGGGGCCTACATAACTTACAAGTTGAGCCACATTTCCTTTTAGGGCCCAGCCCTATTAGATATGAACCACACATTACATTTGGGCCTAGCCCTATTAGACATAAACCACACGTTACATTTGGGCCCAGCCCTATTAGACATAAATTACTTTAGCCTTATTACAATAAGATAATATTTTAATTGCCACACGGCATCATTAAAATATGATCCGAACTAGCTAATCATTTCAACACTCCCTCTTAGCTAGAGAGGATTCTATCAAGTCTCAAAGTGACTACCACCATGGCTACTCCCATGGATGAAACAAATAATATGTTCACCATAGCTACTCCCAGAGGGTGAAAGAACTCATTATGGAATTTCTTCCATGATACCCACCATGCCTACTCACAGAGGGTGGTGTTGTCACCATTTCACACATCACCCCATTAGAATGGGGACTCCCTCTTTTTCTTGGGTTTTGCTTTCCCTTAGTTAGGTTATCTCTACTTGCTTGGTGTTTTGAGTGAGTGAGTGAGTGGTTGTCGGGCTGGGTAGATTAGGGTTTCTTTCAAAAGCTAAGTCTAGCCTGGTTTTGGGAGGTCATTGGTTGTCTACCTTGAATCCTAGGGTCGTCTTAGGGAGTTTTACCTTTCAGGGAGATTAAAGATGGATAGATTGTGCTAAAAAGATGAAAGGTCTTAGGTCAAGATAGGTCAGAGTGTTGGTTTTTATGTCAGAGTCCTGTTTTCCTCCAAAGTCAGAGTCGTTTAGGATAAGTCAATGGCCAAGGGGAGATTCAGGAGGCGATTTCAAGAATTGATGAGCAAATTCACTTGGTGATGATTGAAGAAGTCTTGGAAAGTTATATCCAAGGCAGGGAAAGGAGGTTTGAGGTGTAAAATGAGCCAAAACCATGAATTTCGCTCCTAACCCTTCCGAAGGGTCCAGGGCGAAATTCATATTCCTCTGCTCTACTCGTCTTGACCAAGTTTGAAACTTCTACTGCATGGTGTCGGAGACTGGGATGCATATTTGCCTTAGGAAGAAGGTTTGAAGTGACAAAATGATGAAAGTTAGCCTGGAAGAGGAAATTCGCTCCTGACCCTTCCAAAGGGTCCAGAGCGAAATCCTCATTCAACCCTCAATTTTGGCCTAACACATGGAGAATGAAGATTTTGAGCCAAGTAAATGGCAAGAAGACATAAGGGTGATAAAGAGATGAGAATTTGACCAAGTTTGAAGTGAAAGGAATGAAATTGAGTGTGAAATCAACCCAATTGGATGAATTTCGCTCTTGACCCTTCCAAAGGGTCCAAAGCGAAATTCTTTAAGGTCACACCTTTTTCTCCTTGTTTGCACTGGAAACCTTGATTCCTTAGGCATGGTAAGGGCAAATTTTCATATTCTACCCCTAGGAAGTGATTGAAGATCTTTGAAAGAGTGGATTTTGCCTAAGGCATGGATTTTCACTCCTGACCCTTCCAAAGGGTCCAGAGCGAATTCCAATTTTCCTCCATTTTGCTCTTTGATATGACCAAAATTGTTGACTTTTGAGGCATAGTTGAGAAGGTTTTGATACATGTTTGCCTTGGAGAGGAGACTGAGACGATGAAATGGTGAAAATCAACCTAGAATGGAAATTTCGCTCCTGACCCTTCCAAAGGGTCCAGAGCGAAATCTTCCATTTGACCTTCTATCTTGCCTAAAATGATGAATAGAGTTTGAAAGGACCTTGAAATTGATCAAGTTTGAGAGAGAATTGGATAAATTAAGATTTTCACTCCTGACCCTTCTAGAGGGTCCAGAGCGAAAATCCTCATAACCCTCATTTCCTTCCTAATTTTGGCTAAGTGTTGGTCTCTAAGGCATGTTGGAAGGTGGATTGATGTGTTCTTGCCTTGAGAAGTGAATGAAAGCTTTGAAAAGTGAAGATTTTGTCCAAGAATGGAAATTTCGCTCCTGACCCTTCCAAAGGGTCCAGAGCGAAATTTCCCATAAATCTCATTTTCTCCCTTGTTTAGACCAACATTCTAGTTTTGAAGTGATGGGATGTAAGAATGTGAAGGATTTTAGCCTAGAAGGTGAATTTCGCTCCTGACCCTTCCAAAGGGTCCAAAGCGAAATTCCTTACAAACCTATTTTTCACCTTGCTTAGGCTTAAAACTTTGTTCCTTGGGTGAAAAATGATGAAATTTTATCTTGCAATGAAAAATGAGATTGAAAGGATGAAGAATCAAAGTCAAGAATGAGAAATTCGCTCCTGACCTTTCCAAAGGGTCCAGAGCGAATTTTCTCAAAACCACTCTCTTCTCTCAACTTTGTGCTAGTGGGCTAAGGTAAATTCAAGAAGGAGATGTCTTTAAGTACGACTTTGGCATGTTGATGATCATTGAATTTGAAGGAATTGAGCCAAATCAAGGATTTCGCTCCTGACCCTTCCAAAGGGTCCAGAGCAAAATTCCTAGGATCATCTATTTTCCTTGCAAATCAAGTTAAGTTTTTGGTTTTTATGGCCTAGATAGGAGTGAGGCGATGTGTCCTTGGTCTTGGAGGTGGATTGAAGTTGAAAAAATGAAGAAATGAGTTTTAAAAACTAGAATTTCGCTCCTGACCCTTCCAAAGGGTCCAGAGCGAAATTCTCGATAGGTCTTGTCCTTGCCTAGGTTTTTGAGTGAATTTTCCTTTTCAAGGCTTTTGAGGATTAAGCAAATGTTGCCAAGTTGAGAAATGGATTCAAAAGAGGGAGTCTAGAGGAAACAGAGTGAAAAGAATGGAATTGAGTGAGGATAAACAAACAAAAGATGAATTTCGCTCCTGACCCTTCCAAAGGGTCTAGAGTGAAATTCTTCAAATCCACTATTTCCTCCTTGTGTCAAGTCAGGATTTTGATTCCTAGGGTGTGGGTGAGATTGGAATGATGTTACTTTGCTCTGTAGAATGAATTGAAGTGAAGGAGGTCAAGAATTAAGCCTAAAAGGTGAATTTCGCTCTTGACCCTTCCAAAGGGTCCAGAGCGAAATTCACAAAATATCATGTTTTCCTTCAGGATTGTGTTGAGCCAAGTCAGTGATCAAGGTGGATTTGCCTTAGAGATTGCCTTAGAAGAGATTGTGAATGAAAGAAGGGTGAATTTTGACCTGAAAAGGTGAATTTTGCTCCTAACCCTTCCAAAGGGTGCAGAGCGAAATTCTCATAATCACCTAATTTACCCTTAGTGGACGCTAAAAAATTGAATCCCTAGGCTTTGTTGAGTTAAAGCTGGCATGTGCTCACCTTTAAGAGGAATTTGGAATTTTAAAAAAAAATGAGGCAACTGAGACCTAATCAAGAAAATCGCTCGCGAAATCCTTGGAGATGCCTATTTTTCACCTTGTTTGGGCTAGGCAAAGACGTGATGACAAGAGCATGAAGGGGTGAAAAGTCAAGGTCATGAAGGTGTTGATAAATGGAATAAATGTAACTAAGTGAGATAGTCAAGCAAGCCTCCTTGGGGTGATTGAAATCTCTCTCATACCATGGACATTCTAGTGTCTATAAAGAACCTCTTCTAGATTTACCTTGTCTTTTAATAATCCACAAGCGAATTTCTTCAAGGCACCTTCTTTTTTCTATTTCAAATCACTCACTAAACGTTATCCTTGATTAATAAAGCAAATATGCCTTGATCAAGCAATTGTTAAAATTGACAAAATCGACTTTTAGGCTTTGAAATTCACTTAAAATCAAAAAATCCACACTTTGGCGCTCAAAACATTTTATTTTTGCTTTATTACCAAGTCGGCCAGCTTGTAAAAGGTTTTGTTTTATTTTATTCACACATTTATCAAGTTGGCCTAGTGGTAAAATGATGGGAGCACCCTATAAAGGAGAGGTGTGTTTTGAATTTTTTAAATCATTCATTCATTTTCTCCTATGCGAATTTGGAAGAGCAGAACTAAAGGTGCGAATTCTAGCAGACTTGGGCAAATTTTTTGATTAAAGAAAACTGGTTGAAGGCGAATTTCTTGATTGAAGAGCTGGTTAATGTTGATGTGTTTTTTATGCACATGCGAACACAAAATAAAATACCTAAAGGTACCTTATCCTCTCTTGAATAAAGTCTCTGAATGCTGAAGATGTCGCGAAAAGGATCAATCGGGATGACTTCAAGGTTCTTTGTTGTAGGATCTCTACGTGTGGATAAGCTCTCTGTGGTATGATGTGATTTGCTGGAATCACAAGGGGACTTACACTTGTCGACCTAAACGTCTGATTTGCTTTGAATATTGCTGGAACACAAGATTTTACTGGCTTAGATTTGAAAAAAGGGAAAAAAGACGAGGGCGAGGAAATGATCTAATCCTAACACTAAGAATGTAGGAGCAATGAATGATCTTTGATGAAATTCTAACTAAGTCTTGTTTTGACATCCCAGGACCATCTCCACAAGGTTAGTGCGATATTTGAAGGAAAGCTTTATGATGTTCAGAGCATCACTACAGGCATAGACACCATCAAGCTGATGCATATCAATAAAGAAGCGACAATTGAAGTTAAGCTTAAGCTGAATGATTCCAGTTGACTACACAAGGCAAGTCTACAATCAACAAACTGCTAGTAGTATGGATATACGAATTTCACCATCAATCAAACACATTTCTTCCACTCATCTAATAACATGAAATCAAATATGAGAAGTATAGAGACCATGCAAATTGTTGAATTGACCCATAAATTTCACCATTTCTTCAATGAAGTTTTACAAGTCTTTTACAACAACATCTTGGCAACAATCTTTGCCTTCTCTCTCTACTCTACTCTAATTGCTATACTATTAACTGACTAATTCACTATTCTAACTATTCACTCCCTACTTTCTATTAGCCTTTACAAATGAAGAGCCGGGGCTTATATAGTGCCCTTAATACAATTCAATGGCTAAGATCAATTTGAGATCAATGGCCAAGATTCTACAATGAAAACCCTAATTAGGGTTTGTTACAACAAACTCAATTCTGACTAATGAAATAATTGTATTAATTGGACACATGTCTTCTCTGGAATATTCGACCAATGGATAGCTGGGGTAGGTACATCGAAGTTTGTGCCACCTCCCATGAGTTAGGTACATTGAATCTGGACACACTGAGGTGGACCAATCCGACTGGAGGAGTGATGACTGGGATGCCACCTCATCTGACACTTGTACTTGGTAGATATTCAACTTGATGTTGTTGAGAAGCTAGCTTTTATTAACTCTTCTAAAACTATCTGCTTCTTCAACGAACCCTCGCTCTGACTTCTTTTGTCTTTGATGTGCAAGATGATGATGTACCTCGCCTTGGAATGCTGGATTGGAAGAGGTCGCCCTTATCCTTGCTCGATCTTCTTGGAGGAGACCGTCCTTGATCTGGCTTGATTTTCTTTGATGAGAGTCTGCCAAGTAATAGATCTTCCGACTCCGGGCCGCCATTTGATGCCTACACAAAAATTCCAAAATTAGTCTTTAAGCATTATATCTTAAAATGTAGAAATTAAGACTCTCCAAAGGGAAAATTCAAGATATTGATTAGGAAATTTCATGATAAATCTAGAATTCTTCATTTCCTAATTAATTAATCAACAAAATCAAACTCTCAAGTCTTAGACTTCTTTTCAAAAATTGTTATGAAATTAAAACAAGCCTTGACGAAGAATATCAAAATGATTTCCATACCTTCTCTTGAGTACTTAACTCTAAGACCTTCGAAAATGATGAAAGAAGACTGGATTTTGCTAGACAAGGTTTAGATTGTAGTCTTCCCTTGGATGAATTACGCCTCCATTAGTCTTCAAAAGAGCTCTACCTTCCACTAGCTTCTTCAAAATCAGGAAATTCGCCTTCAAATACCTTCCAAAATCTAGAAATTATCCTTCAATCTAGCAAGAAATTCGCCTCTCCGATTTGCTCCTCAATTTCGCACTTAGAAGGATGAATGAATGATTTGAAACTTAAAGCAATACTCCCCCATTATATAGAGCGCTCACCCTAATCAACCATGAGGCTGACCTAGCAAATAAGCCTTAAAATAAAATAAAAACCACTAAAAAGGAGGCCGACTTGACAAATAAAGGCAAATAATAAATATTGAGCGCCCAACTTAATTTTTTCATTTTCAAAATTAATTTCAATGCCTCCAAGGGGAATTTTTTATTTATTTCAAGGCCTAAAAATTAATTTATTAAATTGTCAATGCCTTAATAAATGTGAATTTAATTTATCCTTTCCAAAGGCTTCGAAGTTAGCAATTTTGGGGGATTTGAGGAACATCAATGATCGATCAAGGCCTCAATGAAGATTGACAATAATTTCGCCCTGGACCCTTAGCAAGGGTCAGGAGTGATTTTCCAAATTAGGCCTTAAATATCCTATTTTTGCAAATCCAAAATATCACCAAGGCACTCCAAATGGCATCTTTTACTGAATTTGGGTTTGATTTCACTTGAATTTTGGAAGAAAAGTGCATTTAGGATTTTTTCACCCTGGACCCCAAGCAAGGGTCAAGAGCGATTTTTCAAATTTGTGCGTACTCCTTCATCAACTTTTCTTGAATCCACCCTTCAAGGCTAGGCAAAGGTCTTCTTCTTCCACTCCATCCAAGCTTGGTTCGTTCCTGCAAGGCAAAATAGGGGATTTTCAAATTTTCGCCCTGGACCCTCAGCAAGGGTCAGGAGCGATTTTTCTTCCCTGGCTTAGAATCATCAAGTTTTGGAAGCAAATCCTTATTCATCATGTTTTTGAAGGCCATTTTTACCCTAGTACATCCTTGCCTTAGCCAAAACTCAAAGGAAATAGGTGATTTTGCAATTTTTGCCCTGGGCCCTCAGAAAGGGTCAGGAGCGAATTTGAGTTTTTTGAGCAAATTCTTTCATTCTTTTAGCTCCAAATTATTTCTAAGGCATAACACACATGTTTTTCTCCCATCCAAGTCATAAAAACCAAAATCCAATCTTGAAATGCAAGGAAAATAGGAGGATTTGAATATTTCGCCCTAGACCCTCAGCAAGGGTCAGGAGCGAATTTCCCTTTGGGCATCAAAATTTGCATCTTTAGCTATCCAACCCAACTTCAAGGCAATTCAAATGTCATTTCACACCCATGTCTAAGCTTGGCCTTGCTCAAATTTTGGAGGAAAAGATAGGTTTTAGGATTTTCGCCCTAGACCTTCAGCAAGGGTCAGGAGCGAATTTCCTTTTCTAGGCTTGGTTCTTCCTTTTTCAAACTCAAAATTACCTCAATTTGACCAAACAAGGCAAGAAATGTCTTCTACTAAGATTTTCGCCCTAGACCCTTAGCAAGGGTCAGGAGCGAAATTTTGGTTTTAGGCAAAATCCTTTATTCTTTTAAGTTAAAACTTCTCCGGAGGGTAAAGGGAGTTATCCTTGTTTCATTCATGCCCAAGACTTGACTTTTTTCACTACAAAATAAGGGAAATTCAAAATTTCGCCCTGGGCCTTCAGCAAGGGTCAGGAGCGAATTTACCTTAGTTGCCCAAAGTTCACCATTTTTCATGCTTTCAAACCCTCAATTGCATCAAGAGACGTCCAATCTTCCTTCTGGGAGACCCTGCACAAAACAAGTTAGCCAAAATTAGTGAAAAATAAGCTCATATAAAATTTTCGACCTGGACCCTCAGCAAGGGTCAAGAGCGAAATCTTCATTCCAGCTAAACTATTCAATTTTTAGTTTCAAATCATTTCACAAGGCAAGGTTAGATCATTTTCCAAGTTAGGAACAAGGTTTCAAGCTCAAACAAGGTGGCAAATGAAGTTTATAATGAATTTCGCTCTGGACCCTCTGGAAGGGTCAGGAGCGAAATTCCTCTTCGAGGCTAGAATCCATCATTTTTTCAAGGTTTCCAAACATTTCCAATTTTCCCTTCAAAATACCTTGCAAGTCAAAATTTGGTCAAAGAATTAAAGAAATGAGTCCTAGGTTGATTTTCGCCCTGGACCCTCTGGAAGGGTTAGAGGCGAGATTCGCTTTGGACTCTCAAGAAGGGTCAGGAGAGAAATTTGACTTTTTAAACTCTCCGTCAAGATAATTTTATGGAATATAACATCTTTCTTCTTTCTTATACTTTAAGTTATATTCCATATATACTTTCAGGATGTTTGAGAGTGGTTTCAGACCTCCGGGAGTTATATTGCAAAATCTAGTTTTTGGAGGATTTTCAGTTTTCCAGACTTGGTCAAATTCCAAGATCAGGACATTCCAGACTTAGCCAAATTTCAGGATCAGGACATTCTAGACTTAGCCAAATTTCAGGATCAGGACTTCCAAACTTCATCACTTACCAACTTGACCTAACTCAAGCAGAACCTACTATCCAGGTGATCCCCTTGGCGACACTCGAAAGCTAAAGGCTAATAGACAAAACCCTAAAAGACCTAGAAAACAAACCCTAGAAAGCAAAAAGCAGGGGTCCCCATTTGCAATGGGGCGATGTTTGAAATGGTCACAACAGTTAAGAGCTGGTTGAGTGCGAATTCCAGCAGGTTTAGGCGAATTTCTTACTTGAAGGCTGATTGAAGGCTGGCTGGAAGCTGATTGAAGGTTAAATCATCAAAGGGGAGGACCTGAAATTCAGATCAAAGACCTTTCATCCAGCAAATCTTCATTTTCCTTTATCCATTTTTCAAGGTTGATAGCTAGGAATCAAGGAGGAGGTATGTACAATCAGATTTTTTTTAAGGCATATTGAAGATTAGATTTGATTTTCTATATCAATCCTTTGTAATGTTAAGTCTTGCATAATATGATTTAATTCATAAGTAATATCAATTTGAAAATTCATAATTCTAAGGATTTATCACATTATTTTCAAATTGTAATCTATTTATTTCCTTGAAAGGTCTTAAATCTCCTACCTTAAGATATTATGCTCAAACCTAACTTAAGCCTTTTGTGTAGGTATCAAATGACGACCCCCAAGGCCAGTGGATCCACTACCCGGCAGGCTCTCATCAAAGAGGATCAAAAGAACGATGAGTTGGGGACCAGGATCGTGTCCAAGTGGAGCAATATCGGAGACACCAATCTAGCAAACTTCAATGTGAAGAAGTTTCAAGAAGTACCCTACATCAGCAAGTCATCCCCTGTTGCGAAGAGGATAATTGAGAGTGGCATCATCAAGGCTGCAGGATTCCCTCCTGCCGTCAAATGTCACGAGCTAATGATTGAATGTGCCCGACACTATGACTCACATTCGAGGACGATCGTAGCCAAGGATGGAACTATCTTAGCCTATCTCTCAGAAGAAGCTATAAGTGAAGCTTTTCATCTCCCAGAGCCTAGAGAGATGATCTACAAGAGCTTGGAAGGAGCTAGGTCTATCTACGAAGATGATCCTGATACCTGTTTGAACTTCATCAAAAAGAATTGGTTGCTCAAAAGTAGGCCTCGGTTGAACAAAATACCTAACACACCACACAGAATTGATTTCCAAGAAGAATTCAGGGACTTGATAACCATGCTCAATCGGGTTACTGGTGCCTCTCAAGCCTTCTTCTTCGACAAATGGATGTTCTTCTTCATACAAGTGATCATCCAAGGAAAAGGAATGCTCAATTGGGCTAGAATCATTAGCAACAACTTGGATGTGCAGTTGAGGAGGCTAGCCCCTACCAAGTCATTTCACATGAGTTCATATGTTATATATTCCTTAGTCAGAAGTTGAGATTGCAGGGCTACCTCACAGAGGAGTTGTTGGGAGAGGACCCGAAGAAATAAGAGCTAGTGATTCTTATGTTCAACTGCATCATCCGCCAAGGAATGACTACAAGCTAATCAATGACACCTTCACGATGTATATTACCAAGGCATTGCAAGGAGGAATTCACAATCAACTGTCTTTGGAAGCGAAAGAGCTCGTGAAGAAGCATGGTGCATGGTTTATTCAGTTTCCAAAATTCACCTACATCAGGGTCCATGGGTGTCCTTCACCCCCTTATATGTTGCCAAGGTATCCTATGGATAGAATAATATTACTTGAGGTGACTAGACAGTTGGCAGCTTATGCAAAGGCATCAAGACATAAGCACGGAAATGGTATCCCTGTACCCATTCTACTAGGGAATTCAATTGAAGTGTGTCCTAATTCTCAAGCCGCGGAGGATGCAGAGGAGTTATCTTTATATTCATTCACATCTTTTGCTTCAAGGGAGAATTTCGACCCTCATGGTCACATGGAAGAGACAGTTGGGAAGAAATACAAACATGAGTTTCAAGTAGAAGACTTCTGGATGAATGTTCAAGATGATATGGAGGTGAAAAGAAAGATGCATTCCAGATTACCCTTGGATCTCATCAGGAAATGTAAAGTTTACAGAGTAACCGATCAAGCCCACGACAGTGATAGATATCTCCAATCATCCTATGAGAAGGAAGATAAAGAGGTGAAGGTAGATTGGGATGAGCTAGAAGTGGCAGACCTGAGAACATTGATGGATCCTGTTTTGAATTGCACTCGCAGATGGGTGGACGTACAGCATCAAAAATTGAAAGAGCAGAATGTATCCATGACATTCACCCTGGAAACAAGAACAAAAGAAGGAGAAGCAAGTGTGAGGGAGAATACTTCTCATTCCAAAGGATCGAAGAGAAAGGAAGGACCTGAGAAGAAAGAACCTTCCAAGAAGAAACAAAAGGTGAATCTTGATCGTCCACCGAGTATGTCTTCTAGGCATGAAAAAGAAACAAGTCAAGGAGAAGATCAAAGACAGATAGTGTATGAGATTGACGAATCTATGGAATCCATGGTGCAGAATGATAAACAAGGTAAAGGACAAACACCTCAGCCTTCATCAAGTCAATCTCTCCATGTTGGTGCTAATGAACAACAAGAAGGAAGGAATGATGATGAAGCAACATCTCCTTTCAAAGAAGATAGACCTCTACCTAAGGAAATACAAGTAAGGGAAAGGAAGTCTTCTATTCCAGATTGGCTAAAAGAAAAACTGACAAGGGTAGTTGTGGTCGAAGAGGAAGAACAAGTATTCGACTTGGAAAGTCAAATAGGAAATTCCCATGAAGAGATAGAAAAGAAGAAGGCTACAAAGATGTCAAAGGTAATTAGAGATGATGCAGGATCCAGGAAGGTACAGGTAGCCACACCAGTGGTGGACAAGTATGAAGATGAGATTCTAGCAGAGGAATATGATCTAGAGACATCTGATCTTGGTCCACTAACCTTCGAGCAAGCCGTGGAGGAAGCAACTGATTCAGTGAGAGCACTTAATGACAAACTCAAAGAAGAAATGGAAAAGAATAAGCTAGAAAGGGAGGTTAGTGCTTGGAGAAATTACTTTAGTCACCTTAATCAACCGAGTTGAAGGCACCATCCACCCAATTCAAGACAAGGTGTTTGATGTATTGTGTACGATCCTTGAGAGAAGGATTGAGATCGAGACAAATGTGGATGTCCAAGAATTGGAAGATAGGATCAAGATCATATTTTGCAAGGAAGAGAGCATGGTCACAGAGGAGCAGTGAGATTAGATGTATGCTACTATGTTCTTGATCGAGAAAACAAAAGAGCTAGAACCTAGATGGGAGACGACCCTTCTCACGACCTTTGATCAAGTCCTCCACTTGGAAGAACAAATGAAGAATCTTCATGAGATTCCCATTGCTAAGATCGAAGAGATTACGTCCAGATTCATTGAATATGCCAGAAAAGAACATAGAAAAGGGAACAAAATCCTAGATGAAAAGTTGTTGTGAGATGATGTGGCAACTTTATTCCCATTGGGCTATGTTTCCTCGTTATTTGTGCCAATTTCTATTGGCTACGGATTGATAATGTTTATCTAAATGGGGTCTTTTTTGTAACAAACCCTAATTAGGGTTTAGGTGTCAAAATCTCAGTCGTTGATCTTCTTTTGATCCAGGTCCTTCATTGTATTTGAGAGTGCTATATAAGCCCTCACCCATTTCATTTTAAGGAGTTAGAAAAGTTAGAATCAAAAAAGAGAAATAAGTTTAATATTGTTAGCAGCAAAGAAAGTAGTGAAAAAATAAAGTTGAACAATTGTTGTTTTACTTGGCTATGAGATCAACGAAATATTGAAGTTATGGTATTTTATTGCAATCCTAGTGGCTATTTTCATGGTTGTTTATCTTCTTGAATCACTCTTAGTAGAGATAGTATTTAATTTTTAAGATTGAAGTACGAATGTTGTGCTTGATCTTTGGTAAAACTTATAATCAGATGCTAATCTAGTTACTTGAATTATAATCAGACTGAGAATAAGCAGAAATAATAATAAAAGCATACAACACAAGAAACAAGTACCCTAAGAAAACCTCCCTCTTGGAGGAAAAACCCAGCATCAAAGATTCAGATCAGTTCCTTATTTATAAGCAGATTACATGAATCAGATTACTTATCTGATTAAGTGCCAATCTAGGGCAGACTGAACCTAGAATATGCAGCTGTAGTATGTCTTCAGATAGAGCAGAATGTCGACACCACTTGAAGAGGGAGATCATTGAAGTATAGCGCACCACCTTGCCCAGCAAGTTGTCCATTGGATTCGCTCTCTAACATGCCAGATTTGCTGACTGTTCTTGCATAAGGCTGATCGCACTTGATAAGGATATGGTTGTGTAGAATGAATCTTGTTTATATACAAGATTCATACTCAAGTTTTCCCAAGTCGGCTTTTGCCAAATTCCCTTTATTTTACATATTTAACTTGCACTTTTGGTGCACAAATTTGGGACCTACATAACTTACAAGTTGAGCCATGTTTCCTTTTAGGGCCCAGCCCTATTGGATATGAACCACACATTACATTTGGGCCTAGCCCTATTAGACATAAACCACACGTTACATTTGGGCCCAGCCCTATTAGACATAAATTACTTTAGCCTTATTACAATAAGATAATATTTTAATTGCCACACGGCATCATTAAAATATGATCCGAACTAGCTAATCATTTCAACAGTTTCAAGGTAGATTAATGGGTTTAGACTAACAATTACAGATGAAATTGTTGATAAAAAGTTGCCTTAACCTTGCTTTTCCAATATTTGTATTTAATTGTTTAATTGTATTTCATTGTCACATTTAGTTTTAATTTGGCAATTTCTACTTTTCACTTAATTATCATGAAAGTTGCAAGATGCAACTATCACAACTTGTAAGGTGGATAAGTGTTGTTGAATTAGAAAGAGCATGAGAAAGAGTGTAATGTACCTTTTTATAAATTACCCTAGTTTACCCTAGATTTTAATTCTTAGTTATTAAAGGAGGGTTATGAGAGGGAGTACCTTTAACCCTTAATAGGAAAACCCTACAACAAGTTAGCAAATAATCTACCAATTATAAAATATAAGTGATTAATAACAAACATGCTAAGTAAAGAATGAACTGGTCATGATAAAACGAAGCAAGGCTTACCATGTAAAACAAGAAGACTAACTATGATTCATAAATCAAAGAAAGGTAACTATGATTAATAAGGTAACTGAAAACTAGATAAATATAAATGTAAAGAAACATGGATCATAGGTAGAAGTTTCCCAAACAATGTGAGTTAGGAGGGATGACTCAATAGGGTGTCCACAACAACCGTTCTCCCTTAACCATACTTGATAGGGTGTCCTAATCGCTGTTCTCCCTCAATCAAGTCATAGTTGGTAGGTTGTCCTTAACGCCATTCTCCCTCAATCAAGTCACCTTCTCCTACTCATATGAATCATCATCATCATCATAGAGAGGATGGGGATTGCCTAATAGGGTGTCCTAAGTCTAACCCTCCTAAGCCCAAAGGCAGAGCACCTTTACCCCCCTTTGGCCTCATGTGGACTCTACCATACATATGAGGTGGCATACCTAGAGGTGACCATTTAACACCGTTCCCCCTACTGCAATCATTCTTCTTCTACCATGTCTGATAATAAACAAACCAGAATATATATATATATATATGCATGCAAAGCATCATATTTCACCACTTTTTCCAGAATATATAACCATGAACGACTCTAAAGTATGCTGTGTAAATGTATATAACAGTGGACTGTTATCAGACATTAGTATGCAAAGAATGTTGTACAAATATGGTTCACAGTATCAGTACCAGAATGTCTTAATGTCTTAAACATGGATATGACAGAGAGTTCCTCACTTGCCATGAGTTCAATCTGCTTTCTTTTGATGTTCGTCTTCCTTCTCTTACCATGATTGGGTATATTCAGAACATATGAAGAAATCCATTCAAACTGTGGTAATCAAACGAACTGTTGAATGTTTAATATCTTATAAAATATCCAAGATGAATCCTCCCATTCTTCTTTGTTCAAGTCTTTGTGTGCAGGTTGATTTTCCCTAGATGCTTTTGATTCCTTTCCTTTATATCTCTCAATGTGAGGGAGAGGTCACACCTCTTCATCATGTATGCCCTTTGGCAAGAGACACACCCTTTCACCATTAGCACCCTCTAAAAGAGTGCAACTCTTCATTATTTCTGCCCTTTGAAAGGGACACAACCTTTCACAATCAGATCTGTACTTCCCATTCCCAAATTCTACCCCCTTCAAATGAGTTCTCTTCTCCCTTTTATACCTCATATTTGACTATTCATTAACTTATTCAAATTTTAATCATATTTAATTATATAATTTAATATTTTATTTTTATTCTTTTGTAATTTTAATTTTATTATTTAATTTTAAAACATTTATCAAAGTGAGGACATTACAAAGAGGATTTAAAATGTTAGCTTGGATAAGATAGGAATACCTTTAGTTTGCATGTGCACATTTCCAAAAATCTAATATAAGATCACAGGTTGATTACTTTAGTTGAAAGAGAATGTTTCTAACTTTTCTCTTCTTAATTTAGGCATTGAGATTTGCATGGTTATGTAATGTGCCCAACTAAATTCACGCAATATTGGTCACTTTATGAAATTGTGTATTTTCTAAATTTTGAAAACCAAGCCAAGCTGGAACAGCAAATAAACATTGAAAAGAATTGACTGAAAACACATCAACACATCCTCAGTTGCTTATTCAACACTTCATTTGATCAATCTCATCAATTACAATTGCTGGAATAAACCCTAGATTACTCCAAACACTCGGATCTAAATTAAAATAATCATGTTAGCATCATTCAACATCAGATAGTAATTTTGGGAGCCCATAGAGATTTGATTTTATTTACCCACTGAGCTGGAAATGATTACAATGCATGAAACAATATTTGTTTCTGATTTTAGTATTAAAACATCAATCACAAAATGCAGATCTAGGCATCCTTAAAGAGTCTGTTTGTCTTCAATTACTGGTATGAAATACTGTAGGCTGTGGTAGGGTGGTGGCTGGTAAAATGGTGTAAAAGTTCCTGTGCAGGAGCAAACAATACTAGTACAGCTGCCCACTAAGTCTCATCCTACCCTCCATGTTGATAAACTAATATAGAATGATGACAAATGGCTGCTACGATGTCTAAAGGTTGTATGGGTGATGCTATTTGACCCACAAGTGCAGGTATTCCACTGATCTGCAATAAATGCTAGGCAATGAATGACTAATGTGCATGCAAACCCTTGAAAAATCAATAATATATGATGATAGCAATGTCCTAGATATAGCTAGCGCTCAGATACAGCATGAAATTTTGATAATCAGCCACCAAAAAAGGTAGACATTACTTGTAATCCAGCAAGTAGGATTTAAAAGTGAAAAAGATGTTGGCAATAAATTTCCTCCTCAAAATGGTGCCTCAAATCTAGCTGAAAGAGATGATGAACAGCAGCAATAAATTCTGAAAATCCAACAATGAAACCCTCCAAGTGCCAATCACCAAATGTGCTTGCAAACTAATCGTTTCTCGGTGGGAACTTGCTTGAAAACTAAAAAAAAGCAAAAAGAAAACTGTAGCTCCACTATAGCAAACTGAAAAAATGTCTTCAAATCCACAACAACAAATCAACACAATCGTGATCCCCAGATGTAATCATCCAAAATGAGAAACAAGGGTTTCCATTCTTGATCCCAAATGTGTAATCCAAGAGGGTTTCTGTCCTCTCAAACTCGAAACAAACCAAAGGTTTTTGCCCTTGTATGCCCTAGATTGAACAAACTGCTCAAATATTAAATTTGGATGCAAAAAGGTTAACTTGAATGATCTTAAATGAAGATAGGCACCCCCTTGATACCTTTTCAAATTGGGCCCTTGTGTCCCAAAATTTCCCTCCAAGTATTTAAAAACACTTCTTTTTTTTGGTTTTAAAATACATTTATTTTGATATTGATGTTTAAAAACACCTTTTTTATTTTAATTATAATAAAATTATTGAGTCCCCCTCAAAATTAGAGATTATTCAGCCCAACTTAAATAATGTTACTAATTATCTTAATTTTAAAAAATGGAACATGATAGGGGCTTCTTTTAGCCCGTGATTGTCTCTAACAATTTTGAAAACCATTGGCAGTTCCTAGTTTTGGGCCTTGCATGGAGATATTGGTGCCCGTGATTTTCTCTCATGATTTTAGAAACCATTTATGGATTCTAGTTTTGATTACTGCCCTATATATAGTGGCTCATAGTGTGAAGACAAAGTTTTTATGATCGTATGTGTTTACAAAAGGTTATATTACCAAAATCTCTCCAACCTTCTATTGTCTTTCTCCTATGAAGGCTTGAGTGTGTTGGCACATTGTGACTGGACTTGGTACTTTGAATAAGTTAGTTCAAGCTTCCAAGGCTGGGTTTTGTGATGCCCTTAGCCAGACACTAATGAACATCCCTCTATTGTGCCAAACTCAACCTTTATAATTTAAATAGGTTCCCCTTACCTAGAAGGGATGGTTTATAAGACCATTTAAGTGGTGCTACACATTTTGTTGATTTTAACACTTTCAGATTAACTAAAACTCAGAAAATCAGAATTTGTTTACTGATTAGATTAATTAGATTAGAGATTTATAGTTTTCAGATTTAAGCGTAGTAAAGAAAGAGAATGAAATAAAGACAAGACACAGTTACCCTAGGAGGAAAAACCCAGCCAGAAAAGATCCTCAGATCTGATTATGATTTAGATTCATATGATGATTACACACTTATCTGGAGTATAGATGTTGCTGTCACAAGAATGATGGCATAGCAGTCTACAAGATTAGCTCACTGACAGAGATCATGATTTGCAGTCCTTCCAAACTGATTTGCTGTGTATGAACAAGGGTTCGCAGCACCTTCAACTGGTTCGCAATTCTTCTATGAGGTTTGCTGAGCCTTCAATGGAGTGCGCTATCTCCTAATGATGATCTGCTGCCTTCTATGTGTATTTCGCTGAACATGAAGATGATAGAAGCAATCGCTACCTCAATGTATATATTTCGCATGCCTTTGAAAACTAAAATGATTGAATTGTTATGAGAGGTATGTGCTTATTTATATGAGGAGCAATACCTCTAACATGTCAGCTTGCCTTGTAGATTGAACCTTTTAATTTAATTAATTTATTTAATCCGAAATGGATAGGGTTGGCCCTATCAAGATGGTGTGTTGGGTTTGAGTGTAGCGTGGAGACCTTTTAGGAGAAGCCGAGAGGTATAGGGCCTAGCCCTACACGTTGGAGAAGGGGTTGGCCCCCTTAGGCGGATTCCAATGTTGCCCAAGGCAATTGGAATCCGCCTAAGGGGGCCAATTACAAACAACACTCCCTCTTAATTGGGGAGAAAGATAATCTTACAACCAGATTACAAGATTAGGGTCCAGCCCTAAGTAATACATACAATGTTTAAATTGTAATTCGAACTTAGTTGTCAACTTCAAATACTCTTGAGAGAGTATCACAACAAGTATCCCATAGTATCCATCTTGTACTGCATGTGGAGGATGACTTCAAACTTTAACATGCACACTTGCAAGTCATGAATACATACACAATTATTCATGCACATCATGGAGTCTTTCCATGCCATCGATCACGCATATCCATCTTTCATTGTCTTTACCTCAGTCTTCTCCCAAAGAAGAATGTAACATCATAATCTTCCATCTTGCACCCAAGCATAGAGTGGAGATACATAATCATTGCGCTCCATAAGCATAAAATGAAAACATAGTCCTCCATCTTGCACACAAGCATAGAATGGAGTCTAATAAACATAATCCTCCATCTTGCACACAAGCAAGAAATGGAATAGACATAATCAAAATATTGTAGTCTTCCATCTTGCACACAAGCATAGAATGGAACTACATAACATAGTCTTCCAGCTCGTACACAAGCATAGATTGGATCCACCTTACATTGCCCGCAGAGGGTGAAAAGGATCTTTTCTACCATCTTACATTGCCCGCAGAGGATGGTTAACAATTACACTTCTCCCTGAGAAGATTACAATACCATCTTACATTGCCCGCAGAGGATGGTTAACAATTACACTTCTCCCTGAGAAGATTACAATACCATCTTACATTGCCCGCAGAGGATGGTTAACAATTACACTTCTCCCTGAGAAGATTACACTACCACCTTACATTGTCCGCGGAGGGTGGTTGATACAACACAATGTATCACAAAGGTTGAGACTCCCTCTCAACCAAGGCGGTGTTCTCCACAACTCCAAGTCTATCTCAAGCTTCAAGAGACTTGGTGAGAACATCTGCAACACAGGATTGTCCTGCCATAAAACACTGAATTGTCAGGCATCAATATACAATGATAATAAATCAAAACAACATAGCAAGAATTTTGAGAAACCACACTGCTTCTCTTGATGCAACACTTGCAACAATATATTTTACTACAATAATACTTAATGCAACTGAGGACTGCCCCTGTAGGTCCAAGAGATCGCAGTGGGTGAATGCTTGAAGTGTTTTCCTTGTCCGTAACACTTCTTGACCAATCTGAACCTAAGCAGCTTCAACCCATAATCAACTGTGCCTCGCAAGTATCTTAGGATGTGCTTGGCTACAACACGATGAACATGTTTGGGCAAGCTCATGAACTGACTGAGAGCATTCACTGCAAAGCATATGTCTAGTCTAGTGTTAACTAGATACATCAGTGATCCAATCAACTGCCTGTACTCTAATGGATCTGCAAAATCAGAATTAGCTGCAGAAACACTTAACTTCTTTAAGTTAGATTCCATAGGAGTAGACATAGGTTTACAATCCATCATTCTAAATCTTTTCAAAATATCAATAGTATACCTTCCTTGACTTAGAAAAATTTCGTCAGACCTTTGCCATACTTCTAGACCTAGGAAATAATGCATTAAACCTAAGTCCTTCATTTCAAATTCTGAAGCTAGTTCTTTCTTACATCTAATGATAAGTTCATCTTTACCAATAAGAAATAAATCATCCACATATCAAGCTATAATTAGCATTTCATCATTGGATGACTTAGAGTAGATGTTAGAGTCAGCATCATTTTACAAAATTCTAAACTTAGCAAGTATTTATCAATTCTTTCATACCAAGCACGAGAGGCCTGTTTGAGGCCATACAAGGCTTTCTTCAATTTGCACACCTGAATCTCATAACCCTTTAAGATATACCAAAATAGCTGGAACTCCCTCTCAGCGGCAACTGTGTCCAATCACAGCTTCCAAAGCACTTGAACTTCCTTCGAGTGTATGCCCATCCCAATAATTTCCCTTAAAGAATTAGTATGCCCTATTTCAGAAGCATTCCAAGCCACTGAAAGATCCAATCAATTTCCTGTACTCCAAGATAGGAAATCATACACTTAAGCATCAAGTCAGTTCAATCATAATGAAATTGAAAATGCTTGACCCAAGAAAAGAATTACATGCTAATACTCATAATAAAAGGTAATCAACCAACATAAGTTAGAGTATACCAATTCAGAAGGAGGCACTCCCCCTTAACTTCTGCACAATCAATCTTTTATGTTAAATCTCAAGGATCCTGTCCATCTATCTTTCAATAAGGTGGACCCATAGCACAATTGTTGACATAAGATGAGGATAAATTCCATCAAGAGATTACACAACAAGATTGCCAATCAATGTCATCAATAGAAAATGAAAATCCTAAGAAATCAATTGCGAAGTCTTTCAAAGAGGAATCACAAATAGAATCACAGATTTGTAGAAAATAGTTTCAGCCAATGAATAGCAACATATGCAACGTTAGTAAGACAAGATATAAATTCAATCTCTTGGAATAGACGACAGAGTAAGCACAAAAACCTCACAAATCATCCAACCGTGCCCCATCAACCTCTTTATAGGAGAAGTGATGAATCTACAATTATCAAAACTCAAGATTCCATTAAGGTCCATAGTTGATCATTATCTTTGGTATTACAAAACCAAACAAGAAGGATTTGCCCTAAAACATAACTTCTTCATAAAACATTTATAGTAGATCTCATTCTTCACATCAATGGTCAGATTTGAAGGTTGAGAACATCTCAAAAAATACTAGAACAACTTATTGGTGTAACAATAAATGAAAGTAATAGTTCACTCAAATCAGAAGAAAGAGCATAGAAAAGACCAAAGACTGAATGCGGCCATAATATCCATTAGTTCATCTATTTGCAGTTCAGTCCAGAGGAAGTAATCAAAACAAGTGAGCATTGATAAAATTGATCTAACAACAACATCATTCTGCAAAATGATATTAATAAAATACTTTCTAGTTATACTCTTTGTTAACCATCAAGCACAATTTCATACTTGATCAAAACCAAACAGATCTCAAGGTAGTTTATGCTAGTAGAAGAATCCCATACGTCAAAAAGGCACATGAAGAAGATCTAAATTATACGAACTACAAGGCTGTGTAATAGACAAGAGAAATAAGTTTCTTCGTCTAGCATTAACCCTTGCATACTATGAACATGATTGCAGATCATCTTTCAACTAAACTTTTCTATCAGGAACACCTATTAGTAAAATTACAAATAGGCCAAAATATTGAGTCAAAGTGATCTCGAATTGTTCATTAAGAGTTCATCTCCATAATTAATAGAACATAAAATTCCTACACCTCAATCGGTATACTTATATCAATGATGTCAAGGCAAACAATCATTAGCTCCTCATGACTGTACACATCTCCATAAGTTGTTCATGTCAAGTAGAATTCAAGTCAATAAGAAATGTCATGAATGAAGATCATTTTTAACATAACTCAACCAAGCTACTCACTTAGAATGCATATAAGTATTCATCACAAAGATACTTAGAACTTTTAGATCAAAAGTCAATAATAGAACCAGTCCATGTTATTTAACATAATAACAATATATAAATTACATGTGCAGAGAACATAACAAGTATTTAGATCCTAGTTATATAGATGACAACTGAGGATGATGAGTCCAAGACATTCTTGATTCCAATCAAAGTATTAACGAAGAATCGATCTATAATACCTTGCAATACTCAAACAGAAATTTAGAATACCTTCTAAGTTCTAAAAAAAATATGCAAATCATGATGATATCTAAATAATGTTCTATATTAGATAAGTCTACCAACTAAGGCAATTAGAATCACAAAATCAATACGACCTAGAACTAGGTCAGCCAAACAATAATACTTCAATCCTTTGGATAAGCTGAGTATAATATATCTTGCAATCAAGAATATAATGACTCAAAAATACTTAGCTTGAATGACGCTGAAGAGTCGGATCTTCAAGCATGCTAGACCAAGATGTGACCATGCTAAACCATTGATCACAAAACCTTTTCAATCTTTCCTCAATCCTGGAACCTGTCATCATTATACGACAGCAAGAAGGTGCAAGATCTAGGCTACAGGTGCTAGATTGATTACAACCTGGCTCTGATACCATGTTGATTTTAACACTTTCAGATTAACTAAAACTCAGAAAATCAGAATTTGTTTACTGATTAGATTAATTAGATTAGAGATTTATAGTTTTCAGATTTAAGCATAGTAAAGAAAGAGAATGAAATAAAGACAAGACACAGTTACCCTGGGAAAACCTCCTAGGAGGAAAAACCCAGCCAGAAAAGATCCTCAGATCTGATTATGGTAGATTCATATGATGATTACACACTTATCTGGAGTATAGATGTTGCTGTCACAAGAATGATGGCATAGCAGTACACAAGATTAGCTCACTAACAGAGATCATGATTTGTCGTCCTTCCAAACTAATTTGTTGTGTATGATCATTATACGACAGCAAGAAGGTGCAAGATCTAGGCTACAGGTGCTAGATTGATTACAACCTGGCTCTGATACCATGTTGATTTTAACACTTTCAGATTAACTAAAACTCAGAAAATCAGAATTTGTTTACTGATTAGATTAATTAGATTAGAGATTTATAGTTTTCAGATTTAAGCATAGTAAAGAAAGAGAATGAAATAAAGACAAGACACAGTTACCCTGGGAAAACCTCCTAGGAGGAAAAACCCAACCAGAAAAGATCCTCAGATCTGATTATGGTAGATTCATATGATGATTACACACTCATCTGGAGTATAGATGATGCTGTCACAAGAATGATGGCATAGCAGTCCACAAGATTAGCTCACTAACAGAGATCATGATTTGTCGTCCTTCCAAACTAATTTGTTGTGTATGAACAAGGGTTCGCAGCACCTTCAACTGGTTCGCAATTCTTCTATGAAGTTTGTTGAGCCTTCAATGGAGTGCGCTATCTCCTAATGATGATCTGCTGCCTTCTATGTGTATTTCGCTGAACATCATGATGATAGAAGCAATCGCTACCTCAATGTATATATTTCGCATGCCTTTGAAAACTAAAATGATTGAATTGTTATGAGAGGTATGTGCTTATTTATATGACGAGCAATACCTCTAACATGTCGGCTTGCCTTGTAGATTGAACCTTTTAATTTAATTAATTTAATTAATTTATTTAATCCGAAATGGATAGGGTTGGCCCTATCAAGATGGCGTGTTGGGTTTGAGTGTAGCATGGATACCTTTTAGGAGAAGCCGAGAGGTATAGGGCCTAGCCCTACACGTTGGAGAAGGGGCTGGCCCCCTTAGGCGGATTCCAATGTTGCCCAAGGCAATTGGAATCTGCCATCCCTAATTACAAACAACACATTTCTGCTACATAGATATAAAAATTGGATACCCTCAAAATTAGGATACAAGAGGAGGATGAGTGGAAAACAGATTTGAGAACTAAGGATGGATTATATGACTGAAATGCTAATACCATATATGGGGAAATTTGTTGTGGTTTATCTTGACAATGTACTGGTGTTTAGCCAAACTTAGGAAGAATGCTTGTGACATTTGAGAGGTTATAAAAAATTTGAAGCAAAGCTGCTAATAAATCTGAATTGCTCATTTTTTAGGGAGGAAGTGATATATTTAAGTTTGTGACATCTAGAGAAGGATAAAAGATGGAACCTACAATGGTAACTACAATTCATGAGTTGCCTACACCAAAAAGTGATATAAAGGTAAAAATCTTGAATAGATTGGATAGTTTTAATAGAAAATTCATTACATTTCAATGGAATTTTTCCACTATTGACTTTTTGTATAAAGGACATATTTACATGGACAACAAAAGTAGAGAGACGCTTAAATGTTTCAAGGGGATTGTGATAAAAGTGGTAGAGCAACTGAAGTTGTGCTGAGTTAAGAGAGCAAACCCTAACCTTTCTTTGTTGAGAAATTAAATGAGCCAAAACAAAAGTATTATGTTTATGACTAAGAGTTCTATAATATCATCCAAGAATTGAGGAAATAGTGGCACTACTTATTGCCTAAAGAGATTGTTCTTATACAGTTCATCAAGCATTGAAGTATGTGAACAACCTAGAGAAGCTGAATGAAAGGCCAATGATGTGGGTTAAATACCTAAAAAGTTACTATTTTGTTTTGAAGTACGTGTTTGGAAGTTCAAATAAATGCACTAAGTTGAACAATATATTGTTGAACATCATGAAAATTTTGAACCCGTTGATCTTGAATTCATTGATATCTAGAGGGCACGTCAAGATGCTACAATACTTAAGGATTTCTTTATTCACAAAGGAACTTTGTTTAAAATTCAGCAATTATGCATACCCCAAGGCTCTATGAGTGAGAACTTCATAAGGTAAATGCATCTCGGAGGGGTTTTCTAAGGGAGAAAATCATCTTACAGTTAGAAGAGAAATATTATTGGCCATCTACAATAGAATCTAGAGAAGTTTGTTGCCAGGTGTAGAATATGTCAACTCGCAAATGTTGATGTTGTAGCTAGGTCGGATCCCTTCTAGGGCCGACCTAGCATCTTTTGATGGCTAATTGGCCTGTCGGCCTTAGCCATATCTATTTGGCAAAATTCAAATGTGTAATCTTCTTTAGGACTTGCCCTAATTGGGCGATGTAACTTGTGGATAGGTCAAGTCCTATATTGAATGTAACTTGCATTGAAACGTGTTGGGGCTGACCTATATTAAGGTCACTTGTAACATGTGGGGCTATTTCAGTTTTGGTGCCCACCTTAAAGCATTGAATTGTAACTAAATATGTTCTTCACACAAGTTGACTTGGGAAAATTAAAAGGCTAAGTCTCTTATATATATAAGGCATCAATCATTGTATAAACATATCATACACACAACGAATTCATTCACTTAACACATACAGTGAATACATCTATGATCAGTGAATATCCTCCTCCATCAGCACGGTTTAGCGAATCATTCTTTAGTGGACAGTGAATCATCTTTGAAGGCTGCAAATTATCCTTGAAGGCAGAGCGAACTTCACCCTAGGTGCAGCGAACTTCATCTCAGAGACAGCAACCCTTCTTGTGACAGCGAACATCATATCCTTGAAGATAAATTCATTATTGCATGTTTGCCCTAGGCTGAAGACATTATACTACTGTGCATAGTTTGCTGATTGCTTCAAGTGTTGAGGCACATTGTAAAGATACTTCTGATTATTGCATAATAAGATCTGAGATTATAGCTGGGTTTTTTACCTCCAAGAGGGAGGTTTTCCCAGGGTATTTTTGGTGTTCCTTGTGTTTATTATTTGATTATCTGTTATTGCTATCTATATTTATCAGTCTGATCCTAAAACTAACATGGTATCAAAGCTAAGGTTGATTCAGTTGTGATCAGACTTTGTGATAGCAGCGCTCCTACTTCTTCATGCCATTTCCAGCATTGAAGATGGTGACTGGTTTAAAGGTTGAAGATAGACTTGACGAAACCTTGAACTTCACCTCGTGGAAGGTTAGAGCCCTTATTGCAGTTACTTCAGTTTGTGGAAGGAAAAGATCAGCCTGAACCTGAAGATCAAGAAGAGAAACTCCAATTCAAGAAGAATGCAATCAAAGTCAAGAAGATCCTGATTGACTCTATGAAGGATCACCTTGTGCCTATCATTTCCAATATACCTTCAGCCAAAGATATGTTCAAGACAATAGAAGGGATGTATGAGAGAAACAACACAAGTAGAGCACTTGCATTGAGGCAAAAACTTCATCAAGTCAAGATGGCAAAAGGAGAAACTGTTATTGCTTACTTCATGAGGATCTCTGAGTTGAGAGATCAGCTCTCTTCTATTGGTCATGTTATTGACAACAAGGACTTGACCATGTTGGCTCTTAATGGTCTTCCTGCATCCTGGGAATCTTACATTCAAGGAATTAGTGCAAGATCTAAACTTCCCAAGTTTGATCATCTTTGTGTGGATTGCATTCAAGAAGAGTCAAGATTGATAGCAAGAGGAATTGAGCATGATCATTATGATGTGGAAAATCAAGTCCTTGCTACTCACACTTCTATGGAAAGAGGCAAAAGAAGAAAGAGGGATAGAGATAGAGGTCCAGATCTTGTTCCGAAAAAGGACTTATCTCACATTCAATGTTTTAGGTGTGATAAGTATGGTCACTATGCTCAAGAGTGCAAATTCAAATCTACTCCTCTAGCTTCTTCTGCGGAAGTTGACATAGGGCAACTCAGGAGGAGCCAAGGTCAAATGTCAATTCGGAAGACTTCTTATTCTAAAAGGAGGAAATGTCAGCTCAATTTTAGAAGGAGCCTAACATTTCAGCTTCAGAGGGAGCCTATCATTTCAGCTTCAAAGGAAGCCACATCGTCTTGAAGATTTTGTTAATGCATTCTTCTCTGCGAGAGAAGTTTGAGGAGCAAGCCCTTGTTAATGCAATCTTCTCTGTGAAAGAAGTTTGAAGTGAAAACCCTTGTTCGACCCTCTGCGAGTAGGCATGGTGGTAATGCACTCTTCTTTGGGAAAAGTTTGAGGTGAAAGCCCTCTTCCACCCTCTGCTAGTAGGCATGGTGGATCCACCCTTTGCAAATAGGTATGGTGGATGTCATTGAAGAAATTTCATGACTTAGCACTTGTGTTTGTTCACCCTTTGGGAGTAGCAATGGTGAACGTCATGATGTTTATTTGGTTTCCATCCATGGGAGTAGCCATGGTTGACCCACCCTCTAGGAGTATCCATGGTGGTTGTGTTCATTTGTAATTCCATCCATGGGAGTAGCCATGATGGACCCACCCTCTGGGACTAGCCATGGTGGTTGTGTTCATTTGCATTTTTCATGGGAGTAGCCATGATGGTTGTCACTATGTGACTAGGTTATTGAGAAGGTCTCCTCCCTAGCTAAGAGGGAGTGTTGATGTTGTAGCTAGGTCGGATCCCTTCTAGGGCCTGTTGTGACATTTTCACACATCGCCCCATTGCAAACAGGGACCCCTAATTTTTAGGCCCTTTCCGTCTTTTGGCTTTGTTTTTTGGGTCTTTTTGCAACAGTCTCATTAGTCTCTCAGTTTGCGAGTGTTTGGGGGTCATATTGATCAAGTCAGCTTTTTGTTTGAGCAAATCCAGTTAAGTCTAGGGCTTGTTTCGTCAATTTTAGGGTTTCTGCATTTTGTCCCAAATTTTAGGGGTTTTTGTTAGGGTTTTGAAGAAACTAAGCATACAACTGGAATCAAGGCCCTTCAAGGAACCTCCCAGTAAAATTTAAGCCAAAACTGAGCAACTTTCTATTTTTAGAAAGTTCCTATTTTTTAGGGATTTTGCCGAGTCCCGAAATGTCGTCATTTTGCCAAAAATCAAACTTACTATTTTTAGTATGTTTTTATTTATAGTAAGTCATTCGTGTGTATTTTTAGTAAGTTTTTATTTATAGTAAGTCATTCATGTGTCCTGTCTAGGGATCTAACACTGACATTTTAAAAGTTTCTATTTTTAGAAAGATTGTTCTGACAAGACCATTCAGGCAAGGTGATGAAGATCGAGCATTCGCGACTACTTCTAATTCCGGAAAGTTGAAAAAGCAGACAGGGAGAGTCAGAAAATGGTTAAGTGCTGGAAGCCCACTCCTGAAATGGAAAGCTCAAGAAACTTCTCTAAGTCTAGAAAAACAAAGAAGGCATGGAGGATCCACAAATTCGTTGAATCCTCCACCAGTGCAAAATTCCGCCCCAAGCCACAGCTGGGCGCCAAAATGGAGAAGGCATGGAGGATTCACAAATTCATTGAATCCTCCACCAATGCAAAATTCCACCCCAGGCCACAGCTGGGCGCCAAAATGGAGAAGGCATGGAGGATTCGCAAATTCATTGAATCCTCCACCAGTGCAAAATTCCGCCCTACTCCTCAGCTGGGCGCCAAAATCAAGAAGTCATTGAGGATTCACAAATCATTGAATCCTCCACCAGTGCAAAATTCCACCCCAAGCCACAGTTGGGCGCCAAAATGAAGGAGGCATGGAGGATTCGCAAATTTCATTAAATCCTCCACCAAGTCAAAATTCCGCCCACAATGAAGGGCAAGAGCAAAAATGAAGGAGGCATCGAGGATTCACAAATTTCATTGAATCCTCCACCAAGTCAAAAATCCACCCAAGATAAAGGACAGGCGCCAAAACCAAGGAGGCATGGAGGATTCACAAATTCACTGAATCCTCCACCAAGTCAAAATTCCGCCCAAGATGAAGGACAGGTGCCAAAATCAAGCAGTCATGGAGGATTCACAAAATTGATGAAATTCCCTCTCTAATAAAAAAATCCATACTTAAGCTTGAAGATTGAAAATTTGTCTAAGGCATGAAAGTCAAAGGATCAAGGAGGAATGAAAAGCCAAAAATAAAACCCTCGAGAAATTTTTTGAAATTTCCCTTTTTAGACACCAAATCTAATCAGAATCCGGAAAATTTTGCACATTTGGACTCCTGATATAATTCTTTGTCCTCGACCCGGGTCCTAAATTTTAGGAAAATTCCTAAAAAATATGAAATGTGGCAAAGTGGTCAAAAAGCTTCCTACGAATGTGATGAATTCAAAGAGCACAAAAAAATTCCAAGAAAGTGGAAAACTTGACTAAGTGATGGAAATTCCTTCCTTCGCAACAAAATTCTTGGAAAAGGTGAAAATTTGGCTATCGGAAATTCCTTCCTTCAGGACAAAATTCCAAGAAAGGTGAAAAATTGACTAAAAGTTTGAAATTTCTTCCTTCACGATAGTTCTTGGAAATCATGAAAATTGGCTAAGGCATGAAGAATTTCCTTCCTCGGGGGTAAGGAACAAATTTCTTTTCAAAAGAGAATTCCTTCACAACATGAATTCCACGTCGGGATGAATTGTAGGTGGAAAAACAATTTCTTGGCAAGGAAGGAATCAGGGATGAACTGAACAAGAAATTTCCCCCAAGAAAAGTTTTTAAAAAATCCATTCTCGAGCATCAAACCACATCCAAATTTCAGAAGTTTTTGGAGAATTTTCTCTCTACTGGACTGGGGAACCCTAATTTGAAAATTTTCCTAAAAAATAGGAAATGTGCAAAATTGATGAAAAACCTTCTTCAAGCAAGGAAAGTTGAAGAGACTTCAACAAAATTCTTCCTAAATCGAATTTTCCCTCTCCAACAATTCCAGATGTGCAAGAGCGGATATACGACGGCGGGGTCCACTTGCATGGCGAGGATCTATTGAACACGTGGCAATAGAGTGGCGAATTCATTACCGGAATATTTGACCGAATGGTGACCCGGTCATTGCATGTTGAATTTATGGTAAATTCCTTCTGCATGCAACCATCATATTCAAGAGATGATGGTGCATTTATGGCATCATGGGCGATTTTTGCATGACGGTACATTCATGGCATAGTGGGCACTTTTTAAATGTAATGGTTCATTAATGCTTTATGGGTGCTATTTTCGGCAAGATTGTAATTAATTGTATATGGGCTTTATGGGGTATTTATTGTTGATTCCCACCTTGTTGCATCCTGAGTGGAGATTCTTTTGGGCAAACCCTAATTAGGTTTTTGCATGTCAAGTCCTATATTGAATGTAACTTGTATTGAAACGTGTTGGGGCTGACCTATATTAAGGTCACTTGTAACATGTAGGGCTATTTCAGTTTTGGCGCCAAGCTTAAAGCATTGAATTGTAATGAAATATGTTCTTCATGCAAGCCAAAGGCTGCAAATTATCCTTGAAGGTAGAGCGAACTTCACCCTAGGTGCAGCGAACTTCATCTCAGAGACAGCAACCCTTCTTGTGACAGCGAACATCATATCCTTGAATATAAGTTCATCATTGCATGTTTTCCCTAGGTTGAATACATTATACTACTGTGCATAGTTTGCTGATTGCTTCAAGTGTTGAAGCACATTGTAAAGATACTTCTGATTATTGCACAATAAGATCTGATATTATAGCTTGGTTGAACACAGACTTTTAGAAAGCCATTGCCTTTTACAATTGGAACATGGGAAGATATTAGTATGGATTTTGTTTTGAGATTACTTAGATCTTACAAGGGACATGATATTATCTTTAAAGTAATGGACAAATCTTCCAAAATGGCTCACTTTGTAAGAAAACCAATGAAACACTAAATATTGCTAGATTATTTTTCTGGTATATGGTAAGATTGCAGCATTTGCCTAGAAGTATCACATTTGACAAGGATACTAAGGTCACGAGTCATATTTGGTGAATGCTATGGCAAAGATTGTGGGTGATAGAGGATTTCATCCCCACACTAATGGAGAAACAGAGGTACTTAATAAGAGACTTAATAATCTACTTAGAAGTTTAGTTGGAGACAAAACTACTTGCTCGGATTTTGTTCTTGCCTAGACAAAATTCGCCTACAAAAATTTAGCAAAGGTGAACTAGTGCTTCTCGTTCTACATTATCTATGGAAGATCTCCAAGTTGTATAACAACTTTAATTAAGGTGGTTGCTAAAAGAAAAAATGAAGAGGTTGAAGACTTATTAGGATATATATGCAAAATTACATGTGGAAATAAGAAGTGAATTTGGAGAAACAATTCAAAATACAAGGAAAAGGCCAATGAGAAAAGGAAAATGGGTCATTTACAATCAATGATTCAATTATGATATTTCTATTGAAGGATAAGTTTCCCAACGGGATCCATAATAAATTGAATACAAGAAAAATGGACCCTACAGAATTATGCGATAAGTCTTTGACAATGCATATAGAGTTCATTTTCCAACACTGATAGATTTTTCACCATTCTTCATTGTTATTAATCAACACACATGTAGATGACTATAGTGTTGCTATAGATTATGATGATGCTATTTGTGTTGCATTTCTAGACAGAATTGGTAACCATAACATACTATAGGTTTGTGATGAAGACCAAAAACAAATATTATAATGAGCATTTGGTACTATAGAAAGAAAAAGGGGGCTATTGAAAATGAATGGTTATCTAAAGCAAAATTCGCTCATTTGAGTGAAAGGATAGTTCTCACACTATACCTTCAGTATATAATAGCACCTTAAGGTCCAAAGACAATTTTAATCAAACCAAAAAATTGGAAAGAAAAAATTCTCTGCTTTCTTTCCTAATTGTTTTGTCTATAGGTGTTTGATGTGGAAAAACAAATTCCAAGTTGGGGCATTCTCATTGGATATCTAAAATTATCAACATTCATTGGCTAATGGTCAATTCCAATCAAGTTTCAATTGTAGAGCACAAGTTTACCACTGAGAGTAGGGGGAATCAGTAGTAAATAAAACTTTAATTTTTTATCCAACTAAATCTTATTAAAACTTTTAATTTGAATTCTGAAATGAAAGCACCAAATTGAAAGCTAAAAGAGACACCGCACAATGACACTAATGCACGAGAGAAAATGTGGAAACCCAAGGTGGGAAAACCACGGTGAGTAATGCTACTAGGATCTACTATCCTAATCCAGCCTCACGAATAATTCAATTACAATGATTAAGGGCACCAACCCTAAGGAATCACCCAATCCCTTACTAAAGAGCACCAACTCTTACTGAACCAAACTCTTTAATCTGAGAACCAACCCAGCATCCTTAAGGCACCAACCACAGGATGTCACAAGACAAGTTTTTACAAAATTTGAATCTGCAACTTCAAACTTCACAAAATGATGATGTGCAATCATAAATTACTTCATACTGAATTACTTAAACTTCACAAAATGATGATGTACAATCATAAATTACTTCATACTGAATTAGTTTGATCTCAACTTCAACCTTCTGATAAATCTGCCTTTTACAAGTTCTGGTCAGTGGTCAGAATTGCTTAATAAAATTTCATCAAACAAAACATTACATGTATGATTGCTGTTTACAATCTGAATCAATCGATGTAATCTGAACCAATCAATACAATCTGAAATAATCAATGCAACCTGAACCAATCAATACATTGTTATAAGTACTGTATACCTCAATCTTCTTCTAAGGTTTGACCTTCCAGCACCTTGCATTCGTTCAGGTTTTCCTCAAGGATATATTAACAGATTCACTTCATTTAATTCTCAGAAATTAGATCATAAATCTTTGTTCAGAATTATATCATTCTAATTCATAATTCTCTGCAATGCTATTATTGACTTCTCTTTAATCTGTTCTCAGCATTCATATCCCTTTTTCAACAATCAAAAAGCCACAAACCATAGGCATATATAAGTACAACTTGATAACTGTTCCCAACAGTTAACAGTTGCAACCAGTTATAACTAATCAGATTGGCAGTTGATAATTAGTTTATAACTTCCTCCAAACTTCCTTAACCAAAACAGTATTCCTTCTCATCGATTACACAAACATTGTTATTAAAAAACAAGTCACATCTATTATAATCTTTAACTCCACAAATACAACTGCTTTGATGTTTAGAAATCTTGTTAATGCTTAACACATTCAATGAATCAGTTAGATCAAACTGTTTTGTCAATCGAACTCAATCCATATTCGAAGTTTGTGTAACATTAATGAGGATACAGTCCAAGATAGAAAACATAATGATCACATGAAATCTAAAGTCTGAGATGGAAGACATAATAATGGTATCATGAAAATCTGTTTTTTATGGTTAATCTGAAACCACAGTGAATGTTTTGTTTGTTGAAAATTAACATGTTTCCTGTTTGTTGGTTCTGTTAGATTCAAGGACAACACAAACAATTTCAGAACAAAATCTGTAACAAGCACACAATGTGATACCATTTTGTGGAGATAGGTCAACCGATCACATTTTTCAGTAACAAGCTTAGGGTTTCAGAATCTCTTGACATCAATGACAAATACCAACAGCAATTTATCCTTATTCATAATTTTTGAAGTGGTCGAAAAAGTGCCTATAAAAAACAATAACCATGACACGTTCAAGGACATCTATGTTGAAATTATAGCTAAGTTCGGATTACATGTAATTATAGCTAGCTATGAATATTGGGCAAGACCTATATAATGTAACTTGTGGATAGGACAAGACCTATTGAATGTAACTTGTAATTAAGCAAGACCTATATGTAACTTGCAATTGTATTGGACAAGACCTATATGAATGTAACTTGTAATCTATAGGTTTGACCCTATTCTTGGCGCCAAAACAATAAATGGGAGGCTATGTCACATATATATACAAAGCATCATTCATTCAGCAGTAATCAATGAATCCATGTAGTCATCAGCGAATGCATTCTTCTCAACAGCAAATCATCTTCTATGCTCAGCGAACTGCTTTCTGGAAACAGCGAACTCCACCTTAAGGACAAAGAACCTCATTCAGAGGACAGCAAACCTTATGCAGAGGACAGCAAACTAGATACAAAGGGCAGCGAACCTTCTTGAGGCAGTGAATTGATCTGCAAATGGTGTCTTGAATCAGCATTCAAGTGTACTACAGATAAGTCATTTCATTACTGTGTATGCCCTAGTTTTATAATGTAACTTTATAATGTAAAGAACTATATAATTAATATTAATTTTTAAGTTGATTACTATTTATTTTGAATATATAAATAATCAATATTTTAATAACTTATTTTTCATTATAAATGAATAATTATGTATTTAACTATTTAATTTTCATGTATAATTAATATAATGATATAATATTATAGTTAATAAAATTAATATAACTAATTATATCTAAAAATTATGGGATGTTCCCTAAGACAAATCATAAGGTGGGATGGGATGTTAATGAAAAATGGGACAGCCTCAAAATCTCTGAAGGGTACAATTCCAATGCACGACAAACAAAGATCAGAGAGCCAAAATTAAGTGGTGTCCATCTTGTAATGTCTCCATTTGAGATTCACCTTGATTTAGTCCTGAAACAATCATTCTAACTCAAAGTGAGAATAGTAATGTATTAATAAATATAATTTTATCAAACTGAATATATTTTATTAGATCATTTAACTCAAATCTTAAGAATAGTATGAAAGACAGAACTTATCTCGCTTTATTGTAATGAGTCTAATGACCATAATAACCTCTTTCCAAGGTCTAATGTTCCTTATTTGTCTTTATGCAAAGTATATAATGACTGTCCATGTTATGAAGGCCTGTGATTGCAATAATTGATTAACAATGTTATCTCTGATAACGTCAATCTGCATCTGTCATACTGTTGTTGTCGATTTGATGTTATGATATAATATTTACTAGAAAGCAACTTCGATACCAATCCTGCTTCACTCTTCTGCCAATTATTCAGTCCTTGTTTGACCAAGAAGACCTTGACCCAACTCAAGCGGATTTTCAATATTGCTGCAAATGAAGTTGAGACAGTAATTAGGAAGGTGATCAATAACAAAATCTTCGAGGATGGTCATGTTCATGATAACCACATACTAGAACTGTGTTTGATCAATCATATACTAGTTCTCACAAGAAAAGTGCTAGGAGAAACATGCAATGATTGGTTACATCAAAGATCCTTTAAAGCCCTTGGGATTGATTCCAATTTCTGCATTCAACAAAAGGCCGAGGACTGGTAGTCTCAGTGGCATCTTCAATATTGCTATAGCCAGAGCAAACAAAGACTTAAAATAATCACTTTGTTCAGTGGAGAAGGATTCGAGAGGGAATATGGAAACATTCAATTTTTTCATTGGGCACTACGACTCACTCCTATCTCCACCACATGTTGAACACACCTAAGTCTCCTAATTCATCACAATCCCAAACAGGCAAATGTATCTTAAATGCAAAACCCTCATCTGATGGAGCTGATGTAATCCTATATATATATATATATATGCTCACACACACACACAACGTGCGATTTTTCAAATTTCATTTCTTATTGTGCTGCCATTATTGTCAAGTTTTAAATGTCTTATTTTTGGTATGATAGCTTTTGCCTGCAGCAGGGATTTTTCGATTGGATGCATATTGATTAGCTGACCAAGATTTAAGGCAGAGCATTGTGATATCAGCGGAAGTTTCCAAGCATTGTGCACCTATGTTTATGTCATTTTATTTTCAGTTTTATTTTTATTTTTTCAGAATTCACTGTCTGTCTGTCACAACATGTATGACTGCATTTATTAGTTAGGACAAAGACTGCATTCTTGCTGAGGCTGAGCCTCATTGGCTCTGTATTTGAAATCTGAAGTTTATGATAGACTTTGTATTCAATTTTTTCATTGAATTGTTTTCAAGTTTATTCTGTGTAACTCTGGTTTCAATGGTTGCAGGATGTTGGCTTTCCCTGACCCACACAGCTACTGTACCAATTTTGGCAAAATGATAATGAAAGCAGTCCCTAACTTTCACATATGTATCGCAAGGTTGTGGTATACATTCAAGATTATGATTTAACATTTAATGGTTATAAGGTAAATTCAAGGTTGCACCATCAGAAGAAATCAAGAAACCTAAGTGTACTGTGTAATATATTTGAAGATTCAACCCCGAAATTTTGAATCCTAGCAGGCTAATCAGAGCATCACCAATATCCAAAATAATAGAAACTACAAAAGAAGACCCAAAAAACCACCAGTATCCAACAAGAACAAAAAACCAAATCCGCCAATGACGGTCAAAGATCACAAACAAAACAAACATGGAGATCTGAATCAATTAAAATTGTCTTTTAAGTGTTCAAGGTGCTCTGCTCAAATGGTAATAGGGAACAGTCACAAAAGCCTGATCCAAGTTAAAACCCTATCATTGTATAATGCGAATTGGGTTTGTAGATAATGGCGAAGTTGCGGTGTATTAATTGTGGGGTACATTCAGAGTAGCAATTTAATGACTGATGATTATGGAGCACATTCAAGATTGATTTAACAATCATGGGATACATTTAGTGTGACCCATGTTGTGATCCATAAATCATCCCACACAAGATTAAACAAACTTCATCCCACACAAGATTCAACCCAAATTTCATAACAAAGAATTCATTACCACTAAAAACAAAGCAATTTATTGTCCTAAAGAACTCAACACAATCACCAACGATCACAGTCAATCTCTCGCCAATGCTAAATTCTAAATACCTTTTGTACCCAAGACTTAAAACTCTAATTAGTTATCATAACAAACACAGAAAACCATAACACATTGCCAAAGCAAAAGTACAAAATGGCTTACCTGCACAGGGAGACCGAGATGCCAGATAAAACAGTAGTAATATTTCCTCTTCAACAACACACCCCAGATAATTGTAAAATCCTCTGAAAACGGCGCTAAAGATAGCAGAGCCCACTTGCTTCTTCAAGAACGCCCCCGAGATAATTGCAGAAGCCTCTGAAAATCCCTCAAATAGCAGAGCCCACTTATTAGAAGAGTACAAATTTTGATAGAATATATCAATGCAAACACTTTTGCAGAAAGAAAGGATAAACCCTGCATAGATCAATTGCTGCGCGCTCAAAAATGTCTAGACAAAAACAAAAAATTCAAATATAAAATGACCGTGGGATATATAGGTATATATAATTTAAAAATAGTAATTTCTAAATATGAAATGACCACGGGAAACCAGTGTACACCAACATTACTCATGGGATAATTATCACCCCCACTGGTTAAAGAAACTTTCTATTTAGGTTCTGAATATTATTTCAATAAAATATAATCTTTTAATTTATATTATTCGTTTAAACAAAAGTAATGATGGGATTTATCCTTAAAAAAAGCATATTGAATAGAGTGATGTCTTAAAGTTTAATTAATTTAACCAGAGATGAAGTAATAAGTGTCAAGTGGTTTCCATAATAAATATAGTCTTAAAAAGAAAATAATTGTCTTAATCACATGGTTAAAGTTTAAAAATAGAAATAAACAAATATTAATCAACAAGAGCTATAAAAATGGCTTTAGGAGAATGTTTCTAGTCATTGTAGTTATCCACCATCCATCAAACAAATATTTGCCTTCTTTTGTCGACTACTAATTTTGAGAACTGTGTGATGTCTTCTCCCACCTTAAGGTCATGCTACAACTATGAATATTGATAATCGAAGAGAATCTAAGCAATGGTAAACTCACTAAGTTGGGAAACTTGACCTAATCACTAGGGAAACAAGAAACGAGGATGGTCATACTACTGAAAGGATGCTAAAACAAGGTAATTAGGTGATGATCATCTACTTGAATGGTCAGTAGGCAAGGTCCATCTTGAAGGTCACCTAACTAGTAACAAAGAAAGTCATATCCAGGATCTAGAAGAGTAGCATTATGATGAATATAAATAGTTGTGTCACTACTCCTAGCAAGAGGATTTATCATTAGGAGGTGAAAAGAGTAGGGCCCTACTAACAGTGCAAGGAGCATTCCTCCAATGATCAAGTAGGAACTAATGATGCTAAACTTCAAGGGCCACTTTTTATTTGTAGTGAATAGAAAATTTGAAATTCACAACAAAATTAGCAAGTACATAGTAGAATTCCTATCACTCCAAAATTTAAAAATGACATTTCCAAAATGAAAGCAAACCATGCCCAAGTGAACTTGGTTAGAAATTTGGTTTCATCACCAACCAAAACATTGTGTCAAGTGATAAGTCCATCAATTGTCCTTTTAAATGCCTTTGTTTATCTTTATAATCTTAAAAAATATAGAACTTTTAAATGTTTAATGACATTTTCTTAAGTTGTGATAAATATTAAGCACTAAACATGGTTGTTAGTTGAATGATTTAAAAGTTTGCATATGTGCATGTTAATTGGTTAAATTATGTTGGGGATATGATTGATCGATATGAGAAATGTTTTCAAGGTCTAACCTTTTCAACAACGAGAGGTTTATGGATGTGGTGACACAAGTTCCTAACATGTAGTTGAAAAAAGTGCAGAAACAATGATATTTGTGATATTCATATAGTTGAAGAGAGTGCAATTGCAATGATATTCTTAGAACCGAGAGAAATATGGATTGCAACAACATGTGAATGAGTGTTGAGCTGCCTATCAAGTAGTTGCTTAAGACTCCTTTTGTCAATAGATGATGGCTAAGCATGTGATATGTATTGTTCATCCTCCTACGATCCCTATTGAGGTGGTGATTGTGGAGAGCTCTTTGTTTTCAACCATGTTCATGTTCCTCTTGGTTGAGGGAGCCAATAAAAACCCTTCTCCATTAGTTATTTTTTTGGCTAACCGAGTGATTGTTGCTAGTTTTAAAGGGCACACCTTGGTTTCTTTTGGTTCTTGTTTTTGGTTAAGGTATGTTGGGTTTGGGTGCCTAATGTCAGGTCGTGGGAGCCTAGTTAAAACCCTCTTGTATGGTTGTGGGTGCCTGTCAAAACCATCAGTGCCTTTCAGGTTGTGGGAGCGTGTTTAAAACCCTCTTCTTTGGTTGTGGGAGCCAGCCAAAACCCTTAGAGTCTTATCTCTTTGCTTTGGTCCAACCTAATTTGTAATGTTTACTACTGTCTTTTGGCTTATGTTTCTCTGGAGGTTGGATGTATGGAATTTTTGTTTATATTTTGATCAATTGTTTCTTGTTGGGTTCTGGATGTCGATTTATCTAGGGGGTTTCGGGTCCCCTTAAAACCTATTGTTCGGGGTTTCAGGTCCCCTCAAAACCTTCTTTTACCTTAATCAAAAACATGTGCAGCCTAGTCCTTGATATACAATCTTGTCTATTGTCAATGTGACCATCTTATCTCATACATGTCACTAAAAATGGGTTGTGTTGAAAAACATAATGGGCTTTATTGTAGGATAAGGAAATGGCCATACTCAAAAGTATTTTTCTTGTCAATTCGAAATAAGACTAACACATCTAAATTTGGATGGATTTTGAATGTTTTCATTGTGATTCACACCAATTCTTGGTGTTAGTACTTGATGATCCTAATGAACTAGGAAATTCCCTTAGACACATGTTCCTAGATAAGCACTTGTAATTTTTAGTGTGCAAGCTCATGGGATAACAATTATATTCTAGAAAGATTATCCCTAGAGAAAAATAAATAAATTTAATTATAGTGAACCAGGCCACATCTTAGTATTGGGTAGGTGAAGGCACTAGATGGAGACTAATCTAGACCAAAGGAAATGGAGAAAGTTGGCTAGTGGGTTCAAGGATAATAGTTGATTTGTGAGGCAAATAAATCACATCGAGTCCCATGATAATGTATTTGTGGCATCCATGTAGTATGGTACAAAATAAAGGTTTGAAAGTGCATGGTATTCATTTTTATCTCTTAAAGATACTAACATGGCTTTGGAAGTACTTAATAAAATAAAAAATGGTCTATATTATACACTTGATAGCATTAGGGTATTTAAAATATTCAATTATTAAAGGAAATTGATCTTTATACACCTAGTACCAAAAAAGTGTTAAGTGTCTAATCATCTTTAAAACTTTTTAAAATAACAATAAGCACTGTCAAAAGACCGGTACTAACTCTTTTGTAAGAGACTCTAGAAACCGAAGATAGAAGACTAGGAGTTACAACATACAAATCCACCTTTAGATATCACAACTAAACTAGAAGCAAGCAATACAAGACTACGAGTAATAACGTAGAATTCTATACCGGATGTCTTGAGTTAGATATCCAAACTAAGTCTCCATAACAAGAATCTAATGCTTTAACCAATTGAGCTTGCCCCCTTGGGATCCTATAAAAAAAACCTTAGTCTAGTAAAAATCAAAATATATTATCTATATATATGATCAAACCACTTTGTTTGTGATTTTTTATTGTTTAAAATAAGTATTTTTTCAAAGTAAGTTAAGGATTTGAGTTTATTTTGCTACAACTTGGTGAATGTGCTAGAGGGTTGCACTCCACCTATCATGTATCACAACCTATATAAATAAACCTCTAAAAACATTTAGATATAACATTGGACTTGTTGCAACACGAGGAGACGGAGAATAGTGAAGCGGAGGAGGAAATGGAAATGGAAGACTGGCTGGAGATAGATTTGATAAAAGGCAACCTGAAACGTCTGGAGGACTTCATCAAAATAATGAAGGAATAGGTGGAGGAGGATAAGGACAATGTCAATGCCCGGATGGCTAGAAACGAGAAAGCCTTGAAAAGCCTTATGGACCATAGCCTCCAGGTTCTTAAAGTCTCCTCCCAGAACATGAATGCGCTGGTGAATCATCTGGAAAAGAAAAACCAGGAGAAGAACCTGGTAGTTATTGAAGATGCTCCTACTTCCAGCCTAAGCCACCAGACCCCTAGGTGCAGAACCATACAAACTACGACAGAGAAGGATATGAAGATGAAAGAAAGCCAGACAGCTCAGGAAAATACCGACTCGAGGGAAGCGGCCAAGGCAATGATGCTTTTGGTGCAGGATGCAGAAGAAACCATGAAGAATTTCTAAATTTATGTTTATGTTGGACTTGGGGCCAATTTCTTGCTGGCCTCTTGTTGTCCTTTCCTCTGTTGCTGGTCTTTTTGCTGGTTTTTTGCAGCCATTGTGTTTTGTTTCTTTCCTAAATATCTTTCATATGTAACTGGGTTTCGGGTCCCTTAAAACCTGTTTTTAATTAATCAAAAACATTGGACTTGTTGCACACAAATGTTTAATTTTCCCACTAAGTGATGTGATTTTCATTTAGGTCTTTTTAGTAGCACGTGCATTAATTGATGTGATGGTCACTGTAGGAATGTATGTAGTCATGATGCTTAGGAATGTCTATTGGCATGAAAGGAGTAAGTGCATACACAACCGACACAAAACCTATTGCACTTCACCATAACACAACTTGTGGAGCTTGATATTGGAAAGAGGTCATCTAGAATAGGAGTAGAATAGATGATTATGTCCCATCCACTAGATATTTGTATAGTGAAAGATATATGTAGCATTTAATATGAGAGAAAGGGATGAATAAATAAGGAATATATAAGAGATGTATGCAAGAAGATGTATATATAATATAAGATAATAATATAAGAAAGAATAAAGATATATCTATGATGTAATAAGAGATACAAGGATAAGATGGATGTACATGATTTCAATCTCGATAATACCAATATAACCAATTATATATATTATGTTAGGTCATGAATAGTTCATGTTTTTGTATTGTGTTAACTAGTTAGTGTTCTTTCCAGATTAACTCCTTGCTCCCTTTGTATAATTGAGTCTAGGGTATAAATAGAACAAAAAAAATTACTTGGAGCTTATGACTTTGGTTGGTGTTCCCCATTTTTCTTGCTAACATGGTTCACAAGATTGTCTAATATCCTGCTAGGTAATAAACTTATTCTTGAAGAAATTCCTATGTATGTGTATTCTTCAAATATCTAAATTTGAGAATTTTTAAGGGTGACTACAAGAAGTTGAGAATCCATAAAATGACACCTCTAAAATTGAGGTGATGGGTGGGCATAAATAACTTAAAAGGATATCAGTTTCCTAGGCAAGTTGGAATATCCAAATTTGAATTTAGCTCATATATTTGAATATATATCCATTTCTTATGTTAAAAAAACCCCTCACAACCTATTCTCATTTATTTCTACATACATTCTACAAAAGTGATGAATGTTTCATTGAGCCTTCAACCTCGAGAGCCTCATCATTGACCTATAATCTTTTTATCCCATGTATTTAATTGTCATTTTCATTTTTACATTTACATTAAGTCATTTTTTATAAACCTATGGTATTTTTCTTTATTCAATTTTTAAAAAATTACAAATTATAAATACAAACCATGACTCATAGCTACTCTCGATGACCATCTCAAAATTGTCCACAAATTCTACCTTAAAACCCTCCTACAACTAGAGAAAGATAGATGCAAACTTACAATAATTAAATTGAATTGTCCACCAACTTAGTAGTGCCTAAACATGTAGCCTAGAGATTGTTAACTGCATCTATATGCTTGTAACATAGATAGTGTTCCAAACGTAGTACTGTGTGGCAGCTCATAGTTGCATATACTCCCTTTGTGGTAGGAATTAGGAAAAAACATAATAACATCAAATAAGTCAACCAAGAAAACTAATATGCTATGAAAATACTCATGTTATGCCCTACATACCTATTCCCCATTAGTTTCCTTGTGTTTAAATATGGGTCCCCTATCTTTGTCTCGTTTCGCTTTTTTCTTTTAGTTTATGCTTCTTTTACCTCGAAACCCTGGAGTCCCGGAGTCCCAAGATCTCTTTCCTTTTTGTTCTTTTGCTTTGTCAACCCCAAAACTTCGGACCCCTGAAGTCCCGAGGTTGGTCTCTTTGCCTTGTGTTTTGCATCTTTACCTCAGAACTTCGGAGTCCTATAGTCCCGAGGTGTGTTGTGTTTTGTCAACCCTGAAACTTCAAAACCCCAAAGTCTCGAGGTTGAGTGTTCGGTGGCTTGTTTTTTGTTGATCAACCCCAGAACTTCAAAACCCTAGAGTCCCAAGGTTGATCCTTGTGTTCTTTCCTTGTTTTCCTTCACCCCAAAGTCCCAAGGTGAAGTGTTTTGTTTTGTGTTTCTGTCATCAAGCTCTGAACTTCGGGACCCCAGAGTCTCGAGGTCCCGTTTAAGGTGTTCGTACGGATGAGTTTGGGGGGGTATAAATATGAATAATGAACTTTTAAAAGCTCATTTGTGCATTTAACCTTCAGAGCTCTTGCTTCCTTGCCTCCCGACTGCAAGCTTCCAAACCTTTGAGCTTCCTTTGCATTCTTGGGTGTTTCGTTTCACCAGGTCGGTGATTTTCCTTGCCCTCTTTGTCGTTTCTAGGTTAGATCTTTTTCTTTTTTTTGCAGGTTTTGTTTGTCTTCTTCATTTTATTCTTTTTTGTTTTCTTGCTTGTTCCCGCGTGCCCTAATTCCTACCTCGAAACCCCGCCCCCCTTGGAGTTTCGGGTTCATTACTTCCTACCCCGAAACCTCGAAGTTTCAAAGTTTTGCTAAGCCTACCTTTGATAAGCCCGGAACCCCTAAGTCACAAATTATCCCTTTCGAGGAATTAATACCACTCACCCTGAAACCCCAAAAACCTAGAGTTCTGAGGTCCACCTTTATAAGTCCTATTGGGTATCTTTATTTGGCTTGGGACCTCGGAGTCTCGAGATGAGCCTAAATTCCCTACCTCGGAGTTCTGGAACCATTTGTTATCTACCCAGCCTGGAACCTCGGAGTTCCAGACTTCATCCACACATAGCTAGACCGAAACCTCGGAACCCCGAAGTTCCAGACCCTGTTTTAAAAGGAAAACTTCCTACCCCAGGACTCGAGAACCCCGAAGTCCCAAAGTGAATGGATTTTCTAATGTTTTGGATAAGGAACTGAAACTTGCTCTCTTCTTGCAGATTCGAGCAGTTAAATGGATGCATCTTCCAACAAGAGAGGCAAGGATATTGATCGACTTCCAGCGACCATGAAATATTATTATCAAGGACAGGTTTACACCTCAAAATTGGATGATCTAATCAAATGGGTCACTAACACTGAAATTGGCCATATTGAGATTGAGGATATTAGAACCCAACTGGATAATCCAAGATTGGAGGCCTCACAGAGAATAATCAAAAGATCAGGCCTAGTAGAGGCAACCATCTTTACACAATCGATGCAAGCACCTGAGTTCATAATGACAATTGCCCAATTCTACGACCCGGACACTAGAAAGTGCACCGACGCATAGGAAAAAATAGTCATAGACTTGTCCCTTAACATGTTGGGATTCGTGTTCGGTATCTCAACGAGAGATGAGATATTCCTCTCAACCAAAGAGGGAGCCTTAAAGGTATGGAACGACAAATTTACAGTGAACAAAAGGCACATGAATGAAAACTGGTTGGAAGAAGAAAGGAAAATAGGTCTGAAGGCAACAAAGATCTTGAGAGCAGACTTCAAGGAGCCTCAAAGGGACCTGATTATCATGCTAAGGAGGGCCTTTAGAAAGCCTGATTGTAAACACTTTCATCCGTGAATGTTCCAGTTCACAACTACTATCTTGGTGTAGTGAGTTTTTCCAAAAACTTATTGCTTTTTAGGAGAGGTGGTGAGTGTTCACATTGGCTACTTGACTGTTGACGGGTGTGTTAAAGCAGTCGTCAATAACTCCTAACACATTCAACAAAGGAAATCAAGACAAGACAATCAAAGAAATGCAAACCACACACAAATGTATCCTCCATTAACCCCCATTGTTCTTATATCTCCCCTTCAAATTGTCGTAGATCTCACCTATATTGCATGCAAGATGATGACAAGATGATAGAAAATTAAACAACATAAGCTTACTAGAAGCGTGGTTCTTGAAAATGAGCAATTAGAGCTCAATTTAAAGAAAATTTGAGATTGATTGGATGGCTAAGATTGAAAAGATTTTTGGTTAGATGGAGGGACCTAATTGAGTGCACGGTAAAGCTTTCATTCAGGGAAGGATGAAGATAGAAGAAATTAAATGGGAAGATATTATGAGAATAAATAATATTGTTTTTAATTATCTTCTCATAAATACCAAATTAGCAAGTTGAAAATATCATGAATATTTTAATAATTAAAATTATTAAATATCTTCATTCGAAAAGATAAATAGAAGAATAAAAAATAAATAAAATATCCTCTTATAAAAAAGTTATAAATAAGATTTACTAATTATCTCCTTAGAAAAAATATCAGATTTTTGGAGATGCATACCTCATTTTCAAATTTAAAATTAAGATTAAAGAGATATTGTCAAAAAGATTGGTTTTTGAGAATCAAGGAAAGATATTAGTTTCCAAACTCAAAAATTAGGAAGATTTTATGAGAAGATTTAATAATTGAAAAAAAAAAAGAAGCAAGAAATATCCTCACATGAGAGGATAAGTAGAGATAATTAATAAACAAGATTTATTAATTATCTCCTCACAAAAAGAAGATAAGATGTATTAATAAATAAAATTACTAATTATCTTTCTTTTGGAGGAAGATAAATATGATAAATTAATAAAAATTATTTATTAATTTATTGCTCTTATTTATGAATTAGTTAATTAAATAAAATGAATTTATTTAATTCATGGACAAAGAAGACAAATAAATAATTTTTATTTATTTAGTTATTTAGGACTTAGAAGAATTGGTTTTTTATCTGTAATAGCAAGATATTTTATTAATAATATTATGAAAATTTTACAAAAAAAGAGCCAAAATTGAGTCGATAACTATCTAAAACTGCTCGTTACTTGCAACTACCATTGAGAATCAATTAATTACACCCCTATCAGACCTCACCCGATACCCAAGGCCAAAGTGCCATTATATTCATCACCAACTATACAAAGCAGAAAAAAAAACCTCCCCCAAATACTAACACCGTTAGGACACAACAAAACACATTAGCACCCAACCCACCCTTGTACAAAGACATTTTCATCAAAAAAGCCCCATACATAGATTGTGAGAGTACATAACCATATACCCCAACAAGGAAAACCAAAAAGACTGCCTTACACATACGACAAACCTTGCCTTTATTCCTTACATCATCTATCAAGCCTTCCCGCATGGCCAAACCACCTTGCCACCCTGAGACCTTTGCACCCACATGGAACGCTTGCAACCATCTGCATTTGTCGCTTCATCCCTCATAGCCACTGCCAATGCCAGTTGAGCTTCCCTATTTCAAATGCAATTCATAATTGTATCCCACCTAATTATAGAGCTTCTGCCCTCCTCTCTTCCTTATCACACTCTAGAGGCCACTGCATGAGCGAAATGGGCTCATACCCATCCTCCGCCTTCTCACTCTCAAGGCCCTCACTCAAATAAAAAACCTCCCGCAACACTGCCCATTCTAGAAGGGAGTCCAACCCCTCCAACCAATCCTTCTCCACAATTGAGTTCATAACCCATTTAATGGTATCAATGGGTTTGCCCAAGTCAAGCCCATACATAATAACCAATGCACTTGATATCCATATTCATTTTATACCTATGCTTGAGTTGCAGAAAAATATCTCCCACCAAAATCTCCACAACTTAAATAAACTCGGTATCACCAAACAAAAATAGTCGCTTCAATCTTCGAGTTGTTACCTTTCCATGGAAGGCAACCAACAAGAGGGAAGTGACAAGGGTGAAATTCACTTCCATCCTTCACTCACCACCTTAAACTCTATCACACTCAACTGTAAATTCTGCCACCAAGCAGTGTATTTTCCTTCTAACGCCGCCTCGCATACTCCCCGTCCCACCACTCTAACTCCCCTGCCATGCCATTAATATTTCGCACACTTCACAAGGAGATGTCATATATTATCTATCCATTTAATCTCTCTGAAATCCTTGATTTGTACCTCTCCCACTTCGGAGAATGGTGATGCCCATTTTGACAAGACATGTGCCTCATTATTAGATGTTCTCCTTGCGTGGCTCACCTCACATCTCGGGAGGGCCTCCATCTCAGCTTTGACATCAAATTGGACAAAAATGGGAAGAATTGGGATAATTAGGTTGATAAAGACTATGCATATGATATGTTAAGAAAATAGGAGACATAGGCGTTGACCAGTTTTAAGTGTCTACACTTCCTAATATAGTGTTGTGTTAGAAAAGAATATCATGGCACTGGTTGAGATGACATGTTTTATGCTAAGCCAAATAAATGCTTGATATATTTTGAGGTAACACAATGTGTTATGCAAACTATATTCTTAATATCATCCCTACAAATTTTTTTTATTATATGTCACCGTATGAAAAGTGGTGTATTATGAAACACTATTGGTCATTTTCAAGTAGATGGGTGTTTTATATTTGACAAGTTGAATCTTCAATCAAAATTCAATTGGTAGTTTTTGAGTCAATCTTCACTTAACCATATTTCATGAATAATGGTTCAAAAGAATCCAATTCTCACGAGCATAAATTTCTCACTTAGCATTAATTTTGTCTACATGATGCTTATGAGTCATGTGTTGTTGAAGTTTGACTCAAGAATATACATAATATTGTTCACTACAAAGTGTTGGGTAGTATTGTTCAAGGCCAAATTTTAGATGAGAAGAGTGTTGTGAACTTTTCACACATCCCCCCAATGCAAATGGGAACCCCCTCTTTCTTGCTTTTCGATTTTTGTTAGTTTAGGGTTTGGTGGTCAAGTGGCAATTTTGAGTTTCAATGTCTTAGTCTAATTTTTAATATGGTCATGTCTAGAGGTTTTCAATGTGCAAGCAATGTTAAATTTTTGGGTTTTGAAGTCAATAGGATCAAAGTGCTAGAAAGGATTTTAAAATGTCAAATGGATCCTAAGTTTTTATAAGTGTTGAGGTTGCAACTAGCTGTGCTACGAGGGAAATTAACATAAATAATTAGTTATCATAGGTTTAACCACTAAAAAACCTAATCTAATTAAACATTTCGCAAACACAATGAAAATATGATTGAAATCAACAAAACGACGAATGCAAATCAAATTCTCAAACTCCCTTGTTGATTCAATCCTTGGCTTCCATTTCTCTTCTCAATCTATGTGGTTGTATAGTTATCATAATTGCGTTTCTATTCCTACATAAAAATGACACAAGAAATTCAAAGATGGTGGTTGGTGAAAATAGGAGATTGATGTTGAATTTATAAAAATTGGTGAGAAAATTGAATGGTCAAGATTGATATGCGAACTGATTTGATTGATGGTTAAGATTAATTGAGAGAAAATTGATTAATGAGTTGAACCTGTTGGCAACAATAATGAAGGAAAGCTGGTTGGGGGGGGGGTGTTGAATCAGTTTTTATCAGATTAAACAAATTAAGCACAATCTCAAATCTAATCAACTGCAGCAATAATAAAGATAAACACAATAACAACAACACACATAACACCAAGATTTTTGACATGGAAAACCCGGTTAGGGAAAAAACCATGGTGGGAACCTACCCACAATAAGATGATACTTTGTAGTAGCATGTGTAAATATTACAACGGAGAATGCACATCCATTCAGAAACACTGCCTAGAGCTCATTGCTCAAAATACAATGACCCAGAAGGCTACAACCCTCATGGAAGGTTCACTACCTTACAACAATGTTTGGGCTACATTCTAGTTAAGATGAATTGAAAAAAATAGCATCTCCTAATGTGTGATGACAATTCTAGTTAAGCACAATTGTCTGCCCTACAACACACTCACTCAATACACCACACTAAAAGATAAATTAGCTTATTTCTACATGCATTGCTCTCTGATAATATAGAATCAACACCCATACATCATCGATCCACCAATTACATGAATATAACACCTATTTATACAAATCATCAACCTTGACTACAAGGTCAGTCAACCCCTCAACACCTAATTATAAAATTACATCACACAACACATAAATCAACCACTGGACCAATACAATATTATAGACAACATGGTATGGACCCAAATCAACTCCTCAAACACGCACCACCACTAGAAATCTTTCCAAGATCAATCACAACATGTTACACCATCGAAAATACCATATAACACGAAGAATATCACCGGATCCATAAGATCTTCAATAACGTGCACAATGATCAATACAAACCACCAAGTTAAATAGGACATGGTTAAGAAACACCAACAAGCATGTTATAACCATCCGCAATAGTTGCATTAACACCACTTAATCAAATCTTCATCGATCAACACGCTAACACTCAAGAACACTCAATAGTAGCAACTCAGACAAGAAAGATAACTTGCGGAGCATCAAATCACTAACCATCTGAAATGAAGATACACACGAACATCCCAAACATTCTCCCAAATCAGCAACATAAGATATAATCATTCCAAAGCACAATGGATCAAACACTAGAACACTACAACACTTAACACTAAAAACCAATCTCCATATCGGAATCCACAATTCGATCACATCACCACGTAGCATCATGAAATTAATAAAGAATGAAGTATCTCTAGTTGATTCAACCAGATCAACTCATTGCAAACATTGGATTACCAAAAGAACTCTTTGCAACACCAAAACATAGGAATATGTTGACATCAATGACAATAACATATTCTAGTAGTAGCAATATCCAACATAACCAAAGTGAGCTGAATAGATGAACTTGTTGAAAAAATTGATTAATAGTTAGAGAGATGATTGATGAAGTCAACTAAGGGTGAGTGTTAGTAATAAATTAGCATGTGTTGTAGGAATTTAGTATGATATTGCTTTTAATCTAAATTTGGATTTTAAATAACGATCTCGATATTGCTTTGAATTTAGCATGATATTGCTTTTAATCTAAATATGGAATCTTGTAGTCCAACAAATAAGATTGTGGGAAATCCTTCTTCCCTATCCTCCTTATTTTTGGCAATCAAACGACACAAACCTTGTCCTTGGACAAGATTCTTTGGTTTGATATATAGATCAAACTCTTGTATTTTAGAGACCTAGGTAGCACAATTATTCAAACCTACCTCTCGTTGAGTTAGGATACTCTTCACGATAGAATGAGGTACAAACATAGTTGCATGGGAATGCAGAATATAATATATGAAGTGTTTAACAACTTTAACCACTGCAAACGCCTGCTTTCAATTAAAGAATATCTAAGCTCATGTTTCTTAAGTGGCACGCTCATAAAGGCTATAAGAACTTCCTCATTGTGTTCATTCTTTTGTAGCAAAATGCCAGACATAGTATGTTCAAAAGCGTAACAGTAAATGACAAACTCTTTTTGAAAGTATGGATTTATTAAAGTGATTGTTTGGGCAATAGCCTCTTTTACCTTTTCAAAAGCTTTTTTAGCTTCTTTGTTCCACTTGAATGCCAATTTTTCCCCCATCATTCCCATGATATGTTTAGTGATCTCCACGAAATCCGGTATGAATTGTTTGAGAAAATTAACTTGTCCGAAGAAATATTTAACACCACTTCTGTTGGATGGAAGAGTTAACTGTTGGATGGCTTTGACCCTATCTAGGTCAATCTTTATACCCTCCTTTGAGACAATATGTCCTAACAACTTTCCTTCGATAACATAAAAGATAAACTTTTTTGGGTTCAAGGAAACACCATGATCTCTACACCTTTGTACAATAGTCCATAAATCCCTCAAGTGATTCTTCCTCCACCTAGAATAGTTAGGTCTATTGGCATTTGGCATAGCTGATGTAGATCAGGTCATGCAGTTGAAGTTGGATGATTGCATCGGTAAAGGATAGAAGTCTATTTGTGATGAAGAGATTGAGATTATATGAATAGATGACATGATTAGTTATTTGTGTTGTCATTGTTGTCAACTGATGTTCCTGATGTTTGGTTTTATCATTTAAGTGATTTGGTTTATCGGGAGACAGGGTTTACCAACAGAGAGCTAAAGTCTGTGAAATAGGACTTTAACTGGTAAAGAAGAATTATTTTGATTGGATCGGTTGATTGGTGATGATTGGTTTTTTGTGGTTTGGATGGTGAACTTGTATCATGGAAAGATGTATGTGACTGAAACCAAAACTTGTAATGATTACCGAAAGGTGTGTTTCAATTTCTGATGACATTTTGCTAAGGTTTTAGTAGGGTTTAAGGACCAGTGAAGAAATCATCAAACTGATAATGATTTATGTTATGATGATGATCGACAACAAGTCTACTTAAAGTTGGTAACACGACACAACCCACAAGAAAGATTTAATAGTTGTTTTAGGGTGATTCAAGGAAGATTTTCTTGGGAATCAGCGAAATGCTTTGGAGAGTGTTTTGAGGATATAGATTAGATTTTCGTGATGAGTCATGATCAATCAATGATTGATATTGCATTGTAATTTGTTGTTATGATCTGGATAGTGATAAACAATTATCTTTTATGATTGTATTGTAAATTCATGATGTAATTAGGTTTTGTGGCCGACCTAGTTGAGATGGCTATTTATGTTGACACAATTGATGTTTACTGTGTCGGTGGTCTTAGAGAATGTGTTAAATCATCCAAGTGAAGTGTTTAATCTACCTAAGAGTTGCAGAGTGTTGTGTATAACTGGATCTGACCAAGAAAGCAGAGAAGTGCAAGAAAACATATCATTTTCTTACTGTTGTTCCCTAACAATTGTAGCAGGTTAAATTCCTTGACTGCGTAGGTTCTAACAGGCCTTAAATATTTAATTCCCCTAATAGGGAAGCTCTAAAAAGAGTGTTAAATCCTTTCACGAGGTTGATCCTAACAGATCATCAAGCTCCTAATCGAGTTGCAAGGAAAATCCCCTAATCGGGTGACTCCTAACAGGGTTTGCTCTTAACTGAGTGTATTGTAAGCTTCTAACAAGGCTAATCTCCTAACAGGGCATACTTCGAAAGAGTACAAATATTTGTGGGTGCTGACTCCCACCATGGTTTTTTCCCTATTTGGGTTTCCACATCAAAAACTTATGGTGTTCATGTGTGGAATGTTTTTCATGTGATGTTCTTGTTTGTATTTCATTTCATGCATTATTTAAGAGAAAACGGTTATGATGTTTTATCATAAGTTTATCAGAGGTTACCGGTACTGATAAGAAGTTGTTTGAGAAAGTATTTGATCTTTTTGATAAGGTTAATGAGTTGGCAATTGATCAGGTTTATATGATTACTTTGGTGGTGAAAGTATTGGTAAATGATTTGATTAATGTTTTAAGTAAATTTGATAAAGAGGTTATTAGATTTGATTATAGAAGTTGAGATATTTGTTATATAGTTTCAGATCCGAGATAAGCTGAAATAAGTTTGATTTTGAGATAAAGTTTGAATTGGTCTTAATACCGATTCACCCCCCCCCCTCTCAGTATTAATCGAAACCTCACAGGATTAACAAGGTCATCCAAATAGATAACAATTATTTTATTGACCAAAAGAGAGGTTCATTGCCCTTGGGAAGGTTGTTCTGACATTTATCAAACCGAAGGGCATGCAGTTGTATGTGAAGGTTCCACAAGGAGTAGTAAAAGCAATTTTTTGTTGGTTTGCTTCAACAACACTTATCTGATTATAGCCAGAGAACCCATATAATATTGACATCATTCTAGAACCAACAACTGATTAGGGGATATTATCTATGACTAGTAGAGGATAATTATCTTTGAGGCTGACCTGATTTAAATTTATGAAGTCTACATAAATTCTAATTTCCCTATTTTTCTTGCAAACTAGAATGATATTAGCAACCCAAGTCGAATGATGAATTGGGTATATAACCCTAACTTTTAACATCTTATCCACCTCTCTGAAAATAACATGAGCAACCTTGGGATTAAAATTTCTTAGCTTTTGTTTGAACGGTGTTGCTCCTGGTTTCAAAGGAATATGATGTTGAAAATGGCCATCCCTAAAATTCTTCAAATCCTCGTATGACCAGGAAAAAACATCTTTATATCTCATCAAGAAATTAAAAAATCTATGCTTCTCCTCAGGTGTGCAACACTTTACCAAATTAATAAATTTGGGATCAGCTTCATCTCCTATATTCACCTTTTCATAATCTCTCGATTCACTAAAATTGGGTATATTTTTATTTCCTTTATATCCATCATGCCTATCAACTAATTTTTCAAGAGAGACTAACCCCTTAGGAATTTTGTTTCCTTTGAGTTGAATTATATTTCCATCCAAATTATCTCCTAGATTAGGAAAAAATTCTCTACATTTAAAGCCAGAACCTTCAAAGAAAGCTGTCATGAACATACTTGCGCTCTGCAGAAAATTATCAATCTAGTTATCACTCTCAAACACCTACCAAAATTCAATATTATCAGGCAAGTTAGGGCGATAAACTATTTCAATTCTATATGTTTCTCCCTTAAATCAGGATGAGGGACCATAAGAGAAGCTGATACAACAAGCGAATCAGCCCGGATATTCTGTTCTCTAGGAATATCCTCAATTGAAAATGAATCAAAACCTTCAATTTGGTCACAAACCCTATTTCTATAATGTTTCAACCTTTTATTATTCATAGTAAAGATACTCCTCACCTGTTTAACAATCAACTCGACATCTCCTTTAACCCGAAGCATTTTTATTCCTTTCTTTATAGCCTCCTCTAAACCAAGTAATAAAGCTTCATACTCTGTTGTATTATTTGTGTTCTTGAACTCCAATTTGAAAGCAAAAGGGTATTTATCATCACTATGAGAGATCAAAATAACTCCTTCTCATGAGCCAATCGTAGAACAACTACCATCGAATTCCATGATCCAAATATCATTTGAACATTATGGTTCTAGTGTAGAGTTTTTATCTTGACTATCAGAGAAAATCATATAATTACTAAAATTACATTCTTGATAAAATATCTAGGACTTAGGATCATCAAAAGGGAAGACAGTAAATTTCACCCTTGTTTCAGGCTGTAAAACCACCTTTTGTTTTCCTACTGGAATAGTTTCCTGTGACCAAGCCAGTTTAATTTCCCCACCTAAATCTTTACAAAAAGTCCTGCTCAACGACATGTCATAACTAGCAGGGATATCAGCAACAAGAATAGTCAGTTTTACCCTTTTAATAGGATGAACCGCTAGAGCTACCTACGTGTCTTTAATCTACCCAAGCAGAGGAATTTTCTTTGAATCCATGGAATATCACCTACCAAATGTCTTTGTGAGGGATAAACCTAGAAACTTGGCTACTGTGGAGGGCATGATATTATCGGATGCACTAGAGTCTATAATATAGTTACTAAGCTTGTGACCATTGATAAACAAAGACACATAAAAAGGATCAAGCTTTGGGTCGAATTAAGGAGAAGAATCATTAGGTTCACTTGCAATCAAGTCGAGTGTAGACTCATCCGATTTAAATAAAGAAGCGACAGTTTCAACATCAGAAGACTCGACATTAATGGAATACTGATTAGAAGGCTCATATTATAGATCTTCACCTTTGACATATTTTATTAATTTTTCTAGTTTGTTAGGATTCAATCTAAGGTATCCAGTAGGGGAAATTTGAATTTTTGAAGATTTACAAAACTCTACAATATCAAACAAGGATTCATTATTGGGTCTCTTCAACAATTGAACCTCTTGAACCTTTGAACTATTAGGGGTTCGAGTTTGGAGTTCCTTACCCTTGGTTGATATTTATGGAGAGGGCACTTCATTTGTGGGTCTAAAATTGTGTTGGTTCCTAGTCAGTACAACACACGAAGGATCTTCTAGAGTAACTAATATATCACCTCCTCTTTCTGAATCCGATTCATATTCTAGGAAGTAGATCCTAGAGTTGCCAGGTCGCTCAAAATTCCTTCCATCATTTGCAACCTCTTCCATGGTTTCCCTCATATTAGTCATTTGCATATAACGTACCATTTCTGGGCAAGAACCCCCATCATGTTCATCTGTCAAATGGAAGATACACATATTAATTTTACTGGGAGGAGATTCAATAGCAAGCCCATATTGTATAGGTGGGAGTTGTAGTGTCTTATTACTAACATTTCCTGGCTGATTATAATTTCTTCTAGGAATATATTGATAAGGCTATTGAAAAGAGGTATTAGCTTTTGGAAATTGTCTCTTTAATGCAATACATCATTAACCAACCTTTGTACCATTGGATCGAAAGAGGTTGAACGCTGGGTGTTTGGTGTCTGAATCTCTTTCTTCCATTTACCAATAGTGATTAAATCATCCTCTAACTCAATAGCTAGTTATTGGGATACTACCAAATCAACTACCCTTTGTCTCCTGAGGTGGAAGCCTATATCAGGGGCATTAAATTAAGAAAGAAACACTTTTGATTATAAGTAGAAGGTCTTTTATTTGCTATAATTTTATTAACAATCTTATTAAATTTTTTGACAAACTCTCTCATAGGTTCATGAATTTCCTTTTTTAGCTACGTCAGTTGAGCAAGTAGTGAATGCTCATCCTCTGCACTTTTGAACCTAGCCTCAAATCTTGTTCTCATATCATCCCAAGTAGCGATTGAACCATTGGGTAAATGGTAAAACTATTTTTCCGTAACATTAGTTAAAGTTTGTACAAAAAGTCTCACAACCACATCTTCATGTTGAATTCCCAATACACTACATGCTACATTAAAAGCATTCAAATGTTCATTAATTGTTGTTTTCCCATCTCCATTGAACTTGGGCAGATTATCTTTCGCTCTTTTGGGCAGGGCATTTAAATTAGCTCCTAAGTTTAAGGGACCTATTGCAGCTCCCCATGGTTGAGCCATTAAAATAGTGAAAGGTACAATGTTAATGACAATAGGTAAGGTAGTTCCGTGTAAGATAAGGACTTGGTAGGTTAGAGATAGGGAAGGAGAAGGAGAAGAAGGGGAAGGGGATCTACTTCTTTCTCGTCTTGCCTAAGTAAGATTATAAAAAATATATTTTTTAAATCTTGAAAAATAGGATCTACCACTCCTCTTCTCAAATATCTAGTATAATGCCTTGATTCCAGCCCGCTCTCAATAAACAATACAAAATGTTCTTCTTCTACTTCACATAGAAAAAATAGAATAAATCATACAAGAATAAGAACCTCATAGGGCAGCCCCATTTACCCTATGATCAGGTGACTAATCTTGACTCTTCGATTCCTCAACAGAGTCACCAAAAATTTATTGGTTTAACAGATTTGTCCTTTTGATGAAATTAATGATATCTTGTTAACTTTGGACCCCTTTCAAAGAACTCAATCTGCAACCAATCAATTGGGTAAACTTAATTAAGTTTCCCTTTGAATTGTATCGGGTACAACTCCCCATTTGATTTTGAATGAATGTAAGAGAACACATTAATAATGAACACTTTTAACCCGAAAGCGTTTAAAGGTATTTTTAACATTTGTACATCACCGTGCCACAAACATTGCTAGAATTTTTTATTTATGAATCTACAAAGTACGTAGACTTTATTTTGCTTTAGATTAAATTCAACACATGATTTTTAAACCACTAAACTAAAAGATACATAAAGGATTTAAAGACTATTGCAGAGTAAACACATGAAAGACAATCCTCAAAGAGATTGATTTTCAAAGACTAAGTACACATATCACAACCTGACAAATGAATCCTTCTTCTATTCACAGATGAAAATAAAGTATTTTCAAAATAGTAATGCATCCCAAGTACTAGGTTCAAAAACCAAAATTTCACAGACCTTTTCAAAGTCTAATGAAAATGTATATCTAGCCACAACCTGGCCAACAATTAACATGGGAAACATGAAATTTTTACTTTTCTGCCTCGCACTTTCAGAGTAGTTTTAAAATAGAAAAACTAAAAACATAACCCTCTGAATGAACTAGCCAAGAGATAATACTAAGAAGATATTTGGCCGAGAAAAAGGCTAAGATGCATTGTTATTGGTTTCAAAAAATATGGTGGCAACAACATTCTTCCAATCCATGTGAGTACAAAATGTGGGAGGCAAACATGAACAATTATTGGCTTCCACACTTCTTTCTCTTCACGGACCTGCTCCACCTAATCAGTGTGATTTCCCAAATGTTTGATACAGAGGAATAAAAAGGATTCAATTTTAGCAATGGTCGACAAATCATTTGAAACTAACGCCTTGGCCTCCTTCATATAATTTATTTTACCCTCAAATGACTCTGTTATGACCTCAAGGGTTTTGATGGTCTTGCCATCTTTTACACATTTAATTCCTATGCATTTAAGATCATTTTGCATTTATGTGATCAATTCAACAAGCTGGTTCATTAGTTTTGCCGACTCACCATATGCCTGTTGCACCACCAAATTTCTCCATTCTATATATTTTTTTAAAACATAAATAATGTTATCATCAAGATATGGCATGGGCTTCTCACTTAAGAATTTCATTACCCCATATGCTTTTATATCCTACATCTGCGCCACCACTGTTGCCCACTTAGCTTCTTCCTTCTTCCAATTTACAATTTTTGTTTCAAGTTCATTCATAACTGATCGAGCATTTTCATACACTTTTCTCAGGTTAATGAAAGAATTTGTTCATGACTTTCAGATTCTCTCAAGCCAATCCATGAAAAATTCGGCAACCATCCTGCATTTTTTAATTTGTTCAAGGACTTTTTGGTTTGTCGGTGACTTTGGATCAAAGGAAGATGGTATTTGGGAAAGGGGTTGTGGGTGTGAATTATTGATTGCATATATGTACTCTACCATATGTCTCAATGTCTCCTTTAACTCTTTCTTATCCTTCTCATCCTTCCAGGTTTGAGTGACAATACTTTTGGTTGATGCCTCTAGATGGTAGACATATGTTGCCCTTGTACCAGCTCCAATGTTCACTTTTTCAATAGTAAAGTCCTTTGATGAAGGACTTTCCGCAACACCATCTATATTAGGACGAGCAATTTCTATTGTCCAATTCCCTGTATCTTCATCGAAGTCTATTTTATATATGGTCTTTAATATTTTAGCCTTTGGATTCATCCTCAGGATCTTGCTGACCATATCATCTATTGGTACTGAAACATGAACTATGTTTCTCTTTTTCTTGGACAGAGTGGTATCTAACAATGAGGATGGTCGCTACCAACATCTTTCTCAATATGATCTTTTGTTGTATCAGAAGTGGATATCATCATATAGCTAGACATGTCAATCTCCTCTACTTCAAGGCTCTCATTAGCACATGTTTCCATATCAGTCACCATGGGCTCCTTTTCTGCCATAATGTTCTCAGGTTTAGGAGACGAGTCCAGGTCTACAATCATTGAACCCTTAGGCTCCTTCTTGCTTTTCCCCTCAATTTTGGATCTTGTAACCCTTGATGATAGTTGCTCTTCTAATGAGGTCTTGGCACTATCCACCTTTAGCCTAACTGATGAGTCACCTGCAAGACAAAGTCCAACATGTCGGTTAGATGAAATATTTCAGACTGGAACAAGGGTTTCTTTAATGGTTAATTTATCAAGCTTCTACTGCCTTAACCATTGTTCAGTCCTACGAATGACTGGGAAGGACCTGGTCCTTATCTAATCCTTCTCATCTTGATTCCAATCAATTTTTGGAATCGAGGTCCTTGAACGGTTTGTATATACTAAGGGTCCATCAAATTCTCTCCCCTATCTTCAACCTCTGAAATGTTCATCTGTAATCTAAAATAACTTATTTGATGAACACTAAACTGAGAGAACATTCTTTTACGCACTTGAAATTCATCAGCACAATCTGCCCAGAAGTCCTCCAATTCAGGTACATGATTGAACCCATCCCTAAGAACCAAATTCTCTCATGCATATCCCTTACTATCAATTTTTTGTCGAAGGGCATAATATTTGAGGTTTGACTTTTTAAAATCAACCTCCAGATTTAGAGCATCTGACATAGTTTTGCAAATGTAATGGCCTAGCTCCACCGGGAACACAACTCTAGAATTATTCTTTCCTTCGGTCTTTTTATCAATGTAGGCTAATTTCTGACAAATTTCTATCAACACGAATCGGTCCAATGCATATCTGGGGAGTCTCATGGGTTCACCTTCAAAGCCACCAACCCTAACATATGTGAACTAGGGAAATTGAATGAAGTAAATCCCGTAAGAGCTAACCAATTGCTTCACTTCCTTAGACATTCACTGGTTCACATTTCCTTGCAACTCAAAAATCAATCTGCCAACAAAAACTTCATGACCCCGCCTGTAATTTTAATGACATCTCTTCGCCTGTAGATGCGGGTAATAATCATAAATCATCATGTTATCAACAAAAGGTTCATGATATAGTCTGGGCCATGGCCTAATGCAGGCTAAGCAGTAAAACAGATATGAAGACATATAAAAATTCTTGCTTCCTAAAATATTTCTCAAATCTTCATGTAGCCCGTCTGCAATCATACTTGCCCAGTCAATGTACCTATTATAATCTAAAATTAATTTGATGAAAAATTACATCTAATCTTCCCAAAAGAGGGCTTGCTGACTACCTTTAATTCAATGTAACAAAATTACAATGTCTCTAAACTCCTTTATCAAATGCTCCTAGGTTAAGGGTCTCAGAATCCTTGAACCACCCTTTTGAAATTTTAGCAACCAATTCCTAGCTATGACACTTTTGTACTAGGATTTGTTTTCATTAAAATAGCCATAAGAAGAGGTGATTGTCCAGTTTTCATAGGCCTCGCAAGCAAGAATTTTAAATACAACCATAATCGTCTCTCTGTCCACACTTAATAAGACCTCACCATTAGCATCCATGATGCATCTATACCTTGTATCATACCGATTCATACACTCTAGAACCAATTATGGGCATTATAAGGCATGCAGAAAGATGACGACTTCTATGAGACCATTATCTACAATTCTCTGCATCATGGGAGAATCGACAAGATTTCTAGCTCTTTCCATAAATTCCTCTAGATCAACATGAGTCAGAGATGTATCCCCAAACTTTGGGAGAGAACTAATTATGACAACTTCGACAACCATTTTGGGAGGTGTTGACTTCATTCTGACAATTCTGCTACTTCAACACTATACTAAGGCAAGCAAATAAACCTAGAACCACTACAACAAGAAATTGAGTAAATATTCTTTTCAATATGTGAAATGAAAGAGATGGCCAAGATTGAACTCACCTGTCATACACTGCGCTGTTTCTGAACTTGAGAAGCAGAGAACTACCTTTCTTTCATTGAGCTGCTTGTTTACTAATTTGACTTCTCAATCAAGATTTAAAGTACTTTGATATGATTAGCATAAAATTTGGTGACATAATCTCCATACTTATTCATGCATGTGAGATAACCTTGAAAAGACATTCTCTGAGGCATGCATTAATTACACATCATCTCGTAAGATTGCCTATCAAAGTAATGATTACTTTCTATCTTTAAAAGTTGCAGCTTGCCTGAAAAAGTGCTACAATTGCTCAAAATATTCCTTGCTGAACAATTATGCCTACCTTCTTACATCACGCCTTCTTTGACTTTTGAGCTTATCAATTGAGAACATCGAACCATGAAACCATCAAACCATTGAACCATAAAGGTTCACTAGTTCAAGGTTCAATTGGACAACACAAAGGGCTAAGACAATTGGACCCAAAACAAACTTGACCGACTGATGACCCTGTTGAACCAATGTACCTATGAACCTTTGAACTTAACAGATTGGTTCAATGAAGGAAATGTTCAACTATCAGTTTTATGACTTATAAAATGGGGCTGAAAGACTAAGATGATTTTGACTACGATCGCAAAAGATTCTCAGGGCGATATAAAGACCACTAAGACAAAATTTACAAGGGAAAACAAATGCAAAATATGAGGGTAACACTAGCAATGCGACATTTTTAAGTGTCTACATTTTTCCCCTCTTTGAGACAATGCTGGAACAACATTGTTTCAAAGAAAAAATAAAAATTTACTGCCCCTGCATGCCCTGACGATATTAGGGTATAATTATGCCCCCTCAAAAAATTGGTCAATTTTTTTTTCAAAATTGAGACCAACTTAACGAAAATGTGCTCACGAGCGATAGTTTCAAGTTTTGCAAAGTTTCGAGCTTGTTTGACTAACCTACAAGAGCATGAAAGTTCATGGGGACCATGAATGTTTTGAAGGGAAAAACCCTAATTTTGGCTATAAATAAGAATTTATAGGTTCATTTAGCTCATTTGCATCCATTGAGTTCTAGAGCATCTAGAGTGATTTCAGAGTATATTGTGAGCATTTTGAACGTGGTGGTAGGAATTAGAGCACAACGACACCTATCTGAGTGAGTCAAGTCATATCAACATCCAACGGGCATAGGTGACATGGTAAGTATCTTGAAAATTTTTGTCGAACTTTTCCTAATTTCAAATGATTTTCAAATTTTCCCGAAATTTCAAAATTTATCCATTTTGCATACGTATGTCAAAAATTTCGTATTTGTGTTATCTTTTGCACATAAATGATTTTTGTTTTGCATACATTAACTGTTTTGCATTTGACTTTACTATTTTGCATTAAATTGTAGGATTTCACATTAGTATTAATGATTTTGAAAGATTTGTAAATATGTTGCATACATTTTAAATATTTCGCATGTGTAATAATTGTATCGCATTTGTAGTAATTGTTTTGCATTCATTGTGTGATTACAATATTCTCTATTTTGCTTAGAATTAGTCTCGTACTTTGACATGTTGATTAATGCTATAATTTTCTATCACTACAGGAGTTATTTGATGTGTTGGGTACTCATCTGAATAGGCCTAATGGCTTGACATTGCATGATTAGTTGACTACTGATGGTATTGCTTTGTATCACCATGTTGGACCATATCATCTTCTATATTTACCCAAGCTTATGATCAACAGGGATCTGCTTACTACTTTGGTTGATAGATGGCACTCAGAGACATGCACCTTCTACTTGTCGATAGGTGAGGCATAAGTGACATTGGAGGATGTGTGGAGGATTCTGCATATACATATTCATGGGGAGATGGTAGTATATGATCATAGGATAGGTATTGCAGCCCTTTATGAGTTTTATAAGTGTAGCAAGTAGGATTTAGGCATTAAGGGGGTATATGAGATCAAATGGGATTATCTTAGTCAAGATTATGATGATGTGGTGATAGTGATGTGAAATCTCATTGTTGGATTATTGGTTCCTAAAACAAAGATGCCATGGCTTTCCTATGGGCTAGGGAAATGCACTTGCAGGTATGATCAAGGAGAGTTGGTTTTATGCTTGGGGTCCTTGTGTGCTTGATATGCTCTATTACCAAATGCATACAGTGGTTTACTTGGGATATACATCTATTAGATTTGGCATCACACTCCTTTAGGTCTGGACATGAAAGCATATTATGTGTCTGAAAAGTAGAATAAGTATCTACAAGCTATAAGACACAACACTTCAATTAAGTCATTACATGTATGGTTAGACATATATAAGCATGAATATGAAAACCATAACAAATCGACCCATTGCCTTCTAAAAGATGCGAGTATAGACTTGTTCTCAGATTTGTATAAGAAATACCAGTGACTAGACTACACCAAGACGAAGGATTTAATCTATATGAACATGATAATAAGCTAAATGGATGCAAGATTATACTAGATGGATGCAAGATTAAGCTATATGAATTACAATAATCATAATCAAACTAAATATGCAAAAAAGATAAACTAAGATGCAATAATCTCAAAAAGAAAGCACAATATCTTCAATGACTCTAGAGCAAACAACTGTATAATAACAATAAATCTCCAGGGTGTTTTGAATGAGAGATGAAGGCTGAATTTATAGAGAATCACAAGAGAGACCAATGGTCAAGATCGATTAGCAATGAGTGGTTGAGATTATTCAAGAAAAAACACAATTTAGGATAATTGAAATAATTGAGAGATTAAATTTAGTTAACCTTCAAATAGATTCCAATTATAGCTTGATTGAAATGCATTCAAATTATAAGTCCGAGTTCGCATTGGAGATAAGATTTAATTAGTTCCATGCACTTGTGATAAAAATAGTGATTCCATGCATATCTTTAATTTATTCAAGAAAGGAGTCTTTTCAATGCAATTGAACTTCTTTTCTCAAAAGCTTTGAGTTCTAATTTTGGAGAATGATTAATAATTCATTTTAGTTGCTTTTCTGAATTCAAGTTATCTTAATTTAGAAAAAGAAATAATATCTCAAGTTTGATTTCTCTCAATTCAATTCTTTTATTTTATTTTCAATTTAACTCTTGCTTTGCATATCGATTCCTCTTTTGTAATAAATTAATTCCTTTTTGCAAATTAATTCCCTTTTGCATGATTAAATGGCAAATTTATTAATTAATTAAATATGCTAGGATATTTAATAAATTAAATAGGATAATTGATCAAAATGATATTATTGGAATGATTTAATTAATTAAATAAATATTTAATTAATATTGAGTAATTCATTTGCCATGTGACATTAATGATTGAAGAATTAATTAATTATGTGCTCAAGGTTTAATTTAATTGCCTTTGGTTAGGACCTTGGTGATGATGTCGAGATTAGGGGCCCATGGTTTAGATGACCAATTTTAAGGTATTACATTTGCCCCTCTTTGAATTAATGTGCGAGCAATGCATTGGTTCAAAGAATAGTTGATGTCTAGCAGATACTAGTTCTGAACTTGATTGGTCACAGACTAGATAAAGACCGAGGTGTTTAGTTTCATTTGAAGCAATGAAACTAAACAGTATTGATTAAAGCGATACTGATCCCAAACTTGATTGAACTAGACATAGTGAGCGAAGATAAATTCGTTCTTGAACTTGATGGATCAAGACACGATGAGCAAAGATAAACTGTCCAACTTGATTTGGTGCGATGAAACTGAACACCTGCTCAGATTGAGCGTGTGATCAAAGATACTCTTTAAAAAATTTATTGAGTTTAAATGAATAATCAGCTTGATGAAAACTGATTAACATTAAGAGATTAATTCAGATGAAGACAAATATCAGCTTGATTTGAAGCGATTAAACTGATATGCCCCTAGCGATAAGGATTTGATTTTCTTTAGTTGAAAGGATTTTTGCTTGACTTTTGATGAAGATTTGAAAATTTTCTCGACATTGAAGATGTGAGGTCATGAGGTCATGAGTATGCCCCTTCAGGAGCGAAATTGAAAGATAACGAGGGTACATGATTATAGGCAATTTTTAGCGATAATTTGTTTTAGCACGAAAAAATGTTTGAGAGGAATATTTGAAAATTTAGCGATGTTTGAGGAGAAATTGAGCAAAAATTTGATTTGAAGAATGAACTTTAGATTCAATGTTGATTCATAAGAAATTGAGCACAAATTGGAGAAAGAATGAGCATTTGATGAAAAGCGCTAAGTGGTCCAATTTGTGTTGAATTGACTAGGATCTTAGATTTTGATTTCGATCTCAAAAATAGAATCAAGACGAGCAAATTAGCTAAGGCTACAATTTTCATGTCCATCGGAGCAAGTTGAAAAATTAGGGTTTTGGCTATATAAGGGGTCCAAGTGTCATTTTCAAGTCATTTTAACCTCCCATGTTTGAAATTCAAAAAGCCTTCTGTGAAGAAAAATGGCCATTCCAATTCAGGAGCAATGATTCGAGCGCCAAAGACAACATAACCGACCATAGAACTACGAGCCATTGGTAAGTGACTAATCTTATGCCTTTTTATTTCATCAATTTTGAATTTTTTATTGAATTTTTTGCTTTTTTGGTCATTAAAAGTTGGGTCACATTGTTTTGTCATGCGATACGATACTGTGTCTCGTACGACAAACTGTCTGTGAATGTTTTGTCATTTGAGGCCCTTAGTTTTGTCGTCTGAGACCTCCCTGTGTATTGTACAAGTGTTTCTTAGAAGACCATTTTATCATGCGGGTATATGTCTTTTGTCGTGCTATAGCTATTCCTAACTCGTGCAAGTTTTTGCTCAAACTGTGAAATATTGTATGGAAAACAGCGAGCACTTCTAAGTGTCCAAACTTAAAAATTTGGTTTTGCAATTGATGTTTAATTTGATGTGTAGCAAAATTTGGATGATTTTCTGATGCTTTGTTATTTGATTCCTGCACGTTCGATTGCCATATTTTCTATTTCAGTGTGTCTATCCTCTGATGATGAGGCTAGTTCGGGAGCTATCTGATGTTGACAAAGCACATATTGAGGTGTGCGGATTTACTCACCTATTGGATATGCCTGACATCTGTGTGAATCATGGGATGCTTACTGCACTGGTGGAGAGATTTCATTCTGAGCATAACACCTTCCATCTACTAGTTGGGGAGATGATCATCACTCCAAAGGATGTGTATAGGATTGTGAGGATTCCATTTGCTGGGGATAAGGTTGATTATGATTCTGCTCAACGTCCTGGTGTATTAGCCTTGAGACACATATTTCATGATGAGGACATCCCTGAGCGGGCCATGACATGGGATGTGATGATGGCTAGGTATAGTGAGCACTTTCCACTGGTGTGTGTTTTAGCAGGGTTCATTGGTTGCTTCGTCATGCCAGATAAGGGACAACAAGGATTTTTGTGTGGTTGGGGAAGGATGCTAGAGAGACTTATGTAGGAGCCTGGGAGGTTAGGGTGGGGTTCTTGTCTATTAGGCCACTTGTATCGTGAGATACATGAGGTTGTTTACAGGGAGGGGAAGAGCATGGTTGTAGGGGTGTTGGTTCTTCAGATTTGGGCCTGGGAGCATATCCCACTTTGCAGACCTATAATGGATGATGCAAGAGATCCACAATAGTCGATTGTATATAGATATTCAGGATATATTACGCAACCCCATCTGGGCAAGATAGAGTATTGGAGACGATAACTGGATGACCTAATTGTTGTCGTATGGAGACCATACAGGGGTCTAGAGCTTTGTGATGACTAATGGGCTGTGTGGCGTGATATGTTCATGACTCATCCTCTTATCGACTGGTCTGTTACTTTTATTGAGCGGTTCCTCGTATCTCAGGTTATGAGGTAGTATGTTAGGCCTCAGGGGATTCCATAGGAGTTTACCACCTACGCTCGTTACAGAGACAAGGAGAGACGAGGATGGCCCCACAGGTTGTCCTATGCATTGAGTATGCAGGAGCTAGCAGGGTTACAACGACTTAGGTGGGACTACCTATATGATGTTGCAGATGCGGGGGTATTGCCCCAGTACATGGATTGGTTCTAGTGGCATCCCTTTCCTAGATTTACTGATCCAGCTAAGCATGCACCTCTTATAGAGGAGGTTGAGGATGATGCTCCTGCACAGGCATAGGTATAGGGATAGGGATAGGGACAGGGACAGGGATAGGGATGGAGAACACAGGCTCCTAGGCAGATAGGTGGTGATCCTGGTGCGAGCAGCAGCAGGGTACCAGTTGGGGGGAGACAACGACAGAGAGGAGAGGGTGGATCCTTGGGAGCTGTTGGGGTTAGTGGGGTGAGGGTAGTGAAGGGTGCAGGAGAGGAGGAGAGAGTAGCTCCTAGACAAGTATGACAAAGGAGGGATGAGCAGGGTGGAGGTGGAGGAGGAGATGGAGGCAGAGAGGTGGTGAGGGAGCAGGGGCAGTTGATGCAACATGGTCTATGAGAGCAAGGTTAGAAGCGTTGCAGTCACAGTTGACTATGGCTTAGACAAAGCTTGCAGAGTGAGATTGACAGCTGGTGGAGCTCAGAGTTGAGCATGATCATCATGTCGCAAAGATGAGGGCAAAGCGAGACACTCTGTAGCTGAAGGTTTTGAACCAGACCAGCTAGGCAGCTTATTATGTGGTAGCGTATAGCGTAGCAGTTCCTGTAGTGCAGCAGGTTGTCCCATATTCGCAGTATATGGTGCGATCTGAGGGAGCTTGGGCACCTAGGAAAGATGCTGGTTAGTAGGCTCCACCTCCTCCACCACTTGGTGATGAGGGAGAGGTAGAGAGCTAGATTTTATAGCTCTTATATTTTGTTAGATACCCCATTTTTTGTAGCCCATATGATTCTTGCTCTGATGGGAGATTGTGTATAATAGTTATATCATTTGTACTCTGAGATATTTATGATTATATATAGGAGATCTTGATTTGACTTCATCGTACTTGTACTGATTGATTTATGAGATGTATTTCTACATGCTTTTATTCTATATGTATGCATATCTGTTCAGTATGGATGTATGTAATGCAAGTGAATATGGATGTTTATTTTTGTTTCTTTTTCATATGCAAATAAATGATGACAATGAGTATCTAGTAATGTAATTTTTCCTTTTCTATGCAATAATATGAATGCAAATGAATGTGTGAATCTATATAAGATGCTTATGTATGCAGCTAATATCTCAATACACAAGTACTCGATCGAAGAAATGATGAAAAAGAGACCACTTAGCCAAGAAGTGATGATGCTTCAAACTCTCATTCAGAAGATAAAGAGATTATTGTTATCATACCACTCGAAATGCACAAAATGTAGAATGAATGCAACCTAAACGTAGTCACTAGATTTGGAATGCTTAATTTTTATCACTGACCATTTAAAAACATAGCAGGCAGATTAGAGTTCCTTTCTTTTCATGTGCAATATTAATTGTCTTGTTCATAATGACCCTTTTTTCGTTCATATCCTTGGACACATTACGCATGCATCCGGATTGCACAATAAATAAATCCCCTCAAAATAGACAAAGAAATGATATGAACCTCCCTATAGCATACAAATAAGCAGAGTCAAGGTATGTGTGACGATTTCACATTGACGTGAAGGCACTTATCATAGACACCCAACTGATTAGATGTTTCCAAATCATCCGAATCATTCCTACAAGAAGAAAACAAAGAAAATATCATGCCACCAATCCTTGCTCCTCTTAGTCAAGATAGACTTCCTCGGGTTACTCAAAGGGATAATAATCGAAAACCAATATAAAAGACAACACTGAAAGAAAATTTCATGCATATCTCGAACTGTTTTAGTGATTGTTTTTAGTAATGTTATTTTTCTTGTTTGCTTAGTTTAAAACTCTTTAGTAGTTAGGAGAAAGGTGAGTGACTCAGAGTGGATGACTGGGTATCACCGACATAAAGTTGACTTGGTTGTTAGTGCTTAGGACACAAAAATTGCTCAATCGATTACCCTAAGACTAGGACATTGATCATTTTCAAGCCATGAGGGTTCCAAAAGAACTAGGATGTCACAAAAGTGACTAAAGGATATGTACAAGTGATAGAAAAGATGCATGAATGTAGTAAATGCCAATGTTGCATTGATAGATGGAGCGCTTGAGTACAAGAGGTGCCTGTTTGCCAGGTTTTCACCTACTTGGCAAAGATTCTTTTTTTTCCTTTTCTCTTTTTTTTTTCTTTTTTTCTTTTTAGGATTTTTTCAAACTTTTCTAGTTTTTAGGATTTTTTCAAGACTTTTTCATCTGGGCAGGTTGCTAGAGTAGAGAATACTAAGTGAATAATTTCATCAAGTGGATGGTTTTGATTGGTTCACGAAGTTCTTCTCCTTCCGATGTTGAGAGCTGATAGGCACCAAAGCTAAAGACTGCAGTAACGATGTAGGGACCCAGCCAACTGGGTTCAAACTTGCCTTTGTTGTCTCAAAACTATTGATTTTTAGGATTTTCTCTCAGAACAAGGTCACCAACCTGAAATTCTTGTTGTCGAACCTTCTTGTTATAACCTTTAGACATTCTCTTCTGATACACTCTCAGATGATCAAATGTCACTTATTAATGTTCACCCAGCAACTCAAGTTCTTGCAATCTAGATATTCTATAGTCTTCATCAGTAACAAGACCTTGCAAAGAAACTCTTAAAGATGGTATTTCCACCTCAATAGGTAAGACTGCTTCAGATCCATACACCAAACAAAAAGGTGTAGCCCTAGTAGGTGTTTTGATACTTGTTCTATAAGCCCATAATGCAGGATTGAGTTGCAGATGTCAATCCTTCACAGATTTGCTTATTGTTTTGTGTAAGATAGTCAATAGGTTTTTGTTAGATGCTTCAACTTGCCCATTACCTTGAGGGTAATATATGGATGACCGGTGTTGTTTGATTTTGATTTTTTCATAGAGCTCGTCTAGATCTTTGTTCTTGAATTTTCCTCCATTATTAGTCATAATGGATGAAGGTATACCATATCTACAGATGATATGGTTAAGAATGAATAGAGCTACTTGTTTACCAGTTGCTTTAATGAGCGAAACCACTTCTACCCATTTAGTGAAGTACTTAGTGGTAGTTATGATAAACTTGTATCCGTTAGATGATGCGGGATATATTTGGCCAATGAGATCAAACGCCCATTGTTGAAAAGGCCAATGTGTAATGAAGGGTATAAGATCCCTTACTGGAGAATGTATGAGATTCCCATGTAGCTGACACTTTTCACAAGTTTTAGCAAACTTTATAGCATCTTTCTCCATGTCTGGCCAGTAGTAGCTAGCTCGTAGTAGTTTCTGAGGTAAAGTTAGACCATTCGAATGAGATCCACAAATATCTTTATGGACTTCCGATAATGCACATTGGGACTCTTCAGTTTCTAGACACCTAAGCAAAGTATCGTCCAAACCTCATATAAATAGATCATTAGCGATGATAACATACCATGAAGCATTTCGGGTTAGGTTTCTTTTCTCATTATGGGTAAGATTTTCAAGGATAATTTGGTCTCGTAGATAAGAGTAAATGTCGTTGTATCGAGATGAGTCATGTCCAATAATAGAACAGACCATCTGGGACTTAGGAGAATCATAGGCAGGGTAATGTAACTCTTCCACCAGGAATTCAAAGCAAAAATTAGATTCTTGTAACTCAGGTATAGATGCCAAGGTGGCCATAGCATCTGCTGCTCTGTTTGGTGATCGGGGAATCTGCTGGAATGATACAAAATCAATTTTTTTCTTGAGATCATCCACCATTCTCTTATAAGGCATCAGTTTCTCATCTCGAGTCTAATATGTCTCATTGATCTAATTGATGATTAGATGAGAATCTCCATAGATGTGTAATTCCACAACCTTCCATTCGATAGCGAGTTTGATCTCATTCACAAAAGCTTCATATTCTGCAATGTTGTTTGTGCAGGGAAAAGAATCTTATAAGCCTTCAGGATTGAATATTACTAAGGAGTGATAATTAGTATTCAAGCACCAAAACCACATTGAGTGAAAGACCCATCAAAGAACAACTTCCAAGATCCTTGAGTAAGGTGCATGATGGATTCATCTAGAAATTCTATATGTAGAGGTTGGCTGTCTTCAAGTGGAGCTTCAACGATTTGGTTTGCAGTTACCTATCCTTTGATGGCTTTGCACTCTACATATTCAATATCAAACTCTGTAAGAACCATGACCTATTTTGCCAATCTTTTGGTAAGTGTTGCTTTATTGAGAAGATATTTAAGCGGATCAATCTTAGCCACCAACTTGATTGTATGTGCCAACATGTAGTGTCTCCATTTCTGTGATGCAAAGACTAATGCCAAGAAATCTTTTTCTATGATTGTATAGTTCATTTCATAGGACACCAAGGTTCTACTAATGTAATAAATAGCTCGTTCCTTTTTATTCTAGTCCTGTTGTGCCAGGAGTGCCCCCAGTGATGTATTGGTATCTGAAATGTATAGAATCAATGGTTTACCTTGGACTGGCAGCATCGATATAGGTAGATTAGATAGGTATTCTTTGATTTGCTAAAGGTGTTGTTCACATTCCTAATCCCAGTTGTATGTTACTCCTTTCCTTAATACTTTTGTGAAGGGTTGAGCTTTATCTACTAGCTGAGAAATAAAGCGTCTGATTGATTGGAGACATCCTTGTAAACTTCTCATTTGACTGATATTCTTCGGAGGTGGCATTTCCATTATAGCTTGGACTTTCTCAGGATTAGCCTCAATTCCTTTCTTTGAAATGATGTAACCAAGTAATTTCCCTGATGTCACTCCGAATGCACACTTTTTGGGATTTAGTCAGAGCTTGAATTTTTCCATCCTATCTAGTATGAGGCCTAGCTCTTGAATATGCGTGGATCTCTTCATAGTCTTTACTAAGGTGTCATCAACACAGTCTTCCATATTCTTATGCATCATATCATGAAATATAGTAGTTATTGCTCTTTGGTAAGTTGCTCTTGCATTCTTTAGCCCAAATGGCATGATGTTCCAACAAAAGGTTCCCCATGCATAGGTGAAATTTGTCTTTTGTTGATCCCTAGGAGCTATTTTGATGTGGTTATAACTGGTGAATCCATCCATTAGTGAGTACATCTCATACCCAACAGTCATATCCACTATCATATCAATGTTTGGTACTGGAAAATCATCCTTCGGACAAGATTTGTTGAGATCTCTAAAATTTGTGCAAACCCTAATAGATTTGTTTGCCTTTGATACAGGTACTATGTTTGATATCCATTCTGCATAGTCTATAGCTCTGATGAATCTAGCTTTTAGCAATTTTTCTAGCTCAGCCTTAAGTAGTAGTTACACATGAGGGTGCATCTTACGAAGTTTTTGTTTGACTGGTTTAACTCCTGGTATGATAGAAAGATGGTACATGATAAGATCAGGATCCAGGCCTGGTATATCAGAGTATGTCCATGCAAAATTGACCTTCTTTTCTGAAAAGAGATTAGTGAATTCTTTCAATTCTTCTGCTAATAGTGATTGAGCTAAGTGAATGATATGTGGTGTCTCTTGACTCCCAATGTTTACTGGTTGAGTTGGCTCAATCAATATAGAAGACCTTTCCTGGAAGTGACTTGGTAGTAGATCAAGTATCTCACCTTCAAGCGCCTCGGAGAGGTTTTCACCCTTAGGCACATCCTTTATTTTATCTATTTTAGATTCTGACACCGTCACAATGTGATTTTCGCCATCAGATCTTTTATTTTTATTTTTTTTTAAAATTTTTGTGACTAAGATACTTGATGTCTCTTTCAGTCATGTTCTTACTTTGTTCGCTGGTGGAAGATTCCATGGGTTCAACTACATTGAGGTAGTAGGATAACGCATAGTCATTGGCAAATATAGGTACATTCATAGGTTGATCTTGTAGACTACTGTCAATTAGTTCTAGATGTACCAAGGATAGATTTTGGACACGTTCGAGGGAATTCATGGTATTGTCATCATAACTATGGATCGAAAAGTCAAGTTCTAGAAGACTACTTTGCGTACATGTCTCGAGACCAGGAAGAGTCAGACATGATCATTGAAGTGCATGTTAATATTTAATTGACCAAATCCAATAGACCTACTTCTAGCATCGTTCTCTACGCCAGCCTGGACTACATATTGTGGTTTGATAGTAACAGGATTAGTGGATAGATTCTCGACATTCATGTTAGAGGATTTAGAGTTTGACGCTGAGTAGGTATTGTCATAAATAGGACTGTTGTTGGAGTCATCAGAGTCATAGGATGAAATTTCTGACTCTTCTTTGAGTGATTGAGTGAATGTATGTATACTGTCAACATCTACATCTTTAATGTTGCAAGTTCCTTCATGATTTGGTTCATTTATCACTTGTATCTAACATACCTGTTGACATAACCTTGGTGGTTCTATGAATCTCTATCGTCTACTCTATTCAGCTTCCGCTGGATTAATGACTGGTTCTATTTCTGTAGCTTCCAATTCTTCTTGTGTATTCCCATACTTGATTTGTTCTATCATATTAGATAGAGATATGGTAGGTGAATACTTTTCTTGTGTTCTTCCCTCTTTCAACTTTCATTCATAATCTTCTTATCTCTTTAGTCTGACTTTTTCTATCTCCTTTTGTAGTTTTAAGTGTATCGGCTCTTGTAAGTCATCTGCGATATCATTAGACTCTTTTGAAGTTTCTATAATAGATGTATCTGAAAGGTGATCTGGACCCCATTCATACTCATTCAAGTCAATCTTCATACTCATTCAAGTCAATCTCTGAATCTTCTACTTGTTGCCTACTAGTGTATGTGACTGGAATTTTTAGTGGTGCAAACAATTCTTTGATTCTATCTACCTCTTCTCTCATATCCTCTAGGACTTTTGTTTCTTGTAGTGTTGTAGCTGAGACCATTGGAACTTGAGTACCAGTTATTTCTTCTCTCTTTATTGCTAGCTCTTCTTGTTCTTTTTCACACTCTTCCTGAGTTTGTTGAGTGCTTACTTCTTGTGATTTTGAAGGCAGTGTCTTTTTCCTCCACTTAGACTTAGAAGCATGTTTTTGGTCTGATGCCTTTTTGGGATTTTATCCCAGTCTCGCTTTATCATTTATAGACTTTGTTTGCAGTTGAATAGGTTCAATAATACCCTCTTGATGTTTTTCTAGAGGACCGATACCTGAATATCCCATGCGTTGAATCATTTTGTAGTCGGGACCATATTGTGTTGGGGAAATCTCACAATTCTGTACTTCTTTGTTTTCACTATCTTCCTTGAAAAGCCATTTAAGAACAACATCCTCTTCTATTTCATCTACAAGGGAAGTAGAGGATTGTACAAAAAGACCATCATATATGATATTTGGAGTTGAAGTCTGTATGCTCATAGCCTCTGATGGTTTACCCAACTGTTTTGGTGATGGAGGGAGAGAGATTAATGAAAGTACTGGTTCTATCTTGTAGCCATCCATGCTAGTATTTGTAATTTTCAATTTTTTTCCTAAGTCTTTCATTAGAGCTTGTGAACTTTCAACTATAGAGGCTGCTCTATTACAAGGCACAAATATATCAACACATTTTGTCAATACATTACAAGGATAATTTGTATCAGCGGGAATACTGACTTCAACTCTGTTGTAAGGAAATTTTAAGCATCGATGGTATGTAGATGGAACTGCCTTCATTTCATGAATCCACGACCTACCCAGTAAGATATTGTATGATAGAGGAAGATCAAGCACCTGAAAAATAACCTCTCTTTCTACAGGTCCCACCCTGATTGGTAATAATACCAGACCTTTAGAGGCCCTTTCTTCTTCATCATAGGCTTTAATTGTTATTTTCTTGGTCGGATCGATGACATTTTTTAGAAAATCCTAGCTATGTAAGCAGACTGTAAGTACAAATATTCAACCTTGCGCCTCCATCTATCAAAACACATTTAACTCGATGTTTATGGATCATAGCTTCAATATACAATGGCTGGTTGTGTGGATGATTTAGCAAGTTGTCATCTTCTTTAGAGAAGGTAAGATACTGAGGTGAAGTCATATGACCCACCATAGACTGAAATTGATCGATATCTAAATCTTTTGGGACATTAGTTGTGAGCAAGGCTTTGTCCAAGATCTCTTTGTGAGCAGAAGAGATTTTTAGTAATTCAAAGATGGAGATTTGACCATTCGTTCTCTTCAACTGTTCGACAATGCTATAGCCAAGGGAGGATGATGAAGCTAGTTGTTTAAATTTAGCCATGGTTGTATCTATTTGTTTGTTTGATGAGGTTGGTAGGTTTGACATCGTTTGAGCAGGAGTTGAAGAACTAGCTCCTTGGAGAGTGACTTTCTTTTGAGCACGGGTCATAGCATTTGCATTTTGTGATTCATGTTGTTTATCTTTGATTATAATTACATTGCAATATTCAGGTTGGGAAGACTCAATCATATTGATCATGTCGTCATTGCTAGTGTAAGTGTAATTGACTTTGGCACCTCCTTTTGATTTTGAGGAATCACCTTGTTTGTAATTAGGTAAGGGATCTTTAAATTCTTTGTGATCAACATTTGTCGCATGATTCCCGACAATAATTTTACCTGTGTCAATGAGATCTTGAATCTCATGTTTGAGCTTCATGTAGTTGTTTGTGTTGTGACCTTTGTTTTGATGGTGTTCGCAGTACTTGTTTTCTCTCCACCATTTTGGTTTGACTTCTAGATCATATGGCCTAGAATTATTTGGTAACGTTATTAGATCATTGCTAATAAAGTCTTGAAAGCAGATTCATATGATTCCTCGAGAGGAGTGAAGTCACGTTTAGGTTTTGAAAGCCAAGATTTCTCTTTGAACCACTCTTTTACTTTCTTCAGAGGATTTTCTGTTGTGGTTTCAGCTGCTTTGAGTGCTTGTGTGCCACTAGCCAAGTTAAATATCATGGGTTTTGAGTTTGTTTTAACAATGTCTACTACTTCATCATTAACAACGTTTCTGTTGTTGTCTTTTCCATATTTCCAATATTTGTTCTTTTCTTTGGAACTAGATCCTGGTTGTGTTTCTTTCCAAAGTGAGATATCTCCTTTCTTTATAAGCACATCTTCAATTCAAAGGGCATTATCTACCATTTTGTTAAATGATGGGTGCACTTGCATCTGGATATTATATTTGAATTCAGGGATTAAGTTATTGACAAAAATATCTATTTTCTCAGAATCTGGAATAGGCCGTGAATATCTAGAACATCTTCCTCCAACATTGAAGGAAAGTGAGAAAGGGATCTCCTATTTTCTGTTTGGTATTGCAAGCTCAATCATAGTGATTGGATGATGAAATTTGTAGGAGTGTTGTTGGAGGAAAAATTGGATTAATTATTGAAAAGTTTTGATACCCATAGGTAGACTTGAGAACCATTCCATAGCTTGTCCTCCTAAACTTCTCAGGAAAAGGTGCATGAGATATGTTTGTTCATGCATGAACTTCATACATGAAGCATAAAATTATCTGACATGGTCTTGAGGATCTGAGGTACCATCATAGTTATCAACTTTAGGGATCTTGACTCACGAAGGAAATGGAGGCATGTATATGTTTTTGTCAAATGGAAATGGGCATATTGTATCCAGAGAAAATTGTTTTGAGGATTTATCCTTGTTTTTCAGTTCTTTGATATATGTCTGTAATGCTTGTAATTGTTTGTTTACCATTGCTAAGGGTGTCTCTTCCTCTTTAGTGATGAGGGTCTCAATGTTATAGCCAGTAGGAAGTTTAGCGCCTTGTTTTGCTAGTTCTAGAAAATAGTCTTTTTTTTCTCTAGCCATGATAACTTTCATCATTTTTTGGAAATCTTTATCCTCTTGACATTTTTGTATATCAATTTTTGGTGGTTCAGAGGCTTCAAATTCGCCTGATGAGGAATCACTGTCGGTAGTATGAATACTGAGGTTGTCATGGGCATCATGTTTAACAACTTGTCTTTCTTGTCTTGTTTCGGATATGGTGGGAGATAAGGGTTGATAAAAAACTAGTGTACCTGATGATGAAGGTTTATTACTGTCAGGATCCCTACGTAAAATGGATTGTTTTGATATGAAAAGGATTGTCCTATGCCTTTGTTAGCTTTCTTATGAACACTTATGGTTTGAGTAGGCATTTTTCTAGCCGATGTGACCTAAAGCTATTTGTGATGCAGAAGTCAAGATCAAATTTGGAGCTAGTTGTTCGTTTAACATATTGATTGAGAGAAGCAACTAAGATTTAGTCTGGTTTTAGGAACGATCTATCCTGTGTAAAACGTTTATCTAAGTTACCTGGTTTGATTTGAGAGAAGTGACTAAGACTCAGTCTAGTTTCAGGAATGATCTATCATGTGTAAGATGTTATCTAAGTGACTTAAGTTTGATAAATGGTTGATTGAACTAGCTGAAAGATGATCGACAAAATCATGCAACACAATAACAAAGGTACACTGTTTAGATTTGTTTATGCTCAGAATGGTGATAACCAGATTTACACTCACTGTAGGCTGTTTTGGGTAAGTTTGACTATTCTAGATTTTTAAAATCAAAGATTCATACGACAAGATTGATAAGACCAAACAATAATTTAATAGTTATAGGATGATATTAAGAATATTTCGTACTAGTTGCTGCCTAGGCTCGTACGACAGGTGGGTATACCTTAGACAACAAACTGATGAAAGAGATGTTTTCTCGTACGACATAGGATCAAGGGTCAAAGGACACTTCCCTAATTAGGATGAAAGATTATCAAATCTCATATGATAGGTAATGCAGGGTTAGATGACAAACTGTAGGGTTTGATGATATCTCATACGAAAATAGGTATGTAGCAGGATGATAAATCAAAAGACTCGTACGATAGTTTGCTGGACAAAGATGAAATTTTGACAAACTGGGTTTTCAATGACTAACAACGACCTATTTTGAGATAGACTGAGTTTTTAATGACTGAGATGGACTAGTTTTTGACATGGGCAAAGTTTTGATCACTGAGTTGTTTATTGTTTTCTCTAGTTTTTGGTATTCCAGTTTTAGTTTTAGGGATGAAAACACAATAAACACACAATATGTATAATGACTCCAATCACAACACACTAACCCTATGGAAATTGGTGAGAGAAGAAAACCTTTTCTTGTTGACTTAGGTACACACCCAATAGCTAATTAGAATACGATTGCTGAGTCTCACGCAATGGATTCTCAATGCTGTATTAGCTGACTCCAAACACTAATGAGGGCACGATATGGCAAGTGTCTTGGGAGAGTTACTATCTTTCTTGCACAAAGATTATCCCCCCTTTCAAAGGTGAACTGGGTAGCCTCTATCTTATAGTTCTTAGTCAAGAATTATGTTCAAAATTACCCCTTGAAGTCACGTAAGCATGATTGAGGCCTATAGCCTGATAAGCTATTGAAACAAGCTGCAGTCACATAAACATGATTGAGATCGTGAGGCCCTACAAAATGCTCGATATAAGAGATCTTAGAGAGAAAACTCAAATAATCTCATCCTCTGAGACTTTAATCACAAGAGACCTATTTATTATAGTGAGTTGGAATGCCTAGGTCCAGTTGTACTCACTTGGGTCGTTCTCACAGGGTGATTACTTTTTCCCTCTATGACAAGCCCATTAAAGGTACACAAATCTCAAATCTAGAAAAAGCCTCAAGGGTCTAGATTTCTGATTGTCTGTACAAACAAGAGCATACTCTCCTACCTCTTAGAATTATCTTAAAACATGAAAGATAGATTTGTTCTTTAACCAGATAACAATTTAGGTTCCTAAAAAATGAATTTAAAAAATACATGATGTTTACGCAAATCTCCTCAGGCAACTTGCAAAGACAACAAATCAGTAGTCATATTGTCTTTGTGCGACAAGCTTATTCTTCGACGAGCATTCTGCAAAAAATTGATTAGGCTGTGAAAATTCCTTAGACAGACAAATAAGAAGCCAGGGTCAGCGTCAGTATGATCAAAATTGAATAAAGATCCTAAAGAATGAAGTTTTCTTTTAACCCAAAAAATATAGAATACCATACAACAATTCTCACCAAGTCGTACGATAATCCATATGAGATTGTATGATACCTACAGTTTGTCGTTCGGGCATGTGGGAAATCTTGTATAATATTTCGCAGTAACTGTATGGAAAAAAAATCTGAAAAGTAAAAAAATTGAAAAATAAGAAAAAAAAAGTTAGTCTTTGAGGCCAAAAGATGTAGTCTTCTGCCCAACGGTGGGCACCAGAAATGTGTGTGTGAAAAGTGGAATAAGTATCTGCAAGTTGTAAGACACAACACTTCAATTAAGTCATTACATGTATGGTTAGATAGATATAAGCATGAATATGAAAACCATAACAAAGCGATCCATTTCTTTCTAAAAGATGCAAGTATAGACTTGCTCTCAGATTCGTATAAGCAATACTAGTGACTAGACTACACCAAGACGAATGATTTAATCTATAGGAGCATGATAATAAGCTAAATGGATGCAAGATTATACTAGATGGATGCAAGATTATACTAGATGGATGCAAGATTAAGCTATATGAATTCAAGCAATCATAATCAAACTAACTATGCAAAAAAGATAAACTAAGATGCAATAATCTCAAAAAGAAAGCACAATATCTTCAATGACTCTAGAGCAAAAAACTGTATAATAACAATAAATCTTCAGGGTGTTTTGAATGAGAGACGAAGGCTGAATTTATAGAGAATTACAAGAGAGACCGATGATCAAGATCGATTAGAAATGAGCAGTTGAGATTATTCAAGAAAAAGCACAATTTAGGATAATTAAAATAATTGAGAGATCAGATTTAGTTAAACTTGAGATAGATTCCAATTATAGCTTGATTGAAATGCATTCAAATTATAAGCTCGAGTTTGCATTGGAGATAAGATTTAATTAATTCCATGCACTTGTGATAAAAATAGTGATTCCATGCATATCTTTAATTTATTCAAGGAAAGAGTTTTTTCAATGCAACTGAACTTCTTTTCTCAAAAGCTTTGAGTTCTAATTTTGGAGAATGATTAATAATTCATTTTAGTTGCTTTTCTGATTTCAAGTTATCTCAATTTAGAAAAAGAAATAATATCTCAAGTTTGATTTCTCTCAATTCAATTCTTTTATTTTATTTTCAATTTAACTCTTGCTTTGCATATTGATTCCTCTTTTGTAATAAATTAATTCCCTTTTGCATGATTAAATGGCAAATTTATTAATTAATTAAATATGCTAGGATATTTAATAAATTAAATAGGATAATTGATCAAAATGATATTCTTGGAATGATTTAATTAATTAAATAAATATTTAATTAATATTGAGTAATTCATTTGCCATGTGACATTAATGATTGAAGAATTAATTAATTATGCGCTCAAGGTTTAGCTTGGATTCTTAAATCCTCATTAAATCCTCTAACAAGGTGGTCCATTAGCTTGGATTCTTAAATCCTCCAGCAAGGTTACTCCTAATAGGGTATTGTGCTTTTTAATCAAGGCATACTTGTAGATCCCTTAACCGGGTGATTCCTAAACAGGAATTAGTTCTTAACAAGAATTATTGTAAAGCTCTAACAGGGTTTGGCTCCTAACAAGGCAGACTTCAAAAGAGTTTAGATAGCTATCTTTGTGAGTCCCATCTCACCGTGGTTTTTACCTAATTGGGTTTTCCACGTATAAATATTTGTGTCAAATGGTGAATGCTTTTGTGGATATGATGTTACATTATTAGATTAATTTCTGATGAAGTATGTAAGATTATGATTAAGCATTGTTGATTTACATAAAGGTTGAAGTTGTTTACTATTAAAGTTGCCATAATAGTTAAACCGGTTAATGTTAAGTATTCTTATGAATATTGATCTTGACTAAGATATGTTTACTTTGTTTGACTGAGTTTGAGTTTGGGAACTTTGTATCAGTTTTTCAATATACTGATTCACCCCCCCTCTCAGTATTCTACTGGATACTTATTCTTTCATCATACCATGAAGGTGATCTTGGAGGATGGGCTCCCATGAAAGGGTGAGATGCTAGGAGAGGTGGATGAGGAGGAGGCAGGGTGGGGAGACTAGTGGCCCTTGTTGTTGAGGCAATTGGGGAGGAGGAGGGAGGGGATACAAATGTTGATATTGGAGGGGATACAGAGTTAGTTGGTGATGATGATGAGTCATCACCAACATCATCTATCTTGGAGGGCACAAAGACTAGCAATAGTGATGAGTCAGATATGGCTAAGCTAGAGGACGTTCCTGTGGGAGAGTACGTAGCACAAATTGGAGATCCTAGGGTTATGAGAGCCTAGATTTAGAGCTTAAGGGATACCTTGGATATTGAGAAGCAACACAAAAGAGAGGATTGGACTTGGTTTAGACATGATTAATTTGGAGGCATGGATGCAAGAGCATGATTCCTTGATAATTGAAAGAGACAGTCTTCATATAGCTCAAGATTTAGCAGTAGCAGAGTGGGACCTTTCTTGCAGTGAGTGAGATGATGTCATTAGACAAGCATAGTTGTGTCTTGATATGTATGATCAAAATTTCACTGTTGGGACTGGTGTTCATGTTGGAAAAATGGTGTCTCAACCTTGCATTTACATAAGGTTACTATTTATAGTAAGTTTTTAGTTGAGAACAAAATAGTGTGATATTTTCCTCGAAGCTTCTAGTTGAATAGATAAGCATTCCAGTAAAGTTACGTCACAAGATAACAACTAGTTTTGAATATATATATTTTTGTTTTGTTTTGGAGGGGTCTAATGAAAGGTTTAAATTTGATTTTGAGGACTTTAGAGGCCCCAAAATGCATTGAAAAGTGGGCGTAAACAACGTAGAGGTTTACAACACAATAGAGCACTTCGCGAGCTTTTTGACGCTTTAAACGGTTCGTCAATCGAACAAACGGTTCACAAGTTATGGCCTCCAGAAGTTTGTACTCCTGAAATAGGAAATATAATTTGTATCAGACACAAATGCGTTGTAAAATGGAGGGACATGTGTTGATGTGTCTTGTAACATGTCATAGGGAATCTAGAAGGGAGATAAGGTCAACTACACCTTATTGGGTGGTTTTATCCCATGGTTTTGTAATACCGTTTGATGGTTTCTTTTATTGTATCTCCTATATATGAGGTGCGTGAGATAGAGATTGTGTGTAAGAGTCTTATGGCTATTGAGTTACCTTTGAGTCTCTGATTAGTGGTACTCCTATGAAGATATTTCTCTACAAGCATATTGTAAAATGTTTTGATTGCTAAATAATATATTGGGCGACTTTTGGAGTGTAGGGTTTTTCTCCCGAAAGGGTTTTCCCCACGTAAATCACTATGTTATGGTTTGAATGTTATTATATCTATTTCTATTTTCTAAAATTGTTGTAAATATCTATAAAAGTTTTTGCATTACCCTCCTCTCAAGGTTAGTGTAGGAAACAATTTTTTTTGATCTTGTTGTAGGAATTTTCAAATGGCATTTGTCATGGAAAATAGAGGTGGAGAAATTTAAAGGAACAAATTTTGAGATGTGGAAGCTGAAGATGGAAGATATGCTAATAGATCGATATCTATGGGATATTGTTGATGCTAATGTCCAAATGCCCTTAAATGCTATTGTTAAGGCTCAGTATGATGTTATGGTAGACTCTGTTCTGATCAATATCGATGAAGAAAACACTGCAAAGAAACTGTAGGATAAGCTTGGTGAAATGTATCAAGAAAAATCTTTATTAAATCAGATTTTCTTGAGGAATAAATTGTATTCTTTGAAGATGGAAGAGGGTGGATAAGTTGCAAATCACCTGGAAGCATTCAATATGCTAGTGGCTCAATTAGTATCTGTTGGTGTTAAGATGAATGAAGATGAGAAATGCCAGATCTAGCTTTGTTCTTTACTTGATTCGTGGGATTCTCTTGTTATGGCTATCGGTAGTACTTCTATTTTTTGAAGTCTGAAGATGTGGTGGGTGCTATAATTGGTGAAGAGATGCAAAGGAAGGTATCCCATAGTTTGAAGGAAGTCCTAACTATTCATGGAAGACCTAAGGAGAAAGACAAGAAGAGTGAGAAGTGCGATAAGTCCAAATTGAAAGGAAGATTGAAATCTTCTGGAAAGTCCAAAGTCATTTGCTGGAATTGCAGTAAACCAGGTCACATCCATAAGGACTACAAAGAAGAAAATAAAAAGAAAAAGAAAAAGAAGAAGATTGATTCTAATTCTGAGTCCAAGAAGGAAGATAGTGATGCATTAATTACGACGTTGGTGACTCATGTAGGTAATGATGCCTGGTTAATTGACTTAGGTGCATATTTTCATATGATTGCCAATAGAGATTGGATTTCTGAATATGAATAGTTTAATGGAGGTAAGGTGTACTTGGGTGATGATTCACATTTAGACATTGTTACTCGAGGTAAAGTTAGAATCAGGTTTTTCGATGGTAGAATAAAATGGATTAATGGTGTCCTGCATATCTATGGTTTAAAACAAAATATGTTATTTGTGAGCAAAATGATAGATGTGGGTGTGTAGGTAGTCTTTTCTGAAGTATGATGTAACATAATTAAGGGTGCTATGGTGCTATGGCAATTGCTAGAGGTGTCAAGTTCGACACTTTGTATAAGCTAGACGCATACACTGTTGAGTGTAATAACACTTATGTAAAAGGTAAATATGTGGAAGATTTGAGGTTTCACCTTTAGTAGATGGAAATGGGTTTTGGGTACCTAAGGGTTCTCTTTCTTCTGAAGCAAAGTCACCCACAAAGAAGACTATGTTATGTCACCAGAGGCTTGGCCACATTGGAGAAAATGATCTAAGGACCTTGAAAAATGAAAACCTTGTTGAAGGTTTGAGTGATTGTAATGTTGAATTTTATTTCTGTGAGTATTATATTTATGGAAAACAAAACCACATTCAATTTCACTCAAGTTCTCATAAAACTTATGGTGTTTTGGATCTTATTCATTCTAATGTGTTTGGTCATGTAGATGTTCCTTCGATTGGAAAATCCACATATTATGTTTCATTTATTGATGATTTTAGTAGGACATGGGTATATTTTCTAAAGAGTAAATTTGAAGTTTTGAGTCGATTTAAAGAATTTAAAGCAATGGTTGAGTTGTATATTGGAAAGAAAATTAAAATTTTGAGGACTGATAATGGCAGTGAATTTTTCTTTAATGATTTTGATAGATTTTGTAAAGACCGTGGCATTAACAGACATAAGACAACTCTATATTCTCTATAGAAGAATGGAGTTGCAGAAAGAATGAACAGGACACTGATGGATAAGGATAGGAGTATGCTGAGTGGTGTTGGTCTAGAATTAAAATTTTTGGGCTGAAGTTGTTGCCATTGCTTGCTTAATAGGTCTCCTACATCAACCCTTGTTGATAAAATGCCTATGGAAGCATGGTCGATTAACAAGCCTTCATTGAGACATCTTAGAGTTTTTGGTTGCAAGGCATATGCACATGTGCCAAAGGAGAAGTAGACAAAGTTGGAGAACAAGGTTGTGAAATGTATCTTCATCGGGTACATTTATGGTGTGAAAGGATACAAGCTTTGGGACCCTGTTGCACAAAAGGTAATTCATATTAGAAATACTATTTTTAGAGAAATTAAGTCTCATTCTATTACATTGCAGCCAGAATAGACTAAAAAGGAAGATGTGATTCAATTTCTATCTACACTTGAAGGAGTTGAATCAAGACCCCTAGATAGGTAAGAAGTTGAGGAGAGATCATCAACCTCTGAATCTTCAAACGAGGAGGAAGAACGTGCAACTCAGCTTGTTCAAAGGTCTACAAGACATAGACAACCACCTGAAAGGTATTCACTTGGTGATTGAAGATGTATTTTTGCTTTGAATACTAATGCGGATGAACTGAAATATGTAGAAGAGGCATTAGGTATGAATGATGCAAAATCCTGGAAGATTTCTATGGAAGAAGAAATGGAAGCTTTGAAAAAGAATGATACATGGGATCTTGTACCATTGCCTGAAGGATGGAAGCTTGTTGGTTGCAAATGGGTGTTCAAGGAAAAGATTGGTTCAGATGAAAGCATTGAGAAGTATAAAGTGAGGTTGGTTGCAAAAGGATACTCTCAGGTTGAGGGTGTTGACTATGATGAGATATTTTCTCCTATTGCCAAAATGACATCCATTAGATTTTTGCTTTCTATTGCTGATGCTTATGATTTAGAAGTTTAGCAAATGGATCTAAAAACTGTTTTCCTTTATGGTGATTTGGAGGAGGATATTTATATGACACAACCAGAGCACTATATGGTGAAACGTAAAAGGAATTTGGTCTGTAAATTAAAGAAATCCTTGTATGGCCTCAAACAGAGTCCTAGGATGTGGTATTAGAAATTTGATACATATGTGTTGAGTTTTGGATTTGAGCATTCTAAATCAGATCACAATGTTTATTATAAATTTGATGGCAATCATTTCCTGTACATTGCATTGTATGTTGATGATATGTTATTCATTGGTAAAGGGAAATGCATGATTTCAGAACTAAAGTCTCAACTCACTGCTAAATTTGAAATGAAAGATCTTGGTGCAGTGAAACATAGTCTTGGGATGGAAATTAAAATAGATAGAGTGAACAAAATTCTATGGCCAGGCCAGAGTAAGTATGTGAATTTAGTGTTACAAAGGTTCAACATGCAGAATTGTAGACCATTGTGTGTTCCTTTTACAGTTGGAACAAAATTATCTATTGCAGATTGTCCTACATCCCCATAGGAGATGGAAGACATGAGCAGAGTGCCTTAACAAAGTGCAGTTGGAAGTTTTATGTATGCTATGGTCTATACTAGACCAGACATTACCCAAGTAGTGGGAGTTCTGTCAAGATATATGTCTAATCCTAGTAGAGTTCATTGGGATGCAATCGAAAGAGTTCGGATATTTGAAGGGTACCTCAGAGTATTCTTTGTGTTATCATGGTAATTTGGTTGGAGACAAGATTTCCCTTGATATTCATGGTTATGTGGATTCAAACTGGGCAGGTGATATTGATAGCAAAAGATCTACTAGTGCTTATGTGTTTACTTTATTTGGTGGTACAATTAGTTGGATGAGTAAGCGATAGGCTAAGGTTATTTTCTCCACTACTAAAGCAGAGTATATGGTAGCTACTTATGCTTGTAAATGAGTCATTTGGCTTAAGAGACCGTGTTTAGACATTTGAATAAAATAAGGAGCCATGACAATTTATTGTGATAGTCAGAGTGCAATCGGCCTAGCTAAGAACTTGACATTTTATGCCTGGACCAAGCACATTGATGTTTAGTATCATTTTGTCAGATATATGGTCGAAGATGGCAGAGTGAAGTTGGTTAAGGTAGAAAAATTGATGAATGTTAAAAATTCTTTAACTAGGGTTGTAAGCACAAAGAAGTTTAGATGGTGTTCGAAGTCTATGGGCCTCATGGCCCCTAGCAATTAATTCATTGTGTTGTTACTCCCTTTGCTCTTGCAAGGTGTTTGACAAGTGGGAGATTTGTTGGGAAAATGGTGTCTCAACCTTGCATTTACATAAGGTTACTATTTATAGTAATTTTTCATTTGAGCACAAAATAGTGCAAAATTCTCCCCGAAACTTTTGGTTGGTTAGATAAGAATTCTGGTAAAGTTACATCGCAAGATCACAACTAGTTTTGAAGATATTACATTTTTTATTTTGGAGGGGTCTAATGAAAGGTTTAAATTTGATTTTGAGGACTTTAGAGGCCTCAAAACACTTTGAAAAGTGGGCATAAACAAGGATAACTTTAATAAACCCACCGGGTAAAGTTGTAAGATCCTAGTGAATCTTTCAATATTTTGGGGAAAAATATTAAAAAAATTTGGCTATTTTTTTTAAAATCGGGGAAAAATATTATTTCGTTGGCAAATTTGTCTTAGTTGCATAAGAATTTTATGAAAATTAAGGCGAATTTTTCATTCTTTCTGGGAAAAATAATTAATTTTAATGGTGAATCTTTTTCTTTTGCGTGATTTTTTTGAAAAATTAAGGTGAATATTTCATTATTTTTTGGGGAAAAATAATAATTACATTGGAGATTTTGTTCATATTGCATGAAAAATGTGGAAAAATTAAGGCGAATAATTCATTATTTTTTGGGGAAAATAATAATTAAGGCTAATATTCCATTACTAATTGGAGAAAAAAACTAATATAGAAAACACATCACATCTTAGCTACAAGTGTCCTGCATATCCGTATGAAATCTTTTAGAAAGCCTCTTTTTGGCATGTATGAAATCTTGATCGAGGACTATCTGCTATCTTTTTGCATAGAAAACTCAAAACACTGCGTGTGTCAAAGGAAGAAAAATACGGAGGATAGCACATATTTAATATTCAATGAGAAGCTACCAATATTAATTTGTGTCGAGGTTTGTGAGTCATGTACATGTGTCAGGACTATTGGAATGAAAGATTTCTTGTGAAATGGGAGAAAAGTACATCTCACATAGATTAATATAGTATATGGAATAATCCAAAGTATAGACTTGACAGTCAATTGCCACCACTTCACAAATCAAGAAATAGGGTCATTATTTGCACGCTGCATTTCAAAATGTAGAAGATATAAGTTATATCATTCACATGTTGCATTTTAGAATGTAGTGATGGTATGATGAATCAATAAGGATCCAGATAACTACTGAGAGGGGGAGAATCAATAGATAGAAATTGACTAATCTTTCACCAAATTTAATAATGATCTCACAAGTCAATCTCAGAACTAACTAGTTCAAACACTGAACTACAAACTTCGATAGCACTGTCAAGTATACTGGTTGACTGTCATAACAGAATAATAGTAACAGATCTAAAACTGTCAAACCATTTAACAAAAACATCCAAATACTTTACTAACAATAGTAAAAGCATATTTCAGATTATTGTCGGTCATCATATCATATCTAAGTGGATTTAGTAGTTAAGCAAATTAACAATAGCAAAAATAATCACAAAAACCATTCACCACTTGACATAATGATTTTGATGTGGAAAACCAAATGGGAAAAACCACGGTGGGGATGAATACCCACAAGTATTATGAACTCTTCTGAAGTTCGCCCTATTAGGAGCCAAGCCTGTTAAAGCTTTACAAAAAGTCCTATTAAGAACAAATCCTATTAGGGACCACATGGTTAAGGGATTGACTATAATTCCCTATTAGAAGCAATACCCTGTTAGGAGTAACCTCGGTAGAGGATTTGAAATCCAAGCTAATGGATCACCTGGTTAGAGGATTTAGATAGCAATAAGCCTGTTAGAGCTTACCCAGTTAAGGGATTTGATTGTTGTAATTGTTAGAGAACAACATGGGTTTGTTGATCTAGTAAATAGAAATACTCTTCTTGATCAGATCCTTCACATGCTTCTATCTACCTTCACACATACTTCAGATACACCTTCTAGTTTGGCAACCAATCACACTTACACTTAACCAAAATTGCCAACACTACAACAAAACAACTCATCGACCTTATAAGAAAAACAATAGGTCAGTAACACATCACAAACCTAAGATCTCATAGAGATTACAAACAAATTGGTTCAAGTATGACTGTTGGATTACATAGCAATCATTGCACATTATTCAAGATAACCTCGACTGCTCCTTGATTACCATTTCACCGATTCTTGTAACTCATCATGTAGTTTCCTCTTCATGCAATGTTCTCGCTCATTCCCACGATAAAACCGTTATCTCTATGCATGAAAAACCATTTGAAACTCTTCACATATAATATGCATATGTGGCATAATCATTACCATTCATTATTTGATCATAAACCAATACAACCGATTCACCAAGCTCCATCGGTTAGGGTTTAGCACATCAACAGGTAGGGTTACCAGTTGATCTCATTGCTTCTCAAGTAATACCAGTTTCCTTCACTAGATAACCTACCAGTTGCAAAAAATATATCATAACAACATCATTACTAGTTTTAATTGACATAAATGACAACACAATAGTTTATCAATGCAATTCTTCATGCAAATGCCAACATGTAGAAGATAAACATTTTCTAGAGATAAGTTTTTTAGGAAGTGTTGTTGTTTTGCTTGCTGAGGTTTTAAAATGAAGTGCATAGAAGGTGCAGTTAAATTTTGGCATAAGGAGATATGATTGAAGGTTTGAAAGTGCCATGAAGTAAATAAAATTAATGACTTACCTTGTAGCCAAAGGGTTATTAAAATAACCAAAGATAACTAGAGGGTTATTAAAAGGCTCAAGTGCAACTGCAGGCTTCAGCTGCAGTTGCAAATAATTCCGATCTCTTTGTCAACCTCTGTGTCTCCCTTATAATGGGTAGAATGCAGAGAGAAAGCTGGATGAAGACATGGGAGATGCGGTTTTGGAGTCAAGCATCCCTGCTTGATCAAAACTCTCAAAGTTCTCCCTTACCAAGAAATGCAATGAAAATCTTGTATCCCGGTATTCTTTGCATCAATAACCACAAATGTGTGATAGTGGCATGGCTCATAAGGTAGTTCACATTCATGGAAGCTTTCTGTGTCTCTAAACCAAAGCTTTCATGAATATTGGTCTGGAGGTTTTACGATATTGGAGTACATGTTACACATTCTTGCAAAAGGCTATTAGCTTGTTGCATTCCTTATGATTATAAAAGGAATATCAAGATTGTAAAGAAGGATTTTGTAAATTTCTCATCTCTGGGGAGAGTAGAACTAGAAACGAGGCTTTGTCTTGTCTAGTGTGTAGGATGGTTTCATGGTGAAAGAATGTACACTTTCTTTCAGTAGTTTTTCAATTAGTTCATGAATAGACTACTATATTTATTATTGTTGCTAACATTGTCTTCATTTGTACTTTCAGATATTACATGAATGGTGAATCAAAATATTAAGGATATTTTGTTTTGTCTTGGAAATTTCATTGTCAATATTTGATTGTGTAATGTGAATGTGGATTTCCTTCAAGGAAGGAATTACATTCTATTTGCAAGTTACTGTAAGTCTGGAGTAATGTAATGGATCTATAAGAATAGTTTGTGCAACTACACATGAAGTTGTATTATTGCTAGGCATTAATGCTCAAGTGACTCACTATTATGAAATTATCTGCTATTTGAGTTTGCATTCTTGATCTCATATTGAACTCCAAGATCTGTTTCAGAAATACATCAAAATCAAAGTGCAATTTCCTTTGTTTAAGAAATTCATCAAAATCAAAGTCCAATTAAATGTAGAATAATTAAGGCGCATCTTTCACATTTTTTTTTGGAAAATAACCCATATACAAAGTGTACTGTATATCCATTGGAATTAGAAACATATTTTTTAGCACATATGAAATCTTCATCTCAGATTCTAAGCGATCTTTTCGCATAGAAAACACTCCTATCAGAGGACTTTATGCTTCTCATTTTGATGAAGAGTTGCATTGGTATGGATGTTAGTTTGTTCTTGAAGAAAATATTAAATTGATGGTTAAATGATTATAATAGACTATTGAGTTTTGATCCTTTTATTAGATGGCATGAAGAGTTGCATGCCAACATGGAGAGTTCTGATTCTTTGGAAAGGCAAAAAGGTGAAAAGGAATATTTAGAACTTCTAAATTTAGAGCTTCGAGGTTTTTCATAAATCGGTAGCAGTTGAGTTGATCAAGGAGCATTATAGATATTTCCCTCTACACTTGTTCAAGAACAGTATCAGAAATGGAATGCCCATATGTAGATTTTTCATGTGTGTTCATAAGATATAGGTTTAATGACACCGGGTGGAGAATATTTCAAGAAGGTTGTGTTATAGCAGTACAACAAATTGCTTTGTAGCTAAAGGGACTTTCAAATCGAAGGAGGTAGCTAAAGGGATTTTCAAAGGCCATCTACAACTGCAGATGGCCTTTCCTTGGCTGCCTACATTTTCCCCCTCGTCTCCTAAATCCTAAGAGCGAGAGGGAGTGAGGAGGAGAACGAGGACAGGGAAGAGTCGGCTCTAGAAAAGAGCCTATTTAGTTAAAATTGATAACTAAAGTTGGACCCCTATTATGATTACAATACCCATCTCTGGAGCTCATCCAATAGTTTTTATAGCTAGAATCTTGCATCTATAAAAATACTCCTCTAGTTTTTATAGTTAGAATCTTGCATCCATAAAGTTGTCAACAATGCGATGGTGGCATGGCTCAAGTAGTTGAATTTCAACAATATTTTATTCTTCACTATGGTCCATGATAGTTTCATGATAGTTTTAGTCATATAGTTTGATAATTTATCATGTTCTATTTTAGGTTTCATATTGGGAATAAATCATTTCCATGCGTATAAAACAAACTTATGTCAACTGGGAGCATGACATTTGTATACAACCTGAAGCTTGTTGCATTCCTTACTCTTATAAAAGGAATTCCAGGGCTATAATTAAGAGAATTTTTTGGAGGGAATCTTGGTCTCTTTCGAAAGGGTATAGTAGTAGTGTCTAAGTCAGAATGTGGAGTCTTCCACAGTGAAGAATGTATATACTCCTTCAACAATATTAATTAGTTTATGATCTGTCATGACAATTAATACAGATATGGTCTGTAGAATGTACTTCTTGATCTCACATGAATAATAATATCATGGTTTTGTTATTTGTCTTTGAAAATCTCTTGTGAAAGTAAAATTTTGTTTGAGGGTTTATGTAGTTGTATAAAAGATTAGAAAAATAGATATATATACTATTAATATATATTGCGCAAAGCAACTTATGGTAAGTGTGCATTTAATGAGACATTTATGCTGAAGCTGATCAAATTCCTTTAAATTGGGCATTGGGGTATTACCATATTTTCACATTACATGTTCGAGTTGGAAACACTGAGGTGGGAGTGATGGACACACTAATTATGCTTAGGGAAACAAAACCGCATACAACATTTGTAGGTGAAGTAATAAATAAACGGTTAGGGGGGTCTTAGTGAATGGCCACCTGTACATAATGCATACGGTCAAGACTATAGTACCCCTCCTCGTTTGAACTTATTAGACTCATATTTTATTATTGTTTACTTTCAGTGGATACATTACCATGATGTGTTATTCAGACTTATATGACATTATTTCATGCTTTATCTGGATATGAGATGCATATTTTTATTTGCAGTATTTTAGTACTTGTGATTTATGGCATTTTATGGATTATTGCTATGTACTGACACTTTACTTTATCTATGCAATGTGTAATTATATGTTGCGTGTCTGTGAGTGTATTGGATGCAAGGGGACGATTTTCCTTCACTCACTCTAGTGAGACAGGGAACGTCGTGATTCTCCTTCATCAGTGTGTATGTCGTGTTTTCTATATTGTATATATGCATGTGTGGTTTGGTGATGCAGGATATTGTAGGTACAGGGTATCATCTCCACTTGGCTTCACAAGTCTGAGCGTGCCTTATATTGTCCGATGGAAGTGGAGGAGGTAGTAGTTGACCCTATTTTACCCAGTTACACTCTTGTGAGTGTCGTTAGTTGGTCATCCTATCAGTTTGTTGGCCTTCGTGTATTGTCATTTGACTTTTTCTGAGTCTTTGCTTGGGGTTTGTTCAGTTTGTGTGTTTTAGTGGATTTAATTAATTAGTTAATTTTATGGAGTTATCTCATAGTTGGTATTTTTGAATTATGTATTTTATGCATTGAGATTATAAACTTAATTAATTAAAAGAAGTTATTAAATTAAGTTGCAAGTTGCATGATATTAGAAATATATTTTATTTAAATTTTAGAGAAAAATAAATTAGATTAACTTCATTTATTGTTTCCTAGAATTTTAAATAAATAAAAGAATAGCAAAATAAATAAATAAATGAATAAAATAATAAATTAGAATTAAAGTATTTCTTTAATTCCCCTTTTAGGAAGATTTTTTGAAGCAATCGATGGCCTGAGTGCAGGGAGCTATGATGGCAGAGCTAGGGTTTTGACGCCCTAGCTCACAGGCGTAGTTGTAGTCGTCACAGAGGGAGAGGGCAGTGAAGGGTGTCAGGGGAGAATAGAGGGGGGAGCGGCTGCAGGAGGAGGGGCTTCTGTAGTGGTCATCGGGGGGAGTTTTGGATCTGCGGGGGTGCTGGGTTTCAGCCAGCTGTGTGCAGTGTGTTCCCCGTGGGTCTCCTGGGGGGTTGGGGGGGCTCATTCGGCCTCTTGGGTAGAGCAGTTTGGTAGGGGGTGTTTCTTGAAGGGCTGCACTTTCTCAAGGGGTTTTGGGGTTTGATCATTGGCGATCTTTTGTCACCCTATAATTCTTCTTGCGATCCAATGATAGGCTTTGGTGGTGAGGCCTCACAGGTGGCCCCAACCATGGACTTCCATGTTGCGATGGGATCAAAACCCCCACTTCAGAATATGAAGACATTTTCCAATAATATTTTCACCTCCGATACGGGGTCTGGAAGTGCTGGCAGCTCTCGCCTCATGAAGATTAATGGGTGTCTCGAGAATTGTAGTGAAAGGCCGAAGCTGGTTATTCCCCTTGAGATGATAGTTGAAGATGTAGAGTACTTTTCAAACCACTCGCTTTATTGCAAATTTTTGGGAATGAGGGTTTCCCTGCCGTTCTTGGAAAACTAGGCGCAGAGGACATGGGCACCGGAAGGGGAAATGGAGATCATGTTGCTGACAAATAACTATTTCATGGTTACGTTCAACTGCATGGAGGATTGGAATAGGGTCTTTGAAGGAGGTCCGTATTTTTACAACTAGGTGGGATTATTCATCAAACCTTGGCATGTGGGGTTTAATCCTTTAGAGGAGCTCCCAAATAGAGTTCCGGTGTAGGTTCGGTTACCACATCTTCTAGTGGAATGCTGTCAAGAGGATGTGCTTCGGATGCTTGCTGCTCTGCTTGGGAGGCCAGTGGGATCCTCATTGCAAACTCTGGGGAGAAAGGTACTGACCTTTGCACGTATCTGTGTTGAAATAGATCTTAGTAATTCCCTGCCAGATGCTATAGATATGTGTGTAGGCTCTTATTCATGGGTTCAACAACTAGATTACAAAACTTTACTATTTTGCTGTCGTCTGTGTCATGAGTATGGTCATTTACAGCGTAAGTGTCCTAGATTCAAACTGATAGTGAGACAACCTCAGCAGTCAGATCCGAGCTTTGATAGGGCTGGGAAGGGGAAAGCTGTCATGTCGGATGTGGTGGAGGGTGCTAATGGTTTTGTCTTAGTTAAGACAAAGAATAGGAATAGAGGAAAAAAGAGACCCTTACAGGAAAGATGTGAGGAGGATACCTTTAACAGATTTGAGGCCCTGGATGACTTGAGCCATCAGGAAGTTAACCCAGGGTTAACCCCTCTCAATCAGGGTGAATTAGGAGAGGTGCTGGAAAGTGTAATGGAGGAATCTTCCCAGACCTTGCTAGTGGTTGGAAGCCAGCATATGGAGATGGACCAGACAGTTGGGGCTCAGTTAGGCCTGGCTCCCGGTATTGAGGCGAACCTAGCTGAGGGGGAGGGTTCTCTGAAAGCTTCAAAATTGGAACTGGTTGGGGCTAAAAGTAATAAGTCAGCCATTCACCTGGGCCTACATCAGAGAGATATTAAGAAAAGTGCTTCAGAGAAAAGCTCAAAGGTTGGCAGAAAGAAGGATCTGGATAAGATCAAATTGATGGGGGAGAATTTGGTTGAGTCAGGGTCAGTGAAGACTTTGGATTCACACTTTTCCAACCCTCCTAAATGATTGTGCTCTCATGGAATGTAAGGGGCTTGAACAATGGCCCTAGACAAAAAGTTGTTCGGGATTTGATTAGGAATCACTCTCCTGATATCCTTTTCTTGCAAGAAACTAAACCTACCATGGATAGTATGATGGGTCTCGTACCAAAGTTGTGGGGGCAAGGCGAGTGTCAGTGTGTTGGGGCAGCTAGTTCCTCAAGAGGGGTGGCCTGTCTTTGGAACCCTTTAAGGCTCCGCCCTATCTGGTGGGTTGCCTCCAGATCCTCTTTATCCCGAGTGCTGGCTAGTTTTGAGACTGGGGAATTCATCTTGTTTTCGAATATCTATGTTCCCACTAATTTTCAGGGTAAACAAAGCTTATGGTTACATGTTTCAAGTATGCGAAGGTTGGCCCCTTTTCATCCTTGGATTATGGTAGGAGACTTCAATGCCATCTTGGAGTTGAGTGAGAAGAAGGGGTGTGTTATGCGGTTGGAACCTTCTTCTTTCCTTTTCCAGGATAGTATCTCCTTGATGCAACTAGTTGATGTCAAGCCTAGCAATGGTTTGTTCACTTGGAACAACAGGAGGGTGGGAGAGAATTGGATTGTTGAACAATTGGATCATTTTCTGGTTTCCTATTTTTGGATCGGCGGGGGGTGGTCCACAAGTTTTGAGATTCTTGACTAGAGAGGGTCAGATCACTGGCCCATCAAACTGGTTTCATCTTCGGCTCAGGTAGCTTGTTCGCCTGCATTGAAATTCCAATTTATGTGGCTTCAGGACCCGTCTTTGCAGGTTCTTGTTGCAGACTAGTGGAGGAAAGGGAGACCGGCTTTTGGCACTGCCGTGTACTCTTTTGCCAAGCAGCTGCAATTTGTTAAGCTTCAGCTTAAACAGTGGAATTGTCAAGGTTTCAGGAACATTTTTCATGAGAAGAAAGCTACTCAAATTGCACTGAATGAGATCACCAGTAAAATTAGGGAGCATGGGTTGTCTGAGGAACTGCTTAGAGAGGAAGACAGGGTTGTCAAGGTGTTTGAGGAATGGGAGCTTCAGGAAGAAATATATTGGAAGCAAAGAGCTTGCATTGACTAGCTGAAGGAGGGGGACAAGAACATTGCTTTCTTCTTCAACTCAGTGAAAGCAAGAAGACATGGAAATTCCATTCCTGTACTGGTTAACGACAGAGGTGAGCAGTGCTTATCCTTGTAGGAGATGTCTAGGGAGTCTCTCCAATTTTTCCAGTCCCTCTTTAGGGAGGACTCTCAGGGGGAAACAGTAGAGGAGAATCTAGTTTTGGATTGCATCCCTTCTCTTGTCTCCAAGGAGATGAATGAGCAGCTTTTGGGTCCTATTTTACTAGAAGAACTAGAGAGGATTGTCTTCCACATGAGGAAAGGAAAGGCTCCTGGACCGGATGGGTTCCCGGTTGAGTTCTTTCAAGAGTTCTAGGATATAATTAAGTTGGATTTATTGGAAGTAGTCCAGGAGTCCCAAAGGAATAAATAGATGCTTAGGGCATTGAATGTGACCTTCATTACCCTAATCCCCAAGTGCAAAGGGGCCGATCGGTTAGGCCAGTTCCGCCCGATCTCCCTCTGCAATGTGATTTATAAGATCATCTCTAAGCTAATAGTGGATAGATTGAAGAAAGGCTTGGGGAATGTTATTTTTGAGGAGTAGAGTGGGTTTGTGGAAGGGTGCCAAATTTTGGATGGGGTGGTAATTGCTATGGAGACAATTCATTCTATGGCAACTTCCAAGGAAAAAGCTATGTTTATCAAGCTGGATATGGCTAAGGTGCATGATAGAGTTTGGTGGTCCTTCCTTCAGAAGATCCTCAAGGCTTTTGGTTTTGCGGACGAGTGGGTCCAGTGGGTTATGAGTTGTGTTATGTCCACTTCTTTCTCTGTGCTTATCAATGGAGACCATACTGAGCTATTTTGTGCTTCTAGGGGTCTTCGCCAGGGAGATCCTCTCTCCCCTTATTTATTCATTCTTCTTGCTAAGGGTTTGGGGAGGCTGATTAAGCATAATGTGGGCTAGGGTTCTATTCAGGGTTGGAGATGGGGGAATGACTTGCAGCCGCAGTCTCACCTGCAGTTTGTGGATGATACAACCCTAATTGGGCTTGCTCGGATCAACAAAACTTCGAATCTGCGTAAGGTCCTGGATGTTTATCTTGCAGCATTTGGCCAGATGATCAATGAGGATAAATCTTCCATCCTTTTTTTCAACACTCCTGAGTCTATTCAGAGGAGGATTGCTCTTATACTGAGATTCCAAGTTGGCTCCTTGCCCCTGACGTATTTGGGTATTCCTATTTCTCCTGGCAACCCCCCTAGGGAGTCGTGGCAGGGGATCTTGGATAAATTCTGCTCCAAGGTTGATCATTGGACTCATAGATGGTTATCCTTTGTGGGGAGGGTTCTCCTGATTTAGTTGGTGGTTCAGGCTTTACTGACCTATCGATGTATGCTTCAGGTGGCTCCTAAGTGGTTCTTGAAGGGTTTGGACTCTTTGGCTAGGAAATTCTTATAGGCTGATAATCTCACCTCTTCCAAATGGAGTCTGGTCAATTGGGACCTAGTTTGTAGGCCGAAGCAGTCTGGGGGGCTTGGGTTAAGGCAGTCTAGTCTTTTTGGGGAAGCTCTGGCTACTAAATTGTACTAGAGGTGGTGTGTTGAGCAGGACTGAGGCTGGGCCAGGATTTTGGCCAACAAATATATGCAGAGGATCCCAATGGAGGAAATCCCTAGATATCTGCTTGAAGGAAAGGGCTCATCGATTTGGTACACTCTCAAGAGGGGGGCTTCTCTCATTAAGGCAGGGTTTTTTTGGATCTACAGAAGGGGGGAAGAGGTTCTTTTCTGGAATGATTCTTGGGATGGTTACCCTCCCATTCTTGATCAATTTTCTAACCTTGGAAACCTAGGCTAGAGGTTCTTGGAAGCTGGATGGTCAAGGGTGAGTGACTTTAAGGTTGTCTATAGGTGCGGTCGGCTGGAATTGGAACGATGGAAGACTCCTAATGAATGGCCGATGGTTGGGATGGAGGAAGAATGTGTAGAGTTGCAGGGCATTTTGGTGAATAGACACTGTAGCTCCCTGAAGGGTAGGGATAGGATTTCTTGGTCTCCAAATCCTAAGGGCATTTTTTCTGTGGCTAGTGGTTACTGGGAGTTGTTGAGTCAAAGACTTGAGGGAGGAGAAGTGAACTGGTGGAAACAGGTGTGGAATAATGCTTCTTGGCCGAAGTGTAACTGCTTTGCCTGGACTTTGACATGGAATAGATGTCTTACTTGGGACAATATTTGCAAGTGGGGATTCTTGGGGACCTCTATCTATGTTTTATGTGGTAATGAAGAGGAAGACTCCTCACACCTGTTCTTCAGATGCCCCTTCTCTATGTTGATCTGGCACTATTGGTGGGGGGTGTGGAAGCATCCTTGTGTCTATGCGGACTCTCTGGTGGAGTTTTGGAGTAGTTTGGGCAGACCTCCTATTTCGTCCTCCTTCCTCCAGACGGTTTGGTATATTGGGCCTATCTTCATTTTGTGGCAGATCTGGCTCGAACGAAATAGGAGGATCTTTTGGGAGGCCAAATTTTTTGTTCAAAAAGTTTGGAATAGGATCATTGCTATGATTCAGGAGACAGTGGAAGCTAAATGTGAGGTGAATTTCCCATTGGGTAGAGATGAGGCGGATATTATGAGTAGGCTTGGATTGCAGGAGTTGTCTCCTAGCTCGGCTTGTGTCCGGAAAGGTAGACAGGCTATGAAGAAGGTGCAAAGGGTTGGAAGGTGGATACCCCCTTAGGATGAGTATATCAAGATCAACACTGATGGCTCATCTAGGGGCAATCCAGGCCCTGCTGGTGTTGGGGGTGTTGGCAAGAATAGTAGGGGGGAGGTTGTTTCCTTCTTTTCGGTGCATAAAGGATTTCAGTCTAATAATTTGATGGAGGGTTTTGTGATTCTTTATGCACTTGAGCAGGCTTTGGTGAGGGGTTTTAGGAAGGTGATTTGTGAATCAAATTCACAAATTGTTGTTAACTTGTTGTCTGATCAGAAGGTGAGTGGGATTCAGTGGCAGTTGGCAGGGATTGTTCAACAGATTCTTCATATTAGCTCTTTAATGGACCAAGTGTCCTTCAACCATGTTCCTCATGAATGGAATGGAGGGGCTGACTGTTTGGCCAAGTGGGCATCGGAACATGAAAATGAGTGGAAAGTGGAGGGCTGGGAGCATCTCTCTGGGGATTACTGTCAGGAATTGAAGAAGATTCTCACTGAGGACATGGGTGGCTTAGAAGCTGGTTGAAATGTGGTTGGGTTGGTTGTCCTTCTCTGGGGCCTCGGGGCTCTGATTCTTTTTGTAATGTCTGTTTCTGATTCTCAATAAAGTTTTTACCCTTTTGTCAAAAAAAAATTCCCTTTTTAGGAAATTAATTAATTTGCATGAGAAAAGAAAAGAGAAAAAATGATTTTTGCTTATTGCATGTTAATTTATTCCTTTGTTAGGAATTAGAAAAGAAAAATAAAATTGCTTTTAATTATGAAAATTAAATATTAGGGTGTTTTGGGAAAAATATATGCAACCTAGAATTTTAGTTTAAAAGGGGAATATATCTTTTTATTTTGGGGAAGTCACAGGAAAGAGGCAAAGATTTGGGTGAAGAAAAGTTATTTGGAAGCTTGTTGAAGGATTGAATCTCTCCTACAAAGTTCTTCCATGAAAGCTATACTAGGTTGGGTGGCTTCTTCTAGTTGTTTTTAAAGAAAATATTTCTATTTCTTCCCTCTTTCTGAATGATGTGTGTGTTAAAATATTTGTTAAATCCAAAATCCTTTCTGGTTATTTTTTGTTCTTAGCTAAAGTCCATTCCTGAAATTAGTTTCTAGTTTATGGAAATAAGTTATTTCCTGGGTGTTTGTAGATTAAAATTTTGAGAAAATTGGGAAAAGTTATTTTGGCAAATTTTGCCAAGATTTTTATTGTGCATGAAAATTGCAAGATTTGGGAGAAATGAGATTTACTAGAGAAAGTATTCCCTCTTGTTTGATTTTTTCAATATTTGGCTATTGTTGTTCTGTCAATAATTGTACATCTCTCTGAATTTATTTAGTTACTATAGAAATAAATTTAATTATTAATTATTGGGTTATTAAAAGTAAGGAGAAATTGTTTTATTATATCATTTTGGAGAAAATATGTATTAATTAATTCCCTAGAAATAAATTGTATTGGAAATAAATTTAATTGGAAATAAAATTTAATTTTTTTAAGGTCACTGAAATTTTAATATTTTAGGTTATTTAAATTTAATGTTTTATTTAGATTATTGAACTTAAAATATATATATATAATAAAAAAATAAAAATAAAAAATGCATGTAGGGTCGGTAGTTGCTATCGGCGGTAGCACCTGCTACCACACCTAGCGGCGGTAGCACCTGCTACTGTAAGGTAGCATGTACTACCGACGGTAGTACCTGCTACCGTGTGGTAGCAGGGGGGTTTTATTTTCACTGTTCCCTAGATAAATTTTGTGCAAACCAAAATATGGTACTTTCAGATTTCCGTTCCAGTGGTATAAAATTTAGTTTCTAATTAATTTATTATATATATATATATATATATATATATATATATATATATATATATATATATATATATATATATATATATATATATATATATATATATATATATATATAAGTTTATTTTAATTTTTGGACATTATATCATTTATGTATTATTTTAATACTATGCTAATTAATTCAGAATTTAGCTATTTTTCAGAAAAGCTTATAATTTAAGATTCTATATTTATGCTTGGAAATACATTAGGGGGTAAATTTTAACGTGATTTTCTTTAACCTTATTGGACAAATGACAACATTGATTTCTTTGTATTAATATAGTTGTATTTTCTTATTTTCTGGGAAATCTTTAATTGCAAGTTATTTATGCTTTTGGTTGTTTTAAGAAAAGATTGCTTGTATTAGGAATCTTGTGTAAATGGTTAGCAGTCAAGCTTAATTTCATTGCAATTCTGGTTGAGTTGTCATTATGTCATATGTTGTTATAACCCCTTGGTCAGGTGTTGTTGTGTAACCTTGTTGATATGAGCCATTGTGTGTTTTGTTCCAAATGGTCAATCCTGCGTTAGTGATTGTGTATCCTTCACCTGTGGTTTGTCAGGATTAGATATGGTTGTTAGTTTCGCCATAGAGTTCTTGTAGAGATACCTTTCCTATTAGTGTCCTATGAGAGAGAGTGGCTTTCGAGCGGGGGCCACGCCCAAAGTGGATGGCAGGATAACCCCTCGAAAGTCAGTTAAGAAGTGATAACCTAGTAATTGATTAGGGGGTGGGTAGATTTAATATTAATTAAGATAATGTGCCTCACACATGGTTGAGTGCTTGTATAGGCTCAGGATGTGATGAGAAGGTCTAGAATGGCAAAATTACCACCTTGTCTTCATGAAAGGATTGGTAGGGTCTGCATGAAGCTTAGATGGAGCCGGAGGTTTGGGAGAGGTTACCAGGATAACCTAGGATGGGGGTCAGGACCTATGGAGGCCTACAAGGGTAACCACAATAATCCATGTGATGACACTCTCTCCTTAGAGTCACTAGTGTTTGTGAGTTGAGTCGCATGGATGTTTGTAGAGTCATGTAGTTCTTTCGTACTTGTCTTATTTTACTTGCTTGAGGGTCTTCTACTATCTCCTAGCATGGTTGGGTGGTAGTGCCACTTCCCATCAGATGTTCTGGATTGTATCTTCAGGAGAGGAAAGGATTTGCTGGTGTTTCTTGGTTCATGATCTTTGTTCAGTTGAGACCTTGTGGTCATTGTATCAAACTTTTAAGTAACCTTGATATTGTAACTTTTGGATTTCGTGGTATTTTTGGAAGCCATGTATTTATGGATATTGTAATATTATATCAGTGGAATGTATGTTAATTTAGTTGCTTTGATCATATGTATAAATGAAATATGGATAAATAAATGCATTGGAATAATTTGATTCTTTCATTATGGAATTTAGATGTATGTGTAAGTGTATTCTTAAGCATTTAATTTACCTAGTTAAAATGGACAATTGGATTAACCATGGTGTTAATATAATCTATGCATTAATCTTCATTGGTACCCCTTAGGAAATCATGCATTAGACTTCCGCTGTGTTATTAAACATGCTATTGTTATAATTAATGCACTTTATCTTTAAATTTCTTTTATTTCACCCTTTAGTTGCCTAGTCGTGTTGTTTTCCTTTAGGGTTCCTGGTGGGGCATTACAAAGATAGTGCTAGGGTTGGAGTTTCTAATGGTGTATCATGGGCATAAGGTTAGTTCAGACATTTTGGCCTTTTTTATTTCCATGCTATTATATGTCAGGGTTTCCAAGGAGTGGGCGAAAAAACTCACCTAGGTGGTGTTTGAGCATGCATATTTGTGTGACATTGATGTGGTGATCAACAATGTGGATGAGAACCTCCTCATTCCCCTCCCACATAAATATTACATTGGAAGGTTTTTTAAATTTTTGATTTGATAAACACAAGATGCACAGTTGTTGCAGGCATGAAGGAGTGATATACTATGCAATATCAATTTCCTCATGTATGCAGCCAAAATCAAGGAACTCGAGGAGGATGATTGGAATTAGGACTACCTGACCACTGAAATGTTAGTAGATGAAGACAAATTGATGAGGAGGATGTAGCTAAGATTGTAGGGGCGCTAGAGCTAGGGAGTGGAGAGGAATGGATTGAGGATGATAGACGCAGTGTGGAGAAATTGCAGCAGGTGAAGCTCATGCTAACTGCGGATAGGATTTCACACTCATCTTACAAGCCAAGAAATTCAGGGAGGAATGTGAAGCTGCAAAGGCGACAAGGTGGATTAGGAATGTTTCTTAGCCTTCAAGTATGGTGTAGATGCTTTGTTTTGTTTTGATGCTTGAATTTTGTATTGTGGGTTATGAGTTGTTATGGATGGTCATTGGAAATGCTATCAAGAATGTATTTTTGGCTACAAGCCAAATACTATTGTATCTTTTTTTAAATCTTAATATAATGGGTGCTGGCCCTACTAGCTATCGACTTATCAAAAAAAATTATTCAAATGATTTATTTTGGTGAATCTTTCATTATTTTGGGGGAACCAGAATATATTATAATGGGTATGGGTTGGTCTTGCGTAACTATTTATTGTTAGGGTTTATTAGATTGTCACTTTTCTGGATCTACCAGTAGGTAATATGATATTTTATTGTTTTAAAGTTCAAAATAGATTACAAAAAGATTGGAGTCATCAAATAACCTCCTTCTGATCCATCTATCTATACCCACCACCACTGAAGCCAACTTTGAAACAAACCCTAATACCCACCTCCCATCCTCTTCTTGCGAGCTCTCTGCATATCGCCTTCAGCTCATCTTCTTGCTAGTGAACAAAGGGTAGTGGGTCTGTAGGCTCCACTGACTCTTCAAAAATGACAAAACCCACTCCCAAATTGAATCCATCCCTCCTAGGTATTCTGCAGCAATTAAAGTTTGCAAGGCCCTCTTCACCTTGTCTGCATTCTCTTCAAATTCTAATCCCCATGCTCTACCATCAATGTGTTGTCTAAGCTTTGTTCTACAATCAATCCACATGATTCAACATTAATTTCACCTCTATAAGTGCGAATGAGGCACTTTTTGATTCTAAATTTATTCATTACTTGAATTTAAATACTAGATTAATTTATTCACTTGTAATATTAAACTACATCAAATTTTATCTTTAATTTTCTTTCGGTTATCCATACAATGAGCTGCAAGTGCTAGTTAACTATAAGTATATAATTAATTAATCAATCAAATTTATGACTATTGGATGATCGTAGATCAACAACATAAGTTCTATTTCGACCCGAAGTTCTGAAGGACAAAGGTTTTTTCAAAAAGTCCTCGGAATAGAGATAGGTCTAAGCATTGTCTAATTAACTATTATAAATTGTATACTTAATTAACAAGGAGGATAGATTAGGCCAACCCTTTCCGATGTGTCCTTTGACCTCCAACATGCATAATCTTATTGGTCCATTTAAGAAGAGCCCGACGTCAGCATGGCCCATGTGCCATGTGTGCAACGGGGCTGCAGAGTTAAGGTGAAAGAGCATCTTGATCTAAATGCGTAGTCGCGCGGAGATCTGGACCGTTGATATCAAAAGAAGTGCATGACAGGGTAAAATATGAAAGTCATTAATTTTAATTTTTATTATATTTATATTGTGAGTGTGATTCTCACCATGGTTTTTCCCACACTGGGTTTTTTAGGTAAAAATTATGATTTTCATGTGTTTGGTGTTTTTTTGTTTCATCTTGCATTGATGTTTAATTTGTTAATGATAATTGATAAGTACTTGTGATTAAAGAAGTTTAGGATTTGGTTTAGACTAATTCACCCCGCTCTCAATCTTGTGGCATTTTCAACATAAAGGTTAGGTCATAATCCATAGCATCATATTCACAAGAATATGGATTAAAATTATTACATACAGGCATCATAAATACATCCATAATCGTCTATAACATCATAGTATAAAAATGTATATATATAATGTATGTACCTATTATGTAACTATCACATAATAGGTACATACATCTATGTATGCTAAATATTGACCTATTTGTAAACCCTAAAGATTCAACCACTAACCCTAGATCTACAAACTAATTCAACAATTAACCAATAGAGAACTAAAAATACATGCAAATAAAATGAAATAAACAAAGTATAAATTTATTCATTATTTAGATTTAAATATTAAATTAATCAATCAATTTAATGATTGTTGGATGATCGTAGATCAACGACATAAGCTCTATTTCGGCTTGAAGTTCTGGAGGACAAAGGTTTCTTCAAAAAACCGTCGAAATAGAGACAGGTCTGAGCATTGTCTAATAATTATTTAACTATTATAAATTGTATACTTAATTAATTCTAAGTCTACACTGAATTAATTTTAATCAATGACATAAGCTCTATTCCGAGCTGAACTTGTGAAGGACATAGGTTTCTTAAAAAAGTCTCTGGAATAGACATAAAGACACATGTGAGCACTGTCAGGAATGAAAGTTTTTAATAAATGAATGTTACTAATAAAAGAAAAAAAGAAAAAAAAAAGAATTTTAACCACGGTTTTTCCCTTTTAGGAAGCTATTGAAATTAAGGGAGATAGGTGTCATGAAGGGTGGAGATTCATCTTCGCTTCCAAGGCAGGGGATTAGTTACCATCAACCATCTATAGTTGTTTTCCCTGGAGGATATGCTCTATTTTAGACTTGAAATATCATGTAGAAATGGGAGGATTGTCTAGAGAATAAGATTGGTGGAAGTCGGGTAAAGATGATCAAGCATGTGTAGGAGTTGGACAGGGGATTTAGTTAGATAAGGAATATTAGTACCATTGTGGCCTTTGTTGGTTTTGATAGTTGTATCACAAAGTTGATTATGGGAAATTTGGAAGGGATGAATCTAGATTCGGGGGTGGAAGAAAGTAGTTTCAAATTTTAATTTCTGGGTAAGTTCCTAAGAGAAATACAAAATAAACTCAACAATGCAAACAAATAGAGATGAATTCAAAATACTATTATAACACTTCAAAAATGTGATCACTTACCTTTAGGTCACTAGCAATCGCCAATACAGTCAACAACAATGGTTGTTCCTGGTCTGAAACTTCACTAGTGATCTGAATCGAGAACTCAGAACCGACCAAATTGTGTAGAGATAAATTTGATCTTTGACTATATTTATACCAATTCTTATTTGGCGATTTCGGTGGGAATTTTATATGGTATACAAATATTTGGCAAATCACACTTAACTATAACACGTCTTATGTAATTTTTGAGGAGATTATGGGTCGTCCAATTAATTGGCAATTATAATAGAGTTAGCAAAATTTGGCTCCTCCTGGCCAGTAAATATTTATATGGCTATGGGTGAATTATCACAATCTATTAAGATAACCTCGGAAAGTGTAGGCGAAAATATTGAATTTAGCGTGTGGAAAACATAGATTCTATTAGAGAAATATTGATAGAGATACAATTAATTACATAAAACAATGGGTGATTCGGTCATGCATTTGATGGATATTTATATAGTCTAGGAGACATGGCCACCCTCAATTAATATAATATATTCACCATTTTTCAGGTCGTCGACATGAAATATTTGCCATTTTCTAGGTCATCGACGTGAAATATTCACCACTAAATTAAACCCTATACATAAATGGTGTAGCTATTTATGAGGCAATAGAGCACTTTGTGAGCTTTTTGACACTTCAAACGGTTCATCAATCGGACACACGGTTCACAAGTTATGACCTTTGGAAGTTTGTACTACTGATATAGGAAATATAATTTGTATCAGACACATAAATAAGCTATAAAAGGGAGGGACATGTGTTGATGTGTGTTGTAACACGTCACAGGGAATCATCAAACAGTATTACAAAACCATGGGCTAAAACACACATCAACACATAAATAAGTTGTAAAAGGGAGGGACATGTGTTGATGTGTTGAGGTGTGATGGGACTTCAGACTGCACATGAGATCTGGGAGAAGTTAGAGACCTTGTATGAAGGAGATAAACATGTCAAAGTTGCTAAACTATAGAGTTTGAAAGGAAAGTATGAGATGCTGAAGATGGGAGATGATGAGAACATATCATCCTTTATGGCTAAAGTGAATGAACTTGTCATGAACATCATATGTGTTGGTGGAACTCTTGAAGAAAAGGACATTGTTGCTACTATTGATGAGATCCAGACTGTGACTACTGTGACAAAAGACATGTTGGTTGGTAAACTTACTACTTTTGAGTTGAGTGAATTTGGAGAATCACATGGTAAATCTGAGACAACATTTAAAGCCTTTGTATCCGAGAGGTATAAGTATGATTTCTGAGAGAGTTCATCTAGGGTTTCTAGATATGAAAGAGAAATGAGAGAGATGAAAGAACAAAAAAAAGAGTTGGATGAGCTTGAAGCACTCATTGCTCGGAGATTGCCTAAGGGAGACAGTAAGTATGATGGAAAGTTACCTTTGAAATGTTTCTCTTGTAATAAGATATGACTTTTTTCTTCTAGGTGTCCTGAAAGAATGTCAAGGTATGATAAGCATGATAAATTTAATAAGAATGATAGATATGAGAGGCATGATAAGTATGATAAGCCTTATAAGCCTAATCAAAAGTACAAATATCAAAAGAAATGTTATTATGCCATTGATGAAGGTGTGATAGATGAAGAATCAATGGATTCAAAAGATGAATTTGTTTTTATTGCTATCAAGGAAGATGATCTGGTACTAGTGAATTCTACAAGCCTACATTGTTGAGGAGAAAGCTTTGGCTGCTAAGATTGAAGAGAAAGATGAATGGGTAATTGATAGTGATTGTTCGTATCATATGATAGGTGATAAAAGTAAATTTGTGAATCTGCATAAGTATGATGGTGGTATAGTAAGATTTGAAGATGATAAAGCTTGTGTAATTCATGGTAGAGGTTCTATTTCTTTTGATGGTATGCATAATATTGATGATGTCTTATATGTTGAAGGTTTGAAGCATAATCTTTTGAGTGTTGGACAAATGGTTGATAAGGGATATGATTTACAATTCAAGAATGGTAAATTCAAGATTCTGAATGCCTCTGGTATAGAGATTTCTTCTAGGACTTAGACTAAAGGTAATATCTTTCACTTGAATGTCGGTGAAAAAATTTGTTTAATTGCTCATATAGATGAAAGTTGCTTGTGGGTCATGAGTCATGTTTTCATACCAATAGGGATAGATTGTTGCCACCGTACATGAATTCAAGGTCTATAGTTTATGTGTGTGTGTGTGAAAGTATACTAATTAGATTAATACTAACAACATAGTTTGTTAATAATTCACTTTCAAAATTAGTTGAATTTATAGTTTATGGTCTCTAATATGAATGTTACTTAATGGGATGAGTTATTTCATAAGTCTTTATTCATAAAGCATATAAGGTCATGGGATTAGAATACATATAAAAATAGAGTCTATCAATTGTCAATAACCCACTCCAAGAGAAAGCCAAGAATAATGTATACCTAATTTTATATATGCTACATGGTTTGTGATCTGAACTACAAAAACTAATTAGGATGAGTATGATATATTATTTATTATAGTTTTGATATGGAGAATATATATTGTTGAACATGACGCTATTTAATGGTATTGTGTAATTTATTCATGATAGCAGTGGAAATCATCCACAAGAGTTTGGTAATAAATGATATATTCTTTGTTGTATTATTATTGAAACATCTTTTCATGAAGAGACTAAAAAAAAGATAAATTCCTATGAAGGAATTAGATAAATGCAAGATCAACACTTGGTTTCCCCCATTTGTTTTTGTCCACTTGCATTGCATAATTGTAAAGATATGTAATCATCACACCTTCTTTTGGTGTGGGTGCTAGTTTATATTGATGTGTGTAAGTGAATAAGAACCCATTTTTGGTTTTTTGGTGTGAGAAATTGTCAAAGGAAGAAAAAAATTCTAGGTGTGGCAAAACATGATTAATAGTTGTCTTTAGTTTGTTATTGTTTTTTTTTTTTTTTGATAAAAAGGCCTAAGCCATATTTTATTGATAAAAAATGTTACAATCTCCGCTTTGTGCGGGCATCAGTAGGAAAGAGCGGAGAGGAGAAAACCTCTAGCCTTGCCTGGGACCATTTGTCTAGTCAAACTTGCAACCTTTAAATTACAATTGACCTTTTATAGGTTCTACAACCTGGCTTGTAAAAAAGCCCTTCATATGGAGAATCTGTGCTTGGCATGGGATAGTGTATTTCTATCTAGCTTTCCCAGTTCCCTTTTGCCATCATAGTCACCTTCTATTTATCCTGCAAAACAAATTTTAAAACCTTCTCCTGCAAAATAGATTTTCAATACCTTCTTCTGCAAAACTACTATGTTAACTGTTAGTTTCAAAAAAAGAATAAAGCCAATACTATTTCAGTACCCTCTCCCCTATTGGTATTCTAGACTAGGTTTCTTTCCAAATAGGTCAACATCAGAAATAGTTGGTCCTACTTTGAAAGATTACCTAGTCTACAATATTTCTCAGAAGTGGAAGCACTGGTCAACAAAGGATTGATACTACCACAACCTCTCTAGTCTACACTTTAGTATCTTATTATGGTAATCAAGATTTATGTCTCATCTAAGTATTGTTTAACTATCATTTGATATTGTCATACAATGAATACATTACCCTTCTCTATGCATATTATATCACAGAAAATAAACAATTCACTATGTGTCTTTAGCTATCTATCGATCCTATCTATCTATGCTTAAGATTCATTATAATAATTATAGCAAAAAAAACTATGTAACTGGAGCTTAATCTTCTTCCCTGTCATCTGTAGCTTTCATACCAGAGGCTTGTGATTTAGTGGGATTCTTTGCCTGGAATGGTGTCCATCCTTCTTCGACCATGTAACTCACCCACCACTCTCCTTTTGGTTCTTTGACCACTCCCAACCATTGCTTAGGGAATGCAATGCTTCTAGCGATCTCTGTTTGTCTTTGGTTGTAGAGACTCTGGTCCTTATTACTGAGAATGTGCCTTTTGAATTCTATGTTAAGCACCTCTCCCTTATCAATGGCTTCCACCACTTTGGAGTAATCTTCCGGGTATGGTGTTTGCAGATTCTCATCCACACATTTTATCACCAATTCCAGGTTATCCAAGTATTCTTCTTTGAAAATCAACTTGCATAATGTGACTGTTACTACTTTTCCTTCTCCCATTGTAAGTAAAATCACTGCAAACCCTGTTGGGATGCTATTGTTAACTCTATGTCTATGTTCTGAAAGGATTATCTCATCGCCTAGAATCCTTTTGGTTGCATGTATAACCAGATCATCCTCCGTTTTCAGGATAATCGACCATCTTTTATTAGAAATTTCTCCTTTGGAGGACATTTCCCGCTTCTCAGAGCAGAGACAAATACCAGAATCCATTTTAGGAAGATTTTAGTGATGAAAGCTTATGCAAAGATATACTAGTTATGGCAACCGGAAAAACCGGTACTACAAATAGTGACCCTGGTTGTGCCAAGCGAGTCACATGAAGTTTACCTCTCTATCATTCACTATGTTGTATGACTACTTGTAGATAATTCTAACATATTTCCTTCCCCAAAATGTCCTGCTGTATGACTGTGGGAGTGATGATTATTGATTCTCTTTACGCCTAGCATTGCTAGTGCATGATTGCTCTGACAATCGAGCAGTATTATTATGATGATTTTTGGCTATGTTTCATCATTTTTACATACTACATCGAGACATAAATATATGTCCATATACTTATATATATATACATATATATATACATACATATATATATACATACATACATATATATATATACATATACATATACATATATATATATGTATATATATATATGTATATATATATGTATATATATACATATATATATATATATATATACATATATACATATATATATACATATATATATATATACATATACATATCTAGTAAATATATATATATATCTATATATATGGGCAAATATATCTATATTCCTATGTAGATATATGTGTTCGTTTCCAATTTGTCCATGCTCGAGTATGCATGATGTATATGTCTTTATGTATTTCTATTTATGTGGCTATGTATACGCATATGCATTCACATGCACATATATGCAAATGTACATATATGCATATATATATGCATGTATGCATCTATTTTTATATACATACTTATATATCTGTATATCTGTGCATATATATGCTTGTAAGTATATAATTTGTCCTGCTATATGTATGCATATGAGCATATTTATGTGTCAAATCTGTGATGGTGCCATCTTTGTCCTGTCATGTCGTATTAGTTTAGAGATTGGTGTTATACTAGTGCCATCATTTTGCTAAGGACTCAGGCTGAGTATTGCATCTTTTGCCTCTGAGTATATATATGTCTATATTTATGTATATCTCTGCATGAGTGTGAGATTGTTTCTATGTGTGTATGAGTTGTATTCCAATTTGACACATTCTTGTCTTCCTTAAACCCTTGGTCCCTGGCACCATACCTAGATTATGTTTGTGCCTATAGACGGGGGTGGTCTCTGCTCTCAAGATACTATGTTGAGTATATATGTGATTGCATGCACTTATATCTATACCTATGTCTGTATATACCTGCATATACAACTATATATGCATCTATGCATCTATATATTTCTTTGCTCATATATATGCACATGTACATATATAGTTGTATAGATACACCTGTATACGTACATATATATCTTTATTTGCGCATGAACCTGTGTATACCTTCCATTCTACATAAAAATATGTTGTGAATGTTTATGTGGTTCTATTAATTGCATCTGCCCCTAAATTGGCTAACTTATCTGCCAATGTGTTTTCTTCCCTGTAGCTGTGATTGATTGTGCAGTCTGAGAAGCTTCCTAATAACAATAGGGCTTTGTCCAATAAGCTTATGAGATCCTAATTTGTCATTGTCCTAGTCCTTATTGTATTAACAATGATAGCTGAATCCCCTTCTATTTTTAATTTGGTTATTTTTAATCGTTTGCATAAATTTAGACCTTCTAATAGGCTCAATATTTCTGCCTTATTGTTTGTACCATGTTCTAAATATCGAGAGCTCGATCCAATACATATCCCTCCATGTGAATGAGTTATGTATCTTGCCCTTGCCTCCCCTGGGTTGCCTCTGGATGCTCCATCAAAATTGAGTTTGCACCATCCAATCTTCGGGGGCACCCATTTGCATTCTTTTCTATCCTTAGATTTATCTCTGTTCCCTTTCCTGAAAGGGGGAATTTTTATCCCCTTCCACTACTTCCTAATATAGTTATCCCACCCTGTAAATGTCTTATCATGTTGTGGGATGGTCATATTCCTATTATTGGAGGTTTCTGTGATGGAGGCTTCTATTTTTGCTATCAGTATTTCTATCTTCATTTATTTTTCCTGAAAGATTCTCCTATTTCTCTCCTTCCAAACCTCCCACATTACTATTGTTTTACTGAAAATCCATATGTTATGGAAGATGCTATTCTTTTTTATTAGTGGCCAATTTCTAAGCCAGTCCTTTAGGTTAGGGATGATGGCTCCTAACTAATTTAATTGTGCCATCAACCAATACCAACATCTTTGTGTGTAGCTATAGGTTGTGAATACATGGTCATTTTTTTCCTCATCTTTCTTGCATAAGACACACATTGAGGTCCCTTCATAACCTCTGAGTTTAAATTGTTCTGTAGTAAGAACTTTCCCCTGAAATGTTGCCCAAGCAAAGAAGCCAGCTTTTGGGATTGCAAATTTATCCCAACAAATTGTGTCAGGGGTGTAGTCTTTGATTATGTTTTCCTCCTCATATATGGTTCTAAAGCCATCTTTATAGTTGTATTGTCCACTCTTTTATTTTGACCATATAAGCTCATCCAACCCAGGTCTGAGTATTATTGTTCTACCCTCTAGAATTTGCAATAATTCTTGGTCTTTGTTGTCCACTGAGAATTGGCACATGTTCTTCCATGTCCATCCCATTATTGATTCAGTGCCAATATCATATAATCCTTTACTTGGTTCCCCCATAAAGATTTCATTTGGTTTTTAATGTCAGTTGTGTTCATTAGACTGTCAATTGAGGGGTAGCCACCCCAGGAATCCTCCCAGAACAAGGTTGTTTTGCCATCATGAATATCCCAGGATAGGTGGTTCATAATGAGTGACCAAATTTCTCTTATAAAGTTATAGATTCTAGATCCCTTGGGAGGATATGCTTCCCTAAATATTGCCTCTCTTTGATTTTGTGACATATATTTGCTCCTAAGGATTCTAGCCCATTTTGCTTATGAGGATGCATATATTTTCCATGCTAGTTTTGCCCCTAAAGCCATATTTTGCCATAGTAATTTTCTTATTCCCATTCCTCCATCTCTCTTTTCATGACATATCTTTTCCCATGACATTAGTTTCATTTTGTTTTTATCTTTTGCTCCATTCAGTAGAAATCTCTCATTATTTGAGTTAGTTTTTTATATGTCCCTTTTGGAAGAGGTATACAAGATAGAAGGTAGATAGGCATTGTTGTTAATACTATTTTTATGAGGGTTAATCTTCCTACTCCTATCAACCATAAGGATTTCTAGGATGGCAACTTCTTCCTTAATTTTTCAATCAAGGGGTCCCAAAGTTTATTTGATCTGATGCCTTTGTCTAGGGGCATCCCTAAATATGTTAGTGGTAGATGTCCTTTTTTGTATCCTAGTATGAAGCTATACTGTGTTCCTCTCGTGGATCTATTTTGAAGAAGAATATTTTTGATTTCTCTTTGTTTACCATCTCTCTTGAGGCCAGCCCATAGGACTGTAATATGTTTTTAATTTCCTTAGCTTCCTTTAGCTGTCCTTTTCCCAAAATTATTGTGTCATCTGCAAATTGTTGATGGGTGCATGGGTCAACTTCACTCGTGATCTAAATTCTTGATAGTTTGTTGGACCTCTGTGATGCTTCCAAACTCCTTCCCAGGGCTTCAGACATAATTATAAATAAGAATGGGGATAAAGGATCCCCTTGTCTGAGTCCTCTAGAGGTTTCAAAGAAGCCTTCCAGTTTCCCATTTAGTAAGATAGAGAACCTAAGGTTTGATATACAGAAGTGAATCCAATTTATCCATTGCTTGTTAAAGCCAAAGGCCTTCATGCAGCTGCATAGGAAGTACCAATCCACTTTGTCATAAGCCTTTTTAATGTCTAATTTTAGCAGCATATTGGGCTGCCCCTAGATTTGGTAGGAGTGAATGGCTTCCTGGACAATGATAATCCCATCTAAAATAGATCTATTGGGTACAAATCCTGTTTGTTCTTCTGATATTATGATAGGCATTAATTTTTTTAATCTATTGGCCATGACTTTATCTAGTAGCTTGTAGATCATGTTGCATAGCGAAATAGGTTTGAACTCATCCCATTTTGAGGGGTTCTCCTTCTTTGGGATTAAGGCCAAAAAAGTGTTGTTAATTTCTTTTAGGAATCTTCCTACATTGCGGGTGGGTTCCAAGGCATTAGTTACCTCATCCCCTAAGATGTGCTAGCATTTCTAGAAGAAGCAAGCAGGGAAACCATCTGGACCAGGGGCTTTGTCTCCATGAAATTATTCCAGAGCTGTTTTAACTTCTTCATGTGTGATATTGGAGTTTAACATTTTGTTGTCATCCTTTGTTATCAGTTTGGGTATGTTGTTTGTTAAGATTCTATTGTTGGTGAGTTCCGAGTGTTCCCAATTGTTGAGGATGTTTTCAAAATACATGATTGCATCTTTTGCAATTTGATCTTGGTCCATTATGATTTGATTGCTGTTACTGGTGATTTGGGTGATTTTATTTGTTGCTCTATTAATTTTAACATTGTTGTGAAAGAATTTGGTGTTTTGATCCCCATCTTCTAACCATGATTCTCAAGATTTTTGTTTCCAGTATATCTCTTCTCTTGCCAAAATGCCTTCATATTCACATATGAGCCTTTTCTAAGCTTCATATGTCTCAAAAGTCATCCCATTTTGCATCACATTAGTGTTTATTGTCTCCAGTTCATTCTCAATTCTTTACTTTTCCTCAAAGATGTTTTTAAATTTCTCTTTGTTTCAGTCTAATAACTTGTGCTTAATCTCTTTCATCTTAGAGACCAGACAAAACAATTTTAATCCTACAAAGGTGCTTTCCTTCCACCATTTTTGTATGTTGGGGAGGAAGTCTTCGTGTGTAAACCACATTCTCTCAAACTTAAGGGATATCCCATTTGCTTTGTTTCCCCCACAAGTTCTAAATGTATCGGGAAGTGATCAGAGCCTCACCAAGGTAATACTGTAGTTTTTAGTTCTGTATGGAAAACGATTAGATCTCCCTTAAAGAAGAATCTATCGAGTGTTTCTGCTATGTTAGTGAAATATTTTCTCCTGTTGTTCCATGTGTGGAAACCATTCTCTATTTTGATTTTGAATAAGTTATTGTTGTTTATCTAGTTATCGAAGTCTCTTTGTGATTGTTTAATGTTTGTTTTACCACCGCTTTTATCCGATGAGTATAAGATAGTGTTAAAGTCACCACCTATGATGATGTGTTTTCCATCCTACATCCTTAAGTATTGTTCAATTTTATGCCACACTAATCTCTTCTTTTCTATTGGGATTGGGCCATAAACATTAATAATTATAAACTCAAGGTTAAGACTAAGGGTTCTACCTTTGCTAACCATCCAATTGTTCATTTTGGATTGGCATGTGAATGCAATTGTACTTTTTTGCCACATTATACTTAGTCCCCCTGATGCCCCTGTAGATTCCACAACTTCCATTTTCCATTGGGTAAATTTTTTGCTAAAATTATTTATATCAGTCTTGCATAGTTTTGTTTCTTGTATCAAAACTATATCCATGGCAGATTTCAGTATACTTCTCTTAATCAGTCTCTATTTATTAGGGGCTCCCAAACCCCTAACATTCCAAGTAAGTATGTTTATACCTCTGCTAAGGGATGGGGAGATTTTCCTTGCCCCAATAGTGTTGTTATTTTGGCCCGCCCCTCCGCATCCCCATCCATCTTTTTTTTTGTCTAAAAAAGACTTCCTACCTCTTTTGCTGCTCAGAGTTTTTCCATAATCAAGAGTTGTTCTCTGACTTCCTGTTTGGAGGATACCCCTATTTTGTGGACTAGTTAGGCTTCTATCTACTATTTTGTTATTGTTTGTTACCTACATATTGATTAGTTCCTTGATAATGAAATCTCTTTCCTCATTTGCATTCAACCCTTCCACAACAGGGGAATCCTCCAAAGTGGTGTAGTTTGTGGTTATATCTTCTTGAGCCTCCTCATTAGGGTTGCCGATCAGTAGGGGGATTGAACCTATTCTATAATGGGGATATTATCATTTTCTGCCAATTTTTATGGTGTATTGATGAGTATTTCATCTACATATTCATCAGCTATTTTCCCCATTAGGTTTTCTATAACCTTGTTCAATTCATCTTGGATTTGCTCTTCATTTTTATGAGTCTAAGTTTCTAGGGTTCTGTTATTACTATTTCCCAAGACCGGGAAAGGAGGCAGAGTTGGGGTAGTCTCAATCCTTTGCTAACCAGTGTTTATAATAAAGCCACCCTTGTTCACATTAAATTGTATGTCTAATTTCCCATTTGAAGCTACAATTTTATCTATAACTGATGCTTGCGACTTCTAAAAATTATGGTTTGACCTCTTACAGAAGGCTAAATCTTCTGCTACTGGCCCATTAAACCATACTGGTTTTAGAGTATATATGCCATCAGTTGTTTCTAAGATTATCTTTTTTAGGTTTCCCTTAGCTTTGTTGATTTAGTTTGTTATTGTTATATGTTTTCTTTATGAATAATTGTGTGTGTGGATGAAATATTACATTCCTAGTGATTTTGAAATTGTGTACGTTGTTTATCTCTAATTTTGTTATTACGTTCTTATAATGAGTAATTTGTCAAATAATTTGTTATTAATATAATTGAAGTTGAGTTTGATTAGTTAACCAAATATTTGTTAAATACCGACCATAAAAAATATTTATTGAATATAATAGTAATAGTTAAATTTAATTGTAGACAATTATTTATGATTAATACCAAATTAAAACCTTAAATAATTATCAAAATATGTAAACTATCATAATATATTTAGTTTAAATTTTTTTTTTTAAAAATTAAATACTTTAATTATGTTGCCTTCGGGAATTAGTGGCTAACACTATATTTATAGTGATGCAAGTATTGGTATTATGGATGACTTCATCATGTGTTGCATTGGTTTTGTCAATGATGTCAACACTTATCTTTTTGGAGGTCTACATTGTTGATTTGGCACTCTAGTTATATTGGTTTGTTGATGAACCAACACATTGTGTTCCCGGTATGGATATTGGCTTATGCACAGTTATCAGTATATGTTTCACCAGCAGCTCTGGAAGTTGATGATGACGTGTTATCATCTGGAGATCATTTGGTTATGTCAAAGACATGGATTGGATGTTTGCATTTGACATTCTGCATATTGGACTGATCGGGTTCACATATCTGCCTTAATCGATAGATAGGTCTAGGCTATGTATTGGCATAAGAAAGCATGTTCCAGATCAACATGACACGTTTTGGAAATGATTTATTGATTGGATAATGTGTATATGTATTGAGGCCAACATATTGTATTGCACCAAGACTTATTTTGTAATTGATTTAAATGTAATATCTTTTGGGAGCCGACCTAATGGTTAGGTTTTAGGTTTTGCATAAATAATTGTAAGATATTATTTGGAAGAGGTGTGTGTGTATGTTTTGAGATTATTGTGAAGAGTGAAAACAAGCAGATCCTTAAGCGAATCACACAGATATCATCTGAAGGTTGAAGGAAATAATTTTAAAGGTCATGAAGGTGTTTAGTCCTCATGCACAAAGCTTAAACTGACATTGAATCCGACATTGAAGATGCTAAATTGAAGTAGTACATTGATTATTGGATTTAAACATCCAACTATGTAGTCAGTGAGACTCCTAATTTTGTGATTGAGCAGTGAGCTCTAGGCAGTTGGCCTTTCTGCAGGTGCAAACCCCATTATTGTATTCACATACTATCTGCACTAGTATTATCGGATTGTGGGTAAGGTTTCCCACTGTGGTTTTTCCTCTTATAGGGTTTCCATGTCAAAATCTCAATGTCATGTGTTGTGGATGTTGTTTTGCTTTCTATTTCATGCATTAAGTTATACCGGTATTACTATAACTGTTAATCTATTTTACCGGCACTGAGTTTTAAGTTGGAGTAATTTGTTTTGGGTTGCAATTTATTGACAACTGATTCACCCCCTATCTCAGTTGTTCTTCCCTGTTCCTAACAATTGGTATCAAAGCCTAGTCCTCTTTTTTTAGAAGCCTAACAACTTGAGGAGATCCTATGGTAGAAAATATCTTCACGAAGGACAGTCCCAAACTTGATGGAATTAACTATGGTATATGGAAGATCAGAATGGAGACACATCTGAACTACATTGGAAGAGAGATATGGGATGCTACAAAGAATGGCTATGTTTCTCCTAATCAAAATAACCCTAATCCACCAATCTTGGCTAAAGACTTGGAGAATGATTGAAAAGCAAGAGAAGCACTTCTAAGCACATTACCAGATCAAAAAAACATGGGATTATTAGACAGATCCATAGCAGAAGATATTTGGGATAAACTAGAAACATTGAATGAAGGAGATTCCACTATCAAAATTCCAAAACTGGAATGTTACTGGGTCAGGTATGAAATTTTAAAAATGGAAGAGGATGAAAGAATTTTTGCATTTATGGAAAGAGTTAATGAAATTGTTTTAGGAATACAATGTTGTGGAGGATATTTAAGTGAAGATGAAATTGTTTCTAAAGTTTTAAGAGCTTTGCCACCGACTTACAAAATGAAAGTGACAACTATTAATGAGTCAAGAACAATGCCTAATACATTAGTATCTAGAGATACATTGGTTGGAAAACTTTCAGCATTTGAGCTTGAAGAATTTGGTCCTATTGCTATAGTCAAGACCGATATAGCCTTCAAAGCATCATCATCATCATCATTTGAAAAATCTGATTGGAAAGCACTTTATGCAAAAGAACTTGAAGATATCATAAGAGAAAATGAAGAACTTGAAGAGCTTGATGTACTATTTGCAAGGAAGATGCCTAAAGGTCCAATAGGAAGTAAGTATGAAGGTAAAGCACCTTTCAAATGTTTTAATTGCAATAAAGTTGGTCATATGGCATCTAGGTGTCCTGATAGACATTCAAGACTAAGAGATGAGGAAAAGACAACATATAAGCCTAACCTTGAATGTTAGAGATACAAATCTAAGAAAAACAAAGATAAGTCATGTTACTATGTAGATGAAGGTGTTACAAATGATTCTGATGAAGATCCAGCATATAGTAGATAGACATTTGTTGCAATAAAAGAAGATCAACCGACACCTATTGTCAAACTGGAAGAGCAGGCATTAGCAACAAAAATTGAAGAAAAGGATGAATGGATCATTGATAGTGGATGCTTGCATCATATGACTGGATGATAAAAGCAAATTCTTATCATTACAGGAATATCATGGAGGTCAAGTAAGATTTGGAGATGACAAAGCTTGTTTGATCAAAGGAAGAGGCACTATATCTTTGGATGGTAAGAACAATACTAATAATGTTTATTATGTTGAAGGTTTAAAGCATAATCTTTTGAGTGTTGGCCAGTTAGTGGAAAAAGGATTTCAATTACAATTCAAGAATGGAAAATGCAAAATCATAAACCAAACTGGATTGGAGATTGCAACTGGTAATCAGACTAAAGGTAATATCTTTCATTTGAATACCAGCAAAAGACATGTTTGATTGGTCACATTGATGAAAGTTGGTTATGGCATAAAAGAATCTGTCATGTGAATTTTGATTGCATTGTAAAGATCTGTTCAACCAAGGCAGTAAGATATTTACCTAAGATTGTGAAACCTCATAATCCGATATGTAAGGAATGTCAAATGGGAAAGCAAGTTAGAACAACATTTAAGAGAATTTATGACAAATCCAATAATATTATTGATTTAATTCATACTGATTTATGTGGTCCAACAAGAACAAGAAGTCCTTAGGGTGATAGATACTTTATGCTAATAATTGATGATTATTCTAGAATGTGTTGGGTTACTTTTCTCAGGGAGAAATCAGAAGCTTTTGGGAGATTCAAGATATACAAGGCAATGGTAGAGAATGAAACCGGAAAGAAAATAAAATGTTTGAGATCTAATCAAGGAGGAGAATTCACATCTAGGGAATTCAATGCATACTATGAAGAGAATGGAATCAAAAGACAATATCAACACCCCAGACACCCCAGCAAAATGGAGTTTTGGAAAGGAAGAAAAAAAATATACTAGATGCAGCAAGAACCATGACGATGGAAGCAAATCTACCTCATATGTACTGGAGAGAAGCAGTAAATACAACAGTTTATAATTTCAACAAATTTCACATCAAAGGTGAAACCGGTAAGACCCCTTATGAACTATGGTTTGATCATATTCCTACTCTTAAATATTTTAGAATATTTGGAAGCAAATGCTATATTAGGAGAGACGAGTCTATTAGAAAATTTGATCCTAGAAGTGATGAAGGAATATTTCTTAGATATTCAACTAGAAGCAAGACATATAGATGTTATAATAAAAGATTGCAGAAAATCATTGAAAGTACTAATGTGAAGATAGATGAACATTTTAGAGGAGAATCAAGATCTATAGGTTCTGAACCAATAGTAGAATATATTATAAATGAATCGACATAGATTGTAGTAGAACAAAATGAAGAACTAGTCACACTGGCATCATTAGAGAACTTAATTGTGACTGAAGAACAACAACCTGTGAATGGAAATTAGAAAAAGACCCACGTATGTAAGATTGAATCATTCAGAAAATCAGATAATTGGAAATAAAAATCAAGGTGTTATGAAAAAAGGAAGATTGGAAAATGAAGAGGTATGCTTAATCTCTCAAGTTGAACCAACATCAATTGTTGAAGCATGTAAAGATAAACATTGGATAAAAGCAATGGAAGAAGAATTAGAACAGATTGAAAAGAATAATACTTGGACATTAGTTCCCCAACCTAAAGACAAAAATGTAATTGGAACTAAATGGGTATTTAGAAATAAACTGAATGAAGATGGTGAAGCAATCATAAACAAAACAAGATTACTTTGTAAAGGTTATTCTCAAAAAGAAGGAATTGATTATAATGAAACCTTTGCACTGGTAGCTAGAATTGAAGAGTAAGACTATTTCTTGCATTTTCAGCTCACAATAACTACAAGGTTTATCAGATGGATGTAAAATGTGCATTTTTGAATGGAGATCTTGAAGAAGAAGTTTACATTGAGTAGCCTGATGGATTTTCATTAAAAAATGATAAGGATATGGTTTGCAGATTAAGAAAAGATTTATATGGATTGAACCAAGCTCCCAAAGCATGGTATGCTAGACTAGATAAATTTCTTTTAAAGCTAGGATACACAAAAGGTAATGCTGACAGTAATTTGTATTGCAAAATTACCAATGATAACATTTTGATTATTGAAGTATTTGTGGATGATATCATTTTTGGAGGAGAAGAAGAGCTATGCAAAGATTTTTCTAATAAGATGAAGGAATAATTTGAAATGTCTATGATTGGAGAGATAATTTTTTTTCTAGGTTTGCAGATTTCTCAAACAGATAAAGGTATATTCATTTGTCAAACAGATTACTTGAAGGAAATTTTGAAGAAATTTGGAATGAAAAACTCCAAACTGGTAAGCACTCCTATGACTACAACTAATAAATTGACATCAAAGGACGATTCAACACCTATAAATTCAACAAGGTACAAATCTGTGATTGGAGGGTTACTGTATTTGACACAAACTAGACCTGATATAATGAATGAAACTATATTGTTTCAAGATTTCAAATAAATCCTAAAGAAAATCATGAAAATACAGTAAAAAAGATTTTCTGGTACCTGCAAGGCACAACAAATCTTGGTTTATGGTATCCTAAGGATGACAATTTTGAGTTATGTACATATACAAATGTAAATTGGGTAGGAGATGTGGATGACAGAAAGAGTACCACTTGTGGAGCATTCTTTCTTGGCAGAAGATTAGTTTCATGGATCAACAAGAAGCAAACTTGCATATCATTATCTACAACAAAAGCATAATATGTTGCAGCGACAACTAATTGCACTCATGTATTATGGATCAAGCAAATGTTGAAGGATATCGAGGTAAAATGCAATGAACCGGTAGTTATTTACTGTGATAACTCAACAACAATAGATATATCAAAGAATTTGGTATTTCACTCTAAAACAAAGCATGTTTCTCATAAGTATAATTTTCTGAAAGAAAATGTTGAAGCAAATGAAGTGAGATTGGTTTATGTGAACACTAAAGAGAAAATTGCAGATATTTTTACAAAGCCTTTGCCCAAGGAAACATTTGAATATCTCAGAGAGAATCTTGGGGTAATCACCCCATCAACAAAGAATTAAATGATGTGGATTGACATCAAATCGATAGGGGCTAACAGAAAAATCTTTTTCTGGTTTGATGAAGGAGAGCTATTGCTCAGGGGGAGTAGTTAGCTATATGTTATGTTCCGATTTTGATTTTTAACTACTTTGGCATTTGATGTCAAAGGGGGAGAGATGTCTATGGAAAAATATAGTACTTTGAAGATTGGGGAAAGATGTATTTTGGTTTTGGTTATACTATTTCTATCTTTAGTATAGAAGTTTGTGTTGATCTGTTTAGGGGAGATTGTTGGCATTTTGTTTTGGGCACTTATATGTTTTTCCATCCAGTGTTGCCATCAATGACAAAGGGGGAGATTGTTGGTATTATGGATGACTTCATCATGTGTTGCATTGGTTTTGTCATTGATGTCAACACTTATCTTTCTGGAGGTCTACATTGTTGATTTGGCACTCCGGTTATATTGGTTTGTTGATGAACTGACACATTGTGGTCCCGGTATGGATATTGGCTTATGCATAGTTACCGGTATATGTTTCACTGACAGCTTAGGAAGTTGATGATGACTTGTTATCATCTAGAGATCATTTGGTTATGTCAAAGATATGGATTGGATGTTTGCATTCAATGTTTTGCATATTGGACTGATCGGATTCACATATTTTCCTTAACCGGTAGATAGATCTAGGTTATGTACCAACATAAGAAAACATGTTCCAGATCAACACGAAACATTTTGGAAATGATTTATTAATTGGATAATGTGTAAATATATTGAGGCTGACATATTGTATTGCACCAAGACTTATTTTGTAATTGATTTAAATGTAATATCTTTTGGGAGCCGACCTAATGGTTAGGTCTTAGGTTTTGTATAAATAATTGTAAGATATTATTTGGAAGAGGTTTGTGTGTATGTGTTGAGATTATTGTGAAGAGTGAAAACAAGCAGATCCTTGTGCGAATCACACATATATCATCTGAAGGTTGAAGGAAAGAATGTTAAAGGTCATGAAGGTGTTTAGTCCTACGCAGAGCTTAAACTGGTATTGAATCTGACATTGAAGATGCTAAATTGAAGTAGTACATTGATTATTGGATTTAAGCATCAACTGTGTAGTCAGTGAGACTCCTAATTTTGTGACTGAGTAGTGAGCTCTAGGAGGTTGGCCTTTCTGCATGTGCAGACCCCATTATTGTATTCACATACTATCTATAGTAGTATCATCTGATTGTGGGTAAGGTTTCCCACTGTGGTTTTTCCCCTTACAGGGTTTCCATGTCAAAATATCTGTGTCATGTGTTGTGGATGTTGTTTTTCTTTCTGTTTCATGCATTAAGTTGTATCGGTATTACTATAACTGTTAATCTATTTTACCGACACCGAGTTTTAAGTTGGAGTAATTTGTTTTGGGTTGCAATTTATTGATAACTAATTCACCCCCCCTCTCAGTTGTCCTTCCCGGTTCCTAACAACAAGATGATTGAAATAATCTTAGGTATTCAATACTTTTGACATTATTGGCATTTATCACAAGATTGCGTAAATGGTGGTCTGAATTGAACATGATTCATGGTTATTCCTGACAATCAACACATGATGTACAAGTGTAGAATTGGTTGGTGATTTTTTTTCAATTTTGGGTGGTTCACGTATCTTGTATATGCCTTCACGTGTTGTGAAAAAGTTTACTAGGACACTTGCAATTGTAATACTTGACCAAAATGCCCAATTTTTATGCTTTGATGGATGCCCATGCTTTATTGCAAAGCTCTCATCATAGGTTGGATTGAGTAGAAATTTGGGGATAATGAGCTTAATGTAAATATTTTGGCCACTAAGATTAATTTTACTTGTCAACCCATAATTAAACAATATGTGTCAACTAATGTGTCGACTATAAATATCAACAATAGAAAGCAAAAATATAATGGATGTCATTTTTGCAGTAGGAGAAAATATCTCACCATTATCAACCTCTTCAACTTGAGAATAGTCTTTTGCAACCAAATTTTCTTTATACTTCATTGGTGCCAATCTTTTTCTTGAACACCCATTTACAATGAATAGGTTTTCATATTTTAGGCAATAATATAAGATCCTATATATCATTCTTTTTCGTGTTAGAATCAATGACAGTCCCAAAGACACCTAATAGGGGGGAGGTGAATCGGTGTCTAACCGATTAACAAAATATTTATACTTATTAAGAACTTTGCATCTCAAAATAGTGTACTGGTAAATAAGAATTAATGCAACAAATAAGAATAACAGAGACATCATAGAGAACACACCATAACACAAGATATTTAATGAGGAAACCCGGTGTGGGAAAAATCTCAGTGGGATTTGTGACCCACAATATTCACTCACTGGCCAATGAATAAATATTTACTTACATGAGGGGCTTGCACATGCAGGACGACTAGTAGCCTAGAGCTCACTGCTCAACTACAAAATAGAAGTCTCACTAACTTACAAAATGGATTATCAAAATACAATACAATGTACTGCTTCAAATCAACATCAACTATGCCTGGTTCAGTACCGGTTTAAGCTCAGTCTATAACCAAAACCTTCACTGTCAACTATATCACCTTAAACAAATTGCCTCATACTTATCATCTATATTCCTCTCTCTTTCATATCAAAATGACCTATAAGATCTCATACATATATGAGTGTTTTACAATATGCCATGTCAGCTTTTACAAGAGATAATTACATTATAAAACAATAAACAAAAGTTCATTCCATGTCTGCTTGAGTGCTGATATGCATTGTTGCCGCTATCAGTGAAGTGTCTGCTGGTGTATGTAGAAGTCTATTACCAATGCCGGTAACTGCCGGTTGGTTTCCAGATGATTGCCACTAGGTTCCCATCAATGACAACACCAACTATTCTCATAAGAGTGTAGAATGCCAATAATCTCCCCCTTTGGCATTGATGGCAACACTCATGAGAAAAATAAAAAAATTGAAGTCCAAAAAGTTTCCAAAAAGATGTGCTCCCCCTAAGCAAGTGATCTCCTTTGTATAAGTATTTTTCTCTCCACTACTCCCCCTTTGACATCAATGACAAAGAATGTCATAAATGATCAAAAAGAGTACCAAAATGTTACCTTAAAGTCTGTAACTGGTTGGTTACAATCTGAAAAATGTCTGCCAAAACCAAATTCAAGCTTTGCATAAACCTTTTGCTATCATTCAAAGTTTCCTCAGTCTATTGGATCATGCTGGTGAGATAGTGCATGTGTTCTTCTGGTGAGCGCTCTCCTTGAAGTAATGCCCGAGAGATTTCAATTCTCTAAGAGATAAGATTATCCAACTTAGGACCAAGTTTGTTTTTAAGTTCTTGGGCATTTGACCTTATCCTTGCCTTCTCTTTCTCAAGTTTCTCTAATTTCTCCTCAAAACCTGCCATTTCCTACTCAAAAACTGATATATGTGTGGATGAACCAATTATATTATCAGCTATGTCATCAATTTCTTTCTATGTTTTATTGATCTCCTTATCTATGTCCTTTGTCAAAAGGTGAGGTTTGCATGTTTCCCTATATAGCTCTTTGTACTGCAAAATTATAGAGTTAAGTACCGATAATAAAATATTCAAGTGATCTGTACACTTCTTTATAGTATCTTCAAAGAATTTGTTTTTCTCTTTTTCAACTCTCTCCTTAATTGTGTCCTCATTCGCCTTGTCAATAGTTATTACATTATCAACAATAAATTTGGACAATGTGTCCAATTTACCTAAAGAATTCTTAATATGATCTATGTTACAATTTGCTACAATCAATTTAAGAACTGGTGAAGTGTTATCAATTGCCTTGTAGGCCAATGCATTGCAATCCGTTATCTTCTTAATTGAATCCAAAAGTACTTCTGTAACATTGGTAGGTCTGAATTCACTTGTAGATGTGCCGGATGTCTGACCAATTATCTTTTTTACCTCTATGCTTCCATTAGGTGTAACCACTTTGCTTGCATTTTCCTCTTGTGGATCAGTCTGGGTTTGTATCTCAACCTGCAAAGGTTTCTCAGATTGTTTTAATGTCTTTGTGATTGCTGGTTTCTCTATTTTAGTTTGTACCTCTGCCTGAGTTTGTTTCTCTGAAAGTTTTGTTACTACTTATCAAGTTACCATTAGTTTTATGTTCAAATTTATTCTATATACTCTAGCCGGTTATCTCTACCGAAATATTCAGTCGGTATGCACAGTCCAGTCGGTTATAGAAGAAAGTAGTCAAGAGCCCAGTATGCACCGAGTTGTCTACCAAGTATCATTCTATGTCTACCGAGCAACAAAGATGACACACCGAGTGAAACATGTTGCCAGATTCATTGAACCTGGACATACATATGAAAACGTGTTACAAGATCAAGGAACATAGAACTGTTATCCCATTGGAAATTGCACTTAAAGATTGTGTATGATTTCGAGGTCATCTAACCAATGAAATATTTTGCATGGTTATTCATTCGATAAAACATGTTTGTAAGATCAAAGCAATGAATGGATCACCGACATAAGAGATGTATTTATACAACATGGATTAAGATCACACATATACATGTAGCATGACAAAAAGGAAGATATAGAAATATATGAAGACATGTGAAAGCACTAAGTGTTATGACTATTACAGAGACACAGAGGTCACCAAGAAGGATTTCAGAGAACAGTCAAAGAACATAGTAAACAGAAGGGTTTGCCAAGTTACTATATGGGTTACCGAGGTATGCTATAAGCAAGGTAATCTTATTCTAAGCACATAGAATCTGCTATAACATTCTAGATGTAAAGTTGTAGATATTTGTAATGATATTATTGTAATATTTTGAAGTTGTAAGAGAACCCTTTAACAGGGTAAGAGACTCTAATCAAGTCTATAAATTGTAAAGCCTCTAACCAGGTGCAACATTTAGATTAAGTGTTGTAAAATCCTTTAGCAAGGTAGATCTAACAGATCTTGATACTCCTAACAGGGTAAGCTATTAGAAATAGCTAAACATGTAGCTCTAACCGAGCAACCTTTATTATTGCAGTAGTGAAGTTGTGGGTGCCATCCTCACCGCAATTTTTCTCTCTAACCAAGAGTTTCTACATAACCAAAATATATGTGTTATGGAGTGAATCATGTATGATTGTTATTTATTTGTTTTAGCATTGTACTATGTTATTTCACTATTCAGTTCATGCATAACAGTAAAGATATTGTTAAGAAAAGGATTTGAAGTACTGATTCACCCCTCCCCTCTTAGTACATTAGCTTTCCATATCGGGCCTAACAATTGGTATTAGAGCTTCAATCTTGGAAAAGGGTTTAACTACCTAAAGAGAAAGATTTTATCAATGGAAGGCTATAAACAATCTTAAAAGATTGTGTATCTGCAAGAAGAGCTAGATCATGCTAATCAAGTGATTGCAGACATGTAAAGGCAAATGCAAAAATCTCTGAAAGTGGGAAGAATATTATTTGATGATTTGTAGGACTCTCAAGAGTTAGTGGAACAAATTGAGACATAATCTGAGAACAATATATCTAAAGAGACTAAAGAAATGATTGGAGTATTGAAAGAAAAGAACAAAGCATTGGATGATCAACTAAAAGCAATGAAAAGAGAACATGAACATTTCAACACACAGATGACTGAAAATCTTGATGCATTGAGGACAGCTGAGGATAAAGTAAGAGATCTAGAAAGAGAGAAACAACAACTTGAAGCCTTAGTATCTGATAACAATGATGAAATCACAAGGTTGACTGGAATTCAAAAAAACCTGTTAGATCAAATAGGTTATGCACATCATGAAGCAAATCTGAAAGATGGTGAGAATGAAGCATTGAAACTTGAGGTATCAAGGTTGACCAATGAACTTGAAACATAGAAGAAATCCAAAGAAACACTGAAGAAGAGTTATGAAGCATCAAATATGTTGGATGAGCAATTGAATACAAGATGACCCAACAAAGATGCAGGACTTGGTTACAAAGGAAAAGACTCTACCGAGAAGGGAATCCATACTACCAAGAGAGGAGAATCATCAAAGCAAGCTGGAATCAAGAAGAAAATCAAAAGAAAGAAGCCTATTTGCAACTACTATGGAAATCAAGGTCACACTGCCAACATGTGCCAAATCAGAAAAGGTAAGCAACCGAATGTCACTAAGTCCAATAGTTATTGTTACAATGGAAATAAATATGGTCACACATCTAATCAATGTAGGACAAAGTCTGTTAACAATTATCAGAAGGCAAAATTTAAAGGGTTTTGTAAAAATTGCAATAGATATGGACATAGTATCGAGAAGTGTTGGTACAAGCAAAAGAACTATATGTGGTATGCACACCGAGCAAATATTGGAAGCTACCGAACCCACAGAGATCTTAACCGATAATATGCTATAGTACCATGGGATTACAATACAAGGATATGGTGTGAATGTTGTGGAAGATATGGACATATAAGTGCCAATTGCTTTATAAGGTTTGGGATGAACAACCGAAGATCATGGAGAAATCCTGGTATGGCATGTTTTCATTGTCACAAAGTAGGACACTTGGCTGGAGATTGCAAAGATCAACCTAGAAAAGACACTGAGGAAATAAAAGAAAAATTAAAGATGATTTGGAAAAAGAAGGAAATTGTGTCAAATGAAGAAAGCACCTTACCTACCGAGTTAGGTGCTCCTATTCCAAATTAATCGGTAAAGGTATGAAGGGACTACATTCTCTCAAGGATAAATCTTAACAGTTCCTATTTTATTATGTACTTAATTCAAAATCTGCATAGTTAAGATGTAGTAGTAAGTTTGAAATTCTATCAAAATCTCTTGGAGCACTATACAGGAAACCTGTCAAGTCGGTAAATGAAGGAAGTTTGGATACTTGGTTAAAGCGCAAAAAAAAAGGAAAGAAAGTTTAGTGGAACCGAGTGCATTTAATGTTTTTGACCTAACCTGCACGGAGCCTGATAAGGTATACTGTGTACTTAAAACATTTATGCGGTCATTTTTTTTACTTACCAAATTTTTGAGAGAGCAGAGCAAAGCGAATCTAAGGCGATCAAACCTCCTACAAAGCAAAATTCAAGGTATTTACATTAATCTCAACACATTGTTAAGCTAGTTTACCGATCTTATCAAGTTGTTATTATCTGCTAAGTGTAAAGCGTCAGTCGTTTGAAAATCCTCAAGCCCTAAGGATCTTTTGTTAGTTTTTATCTGAAATCTACAAATGGCACCTAAGATCCAAGATCCCATCATTGTTAAGAATGTTGAAAATCCCTCACTAAAATACTCTTTAACTCCCAAAGTTGCATTTGAACCGGATGACAAAACTGCATTTTCACTCATCCCAGATAGAGTGTTATTAGTCGAGGATGTGAGATTCTTCACCAAATGTCGTGTTGAAGAACTCGATCATGTTGAAATCAAGGACACATATGATGAATTGTGTACCGATGGTAAATTGGATAGCAAGTTTGAGCACATTAAGATCAAGGGATTAACTGAAGCCCTAACCTATCCCTGTGTGTTCAAACTGCAGTGGGTCAAGTTTGTTCTGAGTAGAGTTCATGATAACTTCATGTGGCTAGAAGAGAAACCGTTTAAGATTACCAAGGAAATAATTCATCTGATCACTGGTTACCCTATTTATGATCATGCCCGAGCTCAAAAAATGATATCACAGAAAGAATTGATCAGTTTAATCGGAGTAGAATTAGATTATAGAGGACTGAAATTGAACAATGTCATTGATGCAGAACTAAAATTTGCCATTAGAGTAATAGGTTACTATTTCTTCCAATCGGCAAGGGAAAACAGTGTACCCTGTGCAGCAGTAGACTTAGCATACAAAATTGTGAAGAAAGGATGAAAATTGATCTATGTGAGGTGTTGCTGAAAAACCTGTTTGAGAATCTGAACACCATCAAGAAGCCAAAGAAGAACTCGACTAATACACTAAAGTTTGGATCACTACTTGTATGCATGTTTTTCTATTTTGAAAAATTCTTTCCATCAGTCGGTAAAGTTGTTTGGGAACTACACAAACCAACCACCCATCAGATCAATGACTTCATCAAGAAGCTAGGTGATAATTTTAATGATATTATGGATGATTACTTCAGTAAGTTTCAAGAGAAAATGCATAACAGGTACCGGATTCCACCCAAGCTAGTGGAGAAATACAAATATGACGTATGTTTTGAAGTAGACACTAATTACTGTTATGTGAATATTGTGGAACCAAGAACTCAATCTTTGTCACCTATGGGTTACGAGATTGATTTTGACATCACACAACAACAATTTGATGCATTTCTTACATTACCAAGGCATGCTACCGAGCTAAGGTATGGAGCCTATGAAGAAGTGAAAGAAAAAGTAAAAATGAGCATTGTAGTACCCAAAGCTACAAGAAAGGCAAAAAAGATGATAAAGGCATTATCAGAGAAATTCAGGGAAGATTCTTCCTCCACACCTGTCAAAGGCACTATAGCCATTACCGAAGAGGAATCTGAAGCCCAAGAGGTAGCTATAACACTGAGCACCGAATTGCCTAAGGGAAAAGTGTTGAAAAGAAAGAAACATGATACATCAAAGGCCTCACCGACTCCTCCAACAAAGCGACTTAACACTAGAGCATCTGTAGCTTCACCAAGTAAGAAAACAAAGAGTGTTACTGTTCCCAAGGTAACAAAAACTTACAAGAAATATACTCAGAGACTCATTTTGGCAAAAGAGTCTAGTGACACCGAATCTGAGGATGCAAGAAAATTTTAGATTGTCAAGAGCAAGAAGGTAAATGTACATAGTGTTGAAAATTTTTGTACTAATCTGAAGGAATATGGTGGATTTGGAGGATATAGATATGTTAAGTATGAATCCAAAAATGAAGATGAAAAGAGACAAATAGAAGAAGCTGTCATCTGCACACTTCTGAAATTCCGATTGGTCCCATTAGAAGTCTCTAATTCTCTTCCAAAAGAATTATATGCGCATATTGATAACAGGTGGCAATATGCCCTGGACTCAAAGAAATAGATCAGAGAAAGAAGTTTGGTACATCTCTTTCTTGACCTGTCGATAGCTGAAATAAAAGAACATCTGACAACCTACCACACAAAGTTCCTTGTCAAACAAAAAGCCTTGAAACTGATGAATGGGCTGTATATTGAAGTGGAAAATGAGACAAAAGAAAAGTGGCATGAAATCTTTAGAAACAAGGATGCCGATGAGCAAGCTGAAGTTGAAATAGTTGATGTCACTAAGAAAGATCCTGATGTTACCGAGCAAGACCTTGCTGACACCATTCAAATAGATGAAGATATCATGGATACAGAGGCACCTGACCAAGAAATGATAGAAGGCAATGCATATGCAAAACTTGTATCTAGTGAATCAGTCTTGGAACAAGTTCAGCCTTATCCACTAGTCAATCAACCTGTCTCAACGGAAGCCCCTCAAGATATGGATCAAGGCACTAAAGGTCACAAGTCTACAATAGGAGAAGGTACTACTCAAGAACATATGTCTCAGGATCCTTCTAGCACTGAAAATGTTGCAATTGAGACACCGAGTACCGAGACACCAAAGGACACTACAGAGGCCAAAGAAACTGACCAAAGTGTTGCCTCTACTGAGCAACCTACCGAGGGTCATCAAGCCTCACAAGCCATTGTCTTAGTTAAATCGGTGAAAGGAAAAGAAAAGAAGATGAAAAAGCATAGTTTCAAAGTAGATTTGTCAAAACCAATAGTGTTGCCCAATGTTGATATATCCAAATTAAAGGGGCAAGCACTCATTGATTCCGGTGAACTATGCAAAGCAAAGGCCGAACAAGAGAAGCAAAAGGCTATTCAAAAGAAAAATAAAGTACTTTAGAAGGTGAAAGCACTCTTAACAGATATGCTACTTGAAGCTACAATAACCAAAGATGCAGCCATCCACATTCAACTGGATGAACTCCTAACCAAGATAGAGACATCTGGAGTAGATGCATCCAAATATTTGAGCAAGCTAAAAGACAAGGAGCTCACTGCAAAAATGATAGAAGAGGTATAGAAAGCTATAGCTATTGGCAAAGTTAAACCTGTCAAATTTATTGCTGAGTTGACCCCTCAACTCAAGCACATTCATTATTTATTTAAGAAACTCTACATTTTCTTTGTTCATTAAAGACATAAAAAATAAAACAGAAGCAACTGAGAAAGAGATCACTGATCTCTCAAATAAGTTGACCACAGGGCCCAATTCAGTTTAGAATTTCTATACAAAGTTACAACAGCTCATATGGCTCAACAATTGGACCTAAGAAATGTTGAACACAAGATCAGGATGGACATAATGACACTTCAAACATTATTCCTTCCTCATCTTTCATCTATCCAAGAACAGATCAATCGAGCCACATACTTATCTAGTACACAAGAGGGAAGCACTTTAGATGGCTTAATATCATTATTGGTTGATATTCAAGCACATAATTCTTTAATGGATAGTGTAAAGGATGCCCTCTCTGTCGCTCTCACCGAAGCATGGAAAAAGTACAAATCCATTTTTGACCAGTTGCCACCACCGAATGGTAACTAAATTTTGATGTTTGTCAAAAAGGGGGAGTGATATAGTATTCAAAGCATCAAAGTATAGTATCAAACAAAAGGAGTGTAGTATACAGGGGGAGTATACTGAGCATAGTAAGCAGAGTATCCAAGAGCAGTGAACATAACAGTAAGCAAAGAACAAGTGTAGCACACTGATCATTGATCATCGAGCATACAAAATCAAAGTTTTGTATAGTATATTGATAAGGGGAGTATATCTGGATTTATTATTTCATTGACTATTGTATATACTATCTGTATAGTCAAATTTTTCAAAGTATATAGATTATTGAGTTATGACTTTGAAAGTAGTTTTGTCAAACATCTCAACTATTGTCAAAAGGGGAGTTTGTTACTACTTATCAAGTTTCCATTAGTTTTATGTTCAAAGTTATTCTATATACTTTAGTCTGTTATCTCTACCGAAATATTCAGTCGGTATGCACAGTCCAGTCGGTTATAGAAGAAAGTAGTCAAGAGCCCAATATGCATCGAGCTGTCTACCGAGTATCATTCCATGTCTACCGAGAAACAAAGATGACACACCAAGTTGATATACACCAAGTGAAACGTGTTACCAGATTCATTGAACCTGGACATACATATGAAAATGTGTTACAAGATCAAGGAACATAGAACCGTTATCACATTGGAAATTGCACTTAAAGATTGTGTATGATTTCGAGGTCATCTAACCAATGAAATATTTTGCATGGTTATTCATTTGATAAAACATGTTTTTAAGATCGAAGCAATGAATGGATCACCGACATAAGAGATCTATTTATACAACATGGATTAAGATCACACATATACATGTAGCATGACAAAAAGGAAGATATATAAATATATGAAGCAAGACATGTGAAAGCACTAAGTGTTATGACTCTTACAGAGACACAAAGGTCACCAAGAAGGATTTTAGAGAACAGTCAAAGAATAGAGTAAACAGAAGGGTTTGCTGAGTTACTATATGGGTTACCAAGGTATGCTATAAGCAAGGTAATCTTATTCTGAGCACATAGAATCTGCTATAACATTCCAGATGTAAAGTTGTAGATATTTGTAATTATTTTATTGTAATATTTTGAAGTTGTAAGAGAAACCTTTAATAGGGTAAGAGAATCTGATCAAGTCTATAAATTATAAAGCCTCTAACCAGGTGCAACATTTAGATTAAGTGTTGTAAAATCCTTTAGCAAGGTAGATCTAACAGATCTTGATACTCCTAACAGGGTAAGCTATTAGAAATAGCTAAACATGTAGCTCTAACCGAGCAACCTTTATTATTGCAGTAGTGAAGTTGTGGGTGCCATCCCCACCGCAGTTTTTCTCTCTAACCAAGAGTTTCTACGTAACCAAAATATATGTGTTATGGAGTGAATCATGTATGATTGTTATTTATTTATATTAGCATTATATTATGTTACTACACTATTCAGTTCATGCATAACAGTAAAGATATTGTTAAGAAAAGGATTTGAAGTACTGATTCACCCCTCCCCTCTTAGTACATTAGCTTTCCATATTGGGCCTAACAAGTTCAACTGTCAGTATCTCTTTCTCCGGTGGCCCTGTGCCAACATCTTTAACTTGAGTAGGTTTTTCAATTTCTGATGGTTGCTCTGTTTGGGTTGAGATCTCAGCTTCAACAGTTTCTACCGGTTTCTCTGCCAAGTTGCCACTGTCAACATTGTCTACCTTAACCTTTGAATTATCCTTATCCACAACAATATTTACTTCTTGAGTATCAACATTCATGGTAAAGAGTATCTTAGATTCAGGATTTGTATCATTATGTGTAATACCTTCAGTGTTAATAACTAACGGATCTTCTGAGTGTACCGGTATAGTATCCAAAGGCGGTGATGATAGATTGACAGTAATCTTGATGTTTGGAACTCCACCAATTTTTCCTTTCCGCTTGTCCTTGTCTTTCTGATACAATTTAAATGTATTTTTAGGTCTGCTACTGGTTGAGGGTAAACCAATAACTGCCCTAATTGCTTGTCAGGTTATCTTGCAGACAAAATCCGACCATAAGAATTCTCCATGTGCTCTACTCAATACAATCCTTACTACTTCCTCTGGAAATTGAGGGATATTGAGTATCTCCACAAAACCTAAAGCTTCCACAATTTTGTGTTCGAGTTTAACAACACCATTTTCATCACAAATGACCTTATTAAACATTTTCATTAATTCCTCAGAACCTAGTTCTTCTATATTGCAATGTATATAAATCCTAGGGTCTTTTGCAAATGCTATACCTTTAGGAATTTTTGAAAATGCCCCGACAGAGTCATCTTGTTTAGCAATTTTGGGAATTATCTTAAACATGGGCCTAGGTCTCTTAATGTTCTCAATAATGGTAGGGTTAGCAGTAAACTCGGGAACATAAGAAGAGGCCATTGAAAAATACCTTTTACTGCCTGAAAATATTCTGAATGTCTAAAGAAATCACTTCACATCTTCACCTTGAATGCCTTTGCTCAGTTTTCGTGCTCTCTGATAATTTGAATGCTCAGTGAGTTTGAAAATGAGGGGAATCAACTGATTTATAATGACATATCTTCCACCAACCGCATTAAATGCTCACCGTTTAAGTGAAAACTTAACACATCTGCCAGTAAAGAAGAATTCTACCATCTCACTATCAACCGGGGGTAATTTTCATGATTTTCAACTTGCTGCAATACCCCCAAAAGGGTTACTTCTCAGTTGGATGAAGAATCTCCTACTAGTGGAGAATTACTCTATTCTACCAGTGCAAAGATAGTTTCATCAACTTTCTGATCTCTCTTCTTAATCCATTGTTTTGAAAATTCTTGCTTTACTTCATCTACCTTTTCTTTGCCTTTCAAACTGGATTCTTTATTGTTTGCCGGTGAAATCTTGCTTCTACAAAATTTTACAATATGTCTAATCTTGTTACAAGCATAACAAGTTACATTATTCCTCTAAATATCCTTTCCATATCCTACGTTAGTTTGTGTTCTGCATTGATTAGATAAGTACCCAAATCTTCCACAAACATAGCATTTCACATTCATTTTGCAATTTTCTAAATTATGACCAACTTTGTTGCATTTGGAACATTGACCGGTGGGTGCATTAATATTCTGATTATTTCTAAATCTACACTAATTTTCTCTATGACCATATTTGTTGCAATTGAAACATTTTCCATTAAATTTATAAGCATTGGGTTGTCTTACTGGTTTGTTCTGATCTAGATTGTTTGTAGTACCAAAACTTTCTCCAACTTCAAATCCAAGTCCATTAGTATCTCCATTAGGTTTCTGACTTTTCAACATGTCATGAAGCTCCTCTGAACTTTTCTTGAATTTGTCTGTGTGTTTATTTGCAGTAGCCAACTCATTTTCTAGAATTCCCATTTGTCTCATAAGCTTAGTTTTATCATGTTGCATGTGAATCAGATCTATCTTCAACATATCATTTTCATGACTAAGTCTTAGATTTTGATTTCTAGCATCATTAAGTCTCCTAGTCAAGTCTTCTTCATTCTTCTTCTTATCTTCAATGTCTTTACATAACCTCATAGCCATATCTTGCATTTCATTCTTCATATTACTGTTTTCTTGTCTCAATTTATTTGCAAGTTCTCTAAGAGTTTCTTTTTCATCATCATCTTTCTGCATCTTTTCATGAAGTTCTTTTATTTTATTTTGCATAGCAAAGTTCTCTTGAAGTCCTTTAATGAATTCCTGTGCAGTTCTTAGATCATCTTCAAGTTTGATATTCTTCAATTTCTCTGCATCATAATCTAAAAGAGCTCCTTCCAATTGTTTTCTTAAGTTCTCCATCTATACTGGTGTCAAAATCTTTCTCAAGCTGTTAGGCTTTTGAAAATAGAGGACCAGGCTCTGATACCAATTGTTAGAATCAATGACAGTCCTACAGACACTGAGAGGAGGGGGGGGGGGTGAATCAGTGTCTAACTAGTTAACAAAATATTTATACATATTAAGAACTTTGCATCTCAAAACAATGTACTGGTAAATAAGAATTAATGCAACAAATAAGAATAACATAGACAACATAGAGAACACACCTTAACACAAGATATTTAACAATGAAGCCCAGTGTGGGAAAAACCTTAGTGGGATTTGTGATCCACAATATTCACTCACTGGCCAGTGAATAAATATTACTTACATGAGGGGCTTGCACATGCAGGAAGGCTAGCAGCCTAGAGCTCACTGCTCAACTACAAAATAGAAGTCTCACTGACTTACAAAATGGATTATCAAAATCCAATACAATGTACTGCTTCAAATCAGCATCAACTATGCTAGGTTCAGTACCAGTTTAAGCTCAGTCTATAACCAAAACCTTCGCTGTCAACTATATCACCTTATACAAAATTGCCTTATACTTATCATCTATATTCCTCTCTCTCATATCAAAATGACCTATAAGATCTCATATATATATGAGTCTTTTATAATATTCCATGTTAGCTTTTACAAGAGATAATTACATTATAAAACAATAAACAAAAGTTTATTCCATGTCGGCTTGAGTGCCGGTATGCATTGTAGCCGTTGTCGGTGACGTGCCTGTCGGTGTATGTAGAAGTCTATTGTCGACGTCGGTAACTGCCGGTTGGTTGCCATATGATTTCCAGTAGGTTACCATCAATGACAACACCAACTATTCTCATAAGAGTGTAGAATACCAACATTTTGAAGCTAACATTTATTCATCCATAGCAATTTTATAGGATTATGTATCATTCATACCTAATGCCTCTTCTAGAGAACTAGGTTCAACCATATTAGTATTCAAAGAAAAAATATATCTCTAATCATCAAGTGAATAATTTTCAAGTTGTTTTCTAAGTCTTCTAGATGTTTGAACAAGTAGAGTTGGAGGTTCTTCTTCCTCTTCTAAAGATGCAAAGCTAGATGAGTTCTCCAAACTTTTTTTTTCTATCTAGGGTTTTCAATTATATTTTTTTAGTGTACAAGGAAATTGAATTACATCTTCCTATTTAGTCTATTATGGTTGCAATGTAACAAAATGAGGCTTAGTTTATCTAAAACAACACTTCTATTGACTATACAATAGGGTCCCAAGGCTTGTATCCTTTCACTCCATAATTGTATAAGATCACGATACATTTTGTAGCCTCGTTCTCAAATTTTTTTTGCTTCTCTTTAGTACATATGCATATTCCTTGCAACCAAAAACTCTAAAATGTCTTGATGAATAATTATGACCAGACCATGGCTCCAGAGGCATTTCATGAGCAAGAGCTAATGTAGGAGACCTATTTATTAGGTAGTATGTAGTGACAATAGTTTTAGCACAAAATTTTTGTTCTGGGTCAACACCACTCAACATACTTCTAGCCTTCTCCATTAGTGTATTGTTCATTCTTTTTGCAACTCCATTATGTTATGGAGAATACAAAGTTGTCTTCTATCTATTAATGGTCTTTATAGAATCTATCAAAATCATTAGAGAAAAAATTACCACCATTATCAGTTCTCGTACATTTTTTCTTTCTAGTCTGCAACTCAACCATTTCTTTAAATTTTTTAAGTCAAGTAAAAACTTCATATTTACTCTTTACAAAATATTCCCATGTCCTTATATGATAATCATCAATCAATGAAATAAAATATGTGGATTTTACAAAGGAAGGAACATCAATACGACCAAACACATATGAATGAATAAGATCCACATCATTTTGGATGCCAATTTTGATTTTTCTTTAGGATATAGTGCTTCCATGAGTGACTTAGGAATCCACATAGTTTTTTATTTTTCTTTCCTTTTGTGGTTCTTCAGAGTGCATTTCTTGTATAAGAAACATAGGAATCCGCATAGTTTTTTATTTTTCTTTTTTCTTAATGAGCCTTTGTGGCCTTTTGGATCTTTCTTTTTTTCTTTTGAATCAAAATTTTCTTTTTTTTTAATGTCTTTTAAATAGAACATATTGATCTTTGGATGTATGTTAATTTTGGACTTATGGATTTTATGCTTGGCATCCAGATTGCTTCCAAGGGGAATGAGATTCATGTATAGATAAGAATGATATGAAGGTTCTTTGGATGGGTTCATGTAGATAGATGGTTGGAAGGTGCTCAAAGATGTGTGCCTTCCCTAATCTTGGTTTATGATAGCGTAATTGGATTTTGAGATATGGGCCATATGGATAGTGGATGGAGTGATGTACAGTCTTAAGATGGATGGAAGGGAGGAAGGCTTTGATTTTAGGAATTCCATACAAAGACTCAAAATAGATTTGAAGGATAGAGATTGTGTATGCTTGGATTTAGGTAGAGGACTGTAGGATTTAGTAGGGACACCAAATTTTTGAGAGTGAGTTATGTATGCAAGGCCATGATAATTGAGATTTGCTTTGATATGAAAGTGTTCTAATATACCTTGTTCATGTAGGCCCAATCCTTTGCCTTGATAATGGATGTTTTGACAAATATTTTTAGCAATGGGATACATGTTACTTTTGAAACAAGACATGAGTCCATTTTGAGTGGGATATGTTATAGAAGGAATGACAAGATCATGAAGTAGATCGAATTAGACAACAATTTGTTTGAGTGAAATTTCAAAAAAAGTATGTGATTAGATAGTTAGAAAAAAAAAATCGTATGGTTGTGGACTTGGAATACTCTGAAATTTAGAGTTAAGCATAAAATGGCCTAAATTAGGCCAAATGCAGATTTACTATATTGGTATTGTACAATGAATTTTAGAAAATACTTAGAAGAAAAGAACATATGCTACACAAGCTCCAAAGGATACTACTTGATAGGGCCCCTATTGCAATAAAATACACGTTCAAGGCAAACAAGTAGAGGTCAACTTGGCACTTGCTTTGGGGTTGGTACAAACACACCTTTCCTCTTATCTTGAAGGTCCAAAAACCTTATAACTGGGGGATTACTATCTCATAATGAGGGGTACATTAGGGGTATCTACGAGGTATGGTCTGCACTCCTTGAACTATCAAGTATGGGATTTGGGCCTCTAAAAACAAAGATTATTAGTTATTCTCTAATGAACATCTCCACATTTGAAAAATCGTAAAACAAGTTACTTAAAGCTTTGACAACCCTTATAGGTCCAAGGCCACTAGATACTCAATTCAAATTACACTTTGGTCGTATGCTTCAAATTAGCTTTCACTGGTTGCTCTTTTATATAGCAGTTGAAAGAGAAAAATTAATTGAAGTCAAACCAAGGGGTGATGAAATCCCCAAAGAACATTCTCCTAAAGAAATCTTAAGATTTTCTCTTGGACCCAATATTCGTGAAGGCAAGGGGAGAGGATACTTCTCTTGAGATTTTGGGTTAAAATAAATAACAAACGTATCGAAGCACAGGACACTCAAACGAGGGGTTAATTCCTTTAGGAAAATGAAATGTTTTCTAACTACCAAACAAATGAAAATATAAAACAATAAAATAGAATCCTACAAAACATATATTAGTAGTTTCAATCCCTCTCCTTTTTGGCAAGAAAATTCTTACCAATCTGGGGGGTTTTCATCAAATGAAGAACAAGATACATAGACTAAGTTAGTCACAACAAGAATAACACAACACTAATAATAACCAAATGATATAAATCATGTTATGAGTGAATTCTTAATGATTTTCTCATAGATTTGAAAAAAAAAATCTTACTAAAAGATGATCTTGTATGAAAAAGATATAAGAAAATAAAATTTTAGAAGGATGGGATGATTTTTAAAATTTTTATCAAATTTTCTATGATAGATATGAAAAATATAATTATACCAAAGTTTAGAGCATTAAATCAAATTTCCAACGTATTTGTGTTAGGAACACAATTGTTGTTGCACCAAAAGATTGACTTGTTAATGCCCAATACAACTATTGCGATGTGGAAATCTAACTACTATAAGACTAATACTAACTTACCACAAACCTAAGACAAAATCATACAAAGTATCCAAATCTTCAATGAAACAAATTAAACAAGTAAACTTAAATAGTAAACCTTCCCACATGTTCCATTGTGTCCTATCAACTTCTAATCTTTCTGGTGTGGTTGCTCTTAGAATGCATTGAAAATCTACCTCAAGATGACAAAAAGCTAAATGGACTACGTGGTATGAAAATTGCAATGAAGTAGAACTAAAATGCAACTAGAATGAAAATTGTGATGATAGTGAGGATAATGCAAATGAAAGGATGGAATATGATATGAAATCTACTAAAATACTCTTATACTAAGACAAAGACACACTTTAGAAAATGCATTATTTTCTAGAATTCTATAATGCTTGATTGCTTGAATGTTCTAATGGTGACTAGCCTCAATTGTTGGAAAACTTAGGCTTCCTTTAATAGATTTTGCAGGACTATAATCCAAGGTGGAAAAGATCAATGGTTTAGAGTTAATCTTGAGAGAATGGATGGTTGAAAAGAATTGATTGAAATGTGAGAGATAAAGGGGGAAAAGGATTAGACATGGCATCTTTCTCACCTTGACCAGGGATGAGAAATTCCAAAGATATAAGATAGTTGGAGAGAATATAGGTTTTTGGGAGGTTGGAGAAGATTTAGGTTGTGTGATGAAAATGTGGGTGCAAAATGTATATGATTAAAAGCTAAACTAATATTCAAACAACCACAAATAAATCAAACACCTCAAGATTAGGATGTTAAAAAGGAAATAAATTAAGCCAAATTATTAAATAATCATTAAAAATGTAAACCTCATTTGAATTACTTGATTTGATTATCCTGTAATTTGGTGCGTGCTCATGACGTTGCAAATGCTTGATTTTTCTCCATGATGTTTGATGAAAGATGAGGTTGATGGATTGTGTAATGAGAGTGACTATTCTAGCATTATGACAATATGAGTGTGTGGAAGTAAATGGTTTGCAAAGAAAAGGGAAGGTTTAAACAAAAATGGATGGGAGATGAAGGGAGGTTGAAAATGAGGCACTTGTCTTCAAAGAGGAAAATTGGAAGGCCTCAAGGTGCCATTTGGAATGAGATTCCACACTTATCCGCAAAGAGGTCAAGTAGCTCAACCATAAATGACAAGTATCCTCAAGAAGGATAAATGCCAAAAAGAGGCATGACATATGTCCATTTTGGGATATGGCCACCCAAAATTGGTTATAATTTCCTAGGAAATTATGAATGTGCACACACATGTGAGGGGGGAGGTTAAAAGAAGACAAGGTTGGTTAGATGGATAAGGTTAGTTAGAACCCATGAGTTAGGCTAGGGGTTGGGTTAGATGGGGGGTCTAGGTTAGGAGACATGTGACTAAATTAATTAATTTAGAATTTAAGAATTAGAAGAAAAAGATGACATGAATAAAATAAAATAATTGAAATATTTTATTTAATAAAAGAAGGGCTCAAAAGGGGCACATGAATAAATTAAAAGGTTAATTAATTAATAGGCTATAGGGAAAGACATCATTAATTAAATTAATTTATCTAGAGGGGATGGGTTACCACATTTAATAAAATTCTATGAATTATTTAATTAACATAAGTGACTAAGGGAATTAAATAAGATTAAATTGATTAGTCAAATTTAAGTGTCTACATTTTGCCCCTCTTTGCGGTGGTGCTAGAATAGCATCGATGCGGAGACAATAAGACACTTGTGACTCAAAGAAAAGGGGAGCAAGACGAAGATCCCCCAGACTAGGCTAGCGATAGACAAAGGATGAGAGAAGGGGTGCCCTCTCAAGAGGGTGCATGGAAAACAAGGGCCCGAGTGGCGTCTCAAAAGAAATATTACCCCAGTGGATGAGAGGGAAGAGAATGAGAAATAGGAATAGGAGACAAAAATGACTCCCAAAGATGAGAACATAGGAAGAAGGTATGCTAAAAAGAGTCTGGCAGGGCCCAAGTCGACCAAAATGAGAAGTTTAGGGACATTATATTGCCAAAAATGACAAGATAAAGGCTCATTTGTGCACTGTGCTTTTTAAATTAGTGAAATTTGTAGAGACTATCCTTTGTTTTAGTTCATTTGAGAGCTTTGACTGCACACAGATGAGATGATAGACCAAAAAGAATCATCTGCATGGTCCTCTGTATCAAGTTATCACAAAATGATTTGGGGTGTCTCTATAGGTTCCTATCTTGCTAGTCCTTTATCCCTGTATGGATCATGATGCTAACCCTGTACTCCCCTTTTGTGTGAGTCCTGTTATTTCTAGATCCACCAGTGCTCTGAATAGATCTCCCTATCCCCTCGCTAGACCCTCCATTATGAGAAGAACTAGTTGCCCTGGCCCTAGGTGGTGGCACATACGTCTCCCATTGATCTACTAGGATGACCCGCTCGTACTATGCCCTATAGCAACCTGCCTGATGAAATAATTCCTTTATCATAGCCATCTATCTCTCCAACATCCCTAGCTGAGAGATGGTTTTATTGCTGTTTTTAGTGATTTTACTTGCAATTTTTCAGCACTTGGTGGCAAACATGTGATTTCAGAGGCTGACTTTCACTTTGGCTGAAGTCATTTCAGCACCAAGTTATTTTCAGTACTCTGACGAGTTTGTGTCCAACTTTGGTGGGTTTTGCTTCAAACTACAACGAGAACGCATTCCCACCATTTCATCCATAGGTATAATTTTCTATTAAAATTCCATGCTATAGCGGGTTTGCATTCAACTATGGTGGGTTTTAACTAACAAAATTAGGCAAAGTTAATTTTGTGTCTTTTTTCTCTTGGCCTATTGTTTTTATTATTCTTAAATTTTATCAGTATGGTGGGTTTGCATTTAAGTCTAGTGAGCTCGCTGCCTCAGACATTTTGTCTGTATTAGGTCTTGTAAACTACATTGTTCATTTTAGTCGGTGGTGGGTTTGATGCTTAGTCTAGCAGGTTTGAGGTTTATTATAGCAGGTTCATGGTTTGCTTTGATAGATTGGCAGGTTCGACGCTAAATCCAATAACTTCAAAGTTAACTGTCGTGGGTTTGCAATTTGTTTGTGTAGTCCAGTAGGTTTGAATTATGTTCTGGCGGGTTTGATGGGTCTTTATTTTTTTTTCATTTTCCAAAATGCTCATTTGATTAGATTATTGCTAAGTTGCTAGATTCGGCTGTTTGGTTGGATATTTACTAATATTTGTGTAGCTAATTGTGTCAATTGAAGACCCCACGCTTTAAAAGACTAACAATTTGTTGTAGGATCGATAAAGAGGGGTTTCTTAAAAACATCTCTTTTTCCTTTAATTGCATTAAATTTTCCATTGTGTCTTATGCTTTTTCTTAGTGGCACACTTCAATTTCTTAAAGGAAAAGAACAACCTATTTTCTATGTTTGGCACGCTTGTGCATCTATTGAGTGGACCTACTACTAGCACACACTATCCTCTTCTGTAGCTCTTGTGGTCCTGAGTGCAAGAGAAAAGTGTTAGTGATGCTTAAGTTTTTATTTTTAGGTAGAGGGCCTACCTCCTGAGTAGCCAATAAGCCTAGGTGAGAGGAATGAGCCAAGCGGTACTTCTTCAACTTGTTATATAAATTATTAAGGTGAAAGCCACGATTACCAGGTGACATGCATCTACACCAACATTTTTCCCTCAGTATCCAAACTTGTGTGAGATACGTAAAAATCCTTTTGAGGACTAGGAATGGGTTTTTTAAATAAGTCATCACCGCATGGGTAGACACTGGGTTCCACTGAAGTTCCCCCACTACAAACCAATTTTTTTTTAGTTGTCAAAAACCTCCTACTTGTTGACTCAGGCATTGTGATACACACACATCAAAGACACCCCTCATGTACCCTTCAAATTGAGATATAAAGTTTCTTGAGATCTTTGGTTCTTTAGAAATTCAAACCTTGGTATGCTCGAGAAGTGTGTGTGGTGGAGTGGAGCTAGTGCTACCAAGCTTCTATCTATCCAACTAAATTTGGTATTTTAAGTAAGGGGATTCAACAAGTACTATCATTTGACCAACCCAGGACGTACATGATTATTCTGCTTTTGTCATATTTGTGTGCTTGTTGTGTTTGTGTCACTACCATCTTTTGCCAAAATTTGTATCATCAAAATATTTCACATAGTCCTAGTTGTTGTTGTCTTGTAGCAGGTTTGCTTCCTAGTATAACAAAAATACCTTTGTTTTGAGCTAGATTGACATACTTAGCGTAGTCACTATCTTTCTAACTCTCATAGGTTTTCTATAAAAAATCATGGGTTCGCTGTTAGTCTTGTAGGTTCTCTCAATCTTTGATACTCTAGCAGGTTTTTGCTTAGGTCTAGCGGGTTTACACTTAGGTCTAGCGAGTTTGCACCCTTGTCCAATGGGTTCATTTTAATTTTCACTAGCCAGATCTTAGTTTTTGATACTTTGGTGGGTTCAAACTTAGGTCTAGTGAGTTTAATCCCTATTATGGTGGGTTCACCCTCTCCTTCAACGGGTTTTCTCTTTTTCCTTGTTAAACTACAAAAATTGGTCTGTCACGGGTTTGAGCTCTAGTCCTTCAGGTTTTCTCCTATTTTAGTCAGCTTGGTCTTTGTCGGCTATTAGTTTGTCACCTAGTTGCATACAGTTTCCATGTTGATCATCATTTTGCCTCTTTGTGACCACACTATTGATACCCTTGCCATTTCTCAGCTTGTGTCACTTAGATCTCAAATCTGTTTATATGGTTTCTATAAAGTCAAGGATAATCTATTTATTCAAAATCAGTCCCTCTTATTTCCAACTGAATCTCCTCATCAGTCCATCCTTCTCTTCACCTCAATGGTCGTTCCATCTTGTCATTCCTTTTCATGTCCGATTAATCAATCTAAATCAACCCAAGTTGTTTGGTCTCAATCATCTTAGATTTAAATTATTTATGGTAAAAATGGAACAACAATATTGAAAGACCAAATGAATTCAACCATGAAACCCTAGCCTAACAACAACAAAGATCCACCATAACATATGAAGATTACCTAAGACAATGCAAATCAACAAAATCACAAAGATTATACCATCACATGTCCAATAGGGTTTGAATCTCCATTCATCCTATCTCCATTGATCTTGCTTGATATATTTGCTCTCAGATTTTATGTGTGCACAAGAGCTCAACAAAGAATGAAAATGTGGTTGATAGCTTGATCGCATATGAAAGTTTGAATGCTCGTTGAGGAGAGGAATGGATTGATTGGGTTGATAATGAAAGAAGCATCCTCTTATATAGAAGACACTATAAGAAATGAAGGGATAAGATTGAGAGGTGTAAAAGATAAATGGTCGGCTAAGATTAGAGGGTAGGTAGTGTAGGAATTAAGAGATGAATGACATGTGTCATAGGTAGAAAAGGCTAATGAATTAATTAAATAAATAAAGATTTAATTAATTATAGAAGAAATGGGATCAATTAAATAAATAAAATATTTATTTAATTTAGGAAAAAGGATAATTTAAATAAATAAAGTATTTATTTAAATGAGAAATAAGGCTAGAAGAGGATAAATGAATTAATTAAGTAAATAAAGATTAATTTAATTAATAGAAGAATTAGGATAAAATAATTAAATAAATAAAAATATTTATTTAATTAAACAAGACAATTTTAGGTGTCTATAGAAATATAGTTTGCATCTTTTTATACCAAATTAGAAACTCTTTGACTATATCGTGACTAGAGTTTCATATTCAGATTCACTGTGATCTTGTCACCTCAAGCCAGATGCCTGAATCACATTAGACTTATTTAGTTGCTTTAGTGCATCCTCTTGAATAACTTTAGTATTGTATCACTCTACTGAGATGGTATCCCAATTGCAATTTGGGTATGCTTTTTATTCATTTTATTTCTCCTTTGGTCATCGCATTCATCCACATTTCATTCTTCTTGTTAGCTAGATATAATCAAGAATTCAATCTAATCCTTGATGCTAAGGTTGCATTATCATCATCTCCTAAGTTCATGCCAGTCACTACTCAGTCTCGATCCAGACAAGCTATGGAGCAACAACCTTCTCAACTAGGATTAGGATTTTTCAGATCCACAACAAAATCCCGATTCAAGTGTTAGTCATATCATGTCATGGAACATTCACAGGGGGCTTCACTTAGTGAATATAGGTTATATCATGTTCGTTCATGGCATACAAAAGAATCCCACTATTTAAAAAAAATATTGACTTAAAATACTTTTTTGTCATCCCTTCCCAATACACACACTGAAGTAAAAACCCCCCTATTTTCACCAAATATTGCATTTTTTCACAGCTCAAATAAAAAACCCCCCTATTTTCATTGGTAGAAAAAATATTGTACCCTCATTTTTTGGATGTTAAACCCCCCAATATGAACACATGTGATATAATATTGCCTAGCCAGTGAAGTCCTTGTGGGAACATTCCCACAACCAATTATGCGCTTAATCTTGTCATCCCTGATGACACTATGGTCAACCAAACTGATGAGATAGATTCTCAAATCAATATGGTAGATCGATTCCTTTCAAATCCAGATAATGCCCAAATGGTAGAAGAAATTATAGAGAGTCATAAGTCTTATCTTTGCTAACATGGTTGCATGAGGTATGACTATTGCATCACCTAATCCACCCATGACTGTGACCATGAGTCCACAAGATCCCCCTTAATAGCAAGTGTCTTAATAACAACCCATATCATCATTCCTGATTCATCAATAAGTTCAATTACCAGTGGCACCAACACTGCAAAGCACCACACTTGCATCAATTGGTTTGCCACCCTTGGGTACCATTGGATGACACTATCAAACATTTTGCTAACTCATCCTCACCTATTCCACCCCCACTCTCAAGAGGATTTGTGTACAATGCATCGGTCAATGTGATAAGGTGGTGTAGGGCCTAAATTAGCTCAATGTGGCAAAATTTACTAGTTGAACAATAAAAGACATGCAAAAGACATACAACATAGGCTGGAAAGTGGATTCTACTTGTTAAATCCCCACTTGGATTTTTCCATATACTTAAACAATGTGGATAGACAAAAAATTGGTAGCATTGGCTCACCCTTGTACAACACCCACTTCTTGGGCATACCAGAGTCTCATACCTCAAAGATTCAAAGATCTTATGAACCAAGGGACATCTATCTATACTTTGAGTAGTATGATGTGGGGCAGCTTCAGAGGTCCGACTACTTGCACCAACAAGAAAATAGGATTTGGGCCACTAAAACAAGGTGTCTAATAAGTTTTTGATGGATCCCAATCCAACAACATATTCTCAAAGCATGGGAGGCCTCCACATACATCAAATTCACTCAACACTCCAATCGCCTAACTAGTAGATTTTTATAGCAACTCAAAAAACATTACTTGAGATACCCCTGGGAGAGACAATATACCTAATGTACCTTAATTTTGAGATACTCCCTTGGGGTGATGAGGCCCCCAAGGGGCGATCCTCTACTCAAAAATAGAAAATAAGGTGTTGTTAATCACCATTCTCTTACAACAAAAGTCCATGAATGCAAGGGGAGAGGATACTTGGTGTAACGTGGGTCCATCCTATACAACGTGTAAGGCACAAGACATGGCAAACATATGCTTATTTTAACCCAAAAATATGTGTTTTCTACTCTAATGCATGAAAGAAATCTAATTTAGTGGAAAACCAAAAATCTTCTACAAATGTCCTACAAAAAAGTGATTAGTAGTCTTGGACATACTACAAAGACAAAACGTAATTAGCAAAAAAACCAAAATTAAGAACTTACAACAAAGACATCGAAGTGCAGGTGCAGACGTTGACGTAGGTGCAGACATTGGAGTATGCACATACATCAATTTGAGTCCTACACAAAAGAAGGATTATCCTGTAAATTAAAAAAATTAAAATTTAAAAAGAAGCAGGAATTATACCTAAGCAAAGATGTTGATTTAGTCATGAGGAGACATTGATTTTCTTTGGCAGACAAACAGTTAGATTTAAAATTCAAAATTCAAACACAGACAGAGGGCAAGAAAATAGAAAGACGGAGACCTCGAAGCTGCAGATGTTTGCACAAGCATCGAAGCACAACCCATAATTTTTTTTAATTATATTCAACCTAAAATGCTACGGTTAAGATTAAATCTAAAAAAAGACCCAGTTTGATGAAATTTTAAACAAAATAGCCTGATATTTTTGTATTTTTAAAACTTATATGTGATTTTTTTAATTAAAAACTTAAGCTAAAGATATTAAAAAATAGAAAAGAAATAGTCGGCAGTGGAGACGTTGATCTGAGATTGTAGAGATGTTGAAATAGAGGTGCATGCATAGTTCTGTAGGGGGAGATGCTGATGTAGTTTCTTACAGAAAACTGTTAGGTGAGAAATAGAAATCTGAATGCAGATGCTGATTTGCCCTTATGGAGACATCAAAGCAAAGGTGGAAACATTGAATCACAGTCGGAGATGCTGATGAACTACCTGTGAATTTTTTTCTACAAAAACATGAAATAAAAGAGACTTGGGCTCCCACTAAGCATTCCAAAATGAAGAGGGGAGAAAATCTAGGCCTAGTGATCAATCACATAAACAAAATAAAACACCAATGAAAGCATTTAAGCCAAATAAAAGACCATTATATATTGATTCTTCACTCTTCCTTAGATTGAGCTAGATGAAGTGGAAGATGTGCGCTAGCTCCACTTGATTTTCTCTTTGGATGGGGGATATGTGTATTGATTTCCACTACACAACAAGATAGGGTGATGATATTTGACTAAGTGTGATGGATGATGAATTATCTATGGCAAGATTTTGGTATGATATAAATGCAATGGATGATTCTTGATTTCAAATGAGAAGCATGACAATGGGAAAAAGATGGATGATTTGTGAAGGGAGGAGGCTCTAATTTATAGATTGGAGGAGGCCAAAATAAAGGGCCAATATTGATTTGGAATGGAGGAATAGGATTGAAAGAAGGTGGAAGAGAATTGAGAGGACAAAGTGGGAGATCCAAGAGATATGCCATAAAGGCATTTCTTGTCTCCACATCTCTCAAAGTTCATTGGAAAGATTTCCCCAAGTACATTGGGAAGGGAAAAGGAATATAAAATTCCTTGGTGAAAGGAAGAAGGAATTAAAATTCCAAATAGAGGATGTGTGGAGAGAATAAATGTGAAAAGGAATTAAAAATTCCTTGGGAAGACAAGGCATGGGGAGATTCAAGGAATTTGAAATTCCTTGAAATTACCAAAGTTGGTGCATTTAAAAGGTTTGGAAGGTGAAGGGGAAAAGCCATTTATGTAAAAGAGTTGACCCATCCCTAGTCAAGGTGATTAGGAATGTGCAAGCGATTAGGAGGATTGATTATGTGGCTTAATGGAGGATTAGAGAGCAAGTGAGGAAGTTAGGAGGATATGACATGAGGAGAGAGAATGAGTGGAAGAATATAAAATTGAGGGAAATGATAAGCATGATTAGAGGGTGATTTATTAGGCTATATGGGGATTATAAAAAGTGATTTGTAGGAATCACCTAGTTAGCTTAGTTAATTGAAATTAATTAACTAATAGAGGTTTAGAAGGAATAAATGGTAGATGAATGGGAAATAATTAATTTTAGATAAATTAATTATAAGGTCAGAGTGATAAAATTAATTAAATGAGACTTCATTAATTTTAAGAAGAGTAGGATCAACACAATTAAATTAATTAATTATGTGGAAATGTTTAAATTAATTAAATAATAATTTAATTAATTTTAGACGTCTATAGCTTGTCAGAGTGCTTAAAGACATTATTTATGATAGATATGAGCAAGAGAAATATGAACTCTAATTATTAGCATTAAACAATATGGATAATGGTCCATAACCATTGGGACATCCAAATTTAACACAAAATGAGAAAACATTGATAACACAAATCAACCCAATGCTTCAATCACACATACAACATAAAGGTCAATTTAACTACAAAGGATATATCATAATTTTCTATTATTTATAAAATTTTATCACATCAAATATAATATTTATCAATTATTTTATTAAATAAACATAAAATAAATTATAATAAGTAATAAAGAGAGGGAATAAAACATAAAAATCCTCTATAGAGATTTTTAAATTGATGAAAATTCTTTAATTAAAATTATATATAATTTAGACCAATTAAAATCTATTAAATAAATACGTATTTTTCATTCTTAAGATGGAGATGGTTGAAGGAAACATTATTGATCAATCTACATCAATGACCTCTAAACGACAAAATATTTTTAGAGAGATGGTACTAATCTATGCATTAGTAAATAACCCTAATGTAGATTGTAGAAAACTAATTGGCAAAGAATTGAAGCATCTATAGTGAATGATTATGCCACTAAAGGGTTACCTGGTATATATTTTTTAACATTACTTATAGATAGATTATATAATTGGTTAGAACCATGAATAGGAAGGGTCATCTACATGAATTTGTTAAAAAAAATATTTCTATAAGAGATCATGATCCTAAATGATGCTCACTATTTAAATTTTACATTATGAATATGATTATGAGATATCATGCATAATATTAATCTATTGTGTTTTTCAAAAATAGATTTAAAGACATGCTAGTTGCAATCAATGAGTTACAAGAGCACATGGAAATATGCACCACTCACATCTAGTTTTCCATTTGGTATATTTTGGTATAAAATTAAGGGGTGCAAGGTTCTATAGATAAAATATCAAGATGAATTTGGAAGAAAGAAAAGGTGTGGAAAATTCTTCATAACTAATCTAGCAGGGAAGATAGTGCAATTTTTCTTACTATAAATCTTTAAATGTTACAAAATGAGAATCACATACATAAGGAAATATTAAACATGCATAAAGAGTAACACAATGAACACATGATATATATGGGACAAATCCTTTCGAGAGAAAAAATCACACTCCAAAAGAATGGTACTTTGTATTAACTAAAACAATTGATACAATAAAATGACAATACACTACTTCTATAGGAGTCTTCGACAATCTATTCAACAACACTCTAAATTGAGTTTAGTAGCATAACATTACCTATAAAAAAATTAACATACATAATGTTCTATAAGACATCCAATACATAAAAAAATGACAAAAAAGGAATCTTTTAGACCAAGACAAAAGAAATGGACATCTAAATCTATGTGGTACACTTTTCAACCACTTGTAAGCATGCAAATGACACATGTACACGATCCTTTGAATCCTCATTCACACCTCCAAATTTGGGTGCCCAAACTTTTCTATATGTAGGTATCATAATTAACAAGACCTATAGTTGTAAGAGAATCTACGATGATTTATTATTAATATTTAATTTTCTTAGAACCTATCATAACCCAACTTGGGTACCCACCTTCTCCATATAAATAATTCATTTGACATTTGTCAATTCTATCATAGAATCTGCCATACATTGTCATGTGTGTCATAATACCTATCATAGATTTTATCACAATCTTTTCAATTCATGGCACATGGCACCTACATATCAATAATCCAATATCCTCTAGGTGGGATGCCTACTTCCTTGTGTGAGGAAAAAAAACCACGTAGTTTTCCTAGTAGGATGAGAACATGCCAACTCCCACAAGATGGTGGAATAACATGTGCAAACAAAATTGTATAGTAGGATAATAAAATTAAATCAAATATAAAATTAATAAATCTAATTACCAATATTAGGACTTGTAAAGGTTGAGAAATTAATCCTATAATTATTCCACTCGTCAAATATCTTTCAAGAATCTATCAAACAGTTGCAGGGGGTCAAAAAACTAATGAAACTGGAATACCATTTTAACTTCTCCATGCTCACAGGTTTTGTCCATACATCTATAATATTTGTCAAAGAGTTAATCTTCTCCAATTTTACCTTCTCATCCTCCACTATATCTTGAACAAAATGAAACTAAACATATATGTGATTTATTCTAGCATGGAAAGTTAGATTATTTTCTAAGAAAATAGAACTGTAATTGTCATAACAAATAATAATCATCCTTGCATTAAACCTAATATCATAAGACAATCATTTAAGTCAAATGACTTCCTTACAAGCAGGATTAATTTCTATGTATTTTACTTCTATTTTAGAAAAGAAAAATATATCTTGTCACTTACTCATCCAACTAATACCACCATTGAACATAATAAAAAAATAACTAATGGATGGTTATCATCTTATTAAATGTTTTTATCTTGAAGAATTTTTTTGTAATATGATATGTTAGAGGGTTTCAGGTCCCTTCAAAACCTATTTGTTCCTTAATAAAAAACACAACAACTAATGGATCTTCTATTTTAATAACAATTACCCAATCTAAATCCATTTATCCATGGATACTCATATAATGTTGAGGTCTAGTAGGATAACTATGAAAACAGAAGGAATACTTAAAAGTACCCCTCAAATATCTAAACACTCTCTTAAATAATCCCAATGCACCCATATAGGATTATTCATATATCAACTTAGGACTCCCACTACTTGGGAGATGTCTATTATTTACATACTATAGCATACATAAGACTCCCAACAAAACACATATGGTACACCAATTGTATCCTCCACCTTAGTAGGAGATTTAAGACAATCCTCCATAGATAACTCAATTCCTTCTGTTGGAGCTCAAAATTGCAAGTTGCTAAACTCTAAGAGAATGCCAAGCTCTATGATCAAGTTAAGGTGACCTTTCTTCTCTACTCCTAATCCTCCTTCAATGAAAGAAAATGAATAGTTGATTAAATTTAGAATAGTTGTGATCAGTGCCTCATCAATTATTGGGTGTAGAGTCAAATGAATCCACTCCCAAACTACTCTTTATTGGACAATTTTTATTTTCACACCTAATGTGAAGCTGTCAATTGTTCTCTTTATGATTTAATTTTGTTACAATGATTATCACACATCCATTTAATCTTTCCTTGAAAGAAGAAAATACAATAATCATTCAAGAATGCAAATACCTCCTTCATCAATCTACAAAATCCTTGATATAGTAGTCTAAAATAATGAAATAATAACCAAGCATAAGGAATATCTAAACAAACTTTGATTACTTTAATCAAAACAATAAGTTGAACAAAATAGGAACCCACAATTCTTGACACACCATATAAAAGACAACAACCAACTGATGTATTGATTGTAAAAGTATTAAAATGTTTTTTCATATGTCCACATGAAACAAACAATCTTCCTTTTATAAGGAAATATAAAACAAACTTGAAACATCATGTCTATTTGAAAATAAAACATAACTTAGTTACAAATTGTAACTAACTAAACAAGTCTTTTAATGATTTAACAAGAATAAATTAACCGCCCCTAGATGGTCTATGTATTCCTGCTCCTTATAAGTATTAATGTTTAAGACAAAATGTCTCATAACATACTCCTTCCTATATAGCCTATTCAAGATGATCTTCATGTTATGAAGGACATGGTCTTCATTGTTGATCACATCCAATGCTTGTGAAAGTTCCTATGATAGAAATTCTCTCCATTGTTCCTGGGGCATCTTTGCTATTTAGTATGGCAGGGAGGCTTTCTCTATCCTCTGTGTCTAGTCAACTTATTTCATCTTCAAGATCTTCATGGTATTCCCTATGTCTAGACCATAACTTTCTAATATCCTTTCATAGTTTGAAAGACTCAGGATCTTGCACTTTGTCGACTATCTCTATTATTCTCTCTATGATTCTGGCATGTTCCTACAAAACTCTAAAAGTTCCTATATAGGTGATGAGATGAGATATTAGCTCCTTTCATTCTTAAAACTCATAAGTTTTTACCATGTTTTAATTCATATAATGAGATAGTAATGATGTATTAGAATTAGACTGTATGCATTCCAGATGTTAACTGAACTCATTAAATCCTGTTTTGTCTTGACTAATTATTCCTGTTGCCATATGATTTATTCTTGTTTCCATGCGGATTATCATAGGTGATATCATGTGTAAAATACATAAGCATTTTGATTAATTAAAATAGATATAAGTGTATTCTTGTATGTTCTATCTTTTTGAATCACAAGACTAAATAAGATGTTGTGGTGGCGATTTTTGTGTCACGTCATGAAGATATTTAGAGTTATTCAAGGGGTGGTTAAAAGTTCAAAACAACAAAGAGAATAATGGGCCTAAGGAGCGACAAAGGAATAGTAGGGCGTGCAAGACTCATTTATGTCCATCTTCAGTAAACATTAAATCTTGTAATACTGCCATGCTATATTCTTGGCTGCGGTTCAATAGTAATCCACGTTTTTAGTGGCTTAACTCTGTTAGTTCTTTGTCATAAATATTCTCCACCTTGTTTCATCAGCATGACCCAGTTTGTAGGAGGTTGTTGTAGTTTTCCTTTAAATAAGAGTCTATGCCTCTTCTCCGAGGTTAGAGAGAAAGAGAAGGGGAATAGATATAGAAGATTTAGAAATAAAGTTGCAGAGTATTTTTAGCTTTCTTTCATTCTGTATGTGTATCGATCTTTGGAAGACAATGAATAAAGTGATGCTATTCTAAGTATTTAGAGTTATCTTTGGAATCTTGGATACACTCATCCAAGGGGGCCCACTTGGTGAGTATTCATGTTTATTTGTTAACTTAGTTTCCCTTTCTGCTGCAGTAGTTTTGGCAATTGACTGTTCCTGCAGCCATTGGAAATAGATCCTGTGATTGTTCCTGCAACCAAAGCAAACAAAGAATCTTGTTTGTCAGCTTTGGACTTAGTTAATAGTTCTTTGATTGGATTTTATGTTAATGCATAGTTTTCCTATAGCCATTCAGTTGTTACAATTCTTGCTTGCTTATTTCAAATAGGTTTAGTTGCTGGAGTAATGTAGAATAGCTATTGTAGGAACTTAGTGCATATATAGTGCAAACCCATTTCAAGTAATACGTCCTTGGGTTGATAAACAAATGAACTTCAGTTATGGAGATAATAACTTCACAGAGTGAATGCCCAAAATTTGAGTTGAGACTTTAGCTATAGTTATTGTTCCTATTGGTGAAGAAAACATTTTTAGCATCGTTGTCAGGGATGGTGTCAAACTAAGAACCTGTTATGGTTATTGATTTTTAGCTTTCAGTATAGTTATTTTAAATAACTTAGTTTGTTTAAAATAATTCTCATGAATTTGAATGCATAGACAAAGAAGAGATTCTCAAGGTAGATTCCTTCCCAATCACCATAATCATATAAGACTCAATTCATATGACCCCCTAGATGTAAATCCTTTTGCTGCACTATACCAAACTCCAGATAATTTGAACCCTCTTGAATTTCAACTTCCGGAAAACAACCTCCATTTAATCTTTGGACCTCCTGAAGAGGAAATTCATTTAGTAACTCCTCCTCAAAGCCCAATGCAAGGAAATCTACCCCCTCGTGGGAATAACCCACCTCCACCCGTGACTCCAATGTTTGAGTTTCCTATTTCTGATCAGCATGATAATGCTAATCTTAAAAACATTCCACCTTCTTCCCTTCCTAAATTCTATGGATTAGTGACAGAAGACCCCGACACTTTCTTGTTTGAGTTTGATGTCCTCTGTAGGATTTTTGATTATACTATAGATGCCCATAGACTCAAAATATTCCCTGCCACTTTGAAAGAATCAACTTTGAGATGGTTTATGAGTCTAGGGAGGAGCACAGTCACTACATGGGATGAGATGAAACAATTGTTTCTTGTGAAATACAAGGATTATTGTAGAGGGACTGACCACCATAGGGATGATATTTTTAGAATTACATAGAAAGAAGATGAAAGTCTAGAGGATTATCCATAGAGATTTTTATTCAATGTCAAAAATTCCAAGCATAGTACTCTTAATGAAGAGTCTCTTAAGTTAATATTTTTAAGAGGAATCAATGATGAATGCATAGATGCTATGGATCTAATGGGAGGAGGTGATATAACACAAACAACATGGAATGACATTGGAAAAATTTGTTAGAAGAATTTCAGATCTTCTTCTAAGAAGAGTAGGCATTTCAAGTTGGGGGTTTCTTCATCAACATCCAGTAATGGAGTTTCTCGAATGGAGCTTAGCCATTTGCTGAATGATTTTAAGGAGGATATCATAAACAATATGGCTACTCAATTGGACACACTTTTAGCTAAGAAGAAACATGAGGAAGCTGATACAGTTCTTGTAGAATTCTACCCACATTGTAAACAAAGGAAAAGAGAGTGTAGATGTAAAATGGTTGCAAATCTTGAAGTTCCCGATTTCAAGATAATACAAGGTGATGATGAACAAGTTTTCTATGTTACTCAGAGAATGACAAATTTTATAAGACAATGTATGCCTCCCGATCTATTTTCTTTTTTTGGTTATAGTGGAAATTCCTATGCACCAAATAATCAATGGTAATCTCCACATGCTCAAAATTTTGGAAATTATCAAAATTGGTATAATACTCAAGGCCAAGGGAATAATTTTGCCAATCAAACTCCATAGTGGCAGCAACCACAAGGAAATTGGTCCCAACCTCATAGACCATGGCAACAATTCCAAGGGAATTGGAAACCTGCTCCTCAATGGAGAGGAGGTCAGCCATGGGAAAATCAGTCATCTGGTTATCAACAACCTATGCCACAACCACAATCACCTACAATAAAGCCTCCTCCTGCAGCCAATATCGTTCCACCTAAACTTACATAGCTTCCCACTCAACCAATGCCAAATCCTAATAATAAGCCTCAACAACAACAAGTTTATTAAGCTGATCTTAATCAATACCCAACTTATTCTCTTTCTATAAGTGATATACACTTTAGGTCTGGGACAACTTTACCCAACCCATCTCCACCAGTTATAACTAAGATACAAAAAGAACAAGAAATATCTAGTCCAACAACCCAAATACCTCCATTTCCTCAGAGGTTGCAAGCTAAGGAGATTCAACAAGAATAGGAACTAAGTTTTGATATCATAGATCAATTGAAACATGTATGTGTTAAAATTCCATTGTTACAAGCTATTAAGGATGTCTCTATTTATGGTAAGGCACTTAAGGAAGCATGTTTGAAGAAGCCCAGTAGAAAGATAAATGATCTACAAATAGTGCATGTAATGGGTCAATTGGCTAATATCATGCTAGGAAAGGTTTCAATTCCTAAATATATTGATCCTGGTAGCCCTGTTGTGAAAATAGTCATCAATGGCACTCAGATAAAAAATGCTTTGATAGACTTGGGAGAAGCCATCAATGTAATGACAAGAGATGTTATGTAGAAACTTGACATAACCTATCTCAGACCTACACCTACAGTCCTATAGCTTGCTGATAGTTCCACAGTTTGGCTTGATGGTATAATTGAAGATGTGGTTGTTACTTTGGATTCTTGGGAGTATCTTGCATATTTTATGATCTTATCTCCTAAAGCTGCATTGGGGGGATATCTAGTTATCATGGACAGACCTTGGTTTTCTACAACCAATGCATATATTAGATGTCGGTCAGGAGATATGACTATTTCAGATGGAAATACAACCAAAACTTTGGCTTTATATTCACCTACTCAGCCCCAACTTGATCAACAACAAGCCATTTGGCCTAATGTGGGAGTAGAATTTGAGGAAGGAGTTGACTCTGTCAATCATCTTATGATGATTAATATATAACCATTCTTACACTTCATGTTGATAATTTAATTCTATATAAAATTCTGACAAATCAGTTAAGACAAGGGTAGCAGTCATAGTTTTTAGTATCAAATATTCCAGCATCAAATTTTCCTATAGCCACTGATATTTTGCATATCCTGCTGCCGCAGGAAGTATGCACTTCACATCTCTTTGAGGCATCTTAGGTTGATCTTACTGTCAAAGTGGAAGTGGATCTAAATAAATATTTGAATATCAAAAATCAACTCATTGGTACTCAAAGAATAACACTGGTTGACTTGCTTAAATGTCACCAACATACCTTTGCATGAGATTACAAAGACATGCATGGCATTAATCCTATAGTTTGTACCCACCATATCTATATAAAAGAGGACTGTAGACCACTTAAATGGCCACAAAGAAGAATAAATCTTGCATTAAGAGAAATAGTTAAAGAGGAATTGTAGAAATTATTAAATGCTGGATTTATCTATCCTATTTCAAATAGTCAATGGTTGTCACCTCTAGTGATAATTCCAAATAAAGGAGGTTAATGGTGGGTATGTGTGTATTACAGAGCTTTGAATTTAGCAACCATAAAGAATAATTTTTCATTACCATTTGTGGATCAGGTATTAGACTCCTTGGCAAGGAAGCAATACTTCTCATTCCTGGATGGATTTAGTGGCTACAATTAGATTCAAATTTCTCCCGAAGATCAGGGAAAGACCACATTTACTTGTCCTTGGGGAACATATGCATATTCTATTCTTCCTTTTGGATTATGTAATGCTCCATCTACTTTTCAAATAGTAGTGATAAACATATTTTTAGACATCTCTCAGGACAACATGGAGATCTATATGGATGATTTTACCACTTATGGTTCATAATTTGAAGAGGCATTGAAGAATCTGAAGAAAATTTTGTAGCAGTGTGAAGAATACAACTTATCATTAAATAGTAAAAAGTGCTTCATGATGATACAAGAAGGTATAGTTCTTGGTCATAATATCTCTATCAAAGGAATACACATTGACCCAACAAAAATAGAAGTAATTCAAAACCTCCCCGCACCTGTAAAACAAAAGGATGTCAAAAGTTTCCTTGGTCATGTTGGATATTATAGGAGGTTTATCAAAGATTTCAGCAAAATTGCAGGTCCTTTATATTCTCTTTTGACCATGGATATATAATTTAATTAGACTTCCTCATGCAATGAAGCTTTCTTGAAGCTCAAATATGCATTGACTCAAGAACCAGTGCTCAAGGGTCTGAACTAGTCCTTACCTTTTCATATTCATATAGATGCATCAAACTATGCCATAGGAGCAGCTTTGGGACAAAAGATTGACAATTTGGAGAATGCAATTTTTTTTATCAGCAAGAACATGTAGGGGCCTGAGCTAAATTACACTGTCATTGAAAAGGAAATGTTAGCAGTTATATATGCACTCAATAAATTTAGACATTATATAACAGGATATCCGATATTTGTGCACACTGATCATACAACAATCCGATATCTCATGAACAAACCTTTGATTACAGAAAGATTGGCTCACTGGTTACTATTGATGCAGAAATTTGACCTTACAGTTGTTGATAAACCAAGAAAGATTGGCTCACTGGTTACTATTGATGCAGAAATTTGACCTTACAGTTGTTGATAAACCAAGAAAGATTGGCTCATTGGTTACTATTGATGCAAGAATTTGACATTACAGTTGTTGATAAACCAGGAAAATCTAATGTAGTTGTAGATTATCTTTCTAGGATTCAATTGTAGGATGATCCTGCAGCCATAGACGATGCTTTTATAAATAAACATTTGTTCCTTATAAAAGCACACACACCCTGGTATGTTGATATTGCAAATTATTTAGTTGCTAATAAGATGCCAATTCATTTTTCTCCTAAAGAAAGAAGACTATTAGTTGAGAAAAGCTTTAATTTCTAATGAATTGCTGATTTCTTATTTTATAGTGGACCTAACCAAGTCATGAGAAGATGTGTAAGAGAGGATGAAACATATGTTATCCTTCATGCATGTCATGATGAAAAATGTGGAGGACATTTTGTTGCTAAAAGAACTAGCATGGGATATTATTGGCCAACATTATATAAGGATGCAACACAATATGCACTAGAAAATGTGATAGATGCCAGTGCATGGGTAGACCTACCATATCTGATGAAATTCCATTATATCCCCAGATATTAGTTGCACCATTTGATAAATTGGGATTAGATTTTGTTGGGCCAATTGATCCTCCTTCAAATGGGAAATCTTATATTCTAGTATGCACTGATTATGTCACCAAATGGGTGGAAGCACGAGCTATGATACATGCAAGAGATAATAAAGTGGCTGAATTTCTCTATAAAGAAATATTGACCAGGTATGGAGTTCCAAGAGAGATTGTTTCAGACCAAGGACCACAATTTACTTCAACATTGATTTCAGCATTGGTTAATGAATATAATATCAGGCACAAAAAGTCTACCCCATATTATCCACAAGCAAATGTTCAAGTAGAAGTCACCAATAGAGATTTAGAAGTCATTCTTACTAAAATAGTAGCTGTTCATAAAAAAGAATGGTCAGAGAGACTTCCTGAAGCCATTTGGGCATACAAAACAACATGGAAGACACCAATTGGTTTTACACCTTTTGAAATGGTGTATGGAAAAGCAACAATGATGCCCATTGAGTTTGAGCACAAAACTCTTAGAACAACTCTACAATTGAATATGACTCTCTCTAAAGAACAAACATAACACATTCTACAATTAAATGCTTTAGATGAGCTGAGGAAAATGGTCGTCCAACATAGAAAACTTATTCAAAGTTAGAGAGCTAAGTGGCATGATAAGTACTAAAGGAGAGAAAATTTAAAATAGGTGATTGGGCATTGCTGTATGATTCAAGCTATAAAGATTCTATGGGGAAGCTGCAGACAAGATGGTTCAACCCATATGAAATAGATGAAGTTTTTACAAATGGAGCAGTCCGCTTGACCACTATAGATCCAGTTAGATTCAAACTTCTAGTCAATAGTCATCAACTACACTTGTATCATAAGCTTGCAACCAAAGAACAATTCTTGCAGCAATTCACTAGCCAAGAAAACAAATCAGTTCCTGTAGTAACTGAAGAAGTTGTTTTAGCATTTGAAGAAGTCCCAGTAGAATTGGAGAAGACATTAAGGGCATAGTTCCTACAACTTCTGCAGGGAACGTTCTTAGCATTCAATAAATTTTTCAAGCATGCTTTCATAAAACTTTTTCCATGTCTTATGGAAATATTATTCTCTGATAATAATTTTCTGTCCACATCATCCCATTCCATCTCTCCATCTATCACTTCATTCATGCCACATTATCTCATTTCACCCCTTTTTATTAGCTAATCATTTCATGCAACATTTATTGGTACGACTGCAGGTATGCACATTGTTTATTTTTTATTAATTTACTATGATTATTGCCTATTTTAAATCCGTGTACCCTTGCCTCTATCCTTTTTGCATGTGTGGACACATGCCATCATAAGTTGGGGGGGTGTTTTCTGGTCCGGTTTCCATGTCGAGTAATTATCCGTCTGTCCTTGTCAATAATCTACTTTGATTTACCTAACATCATATTTGAATAAGACAGTCTTTGCATAAATGATTAGTTCATCCTGCCACCAAAATCATTGAAAGAAACTGGAAGTAAGTACGGTATTTTGGAGCAAAATATTTTCAGTTCTGTAGGTTATCTCAGTCCCTCATTTTCTGTTGTGGAAATTATTTTGAGAGCTGAAATAGACATGGGTGGAGATCCTATCTGCCATGAACCTATAATTCATGACATGTTGCTGCAGGATGCCCTGTTTGAGCATTATTTCTGAGTGCATGGGTGGATTGATTATTTTATGAAAATAACAGATTACAATGAAGAAATTGCTTTTGAATTCATGCGATCATTCAATGAAGGAGAGGCCTCTGTCAAGGGATTGAGAGTTATTACTACAAAACAACAAATAGATGAAGTTACTATGTTGCTGCAGGAAGGAGAGTTTTTTCCTGAGTCTAAGGATGCAAGAAGCACTAGGACAAAATTTACACATCCAATAGATGAACCCCTAAGGGTGGACAAATAGGGAACCAGCTGAATGGCCCCAGGCAACATTATATGTGATGAAATACATTACTTGCAATGGAAGGTATTTAAATTTGCATTCAGTCCATTTTAAACTACTTAGTCATTTATGACATGGCAGAAGGGTAAATGTTCCCAATTTTCTATATCACCTTATTTCTATAAGTGCAAAAGAAACACGAAAGGGAGGAAATCATTCTATCAGTCATCATGGTCTGATAAAGTTGTTAGTAGAACATTCTCTTAGGGATGTTTCTCAAATGGCATGGGGGGTATGCGAAGATATATTTAAATTCAGGAAGGAAAATGCTCTTGTTATGGAAGAATTAGCAGCCCAAGAGGAAGATATCAGAGAGCCTTCATCCCCAAGGGTTTTTGCAAAGGATGAAACTCTTGTTGCCAATGAAGCTTTGATTGTTGTAGAAGAAATAGTGATGGAAACAAATATTGAGTAGCCCTCCACTCATCAAAGTGGAGCAACATCTTCTAAAGGAAAAGGGAAAGAAGTAGAGATGATTGATGCAAAGAGAGAAACCATAGTGCAACCTCAAGCAGCGCAGGTTTCTCTTGCAGCCAAAAAGAGTAGGCTAAAAGAAAGTTCTTCTACAGTAACGCCTCTTGTAATACCCTAAAATTGGTCATTTAAACCATGGGCCCCTCATTTCGACAACATCATTAAGGTCCTAACCAAAGGCAATTAAATCAATCTTGAGCACATTAATTAATTCTTTAATCATCAAATGTCACATGGAAAATCAATTATTCAATATTAATTAAATATTTATTTAATTAATTGAATCATTCCAAGAATATCATTTTGATCAATTATCCTGTTTAATTTATTAAATATACTAGCATATTTAATTAATTAATAAATTTGCCATGTAATCATGCAAAAAAAGAATTAATTTATTACAAAAGAGGAATTAATCACAAAGCAAGAGTTAAATTGAAAATAAAATAAAAGAATTAAATTGAGAGAGAAATCAAACTTGAGATATTGTGCTTGCTTTTTTTGAGATTATTGCATCTTAGTTTAGCTTTTTCCATATTTAGTTTATTCCATATTGCTTGAATTATTCATCCATCTTGCATCCATATAGTTTAATAGAATGCTCATATAGATTAAATCCTTCATCTTGGTGTAGTCTAGTCATTGGTATTGCTTATAAAAATCTGAGAGCAATCTTATACTCACATATTTGAGAAGACAATAAGTCGCTTTGTTATGGTTTATTATTTATTGATTATTGATTTACTAACCATACATGTAATGACTTAATTGAAGTGTTGTGCCTGCAGCTATCAGACCTTATTTCACTTTTTCACATACACATTTTTGGCGCCCACCATGGGGCAGAAGACTACTTTTTTTTTCGGCCTTCGAGACTAATTGTTTATTTATTTTTCCAGATTTTTGACTTTTCAGATTTTCGTCTGTACAGTTTCTACAAATTGTTGTACAACATTTCCCATATGCCCGAACGACAAACTGCAAGTGTCTTATGATCTGGTATGGTTTATCGTACAATCTGGTAAGAATTATCGTACGATTCTGTATTTTCCTTGTTAAAAAGAAACTTTCATTCTTCCTGTTTTTCTATTGATTATACTGACGTTGACCCTGGCTGGTTATCTGTTTATTTGAGAAATTTTCACAGCATAATCAGTTTTTTGCAGAACGCTTATCAAAGAACATGCTTGTTGCACAAAGACAATATGACTACTAATTCATTGTCTTTGTAGGTTGCCTGAGAAGAATCGACCAAACATCATGTATTCTTTAAATTCATTTTTAGGCACCTAACTTGCTATCTGGTTAAAGAACAAATCTGTATTATGTGTTTTAATTAAATTTTGAGAGGTAGGAGAGTATGCTCTTGTCTGTATAGACAATCAGAAATGCAGACCCTTGAGGCATTTTCTTTAAGTTTGAGATTTGTACATCTTTAGTGGGCCTGCCCTCCCGAGGAGCTAATAATTCTTAAAGCCATTACGACCAGTGAGAGGGGAACGACCCAAGTGGGAATGACTAAATGCCAAGTACTCTAACCCACTATAAAATAAACATGATTTGATGAAAATCAAGTCAACGACAGTGCTTGGGAATAGCTCTCCTTAGTACCTTTGGGTATATTAAACCTTGGTTTTCAAGGCTAGGATACCTCTTAATTGAGTTTATACCTCGACGTGCCGAACGAACCCCTTACTAGTTCCAATTCAAATTAGAAGCTACCCGGTTCACCTTTGAAAGGGGGGATAATCTTTGTGCAAGAGAGATAGTAACTCTCCCAAGATACTTGTCATTTCGTGCCCCCATTAGAGTTTGGAGTTGGCTAATATGACGTTGAGAATCCATTGCGTGAGACTCAGTGACCATATTCTGATTAGTTATTGGGTGTGTACCCGAGTCTGCAAGCAAAGGTTTTCTTCTCTCACCAATTTCTGTAGGATTTGCATGTTGTGATTGGAGTTATCATTCATATTACGTGTCTTCTGTGTTTTCATCCTTGAAACTGAAACTGAAATACCAAAACTAGAGAAAACAAGAAATAACTCAGTGATCAAAAACTTTGTCCGTATCCAAAACTAGTCTATCCTAGTTGAAACTCTGTCCAAAACTAGTCTATCCTAGTCAAAACTCTGTCCGTGTCACAAACTAGTATACCTTAGCTATCCAAAACTCAGTCCACCTCTAAACTTCTCATCATCAATTAGCGATAAAAAACTTAGTCCATCTCAAATCTGGTCATACTCAATCATTGAAAACTCAGAATTTTACCTCTGTCCAACAAACAGTCATACGAGTCTTCTGATTTATCAGCCTAGTTCAAATTCTATGTCGTACGAAACTTCATCAGTCCTAACAGTCTATCATTTCATCTTCAATCTTGTGTCGTACGAATCCTGATTGTCTGTCATCCACTTCTAAGAATTATCATATTAGCTTTACTCCTGTGTCATATGATAAATCATTACATTGAACAGTATGTCATTCTAGACATACCCATTTGTCGAACGGTACTAGGCAGCAACTTGTACAAAACACTATTGTTGTCATTCTAAAACTATTGAATTGTCGTCTGGTCCTGAGAAACCTGTCATACGAATCTCTGATTTTGTCAGTCCAGAATAGTCAAACTTGCCTAAAATAGTCTACAACGAGCTTAAAAATGGTTATCATCATCTTGAGCATAAACAGATCAAAACAATGTACCTCTGCCATTTGTGTTGCATAATTTTATCTATCATCTTTCAGCTAGTTCAATCAACTACATATCAAACCTAAGTCACTTAGATAATCATCTTATACATGATAGATATTTCCTAAAACCAGACTGAGTCTTAGTCACTTCTCTCAGATCAACTTAGATAAACATATTATACATGGTAGATCGTTCTTGAAACCAGACTAAATCTTAGTTGCTCCTCTCAAACAATATGTTAACTGAACAACTAGCTCTAAATTTGATCTTGACTTCTGCATCAGAAACAACTTTAGGTCACACCAATCAATAAAAAAGCCTATTCAAACCAGGAGTTCTTGTAAGAAAGATGTCGAAGGAAAAGGACAACCCTTTTCATATAAAGATAATCCATTTTATGAAGAGGATCCCCTAACTGATAAACTTTCATCATTAGAGATACCAGTTTATGATGAACCTTTATCTCCCACTATACCTAGAATAGAACAAAATGATGAAGACAACTTAAGTATTCATGAAACCGATAATGATTCCTCATCAAGTGAAGCTGAAGATTCTGAACCTCTAGAAAAAGATATTCATAAATGTCAAAAGGATAAAGATTTTCAAAAAATGATGAAGGCTATCATGGCTAGAGAAAAAGAAGACTATTTTATAGAACTAGCAAAACAAGGCGCCAAACTTCCTACTAGATATGATGTTCAGACTCTCATCACTAAAAAGGAATAATCACCTATAATAATGGTCCACAGACAATTACAAGCTTTACAAACTGAGATCACAAAACTGAAAAACAAGGATAAATCCCCAAAACAATATTCTTTGGAGACAATATGCCCATTTCCATTTGACAAAAACTTATACATGCCTCCATTCCCTTCACGAGTTGAGATTCCAAATTTGACAAATATGATGGTACCTTAGATCCTCAAGATCATGTCAGAGCATTTTGTGCTACCTGCATGGAGTTCATGCATTATGAAACGTATCTCATGCACTTTTTTTTGAGGAGTTTGGGATGACAAGCTATGGAATGGTTCTCAAGTCTACCTAAGGGGATAAAAACTTTTGAAGAACTAATCCAACTATTTTTACAACAATACTCCTACAACATTCGACATCCTGTTGCTATGATCAAACTTTGTAATACCAAACAGAAAATAGGAGAGCCTTTTCTCACTTTCCTCCAACGTTGGAGAAAGATGTTATCTAGTTATTCATGGCCTATCCCAGATGCTAAGAAAATGGATATATTCTTCAACAATCTGATCCCTGAATTGAAATATAGTATCCAAATGCAAGTACAATCAACATTTAACAAAATGGTAGATAATGCTATCTGAATGGAAGATGTTCTTATAAAGAAAGGAGATATCATGCCTTGGAAAGAAACACAACCAGGATCTAGCTCTAAAGAGAAGAACAAGTATTGGAAGTATGACAAAGACAACAATAAGAACATTGTTAATGATGGAGTGGTAGACACTATTAAAACCAACCCAAAGCCCATGATATTCAACTTGGCTAGTGGAACACAAGCACTCAAAGCAACTGAAACCACAATAGAAAATCTTTCGAAGAAAGCAAAAGAGTGGTTCAAAGAGAAACCTTGGCTTGCGAAACCTAGATGCAAATTCACTCCTCTGGAAGAATCATACGAATCCACTTTCAAAACTCTATTGGAAAATAACTTGATAACGTTACCAGATAATTCTAGGCCATATGATCTGGAAGTCAAACCAAAATGGTGGAGAGAAAATGAATACTGTGACTACCATCATAATAAAGGTCATAATACAAACAACTGCATGAAGCTCAAACATGAGATTCAAGATCTCATAGATGCTGGTAAAATTATTATCGCAAATCACCCAACAAATGTTGATCATAAAGGTTTTAAAGACCCCTTACCCATTTATGAACAAGGTGATTCCTCAAAGACCAAAGGAGGTGCCAAAGTAAATTATACTTATACCAGCAATGACAACATCATTAACATGATTGAGCCTTCCCAATCTGAATATTGCAATGTGATCATAATCCAAGATAAACAAAATGAATCATGATATGCAAAGGATATGACCCATTCTCAAAAGAAAGTAACTCTCCAAGGAGATAGTTCTTCAACTTTTGCTCAAACAACGTCAAACCTACCAGCCTCGTCAAACAAACAAAAATAATCAACATTTGATAAATTTAAAAGGCTAACTTCATCATCATCATCTGGATATAGCATTGTTGAATAGTTGAAAAAGACAAATGCTCAAATTTCCATCTTTGAAATACTAAAAATATCTTCTGCTCACAAAGAAATCTTGGACAACGCCTTTCTCACCACTAATGTTCCAAAAGATTTAGATATCGATTGGTTTTAGTCTATGGTGGGTCATCTAACTTCACCTCACTATTTGACCTTCTCTGAAGAAGGTGGTAACTCCTAAATCATCTACATAACCAACCATTGCACATTGAAGCCATGATCCATAAACATAGAGTCAAATGTGTTTTGATAGATGGAGGCGCATGGTTGAATATTTGTACTTACAGTCTGCTTACACAACTAGGATTTTCTAAAAATATCATTGATCCGGTCAAGAAAATAACAAGTAAAGCCTATGATGAAGAGGAAAGTACCTCTAAAGGTTTGGTATCATTACCAATTAGGGTGGGACCTGTAGAAAGATATGTCATTTTCCAGGTACTTGATCTTCCTCTATCATACAATATCTTACTGGGCATGCCATGGATTCATGAAATGAAGGCAGTTCCATCTACATACCATCAATGCTTAAAATTTCCTTATAACAAAGTTGAGGTTAGTATTATTGTTGATACAAATGTCCCCTATAATGCATTGACAAAAGGTGCTGATACCTTTGTGCCTCATAATAGAGCAACCTCTACAAATGAAAGTTTAGAAGCCCTAATGAAAGACTTGGAAAAGAAATTGAAAATTACCAATACTAGCATGGATGGATACACGATAGAACTAGTACTTTCATTAGTCTCTCTCCCTCCATCACCGAAACAGTTGGGCAAACCATCAGAGGCTATGAAAACATAGACTTCAACTCTGAATATCATATATGATGGTCTTTTTGTACAATCTTCTACTTCCCTATCATATGAAATAGAAGAGGATGCTGTTCTAAAATGGCTTTTTAAGGAAGATAGTGAAAACAAAGAAGTATGACATTGTGAGATTTCATCAACACAATATGGTCCAGGCTACAAAATGATTCAACACATGGGATATTTAGGTACCCATCCCCTGGGAAAACATCAAGAGGGTATTATTGAATTGATTCAACTACAAATAAAATAAACAAATGATAAGGCTGGACTTGGGGTACAATCTAAAAAAGACATCAAACCAAAAACATGCTTCTAAGTCTAAGTGGCAGAAAAGGATATCACCTTCAACATTACAAAAAAAAAACACTCAACAAACTCAAGCAGAATGTGTAAAAGAAAAAGAGGAACCAACAATAAAGAAAGAAGAAACAATCAACACTCAAGCTCCGATGGTGTTAGCTACAACAATACAAGGAGTTGAAGTCCCAAAGGATATAAGAGATGAAGTAGAAAGAATCAGAGAATTGTTTGCACCATTGAAAGTTCCAGTCACATACACTGGTAGGAAGCAAGTAGATGATTCAGAGACTGACTCAAACGAGTATGAATGAGGTCCATACCACATCTCAGATACATCTAGTACAGAAACTCTAGAAGAGTCTAGTGGTATCATAGATGATACTCAAGAGCTGATGCACTTAAAGCTAGAAAAGGAGATATAGGAAATTAGACTATAAAGACAAGCATACTATGAACAAGGGCTGAAGGAAGGAAGAATACCAGAAAGTTTTTCATCTATTATATACCCCTCTAAAAAGACAGAACAAACCAGGTATGGGATTACACAAGAAGAATTGGAAGCTACAAAAGCAGAACCAGTCATTAGTCCAGAGGAAGCTGAATGGAGTAGACGACAGGGAGTCACAAAACCATTAAGATCATGTCAACAGGTGTGTCAGATACAAAAGCTAAATGAGATAAATATTGAAGGAATTGGCAACATTAAAGATGGTGTTTATACCATACACACATTCACTCAACCACTTGAAGAAGACTCAGAAACTTCATCCAATGACTCTAAGGACTCTGACAATAGTCTTGTTTATGACAATATCTACTCAGCATCAAACTCTGAATCCTCTGATATAAATGGCAAGAATCTATCTACTGATCTTGTTGCTGTCGAACCTCGATGTGAAGTCCATCCTGGCGTAGATAATGATGCCACAAGTAGGTCTATTGGATTAGGTCAACTAAATATTAATGTGCACTTTAATAATCATGTTCTGACTTTTCCTGGTCTTGAGACATTTGTACAAAGTATCCTTCTGGAACTCAACTTTTCGATCCACAGTTGTGATGACAATATAGTGAACTCCCTTGAACCTGTCCACACTCTATCCTTGGTACATCCTAAATTAATTGACTGTAGTCTACAAGACCAACCCATGAATATACCTACTTTTTCAAATGACTACACACTAGCCTATTACTTAAACGTAGTTGAACCCATGTACTCTTCCACCAGCGAACAGAGTGAAAACATGACTGAAATAGATATCAAGTATCTTATTTGCAAAATCAAAAAAATAAAAGTAAAATATCTGATGGTGAAAACCACATTGTGGCGGTGTCAGAATCTAAAAAAGAGAAAATAAAGGACGTACCTAAGGGTGAAAGCCTCTTTGAGGTGCTTGAAGGTGAGATACTTGATATACTGCCAAGTCACTTATAGGAGAGATCTTCTATATTAATTGAGCCAACCTAGGCAGTGAACATTGGGTGTTAAGAGACACCACACATCATTCATGAAGCTCAATCATTGTCAGTAGAAGAAATGAAAGATTTCACCCATCTCTTTTCATAAAAGAAGATCAATTTTGCATGGACGTACTTTGATATGCCAAGCCTGGATCCTGATCTTATCATGCATCATGTTTCTATCACACCAAGAGTTAAACCAGTCAAGCAAAATTTTTTTAAGATGCACCCTCACGTGGCACTACTAGTCAAAGTTAGGCTAGAAAAATTGCTAAAAGCTAGATTTATCAGAGCTATAGACTATGCAGAATGGATTTCAAACATAGTACCTGTGTCAAAGGTAGACAAATCTATTACGGTTTACACAAACTTCAAAGATCTCAACAAAGCTTGTTCGAAGGATGACTTTCCATTGCCAAACATTGATATGATAGTCGATATGACTTCTGGGTATGAGATGTACTCACTAATGGACAGATTCTCCATTTATAATCAGATCAAAATAGCTCCTGGAGATCAAGAAAAGACAACTTTCACCTGTGCATGGGGAACCTTTTGCTGGAATGTCATGCCATTCGGGCTGAAGAACACATGAGAAACTTACCAAAGAGCGGTAACTACTATCTTTCATGACATGATGCATAAGAATATGTGAGATTATGTTGATGACACTTTAGTAAAGACAATGAAGAGATTTACACATATTCAAGAGCTAGGCCCTATACTAGATAGAATGGAAAAATTCAAACTCCGGCTAAATCCAAAAAAGTGTGCATTTAGAGTGACATCTGGTAAACTACTTGGATACATCATTTCAAAGAAGGGAATTGAGGTTGATCCTGAGAAGGTCCAAGTTATAATGGAAATGCCACCTTCGAAGAACATCAGTCAAATGAGAAGTTTACATGGACGTCTTCAATCAATCAGATGCTTCATTTCTCAGCTGGCAGACAAAGCTCAACCTTTCATAAAAGTATTGAGGAAAGGAGTAATATATAACTGGGATCGAGAATGTGTCCAATCCACCAATACTAATGCCACCAATTCAGGGAAAACCATTGATCTTATACATAACAACCACTGATTCATCATTGGGGGCACTCTCGCACAACAAGATGAAAATAAAAAAGAGAGCTATATATTACATCAACAGAACATTGGTGTCTTCTGAAATGAACTACACTATAATAACATGCTTGGCATTAGTCTTTGCATCACAAAAATTGAGACACTACATGTTGGCACATTCCATCAAGCTAGTAGGTAAGATTGATCCACTCAAGTATCTTCTCAACAAAGAAACACTCACCGGAAGATTGACAAAATGAGTCATGGTACTTACAGAGTTTGATATTGAATGTGTGGAATGCAAAGCCATCAAAGGATAGTTAATTGCAGATCAACTCGCTGAAGCTCTACTTGAAGACACTCAACCGCTGCAGATAGAATTTCTAGACAAATCAATAATGCACCTTACTCAACAATCCTGGAAGATGTTCTTTGATGGATCTTTCACCCAAAATGGTTTCGATGCTGGAATACTATTTATTACTCCTTAGAAATATTCAATCCCGAAGGCTTACAAGATTCTTTTCCCTTGCACAAACAATATTGCAGAGTATGAAGCTTTGGTAAACGGTATCAAGCTGGCTATCAAATGGAAGGTTGTTGAATTACACATCTATGGATATTATCAACTAATTATCAATCAAATCAATGGCACATATCAGACTCGAGATGAGAAACTGATGCCTTATAAGAGAATGGTTGATGATCTCAAGAAGTATTTTACTTTTGTACCATTCCAGCCGATTCCCAGATTAGCAAATAGAGCAGCAGATGCTATGGCCACCTTGGCGTCTATAACTGAGTTACAAGAATCTAATTTTTTCTTTGTATTCATGGTGGAAGAGTTACATTACCCTGCCTATGATTCTCCTGAGTCCTAGATACTTTGTTCTATTATTGGACATGACTCATCTTGATATAACCACATTTAATCTTATTTGCATGACCAAATTATCCCAGAAAATCTTACCCATAATGAGAAAAGGAACTTAACCTGAAACACTTCATGGTATGTCATCATTGATAATGATTTGTTTAGGTGAGGTTTGGATGATACATTTCTTAGGTGTCTAGAAACTGAAGAGTCTAAATGTGCATTATCTGAAGTCCATGAAGATATTTGTGGATCTCATTCGAATGGTCTTACTTTAGCTCATAAACTACTAAGGGCTGGCTACTACTGGCCAGACATGGAGAAGGATGCTATAAAGTTTTCTAAAACTTGTGAGAAGTGTCAGCTACATGGAATTCTCATACATGCTCCAGCAAAGGATCTCATACCCTTCATCATACATTGGCCTTTTCAGCAATGGGCCTTTGATCTCATAGGTCAGATCTATCTCGCATCATCCAACAAACACAAGTTTATCATAACTACCACTAAGTACTTCACTAAGTGGGTAGAAGTGGTTCTGCTAATCAAAACAACTAGTAAAAAAGTAGCTTTGTTCATTATAAACCATATCATTTGCAGGTATGGGATACCTTCGTCCATCATGACTGACAATGGAGGACAATTCAAGAATAAAGATCTGGACAAGCTCTGTGAGAAATTCAAAATTAAACAACATTGGTCATCTGTATATTACCCTCAAGGTAATGGACAAGCTGATGCATCTAACAAAAACCTGTTGACTATCTTACATAGAACAGTAAACAAATCTAGGAAGGATTGGTATCTACAACTCAATCCTACATTATGGACTTACATAACAAGTATAAGAACACCTACTGGGGCTACACCTTTCTCTTTGGTGTATGGGTCTGAAGTAGTATTACCTATTGAAGTAGAAATACCATCTCTAATAGTTTCTTTACAAGGTCTTATTACTGATGAAGACTATATGATATCTAGATTGCAAGAACTTGAATTGCTTGATGTATGTCGACAAGTGGCATTTGATCATCTCAGAGTGTATCAAAAGAGAATGTCCAGAGGATATAACAAGAAGGTTCAATAAAGAGAATTTCAGGTTGGTGACCTAGTTCTAAGAGAAAATCCTAAAAATCAACAGTTTTGATACAACAAAGGGAAGTTTGAACCCAACTGGCTGGGTCCCTACATCGTTACTGCAGTATTTGGCTCTGGTGCCTATGAAATCTCAATATCATAAGGAGAACAACTCTATGAATCAATTAACACCATCCATTTGAAGAAATTCTCCACTTAGCATTCTCTACTCCAGCAACCTGTACAACTGAAAAAGTCCTGAAAAAAATCATAAAAATCATAAGAAGTCCTAAAAAAAAGGGAAAAAGAAAAAAATGCCTTGGTGAAAACTTGGTAAATAGGCACCTTGGTAAAAAAAAAAAGAATCTCTGCCAAGTAGGTGAAAACCTGGCAAACATGCGCCTCTTGTAATCAATGCTCCATCTATCAACGCAACGTTGGCATTTCCCGCTTTCATGCATCTTTATTATCGCTTGCAAATATATTTCAGTCACTTTTGTGACATTCTAGTTTGTTAGAACCCCCATGGCTTGAAACTGATTAATGTCCTAGTCTTAGGGTAATTGACTGAGAAATTTACATGTCCTAAGCAATATCAACCAAGTCATCTTTCCATCAGTGAAACCAGGTCATCCACTCTGAGTCAGTCACCTGTCTCCTAACTACAGAAGAGTTTTATCACTAAGTACACAAGCAAAACAACATAATGGAAAACAATCACTAAAAAGTTTGAGCTATGCATAAATTTTTTTCTTTGTGTGCTATCTTTTATATTAGTTTTCAATTATTATTCCCTCTAAGTAACTCGAGGAAGTCTATCTTGACTAAGAGGAGCAAGTATTGGGGGCATACTATTTTCTTTGTTTTATGCTTGTAGGAATGATTCCGATGATCTGGAAACATCTAATTAGCTGGGTGTCTGTGATAAGAGCCTTCACATCAAGGTGAAATCACCACACATACCTCGACTCCACTTATTTATATGCTACAGGGAGGTTCCCATCATTTCTTTGTCTGTTTTGAGCGAATTTCTTTATCATGCAATCTGGGTCCCTACGAAATCTGTCCAAGGATATGAACAAAAAAAGGGTCATTGTAGACAAGATAATTAATATTGCACATGAAAAGAAAGGAACTCCAATCTGCCTGCTATGTTTGTTATGCTCAGTGATGAAACTTAAGCATTTTAAATCTAGTGACTAGGTTTAGGTTGCATTTCATTTTGCATCTCATTTTTCATTTCATTTTGTATTTTGTGAATTTAAAGTGATTTCGTTATGGTAATAATCTCTTTATCTTCTGAATGAGAGTTGGAAGATCATCATTTTTTAGCTAAGTGGTCTCTTTTTCATTACTTCTTTGATCAAGTACTTGTGTATTGAGATGTTAGCTGCATACATAAGCATCTTATATAGATTCATCCATTTCATTTCACTCATTCGCATTCATCTTATTACATAGGAAAAAAGAAAATATAAAAAATTTGCATTACTCATTACTCATTTTCATAATTTATTTGCATATGGAAAGAAACAAAAACAAACATTCATATTCATTTGCATTTACATCCATCCATACTGAAAAAAAAATGCATACATATAGAATAAAGCATATAGAAGACATCTCATAATCGATCAACACAAGTAATATGAAGTCCAATCATATCTCATATATATATATATATATATATATATATATATATATATAAAATCATCAATGTCTCAGGGTACAAATAATGTCAACTGACATGTACAAACTCGCATCGGAGTAAGAATTGTAATGGCTACAAAACATGGGTGTCTACAAAAAATCTCAGAGCTACAAAAATAATATCTAGCTGTCGGCCTCTCCCTCATTGCCTGGTGGAGGAGGTGGAGCATGCTGGCCTAAATACTAATGAGGTTACCAAGATCTCTCAAATTGAGAGATATACTAAGAATAAGGCACAACCTACTATGCTACTAGAACTACTACGCTATAAGCCACAACATAATAAGTTGACCGACTCATCTGATGAAGTACCTCCCATCGCAAAGCATCTATCTCTACCCTCCTCTTTGCTCTCATCTTCGAGACTTGATGATCTCTCTCTACTCTAAGCTCTACTAGCTATTGGTCTCACTCCGCTAGTTATGTCTATGCCACTATCAGCTGCGACTGTAAACTTGCTAGGTGTGCTCTCATCAACTGCGCTGTGTCGGCCCCCTCATCTCTCGCAGGATCTCCACCTCCATCTCCACCTCTAACTCCAACCTACTCCTCCTATCTCTGCCTGACCTATCGCGGAGCTACTCACTCCTCCTCACCTCCACCCTCAGGTACCCTAGCATCACTTAGTCTAACACCAACAACCCCTAGAGATCCACCCTCTTCTATTTGCTGCTGCCTACCACCAGCTGGCACCTTGCTGCTACTAGCACCAGGATCACCACCTACTCGCATTGGAGCCTTGACTCTCTGTCCCTATCCCTGCATGGGGGCATCATCCTCAACCTCCTCTATGCGAGATGCTTGCTCTATTGGATCTATAAATCTTGGGAATGGATGCTGCCGAAACCAATCCCTGTACTGGGGCAATACCCCCACATCTGCAACATCATCCATATAGTCCCATCCGAGTCGCTATAACCTAGTCAACTCCAATATTCCTAAGGCATATGATAGCCAAGGCCCCCATCCCTACCTCTCCTCATCTTCATAATGCGTATATGCAGTAAACTCCTGCAAGATCCCCTGAGGTCTACCATACTACCTCATCACTCGAGTAACAACAAACCACTTGACAACTATCTGTGATCTACCTATGAGAGGTCATGTAATGAAGAAGTCTATGCGTACAACTCTCCAATAATCCCAAGGCTCCAAACCCCTATACAGTCTCCATATCACAACTATCAAGTCATCCAGCTGCCATCTCCAATAATCTATCTTGCCCAGATGGGGCTGAGTAACATAACCTGAATATCTATAAATAATGGGCTGACCAAGATCCCTACCCTCATCGACAATCCAACTGCAAATTGGGAGATGCCCCCAAGCCCATACCTGTAAAATCAAAACTTCTACAGCCATACTCTTCCCCTCCCAGTAGATGATCTCATGCATCTCATGATACATTTGTGCCAGAATACACGAACCCCATCCTAATCTTTGGGGGTACTCAATAAGTCTGTCCAACATCCTGCCCCATCCACACAAAAACCCCTGTTGTCCCCTATCCAACATCAAAAAGCAGTCGATAAAACCTGCCAAGATGCAAGCTAGTGGAAAGTCCTCACTATGCCTGGTCATCATCACGTCCCAACTAATAGAACTTGTCAGAATATCAAGATCCCTGAAAACCTATCTAACAGCTAGTAACCCAAGAAGATGTGCTGCATCATAATCAACTTTCCCTCCAGCAAAAGGGATACAGAGAATCCCGTATACATCCTTGGGAGTGATCGTCATCTCCCCAACTGGCAAATGGAACGTGTTATGCTCTGAATGAAACCTCTCAACTAATACCGTGAGAATACTGTGATTCACACGGATATCAGGTAACTGTAAAAGGTGAGCCAATCCACACAAATCAATATGTGCCCGGTCAATATCAGATAACTTGCAAACAAATGTCATGGTTGGTGGATAATCACATCAGAATAACACATGGGGCAATCAAACCCACAAAAAAATCAAATAGCAGATCATCAGGAAACATTTCAAATTAGCCTATAAGAGAAGCAAAACATCATGCAAATCCAACTGCATCAACTGCAAAATCAAAATTTCAAGTTTGCACCTTTTTAAAATGCTCATTGCTTTTCAAATGACATAACACAGTAGAGGCAACAACTCATACAAGTCAGGAATAGGCCTAGTACGACAAAAAACTTTGATACAACACACGATTAGCTCTAGGATGACAAAATGGGCTATTTTGAAGGTTCTTGTACGACACAAGGGTAGTTTCAGTATGACAAAACTAGTGGAATTAAATGATAAAACAAACTTAATCAGCTTGTCGTACGAGATAGGATCCTGTCTCGCATGGAAAAACAAAAACGTTTGACTTCTATGTGCCAAAAATTGAAAAATTCAACAAAAAAAATTTAAAATTGAAGCAATAAACAGGCTTAAGATTGATCACTTACCGCTGGCTCGTAGTTTCGTGGTCGATTATGTCATGTTTGGTGCTCAAATCGATGCTCATGAGTGGGAACCACCATTTTTCTTCACATAAGGCTTTTTGAATTTCAAACTTGGAGGGTTAAAATGAATTGAAAATGACACTTTTACACCTTATATAGTGAAAACCCTAATTTTTCAACTTGCTCCGATAGACATGAAAATTGTACCTGTAGACACCTAAAATTGTCATGTCTAATTAAATAAATATTTTATTTATTTAATTACTTTAGCCTAATTCTTCTATTAATTAAATAAATCTTTATTTATTTAATTAATTCATTTATCCTATTCTAGCCTTATTTCTCATTTAAATAAATACATTTATTTATTTCAATTATCCTTTTCCTAAATTAAATAAATACCTTTATTTATTTAATTGATCCCACTTCCTCTATTAATTAAATAAATATTTATTTATTTAATTAATTCATTAGCCTTTTCCACCTATGACACATGTCATTCATCTCTTAATTCATACACTACCTACCCTCTCATTATTTTCTTATTTCCTCTACCTACCCTCTAATCATAGCCGACCATTTATCTTTTACACCTCTCAATCTTATCCCTTCATTTCATATAATGTCTTCTATATAAGGAGATGCTTCCTTCATTATCAACCCTATGCCCCCCCGATGATTAATTGACTACACTACGCATTTGATCTTTCATATGCGATCCTACTTGCAACCACATTTCCGTTCTTTGTTGAGCTCTTGTGCACATAAAATCTGAGAGCAAGTATATCAAGCAAGATCAATGGAGATAGGAAGAATGGAGATTCAAACCCTATTGGACATGTGATGGTATAATCTTTGTGATTTCATTTAATTTGCATTGTCTTAGGTAATCTTCATATGTTATGGTGGATCTTTGTTGTTGTTAGGCTAGGGTTTTGTGGTTGAATTCATTTAGTCTTTCAATATTATTATTATCCATTTTCACCGTATACATTTTGGCACAACCCGTGGGACATGGATTTTTGTTAGATTTGTGTTTTTTGCAGGTTTTTCTAACCCCATGTTGCTGTTTTGTAAAACAATTTGGAGAATAACCTTGTGCAGCTAGGGTTTTGGACACAAAATCAAGATCTTGGAGATATTTGATCCGATCTCACAAACGGCTTAGAATTTTTGCACCAAATTTTGTTTTCAAGTTGAAGACAATATTAAAAGCTTTCAATCCAAAATTTAGAATTTTTGGAGCACATGTGCACTTTCCATGATTTTTTTATGATTTTTCATAAAAAAATTAATTTTGAGAGAAAATTAACGAATTTTTTAGATTTTCTTATATTTTTGGAACTCTCTCTAATTTATACACATGATTTGTTCTTTGTGATTTTAATTTTGATGCAAATATTTTCATAAAAATCGGATCTTTAAAAATTAGAATTTTTCATTATTTTGATCAAATCTCACAAATGGCTTTGAACTTTGGCATCAAATTGTTTTTGTAGGTCAGAAAAATTATCAGAGGTGCTCAGTAAAAATTTTAGTTTTTTTGGATCAAGTTTTCATTTTATATGATTTTCATAAAAAAATTAATTTTGAGAGAAAATTATCGAATTTTTCAGATTTTCTTACATTTTTGGAAATATCTCCAAATCATACACATGATCTATTCTTTGTGATTTTAAATTTGATGCAAAATCATTCCTCAAAAATCAGATCTTTGAAAATCAAGGTTTTGCATTATTTTTCTCATATTTCACAAACGGCTTGGAAATTTTGCAGGAATTGTTTTATGCAAATTTGGAAGGTCATCAGAAGTGTACAGTAAAATTTTTAGATTTTTTAGATCAATTTGAATTTTATATGAATTTTTTATGATTTTTCATAAAAAATTAAATTTTGGAGCAAATTAGCAAATTTTTTGGATTTTCTTACATTTCTGGAAATTTCTTCAAATTTTACAGGTGGTATTTTTTTGTGATGAATTAGATCTTTGAATTGGTAAAAAAAACGCATTGTTGAAGGCCCTTATTTCATAGTCTTTTGGATCTAAAATTTACCTAACTTGTGTGCTTGCAGGAAGGGGTGATCATTTCAAACAATCCAAACTACTAATAGATCTTTGTTGCAGGACCTTGGCAAGGGTTTTTGATTTTTCATTGTGTGCCTTGTTTTCATAGATTAGCAAACACTTCAATTGGTGCACTAAAATTGAACTGATATTTTGTGTCTTGGGCAATAGGCTCTTTTTGTTTAATCTATAGAGGGCCTGTCTCCCCATGTGGTCATTAGGACTACTAGTAAGGAGAGAATGACTCAAGTGGTAGCGAGGAAAATCCACCTCTTTCAAACCACTATAAACAATTGTATCCATGGTGAAAACTATGGATAATGTGTGTTGATTAGTTCATACCGACACTATGTCTCCCCATAAACCCATTTGATCAAATTTATTTGATAAGTTGTAGGGCGTAATCCCTACCGGCTGGGAGTCTTTTGTATTTATAGAGCTGAAAGTGCCACATGTATGGCCACATGAGCGGATGCCCTTACTAGCACCTCTTTGTTTTAGAAGCCAAAATCCTTCTAGTTGTTGGGGCAGGAGGTCGGACCTCTGGAGCAGCCCACACACATATGGTTCTTAGTAGAGATACAAAGTTCACCACAGGGAGTTTTCATGGGGATTGATGCTTGGCTGCCCCAAGAAGTGAGTGCCAAGGGTGGAGCCAGTGGGGTCAAGCATCTAAATATCCGCTCTGAATAGCATAGCCTCATGTGGGATCAACAACTATTGTCCTGGCCAACCATGAGAATTGTGCTTGTCTTCTTTTGAACATTCAAACATTCAAGATCAAACATCAAAACATTGTGTCTTTTGTGTCTTCAAGTGTACGCAAAACAATTTTACATCAAACAACACACTTTTCTTTGAGTCATTTTGAGTCTAAACACTTGCAAACATTGAGTCCTCGTGAACATTGTGTCCTCTTGTCACGAAAAATAGTCAAAAATTCAGTTTGGGTCACAACAAAACAACTTCACAAATTGGAAAAATTTACAATCCAACAAACAAGAGCCGTTAGTTTTAGAATTCATTCTGAAACATACATACTTGGTATTACACCTACTCTACTACATACATACTTGGTATTACACTTTGGACATTGCAAGTAAACTTCAGATTCATTTACATTTCATCCAACTCTTGGTCTTCCATACTCTTTCCAACTTTCATCTAGTCTCACACATCTTGGTCAATACCTAGTTCATGGTTGAAACCCGTTCCCAAAAATCTAGGAGAGAAACTAAAGAGGCTCAAGAGTCCGCAAACATGAGTTCCTATGAGTATGAAAATGATATCTTTTTCAATTCTGATCATACCACATTACCTGACATGGATGCCTATAGAAACATTCCAAATGTTGAGCACATGGACACTACAAACAACAATGACACATACAATATGGACAATATTTCAGTACATTCAGTAGAAGTGGAAGACTCCATTATGGATCCCTGTTTCAATCGATTGGTTGAGGAAATAATGAGGAGAGATAGACAATACTTCTTACAAGTGATGGCACAAAGTGGGCCAAGATCCCTCATGATTTTGACATGTCTCAAATAATGGAAAATTGACCTTTGCAACAACCTCACCTCAACATGGATCAAAGGAGGCCTAATAGTGGAGGCAATAGAGGACCAAATCTTGTACCTGAATCACCATCATGTTTGTTTCAAAAAACAAAGTTCCCATACACACATGGTCAAGCATATGATACTCACCTTCACAGACCATTATGGAAGTCTTATGCAGAAAAATATACTCAATCACATACCAATCCTAAGGACCAACCACCAAGGCAATTGGATATCCAAAGGAAGGTTCAAAATTTGGACACAAGGAAACTCGGTGTCAAATTTGGGAGCAACACACTAGAACAAATTCATGACATTCCTGTAGAGTATGGTATACATGGACAAAGCAGATATTCCATTCCTCACCATGACTCTATACCAAGTGGTCCATATATGCAGCATCACTATAGACCTCCTCCATATGAACATGTGTATGATCAATATCATCCATATATGCAACATGCTCCTCCTCCACCCAGTGGTTTAGGCATGGGGTATGGTCCAAGAAGTCGGTCTCCACCTAAGAACAATTTGGAACAGCAAATCAAGGACTTACAAAAGAAAATAGAGGACATAAATACACCGAAGCCAACATACACAATGAGAGACACATGTCCTTATCCATTTGACAAGAGATATCCAATGCCTCCTTTTCCTACACATTTCGTGACACCTAAGTTTGATAAGTACAAAGGAAAAGGGGATCCTAAGGCACACATAAGATAGTTTTTCATAGCTTGCATTGAGGTAGCAGCAGAAGAGACATATTTGATGAGATTATTCCCACGGAGCTTAGGTGATCAAGCTATAGAATGGTTCTCCCAACTTCCACCTGGTATTAAGTCATGGGGTGACTTAGCAGAGGCATTTATCCAATATTTCTCATACAACATAGAGATAGATATATCAGTCACTACTTTGAGCAACACCAAGCAAAAGGATGGAGAATCTTTTTCATCATTCTTACAAAGATGGAGGAATTTAGCCAGCAGATACTCTTATGAAATTCCACAAAAACAAATGGTAGAAATTTTCACCCAGAATGTTAACAAAGACATTGGTTATGACCTAAGAAAAGCTTGTTTGTCCACCTTCAAGTACGTCATTGAAAAAGGCTTAGCAATAGAAAAGGTCCATATTGAACAAGGAGTCATTAAGATATTCAAAGAAAACAAAGAGGACTTTAAAGGAAAAGACAAGCCAAGATTTTGGAATAAAAACAAGAACATAGTCAATGATGGTGTTGTTGAAGCCAATACAGTACGACCCAAAATCATTTTTTCTGGATCAAGCTCTACAAACAATCAAGTGAATACTCAAACAACTTCTAAGTCATGAAGGAAGTACACACCATTGGGAGAACCACTAGAATCAGTTTTCAAGAAACTAGTGGCAAACAAAATAATAACGATGCTAGACCTGCCTCCATATGAGCCAAAGGTTAAACCAAATTGGTGGAATGGTGATGAGTATTGTGAATTTCATAAGAGTAAGGGTCATAAGACAAGAAATTGCCATCGACTGAAGAACATCATACAAGACCTTATTGATAGAGGTGATATTGATATTGAAGGGCACTCATCCAATCAAGAACATGAGATGTTTAAGGAGCCATTCCCAAAGCATTACAAGGGAAAAGCTAAAGCCACAGATGACCAAACCAACTATACCAAAGCATCCTATAACTATGATTCAACTATCAATCACATCTCGATGGACAATTATGTCTCTACCATTATCATCAAGGACAAAACGCCTGAGAACTTTACCCAAAGACCCAAGATCATCCTGAAAGGAATTGGATCTTCTTCCGAACCTACCTTTGAATGTAATGTTACAAATCGTCGAGGTAAATTCACTTTGCAAGGTGCTCCAGCTAAAAACACCACCTCCTCATCAGCCAAACCTGAGTATGACCTTGTAGAACAGTTAGGGAAGACACCCGCGCTTATCTCCATCCTCGAGCTCTTACGCATATCTCCTGCACATAAAGCCATTCTTGACAAAACTTTGAGAGACACTTCCATCCCTACTGATTTGAACGTGGACTAGTTTCAAGCCATGGTGGGATACCTTTCCGTTGCACACTCCCTTACATTCACAGAAGCCAATGACACCTCTATGAGCCAACCACATAATGTACCTTTACATATTGAAGCCTTCCTACACAAACACCAAATAAAATGAGTCCTGGTAGATGGAGGAGTAGGTCTGAACATTTGTACATTGAGCACTATTAAACAATTGGGATATTTTGAAAAAGTTGTGAATTCTACACATGCAATCACCATTAAGGCATATGATGACAAAGAGTGCTCATCCAAGGGCACAATAACCTTACCTCTCAGAGTTGGGCCAGTTACAAAAGATGTGGTTTATCAAGTCCTTGATCTAGAGCTCACATACAACATATTGCTAGGACATCCATGGATTCATGAGATGAGTGCAATACCATCTACATATCATCGATGTATCAATTTCCCACACAATGGAGTTGAAGTGACTGTCAAAGCTGATCCAAATCCATTCATATATTGTAACAATCTACAACCTAGATTAGAAATAACAATCCCAATCAGTCGAGAAGCTATTCCTTCATCAACATATGTGGATCTAGAATCCTTGAAAGCTTCTACATCCAAACCACCAGAGCTCAAAGAAAAGTTCAAGTTTAAAGACATGGGATGTGGTGAGTATATCTTTCGTGTTGATCAACTCCCACTATCTTCTAAGACATTTAGTCGACAGGAACAATCTACAAATAATTTGCAATGCCAAGGAATTGGGTGTGAACCACCTTGTGTTGTGGCTACTAAGTCTGAATGCAAATCTCCTCTAGTGGTGCAAGCACCTCTTGATATCAATAGTCCTAAGAGTGGTTCTAGCGAAGAATCTATTGAGTGTATTGCCAGCCCTCTTGAGAACTCACATATCCTTACCATATCATCCACTCATTCCATTTTCACTCCTCTCCCAGACTTGGATCAACAAGAATTAGAAAAACCCTTACTCATTAGGGATTACAAATCAAGCTTTGAAAAGAAAAATCTAAAAGTCAAAAATAAAGAGAAGTCCTTTAGTTCAAATCAAAATCAAAAGCTATTGGACTATGCAAAAATAAAAGTCAAGGATAAAAATCTTATGAAGCAAAAAGGAAAAGAGCTGATCTCCCCTAATACCAAAATAACTGGGGGCAAAAGTTCTAAAATTTTGAGTAAAAAAGAACACTTGCTGATCCTAAGTCTCCATCATGCTATCCTACTTTCACTTTTTTTTGTAATCATAAGTCTTCATAACTCATCCACTTGTTTCACACATCCATTCCCTTCTGGTGATACATCATGGACCTTTAATGGAGCTTCCTCAAAGGACTTTTCTATCAGGGATGCCCAAACTTCTTTAGGTGACACGCATATGGGCAAACATAGTCCACACACTAGTAATTCTATCTCAGTTCCTTTATCAAGAAAGATAGTCACTTGAGCTACACATCATTCAGTCAAGGAATGACGCAGCTACAATCATAAGGTTAAGCCTCACACATTTGAGGTGGGTGACTTAGTTCTCAGAGAAAATCCTAAAAATCAGCAAGATAGAGAGAAGAAGAGAAAATTTGAACCAAATTGGCTTGGTCCTAACATCATTACAATAGTTTATGGATCTAGTGCATATCATCTCTCAACCATAAAGGGTGAACCTTTGGAGGATCCTATCAACAGTGTGCACCTTCGCAGGTTTTACTCATAGATCTTTAGAGTATCCTAATTCAAAAATACAAAAAAATAAAAATAAATTCAAAAATACAAAAAAAATTCATAATCATAAAAAAATCTTTACTTGGTGAAAACCTGGCAAATAGGCGCCTTGTGACACACACAAAAAAAAAAAAAAGATTTTTTTTTCGTCCAATGGTGAAAACCACTTCGGTGGCGCCCTGGGAAAGTACCATGGTGAAAACCGGGTCACCAGCTCCATGTGTAGAGACATTGCTCCTCCCTCCTTCAGGATTCCCTTTCATCCTTTCACTTTGCACACACTCACAACTTATTCATTCATAATAAAATTACCCATTCCCATCATGGCTTGTTATTGATCTACCCAAGATTGGTTAGCCATTCATAATAAACCTGCCTTTTCACCCCTTTCCATCCATAATAAATCAGCTCCTATATGTTGCTAAGGATAATCCTACGTCTAGTGATGGGTGTGGAACTGAGAGCATCACATGTATCAAGGAGTACAGTTTCTTCCAGTTTTCTTCAGTCTATCTATGCACAATCCACAATAAAGAAACACTTGCATCATCGATCCGCAATAAAGTATCGTCTTCTCTGCAATAAAGTATCAGTTGCATGGATTCAGTCAGTTTCAGATGAGACACAACAACAACATTGAGCTTCAATAAATCAAAATTTTCAACAGACTCAGACAACATTATGGTCCAGTGCTATCTATCCTTTTGTGAAAGTAAACATTGTGACCACAATCAAATAAGACTTATACAAGTGACAAGAGACATGAAACTTGAGGACTACAGTGGATGTTGGTGTCGAGTCTTGGTTTTCTTTTGATTTTATCTTTAGGTGACATGTCTTTTAGCTTTTCTGGGATGTCTTTGACTAGAGATTTTATCTCCAGGATGTCTTTGACTAGAAAGGGGAGGATGGGGTATCGTCATCTATTTTTCTTTGTTGTCTGTGGATTGTCTCTTAGTAATGCTATGACTTGTCCAAGGATATGAGGACACTGTGAGTCTAGTATGAACTGGTGCATTCTTTCTTTACAACTATCTTATCTCCATGCAAATAGGTACAATGACTTTCTGGGTTGAACATATGCCTCGATTGTCATAACCTATTTGCCATAATAAAGCTCAATGATGATAACGCACAATAAGCTCTTCCACTTTCATATCTTCTATCTTCCATCCCCCTTTCTTGATTGACCTCCATTGTCCTTCTCGAGTCTGCGTAGCCTACTAAGCACACGACTGAGTATAATGACACACCAAAAACATTTGCATCTCATGTAGTTTGCACCTGCATTACCATATATAAGATTTCATACATACATATAGATATGACAATCACATCACATCCTACACACAACACATATTAGCACATTTTACATTTGCATTATCATATTCATTAGCATTTCATACATTCACATTTGCATTGGCATAACACATTAAAAAACATAAAAAAACAAAAATATTGCATTCCATCATATACATATTTGCATCCATATCATAAGCATCACATAAAAACATCTCATCACATAGGTACACATGCATATAGCTGCTGCAAGGATGAATCTCATATATATCTCAAAATCATAAGTGTCATGATACAATGATGTCAAAATCATATGGCTACAATCACCCAAAGGTGTCTACATCATCATACAAAAATGGTACAAAACTGATACATAGGGAGCCCTCTAAGGCTATGATGAACTCCCTCACTCAGAGCCACCTGGCCTCAATAGAGTCTGAGCCCTGGAAGGACCCATGCTAGGATCATCTCTCCTACCCCCTCTATCTGGTGGTGGTGAAGGACCCATAACCCCATCGCTAGATTCCTTCTCCTGTCCCTCCCTCCAATGGTCATTGCTATCTGCGATGGTCTACGGAAGCTCTTAGCCCACTGCTCTGGTGGCACAACCCCATAGTATAGGTCTCTCCAGTAGCCTATCTCCTCCCTGGCTCGTAGAACATAAACATAACCAGCTCCTATGTCCTTTGCTGCCCACCTCCCTGCCCTCAGTGCCGTCTCAGCCTCTGTATAGCACTGAATGGTCCGATCCCTCTCCCACTCTGTGTCCCTCAGCTGTCTCCTAAGCCTAGCTATCTCCCGCTCCAGATCCTGGATCTCATCTACCTGTCCCTAGTAGACCTCCCTCAACTCCAGTAGCTCATCCTACTCCTCCTCCTCTCCCCCTGTACCTATGGCTACTCATGCCCCTGTACCTATGGCCACCCCTATCCCTATCCCTGTACCTATCTGGGACCCTATTCTGCTGACACCTGTAATGGTAAACCACCTCAGCCTCTCACCACCCGATCCTATCTCTACTCCCCACCCTCTCTCCGCGGAGCCACTCTCCTCTCTCCTACCATCCCCTGCCTCCTCCATCAGCCTCTACCTCTACCATCTCCATCATCATCCTCACCCCCCCACCATCTCCATCTATTGGCTCCTTTGGGTCTGTTAGTCATGGAAATGGATGCTCAACCAAATATGCAGTATACTTTGCATCCATCCCTGCATCCTCTATCTCTGGCCACATATCCCAAGGCATGGACACCATCTCTACCAGCTGCATCACTGCTTGATCATATGATAACAACGGCTCGCAGTGTTCCTGATCCCTGACTGTCCGAGCATACATCCTGAAACCCCGTGGCATCCACTGAATCCTGCCAAACTTCCTACATACCCTATAAACCAACTACCTCTTCAGTACATAGGGTGTCCACCCAATCAGATAGCTACTCTTGAAGGTGTATGGCAGCTCCACTATGTCATCCTCCCATGCCTCACACTCTCGGTATGGTCTCCATACCATAGTGTCAATCTCATCAATGACCCTGCACCAGTGCTCCAGTCTCCTGATCTGCGACTGTGAGGTAATCATATCATATAAATGCACAAAACTACGCCCATGGCCCCTACCTCTGAAATGTATTGGTCAGGTCACCGGTAGATGCTCATAAGCCCATACCTGTAATAATGTCACTCCGCAGCCTAATCCTATGGATCCATGATATACAAACTGATGAAGCTCATAATACAAGTGTGCCAGCATGCACGGTCCCCAGGCATATTTGGTATGCTATGTCACCAGTGTCTCCATGTTGCCCTATCTGGACATAGGAACCCACTGATCACTCCTCCCAGCACTGTTGGTAATGCTAATCTAGTCTGTGTCATCGTGTCCCATGCCACATGTCTAGCCCTCATTTCTAGTCTTGGATCCTGAAACACTTATCTCAGGGCATCCCCATCTTTGTCTCGATCATAGGATATCATCTCCCCATCAATTGGTATCCTTAGAATCCTGTACACATCCTTCAAGGTGACTGTCATCTCATGCATCGATAAATGGAACGTGCATGTCTCAGAGTGCCATCTCTCAGCTAAAGCAGTCAGCAATCCCATGTTCGCCCAAAACTCAGGCACATACAAAATGAATCACAAACCCATAACCTCAATTGTGGCTCTATCCTCAAATGTTAGCTCTGGTCGTAATCTCTGAGTCGATGGGAATCTCTCCCATGACTCCAGCATAGGTAGGTACTCCTATAGTCAAACAAATCAATCATGTCAGTCATAGTGGCATTCCCTGTTCATCACAAAATGCTACTTTTTATCTTAAGTGCTTATGATACTCTATCCTAGTGACACTCACTGTTCATCACAAAGTGTTGCTTCTATCCTAGTGGTACTCCCTGATGATCACAAAGTACTACGTGTTTTGCACTCCCTGTTCATCACAAAGTGCTGCTCATATTTGCACTCCCCATTCATCACAAAGTGCTACTCTTATTAGTACTCCCTTCTCATCACAAAGTACTATGTCTTGGTACTCACTGTTCATCACAAAGTGCCTCAATCTATTCTATCCTAGGGCCTCTTCTTGAGTGTATCCTCTTGAGTAGTTTCCTAATTGGCAACGTATGTTCTGTCACAGAATTGTCAATCCTAGCCCTATCTGCTATTCTAGTCTTCCCTAGAGGACTTGCTTGAGTGTATCCTCTCGGCAGCTTGTCCAATCAACAACGTATGTTCATCACAGAACTGCTGATTTTCCCTACAAGACATAAATGCACACTTTTTTTGACACAAACGTGCCTTCATGACATAAACGTGCTTACATACTGCATAAATGCGCTTGAAATACACAAACATGCCTATGCTTTGCACAGACGTGCCTGCTCTACAAAGACATGCCCACATTGCACAAATGCGCCTGCACAATGCAAACACACTCACATTTGACATAGATGCCTTTTCCTGCACAAACGCACCTGGCACAAACATAGACGCGCCTAGCTAACCTAGATGCGCCTGGCACCAACATAGACGCACCTCAGCATTTTTTGACCTTTTTTTGACATACCTAAACATGCATTTATTGCTCTACCTAGCATGCATTAATGAAAACATTTATTGCGACAAAGTACAAGGAGGTTTTGTGGTACTCACCGGCTCTCCTGCATCTGCTGGCCTTTGAAATTGGTGAACGCGATTGAATCTATGCATCAATGCCATCGCTGCTAACTGCTGCTGCTCTATTCTCTCTCTGCACTCTGATCTCTTGGATGTGCGGATGATAGTGAGGATGTATTCCCCTTGTGGTTTATTTTATATACTTCCCTAGCCCTAGCTCTAGCCCTCGTCTCTCGAGTCAGTCTTCTTTATCCTGTGACTCTGTCACTCTATCTGGTCAGTCCATTCTAGCCTTTCTTTCTTATCAAGCAATTGTCTACGATCTTTTTCAGATATTTTCATCCAATCTCTCGAGGGGGCATATCATTCCCATCTTGGGGCAACTTTGTATCAGTTCATCTTATCTTCTTTGAAACAACGCGACAAGCTACATTGTCTCAAAGAGGGGCAAAATGTAGACACCTAAAATTGTCATGTCTAATTAAATAAATTACTTTAGCCTAATTTTTCTATTAATTAAATAAATCTTTATTTATTTAATTAATTCATTTATCCTATTCTAGCCTTATTTCTCATTCAAATAAATACATTTATTTATTTAAATTATCTTTTTTCTAAATTAAATAAATACTTTTATTTATTTAATTGACCCCACTTCCTCTATTAATTAAATAAATCTTTATTTATTTATTTAATTAATTAGCCTTTTCCACCTATGACACATGTCATTCATCTCTTAATTTATATACTACCTACCCTCTTATTATTTTCTTATTTCCTCTACCTACCCTCTAATCATAGTCGACCATTTATCTTTTACACCTCTCAATCTTATCCCTCCATTTCATATAGTGTCTTCTATATAAGGAGATGCTTCCTTCATTATCAACCCTATGCCCCCCAATGATTAATTGACTACACTACGCATTTGATCTTTCATATGCGATCCTACTTGCAACCACATTTCCGTTCTTTGTTGAGCTCTTGTGCACATAAAATCTGAGAGCAAGTATATCAAGCAAGATCAATGGAGATAGGAAGAATGGGGATTCAAACTCTATTAGACATGTGATGGTATAATCTTTGTGATTTCATTTAATTTGCATTGTCTTAGGTAATCTTCATATGTTATGGTGGATCTTTGTTGTTGTTAGGCTAGGGTTTTGTGGTTGAATTCATTTAGTCTTTCAATATTGTTGTTATCCATTTTCACCGTATATAGTACCCTTAGCTAATTTGCCCATTCTGATTCCATTTTCGGGATTGAAATTGGAATACGAGATCATTTTCCTAGTGAATTTCACAATATGGACCACTTAGCACTTTTTCATCAGATGCTCATTCTCGCTTCAATTTACACTCATCAATCAACACTGAATCCCAATTCAATTCTACATATCAACTTTGCGCTCAATTTCTGATCAATCAACGTCAAATTTTCAAAAATTCCTTTGAATGAATTTATGCTCAAATAATTATCATCGATAAACAATTGCCTAATCATCATGTACCCTCTCTATCTTTTGATTTCTCTCCTGAGGGGGCATACACATGACCTCATGACCTCACATCTTCAAAGTTGAGAAAATTTTCAAATCTTCATCAAAGTCGAGCAAAAAATTCTTTTTCAACTAAAGAAAATCAAATTCTTATTGGAAAGGGGCATATCAGTTTAATCACTTCAAATCAAGTTGATATTGACTTCATCTGAATCAGTCTCTTAATGTTAATTAGTTTCATCACTTTTCATCAAGCTGATTATTCATTTAAACTCAATAAATGTTTTAAAAAGTATCTTCGATCACACTCAATCTAAGCAGGTGTTCAGTTTCATCGCATCGAATCAAGCTGGACAATTTATCTTCGCTCATCGTATCTTGATCCATCAAGTTCAAGATCGATTTTATCTTCGCTCGCTGTGTCTAGATCAATCAAGTTCTAGATCAGTAAGATCCGCTTCTTGATCAATCAAGTTCAAGTTCAGTATCTTTGCTCTTTATCATTCCTAATTCAATCAAATTCGGGTTCGGTATCACTTTAATCAACTTTGTTCAGCTTCATCGCTTCAAATCAAGCTAAACACCTTGCTCTTCATCTGATTCGTGATCAATCAAGTTCAGAATTGGCCTCTCCTAGACATCAACTATTCTTTGAACTAACGCGCTTCTCACACATTAATTCAAAGAGGGGCAAATGTAATACCCTAAAATTGGTCATTTAAACCATGGGCCCCTAATCTTGAAAACATCACCAAGGTCCTAACCAAAGGAAATTAAATCAATCTTGAGCACATTAATTAATTCTTTAATCATCAAATGTCACATGGCAAATCAATTACTCAATATTAATTAAATATTTATTTAATTAATTGAATCATTCCAAGAATATCATTTTGATCAATTATCCCGTTTAATTTATTAAATATCCTAGCATATTTAATTAATTAATAAATTTGCTATGTAATCATGCAAAAAAGGAATTAATTTATTACAAAAGAGGAATTAATCACAAAGCAAGAGTTAAATTGAAAATAAAATAAAAGAATTAAATTGAGAGAGAAATCACTTGAGATATTATTTCTTTCTTCTAAATTGAGAAGTTGAAATCAAAAAAACAATTAATTGAATTATTAATAATTCTCTAAAATTGGAACTCCAAGCTTTTGAGAAAAAGGAGTTCAGTTGCATTGAAAAGACTCTTTTCTTGAATAAATCAAAGAATTATCTATTTTTATCACAAATGAATGGAATTAATTAATTCTTATTTCTAATGCAACTTGAACTTCTTATTTGAATGCACTTCAATTAAACTATAATTGGAATCTATCTCAAGGTTAACTGAACCCGATTTCTCAATTATTTCAATTAATTCTAAATTGTGCTTTTTCTTGATCTCTCTTGTGAATTTCTATAAATTAAGCCTTCAAATCTCATTCAAATCACCCCAAAGATACTTGAGAAACACCTTGGAGATTATTATTATGCTGATTTTTCTCTGGAGTCATTGGAGATATTGTGCTTGCTTTTTTTGAGATTATTGCATCTTAGTTTAGTTTTTTTCATATTTAGTTTATTCCATATTGCTTGAATCATTATTTCTTGAACTATTCATCCATATTGCATTGATATAGTTTAATATCATGCTCATATAGATTAAATCCTTCATCTTGGTGTAGTCTAGTCATTGGTATTGCTTATAAAAATCTGAGAGCAATCTTATACTCCCATCTTTTAGAAGGAAATTAGTTACTTTGTTATGGTTTATTATTTATTAATTATTGATTTACTAACCATACATGTAATGTATTAATTTAAGTGTTGTGCCTGCAGCTATCAGACCTTATTTCATTTTTTCACACACACACACACCTATTACAAGAACTGTTCCCGTAGCCACTCCAAAAATGTATGCAAGAAGGACTCGGAGGAGTAAGCAAAAAGTTCGAGCAGTAGGGGAAGCAATTAAAGTCATTTCAATAGAAACATCAGAGGAAGGGCATGAGAGTCAAACATAGATTAAATCATAGGAATAACATGGTGTAGATAGACTTTCAAATCTAGCACAAGTACCAGAACAATTTGGAGAGCCCGTTGAAGAAATATCACGCCCGCTTGTAACAAATAATAGACCTCCTTCATCTCTCACTAGTTTGTCTATCACACTTACATTTTATAGGTAATGGGAGATAGAGAGGGATAGGTTACATGGGATTATTGATAAACAACATAGAGAAATTGAAAAGAGGGATAATCATATTGAGGAATTAAAAGCTAAAGTTGATACAATTTCCAGTATGGTTCCTGAGTTGATACAATGTAGGGCTCCTCCAAGGGTTTATGCTTTGCATCTAAAAGAGAAGTATTTAAGTTTAAGCTAAACCACATTGTTAGAGACCTTAGTCCTTCTTTAGATACCCCAGAAGAATTTTATAGTGTTTATCAAACCTCTCCAACAATTGTTAAGAATTTGTTATGTGAATTCTATTTGCATAACTATGCTATAACTTCTGACAGTGAGTGGAATCCGTTGTTATACATTGGTGACATCTACATAAAGACATTAATGTCATGGGTGCAAAATAAAATTAGTATGGGGACATAGGCCAAAATATATGGAAATTTGGAATTTGACTGTCCATTGCCACTGAGAGCCGAAGCCAAGAATCCACGACTTCTATATTATGATTGGCATTAATTGTTAGCAAGATCTGGTGTGAGGAGCCAGGTGTTACCAACGAGAGAGGAAACATACCAGGAATATGAACATTTGATTAAGAATGAAAATACAGCTACAAAGGAATGTCTGGTTCAACATTGGAATAACCTTCAAGAAGACTTAAAATAGGGTGAATCTCATTCACTACCTAAGTTTCATGTAGCTATACAGAGAGCCCCTAAATACATTCATTTGGGTAGGGTGAAGAGCAATAATTGGTTACCCTTGATATTTCATCCACCTATCCTTATGTGGCCATTAATGGGATGCAATGTTGTAGATAAGCCATATGAGAAGGCCACTGAAGAAGCCAGATGGGCCAGATTGGAAAAAATGAAAGGATTTTATTTGAATTTGGCTACAGGAGGGACAAGACATGGGACTATTGGTGACTTGCGAGAAAGTGCCAGAATCAGAAATTTTCCTCTTGTTGGAGGATCAACAAGACACTAAGTTGGGGGGCATGATGAGCTAAAATATTAGCTCATTTTATTCTTAAAAATCATAAGTTTTTACCATGTTTTAATTCATATAATGAGATAGTAATGATGTATTAGAATTAGACATATGCATTACAGATGTTAACTGAACTTATTAAATCCCGTTTTATCTTGACCAATTGTTCATTTTTCTATATAATTTATTCCTGTTGCCATGCAAATTATCATAGGTGATTTCATGTGTAAAATATATAAGTGTTTTGATTAATTAAAATAGATATATGTGTATTCTTGTATGTTCTATCTTTTTGAACTGCGGGAATAAATAAGATGTTGTGGTGGCAGGTTTTGTGTCACGTCATGAAGGCAGCCAGAGTTATTCAAGGGGCGGTTAAAAGTTCAAAACAACAAAGAGAATAATGGGTGTAAGGAGTGAAAAGGAATAGCAGGGCACGTAAGAATCATTTATGTCTATCTTCAGTAAACATTAAATCTTGTAATACCCCCATGCTATATTCTTGGCTGCGGTTTAGTAGTAATCCATGTTTTCAGTGGCTTAATTTTGTTAGTTCTTTGTCATAAATATTCTTGGCCTTGTTTTATTGGCGTGACCTAGTTTGTAGGAAGTTGTTGTAGTTTTCCTTTAAATAAGAGTCTGCACCTCTTCTCTGAGGTTAGAGAGAAAGAGAAGGGGAATAGATACAAAAGATTTAGAAATAAAGTTACAGAGTATTTTTATCTTTCTTTCATTTTGTATGTGTATCGACCTTTGAAAGCCAATAAATAAAGTGATGCTATTCTAATTATTTAGAGTTATCTTTGGAATCTTGGATACACTGATCCAAGGGGCCCCACTTGGTGAGTATTCTTGTGCATTTGTTAACTTAGTTTCCCTTTCTGCTGCAGTAGTCGTTCTAGCAATTGACTGTTCTTGCAGCCACTGGAAAAAGATCCTATGACTGTTCCTGTAGCCAAAGCAAAAAAAGTAAATCCTATTTGTCAGCTTTGGATTTAGTTAACAGTTCTTTGATTGGATTTTATGTTAATGCAGAGTTTTCCTGTAGCCATTTTATTGTTACAATTCTTGCTTGCTTATTTCAAATAGGTTTAGTTGCTGTAGTAATGCAAAATAGCTATTCCAGGAACTTAGTGCATATATAGTGCAAACCCATTTCAAGTAATATGTCCTTGGGTCGATAAACAAATGAAATTCAGTTATGGAGATAATAAATTCATAGAGTGAATGTCCAAACTTTGGGTTGAGACTTTAGCTATAGTTATTGTTTCTATTGGTGAAGCAAACAATAGGTACTTGATGCAGAGTCCCAAGGAACAAAGGCTTCTCACATCAAACTCAATCCAATAGACCCTCAACCAAGGTCTCAAAATTCACATGGATTCTTGGATAGTACAACAATAATGTGGACTCCTCTACACTCCCATTTTCCCAATGGCACACCACTATGTCCATGAACAACTCATGTAGATACAACTTCTCACATCAAGACTATTCTTGATACCAACACTCTTGTCACTACTAATGGCTCCTTGGTTTATAACTCAAATGATATTAAAAATAGGTATGGTACCTATAGAACCACTTGAAAAACTCAAGAAACACTTCTCACAATAAAAAAAACACCCTTTTGTGTGTGTGCAAATCAAACAAGGTGACTTCCCCCAACAAGACGCCTACCCCTAGTAGCCTTGTTTTGAACTTTTGAGGCAAAACTCAAAAATTCTCCTCAGGATACCATAGACCCTTGAAAATTTTAGGATCCTCAAATGATGACACAAAACATCGCCAAAACTTAGAACCCAACTCTTGCATTTGCTGGGTCAAACACTGTTGCTACAGGAGGGCTAAAATGACTTTTAGTCCAATTTTACAAAGAAACCACACTCCAATGGCTTGATCCAATGAAAAAATGGATGTAGAAGGTATGAAAACATCTAAAAACAAAAAATCCACAATCATATAGGGTCCAACACACATGTTTTTATCTCTACACCAGCTTTAGCAGTCAAAACAAGCTAGTCACATGATGATGCCTAGCTTAGGGCATGATCCCAAACTCCACCAACTCCATGTCCCACTCATAAACCTCAAGAATATTAAATTAAATGGTCTCCCTTAAAATTCCTCATATTTTGAGCCAATTTGGCTAGAGGAATTTGGGGTTAAGAGAGCATTTCTTTAAAAACCCTGGTTTTGGAGGGTTTTTAGTCTGCCTATACAAAAATACAAATATCTTCCTTATTATTCAACCTTTTTCGACAAAATAAAAACAAAGAGATCATCAATACATATTCCTATACAAATAAATGACTTATACTGCACATGGATTTCATACAATTCGTACAAGGCATTGTTACAACAGATTTAAGGAAATTTATGAGTTTTTATTGAATCTAATCACCAAAATACATCCAAAGTTCATCATCAACTCATTCCTTCTACCTCCAAGGCCTTAAGAAAGGTTTTCCCAACCTCCTCAATTGACTCCAACATAAATTTTACTTATGAGACCTATTAGAACACATAATAGACCTTAAAAATAGGCCACATAGAATCCAAAATACATTTCTTGCCTCATTTAGGAATGTTGGATGTTAATTTACCATGGTTGACCAAATAAGTCCTAGGGAGTGCACACTACAAAAATGACATCAAAAACTTACATGGCGGATCAAAACACAATGACTGGTCTTAAAAGACCTTATTACAACAAAAAAACATTGAAGAACTACAAATACTTCCAAAAGCCTTCTTTTCTCAAATGGTCATCAAAATCTATAAGGTGCTCCCACACCATACTACCAAGGGGCATAGAAAACTCAAGTCTCTTGAGGAATGAGGTCTACAACAGAATGTCCATGCTTCCTAGTGTCATCTTCTATCATCCACATGGCATCTTCATCAGGTAATCCACTCCACTTGACAAGGTATTCCTTATAAGTCTTTGTTCTAGTCTTTTTAACCACCTTAGTGTCCAAAATGCTTTCCAACTTCAATGGTTGGCTAGGTGGTAGATCCTAGACCTAAAATTCATCTTCATCTGATTGCAAACCTGTATTTGAACCTCCAACATCACATTTGTAAGGGAAAAAATCCAAAACATTGAAAATGGGTGATATTCCTAAGCCTTGAGGAAGTTCAATCTGATAGGCATTAGGACCAAACTTATGCACAATTCTACAAGGAACAATTTTTTTCATGAGAAACTTGGTTGGATGCCCCTTAGGAAGTCTTTATTTCTTTGTGTGCCATCACCAAATCTCCCACCTTATACTACAAATACCTCTTCTTTATATTGGCCTCCTCTCTGTACTTCTCGGCGTTCTTTTGGATAGTTCCTCTTACCCTATCATGGATGTCTTTCATAGCTACTACAAAGTTTTCTCCTTGAGAACTTTTCCTCTCCAATCCTTGTAGATCCCTTAGCTCTATAATGCCTCTTGGATTAATCTGAAAGACTACTTCAAATGGACTTCTTCCCGTGCTTCTATTGATAGAATCATTATAAGAAAATTCATCTTGAAGGATGATCATATCCCAAGCCTCTCCATGCTGTTTTGTGAGACATCTAAGTAGATTTCGCAATGATATATTCACTAACTACTTTTTGGCCATCAATTTGAGGGTGATAGGCTGATGTGAAGGACAACTGAGTCCCTAACTTCTTCCACATTGTACGCCAAAAGTGGCCAACAAACTTAGAGTCCCTGTCAGTCATAATGTTAAAGAGGCAAACCATGGATTCTAACAATTTATTTGAAGAATAAACCAACAATATGGGAAGCATCATTAGTGAATTTACATGGCAAAAAGTGAGCCATCTTACTAAAAGTATCTACAACAACAAATTTTTTGTCAAAACCTCTGAGTCCTAGGAAGACCCAAAAAAAAATCTATGTTGATACTCTCCCATGACCTATTAGGAATAGGGAGTGATTGGTATAAACCAACATTTGATGATGTTACCTTAGCCCTTTGGCATATGCTGCAACTTTCAACAAACTTCTTGACATATGATTACAACTTTGACAAAAAATAAAAACTTTTCACCTGTTCCAAGGTTTTGTCAAGTCCAAAGTGACCTCCCAAACTGCCACAATGTTTCTCCTTAATAATATTCTCCCTCATGGAGCATCTAGAGACACACAAATGACTCCCTTTGAACTTAGAAAAATCAGAATGGTAAGAATCTAAAAATTGAGTGCAAACCTCATATCTTCATCATCCTTGTACATTTGTTTGAGGGATTCAATTCCCACACTTTGCAACTAAATTTCTTGCACCATGCACACCCTTCTAGTCTATGCATCTTCCACCTTATTGGCCTAAACTTTCTTGTGTTTGATGGTGAATGTGTAGGCTTGAAGATGTTCAACCCACTTCATATGCTTGTGACTAAGTTTTTCCTGTCCATTAAAAAAACTGAGATCATGATTGTAAATATACATAATAAATTCTTTAGGTAAAAGGTAGTGCCTCCATTTCTTCAAAGCTTGTACCATTGCATACAAATAAAAAAACATATGTATAATACTTCCTCTTAGCATCATTGAGTTTCTCACTAAAGAAAACCACTGGTCTGCCCTCTTGACTCAAGACAACCCCTATGGCAAGATTACTAGCATCACACTCCACTGTGAACAACTTGTTAAATTCAGGCAAAACAAAAATAGGTTGTTGTGCTACTCTCCTTTTTCAGATACTCAAAGGATTCATTTGTCCAAGAAAACTTACATTTTTTACCTCCCTTGATTATGTCTAAGATGGGTGCACATACATAACAAATTTTTGATGAACTTTATGTAAAACGATGCCAACCCATGGGAACTCCTTACATCACCTACTATGTTGGGTGTTGGCCATGTCAAGATAGCCTCCACCTTTTCTAGATCCATCTTCAAAATACCCTCAGAGATTACAAAACCAAGGTAGACAAGCTCCTCCTTCATGAAAAATACTCTTCTCCCTATTGATCATCAACTTTTCATCATAGAACTTCAAAAACAAGTTCAAATGCTCCAAATGCTCCAAATGCTCCTCCTTTGTCTTGATAAACACAAGAATATCATCAAGATAAGCAACAATAAATTTTCCAATTAAGTCTTTCAATACCTCATTCATGAGTAGTTTAAAGGTGCTTGGGGCATTGGATAGCCCAAAAGGCCTCACCATCGACTCATAGACACCTTCATTTGTTTTGAAGCTTGTTTTCCATTCATCTGCCTACCTTATTCTGATTTGATGATACCCACTTTTGAGATCAAGTTTGGAGTAGTAGCAAGCTCCTCCCAAATAGTCCATCAAGTCTTCAATTCTAGGCATAGTAAACCTATATCTTATGGTCATCCTATTGATGACACTTGAATCAGTACAAAATCTCCATTTTCTATCTTTTTTAGGTGGTAGGGTTATTGGGACAACACACAGACTTAGACTCTTTCTCACCAACCCTTTATCCAATAATTCTTGCACTTGCTTGGAAATCTCCTTATTTTGTGATGGAGTCATCTTATAGGTTAGTTTATTTGGTAATGTAGAACCTGGTATGAAGTCAATATGATGGCTTATGTCCCTAATGGGAGGTAAGGTATTAGGCATTTCCTCCACCATTATTCTCTTATACCTATCCAACAATTGCTGCACCTCCTTGGGAATTTCTTCCTTACCAACACTAGACACATTAGAACTGTTTTTAGGCTTCCAAATAATACCATACCCAGGGGTTCCTTCTTCCTTTAGGATGTCTAGGAATTATTTCCCACTCACTAACATCACACTTGACCCAATGTTCTTATCTACACCCTGATTCGGTAAAGGATCCATCTTGTATTTCCTTCCATTTTTGGTTATGAGAAAGGAGTTTGTTTTCCCATCATGCTGGGACTACACATCATACTGCCATGAACATCCTAACAAAAAATGACAAGCATCCATGGGGATTAAATCACACAATATTCTATCTTTGTACTCTCCTATCTCAAACTCTACCCAAGATTGTTCATCTACTATGTCATGAACCATATTTTTCAATAATTATATTATTAGAAAAATAATGTATACTTTTCGTTTATGAGATAAAATTGTTATGGAAATGAAATTTTTCTATGATGATAATGCAATCAGAATTTAAATGCAATGAAATGATTTACATTACTTTACTTATGTAAATGAAATTGAATTACTAGTGTTGTTTTTACTATAAATTGGGATCGTCATCGCTAATGAGCTATTGAGCGCAAGTGGATGCAGGGACAGGTGGATGCAAATGAAGGTGAGAACATGGTTTAGGTAAAGTTGTCTTAGCTCATGGACTTCACTAGAATATAGGAATTTCACACACCACTTTAGTATATGTGTGCATTGGATGCATGATTTTGAGTTACGATTGAAATTTCATGAGTGATGGCAAAATATTATGTTTTATTTGTCTATGCGAGTGTAATTTGTTAATGATTTGAAAATAGATAGTGACCCTATGATTACACGTTCTTTGTGCAGGTATATATATATATATATATATATATATATATATATATATATATATATATATATATATATATATATATATATATATATATATATATATATATATATATATATATAATTATGTGTATTTTATATGTATATGAGTTCTAATAACTGTGAATCGATCACATACATACATACATACATACATACATACATACATACATACATACATATATATATATGTAATTATGATATATATATATATATATATATATATATATAAATAATTATATTGGTTACTCATAATGTGATTACTTTCTTATTGAAATCATGTATATGTATACATATACATAAGCATTGAATATTATGAATATATATACATATACATAATCATGATGTATGTATTTACGTTTTTCATAATCTCTATGTTCATACTTTCATATATGTAATCATTGTATATATATATATATATAAGGTGGTGAATCTTTTTGATTAAACATGAGTTAAGCAACTATCATTGCATATTATATGGAAATCGATAAAGAGAAGTCAATTTAGCATCAACTTCATGCCACTATGAATTGGAAATTATTAGCTAAGGATGCAATATTAATTAAGACTCATGGGAGACTATGAGTTGAGGAGAGTTGATACTAATTGACTTGGCAAAGGGACTTAGAAACCGTTTGCATAGATTTAGCAATATTAATTGATTTTGCCACATAACAAGCACTTAAGTGTTTGTATTGAACTTTAACACTCTACATGTTATACATCGATGTATTTGAAGACTTGCGTGGAGATCACCATTGGAATCAACCCTAAATGGCCAAGTGAACTAATAGATGTGGCATGCAAAATAATTAAAGAAGTGAATGTAAGCCCAAAACATAGTAGAAAACATAGCATGAGTTTTTCATAAAGGTGGAGCATTTGCACACAAAAAAGGGACACATAAAAGATAGCCGAGAAATATACAGAGGAGAGGAATGATAGAATAGAGAGTGTGATATTAAAACATAGTAGTAAGGGAATCCGATAACGAAAAGGAATAAAAGAGTTGGAATTTTAGAAGTGTTACAGACAAATTTAGAAGAAGAATTGGTGTTGTTCATCACAAATTTGGAATCAAATTATAGAGGTAGGCTCTTATTTGAGCAATATTTTGTTATATATTTAGATAATAGATAAGGAATTCTCTTGAGATTTGTTTGCTTAGTTCAATATTGAAGAGAATTAGCTAAAATTAGATTTAGATACTTGCATTAGAAGTTATGATGGTTTTGTTTGAAAATTTCATTTGAAAATCCATATAGGTATATATGCATTATGTACTATCATCTTATTTAATACTCTTTGAAGGAAATTATGGAATTTAACAATTTAAGTATGAAAATCATAGAAAACACAAGTTAGAATTGAATAAAATATGTTATTTAAAAGAATGTGTACTCAATCTATTCGATTATATGTAAAGATACATACATGCGCTACACCTTCTTACTTTAATACTTGTTTTTGATTTACTTTTCAAAATAGAAGTGAAAAATTGTCTCTTTTCAGATATATATTTGTTTATCCATGAAAGATTGTTTTCTTGTCAGATATAATTGGTTGTAATGAAAAATTGATGCTTTCTATTTCTATTCAGTGAAAGATTGTCTTCTATATATATATTTATTCTACATTTATATGAACAACCATTGAAATAGATTGATTCATTTATTTATCCACTCTACCATATCCTTGATTGAAATTTATTATTTATTTATTGAATTAGAAAATTGAAAATGCATGTATCATTTTAGGCTCGCACTAGATTCCATCTTGTCTATCGAGTGTTTTTTTGTAAGCAATTTATGCAAGTTTGGATATTATTGATTGACCAAGAATTCCAAGGAAGTGTAAAATTTAAGGTTGGGCGGAAAAAGCCTCTGAATCTTGTTCTCATCAGATCAAAGGACACATCTCTTTCTTTGTTTAATGTTTTGTTATTTAAACTTAAGGCATTAGAAAATCCTAAGCATTGTATGAAGATACGATTAAGATACTTCTACAATTTTCCTATTTTATGAAAATTCTTTATCTATTTATAGAAATATCGTGTTTATTATGATATCATTGGAATCATCTACAAGAGCTTAGGATGGAAAAGTGTTTGAAATAGACTTATTAAAAGAATTATGAGTATATTTAAGAATAAAGAGTATTTCATTTCTTAATTGAGTATAGAATAATTTACCTCTTTACATTTTGGTATCAGAGATTTAGGTTATATAACACTAGGGCCTATGAGCCACTTCATAAATTAAACATTGAGGGTAACAAATTTTTGTTGAAACTTACAAAAATGGTAAGAACAAAGAAAACAACTCATAAATCTATAGTAGGATATGCACAATATCTGAGAGTAAAAAAGAATCCCATTTCTTTTTCTAGACCCATTGATGATAACCACCCGGGAGGAGGAGGATGGTTAAGTGAAGAAGAAATTGTCCCTTCTGTTGAGAAACAAGTTGCTGACCTTCCAAATGAAATAAAAAAGGAATCAACTCTTGAACCAAAGGAGAAAGAAATACCTAATCATGTTGAGCTAGGAAAGGGAATTTTACCTACCTAGTCTCTTGGGATTAAGACTAGTATGACTATCCCTGTCAAGGAGAAAGAAAACGAAGAATGTCTGTTAGAGTATCTTCCTATTGAGTCAATTGTAATTAGTTCTGATGATTCAGAAGGATATACCCCACTTAGTTATGATGAGTCAGAAGGATATACCCCCTTGACTTCGTATGAAGAGTGATCTAGTTATGTAATGTCACATATTACAATCAATAAATAAAGTTGCTATTTTATAATTAGTTTGGTGTCATAATAAGTGGAGTTGAGCACTTTTTAGCATGTTTCTTATGATGAAAAATTGTAGATTGGACCTTAGTTGATATAATAATGATAGTTATCATAAGAACCTAGACACAATAGATGTGTGATTTATTTAACTATGTACTTTACTAGTATTATAGTGTTTTGTTTGTTGTGATAAATATAGATATTATTCTCTATGACCATAGTGTATAAGGTAGATTTTATAGGAAATTTTGTTTGGTTAGAGACTATGGATATTGTAACCCTTGCCGACATTTTTTGCTAAAGAAGCATTCCTTGGTGCAAGAATTATTGAATTGCAATGGGTTTTAGAACTACAAGAGTTGGATCAAGCAACAGAAATGAAAGACTTGATCAAATTCTTGATCTTTTGAATTAGCAGAATGCTAGGATGGATGGAATCAAACAAGAAGTTTTAAGGGTTGGTGAGGTTCAAAATGAAATTCCTAGAGCTGAGGAGCAACCTGATTATCGAGCTAGGATTGAAGGGGAGTTAGCCAAAGATTTGAAGAGGATAGACCCACCTAAGTTCAATGGTAAGACCATTTGTCATGGTGTTGAAGCTTGGGTAATTGAGATGGAGAAGTATTTTGAGCTTTGTAACATGTCCAACAAACTAAAGCAGTATGGGTTGCTTATCAGCTTACTGGAGAAGCTGCAACATGGTGGGACAATGAGAAATCTGAGAAGAAGTTACAGCCTGGTGACATTACTTGGGAACTATTTCTGAAATCATTTAGGAAGAGGTGGCTTTCTCATTTATTCTTCGATAAGAAGATGACTTAATTCCATGATTTGATGTAGGGTAGTATGACCGTTACTCAATAATGGGAGAAGTTCACTAATCTCCTAAAGTATGTTCCACAATACCAGATGGATGAATGATTCTGCATTCGAAAGTTCATCTTGGGTTTGAGGACTCATGTTGGATCTGAAGTGGATATTCATAATCCATTGAATATGGAGGAAGTCTTTGAGAAAACAACTAAGCAAGAACAAAAGTTGCAATAGTTGGCAAATTTAAGAAAGAATGTGAATATCAAACTCTGTTTTGGAAATAGGAATTTTTAAAATAATAATCATCAAAAGGGAAACCGACAGATGATGAATCTAAAAAGAGGACCTAACACTCAAGTGAAAGGAAGAGTGAACCAAGATGGGAACAAGAAAGTAAATAGTAACACCAACTATACTAATTACAATACTAGACAAAACATTGACCTGAATAAGTTAGGTGGACACCTAGGACCTAAATATGGATGTTACATCTGTGGATGAAATCATTATGCTTCAAATTGTCCACATTGTACCACTACACAAAGAGGAGGAAATCAGCAAGGAGCTTCACAACATCAAATTTATGCAGTGGTTGACAACCACCAGGCTAATTTTCGAGCTTCACCTATCCAGATGATGGGTAAGCTTTTTGGCCAATCAGTTTATATTTTGATAGATACAAGAGCTACTGAATGTTTTATTGATCCTAAAGTAGTTTCTATATTATCTGTTAGACCTGGTTATATGTCAAATGCATGGATGTTTCAATATAGAAATCGAGCAGAGAAGAGGGTAGATTCATGTCTATTTTGCAGTGATTTAGAGATTCCTAGTTTCCAAACTCAAGTTAATCTATATATGGCACCACTAAGATCATATGATGTGATTTTATGTATCAATTGGTTAACTAAGCACAAACATGTAGTAAACTGTGAGGATAAGATTGTAGTTGTATAGAAGATTTTGAAAATCTAGTTGAGATTCTTCGGTCTCAAAAGCCTCTTGGATTGAGACACACTTCAACAATGCAAATCGAGAAAGACCAAAGGAAAGGATGTCCCATCTTTGTTGTCATAGTAAGAGACTTGGATAATGTTGAGAAGAACCCTAAGGATTATCCAGTTCTTAGTGAGTTCTTGGATGTTTTTCCAGAAGACCTTACTAAGTTACCACCAAAAAGGAAATTTGATTTCTCTATAGAAATCTTACCTCGAATGAAGCCACAACCTAAGGCTCCATATAGAATGAAAACCACATAATTATACGAGCTTAAGGCTCAATTGGAAGAATTGATTAGGCAAGGTTTCATAAGACCTAGTGTATCCCCGTGGGGTGCACCAGTGATCTTCGTAAAGAAGAAGGATGGTAATTTAAGGTTATGTATTGACTACAAGATGTTAAACAAGGTAACCATTAATAATAGATGTATACACATAAATATTTCCACTCATCTCTCACATTTAAAAATTAACATTTATTTAAATCACCTTTATCCTCCACCCAATTGCATTTTCCTACAAATGCAAGTTGCACAACTAGTTTAAATAAATAAATTATTTATTTAAACTCCTATTTATCCTCACCCACTTGAAACCTTTAATGTCTTCCCTTAAAGTCTTCAAACTTAATGGATTCTTTCTAGAGTCTTCTTAAGCCTTTAATGGTTTCCCTCAAAGTCTAAATCCACTTGCATGCCTAAATCCCTTCTAGATTCTTCTAATTCCTTCTAATTAGCCTAATCATATCCTAATCATTGTCACATTCCTAAATAAAAGGAAGTCACTTCTCAAAAACCTCCAAAGTCTTCAATAACCATTAAAGGCTTTATGTCTTCAAATGGTTAACCTCTAAAGTCTTCCAAACAATTAAAGGCTCTTACATAACCATTTATGGTTAACTCACCTTTTATCTTTGGTTAGAGAATTTCCTCTAAATTAACCATCCTTTTGACTCATGGGTCTCTTCAAACATTTATTTATTTGACTAAGGTAACCATTTAACCCTTGCACATTCATTTATCCCTTGGATAAAAGGAATATCCATTAACCTAACCCTAACCCAACCCCCCATTGGCATTGCACACTCCAATGAGAATTGTAGGTGATTGAAGGTATTATCATTGATGGCAACCTTGCAATCTTATGGCACCGACAGGCACTGACATCGACAGACTCTACACCAACAGATAGTTCACCGGTGACAAGAATGTTTATCGACACCCTAGCCGACATGATTTTCATTATTGTATATTATATTTAATTGTAATATTTTTTTGTAAGCTGACATGGCATATTGTAATAAGACTCATATAAGTATGAGATATTGTAGATCATTTTGTAAGAGAGACATGATAAGATGGACATGTAGAGCGAATATTAAGGTAGATTTTGGAGTAAGGTTTATGGTTATTATATGAGCTTCAACCGGTACTGAACCTGGCATAGCAGATGCTTTTTGTAGCAGTACAACACATTAGATTTCCATAATCTATTTTGTAAGTCAGTGAGACTTCCTTTTGTATTTGAGTAGTGAGCTCTGAGCAGTTGGCCTTCCTGCATGTGCAGACACATCATTGTAAGTAATATCCATTCATTGGCTAGTGAGTGAATATTGTGGGTCACAAATCCCACCAAGGTTTTTCCTACATCGGGTTTCCTCACCAAAAATATTGTGTTATGGTGTGCTTTCTATGTTGTGTTTATTGTTCATATTTACTGCAGTAATTCTTGTTTATCGATACATTGTTTTGGAACGCAAATTACTTAATAAGTTCAGAAAATCAATAAACCGGTTAGATACTGATTCACCCCCCTCTCAGTATCTTAGGGAATTCTAACACCCCCTAGGGTAACCATCATGTCCCCTCAAGAATTTAATGCTCCTTATCTCTCCTCTCAAGCCTCCTCATGGTGACACTTTTCAACATGGGATTGGGTTGAAAGTCTCGCATGGATTGAATATATTTCAATCCTAACCCTTGTTAAGATTTCTCAATCTTAACCCTTCATCTCCCCATTTATTCTATAAATAGAACCCTTATTCTCAAGTAAAGATGGAAGCATTAGAGTATTGTTACTATACTGGTATTAGCATAGAGCTTTTTCATAGCATCACTATCTACACTTGCATAGCATTTGTTTATCATATCCAACCATCTTGAATTTCCATATGGAATCCATGGCTAGTGCTAAAAGCTAAAAGCTACACTCATTTGGGACTTGGAGAGGGGATAAACAAGGGAGAAGAATCAAAGAGGAATCATGGAAGCATCTTAGGGAGGCTCTTCTCCTTTCTTTTGTTTTGTTAAACATCTTTCATGCTTTTTGAAATCTCTTTTGATACGTTTGGAATGGTTTTTAGTTCTTTGTTTTGGTTTTATGGTTAAAACTAACTTATTAACATTGAACTTTGTTGTTTCCTTGTCCCCATTTCCATGACATCATTTGGTGAGCCCAACGTGAATCAAACACTTTTGTAACTCCAAGGAATTTTTTTTAGGCTTGTGGGCCCACCATGTGCACTAACTTTTTTGAATGTTTTAGTTGCAAATTTTCTTATTTTTTTTGTGCAGGTTTTGGAAAGAGTTTGTTTAATTTTTTTTTTTTCTTTGGTTTAAAACTTCATCTTTCTTGTTTTTCACAAAGGGATAAAAACAACTTCACATTTTCTATTTGGTGCAACTAAAACAAACTCAACTTTTTATTTGGTGCATAAAAAAAAACTTCATCTTTCTTTTTTTTCACAAAGGGATAAAATGAACTTCACATTTTCTATTTGGTGCAACTAAAACAAACTCAACTTTTCATTTGGTGCATAAAAAAAGAACTTGATCTTTCTTGTTTTTCACAAAGGGATAAAAAGAACTTCACATTTTATATTTGCTGCAACTAAAACAAACTCAACTTTTCATTTGGTGCATAAAAAGAACCTCACATTCACCTTTTTGATACAAAGGTTACATGACTTAATTTTTTTTACCAGGTTTTCTTTCCAAAAGTTTGTCAAGTGTCAAACATTTTGATATCTTGGTTAAAAAGAACACCATATCTCTTGGAGCAACATCTCCAAATAGCATATAGATCACATTGCGATAAAATAGTTAAAAAGAATAAGTGCTTTTCGTGTTTGGCACAATTGTGCAAAATCTATAGAGTGGTCCCATTTTTGACACACACTATCCTCTCCCTTGACTCTCGTGGTCCTAGGTGAAAGAGAAAAGTGTTAGTAATGCTCAAAATTTTTATTTTTAAGAGAGGCCTACCAAGATACACATCACTCTTGGGAATGAACTTGCACGGTAAATCCTTTGAGCCGCTATAGAAATTAGGTGAGAGAAAAAGCTATAGCCTTGGGTGTAGTTGTTCCTATAGTGTAACTTGCCGAAAGGACATATGGGCCCCACCACAAGTTACAAGGCTCTTAAGTGAGTCACTGCAGAATGAACTTACATCTAAAAACATCGAACATTACTAGACACCTTTTATTATAGAAGCCCACCCATTCTATTGATTGAGGATATTTGTGAAAATTTTAGTGCAAGAGCATAGATGGTTTTTCTCCCAAGATACTCACCATACATATTTCCTTGAGTAGAAACAAGGCTTTGTGAAAGGGTACTTGTAGCTTGATAAAAATGGTGACTTCCCCATAATAGGGATCATCTATCTGTTATGCTCATGCAAGACTTAGTATATCACATCATTACCTACCACAACGAGATTCATAAGGTATGTAGTACCAAAGTCGAAGAAATATCAAGATGTGGGCTGAAAATATCACAACTGGCCATTGACCTTAGGGATACAAAGTGTGTTTGAATTGTCTCTGTCTTGTTTCAGACCAGTAACAATTTGAGCTGACTTCAAGCTTTTAGAAAAACATACAAAACATTTGCAAAGGGTCAAAAAGTTCATGATTGGGTTGATTTAGACCCACACCTATTGTGCCTTTCTAGGCAGTATTATTGTGCTTGTGTGCTTGCTGTGATTTCTTGTCAAGAAATTCAAAACAAATTAAAACCAAGTATCAATCCAACAAACCTACATCAACATTGACCAACAAAAAATAAAACATCAACAAGTGAAACAAGATATCAGTTTATATGACCATCACTCATATCTTGAGAAAATGAAATCTTCATCAAAATACCAACTTGAAGAAGAGACCATTGAGCTCAAACACTCTTATCAAAAGATGAAATTTTTTTCTATATCAATAGGCAAATTTTTCTCTCACACATAACCTTCTTGTGTCATATGCATTTGTATCTTCAAGGCAAATCCAATGAATTTGACAAAAAGCCTTTTAAGAATAGATCTTTTACTCAATATAGAGCCTTGGATTATCAAAAAAATAGCCGGGGAAAGATCAATCCTTCTTTCTTTCTAAAAATCTATTTCACATACAATGAAGCTCGAGGGGAACCACCAACCCCTAAGAGAGAGGAAGAAGTAGAAACCCCCTTTGTGACAGAAAGTTTTTATTGAGGTCCATATTCTACCCACTTTCATTCCACACATCACAAAAATCATTCAACTCTCAAAACACAAAAAGGTTATTATCCTTAGCACTTCGCATATTGCTTAAATCAAATCAAAAATAACTTTTTAGGGTGTCTCTACATCTAGGATCAATCATCCTAAGAGGCATTTCTACATAGGTTAAAACTAGTTTATGAATGCATCCTCTCATTACTAGATAGCTTGGTTTGTAATACATCTCAAACCTTGCTATACCTCATCAGATCAAAATTGTTGAAAAACACAAGAGAAATTTACAAAGAACTTTGTTAACATCCAACCTTCAACTTTAGAGATCCATCTTCCAACAAACATATTACAAAAAATTGTCTTCCATCAAACAACACCTCATAATCATCTTCACAAAAACACAAACTTTCAAGAACATGGCTCAAACAAGATCAATGAGAAACTGACAATAGAGATTGAAGAGGAGGAAGAAAACCTCAATTATTTTCATGAAGCTGTTGGAGGAGGCACAAATTATGAAGAACCCAACACTCCAAATCCCAAAGATATAGAAAGAGCACAACTTAATCCCAAGTTCAATAGACTCTTTGACGAAATCCTTAGAAACAATGCAGATGCTCATTTTTTGAGAGTTACTCAAGTGGGTGCCAAACTACCCTCTAACTTTGATACCACACAAATACGACAAACATCTGAGCAACATAGCCATAACGATGGTGGAAGAGGTAGAGATTACTTCCGCTATGACCTTAATCATCAAGGGAATATTCCACCTCCTCCTGCTACAGAAATAGACATGTTAAGACAACAAGTAGAAAATCTCTCTCAACAACTCAATAGTGGTGTGAAGACTACTTGGTTTTCACTTAATGATATTTTTCCCTATCCTTTCGATAGGAACATGATTATTCCACCTTTTCTGCGAGGGTTCAAAACACCCAAGTTTGAAAAGTATTGAGGAAAAGGAGATCCTAGAGTTGATGTATGAGAATTTCACTCAGCTTGTTTAAAGGTGGCATATGAGGATACATATCTAATTCACCTCTTTCCTTAAAGTTTGTGAGGCACAACCACAAAATGGTTTTCCCGATTACCAGGTGGCATTAGAACATTTGAGGAACTAGTCCAAAAGTTCATCACTCATTATGCACATAACATATAACGTGATGTCAACATGGCATATTTATGTAACACCAAACAAAAACTAGGGGAGTTGTTCTCAACTTTCCTACAATGGTGGAGGCAACTGTCTAGTAGACATTCTCTTCATTTGCTTGAGCAAGAACTAGTGGAAATATTCATTTCCGACTTGAATGATGAGATGAAATTCCATTTGGACATGAAGGGTACAAAATCCTTTGAAGACATGATCACCCAAGGATTGAAATGTGAAAGGGCCCTCATCAAAAAGGGACTCATCAAAATCTATAATGAACCTAAAGATGGCTCTCGTCCACGTTTTAATAGTGATAAACCAAATTTTTGGAACAAGAACAAGAATGTTGTCAATGATGGGATAGTAGATGCAAGAACAATACAGATTGCACAACTTGTGGTCAGATTTGTAGGACATAATCCCCCTCCTAATAACAACACCCTTAATAATCCATCAAATCAAGGTCACAATGCCCAACAAGAGGCACCAAAGAAAAGACAACAAAATTACGAGACAAAATGCACATACACACCCTTAGGAGAACCAATGAAAACAATATTGCATCAATTGGTCTCTTCAAATCTTGTGACCTTACCAAAAACATCTAACTATGAGTCTCAGGTCAAGCCTCCATGATGGAGAGATAATGAACATTGTGAATTCCACCAGGGAAGAGGGCACAAAACAAGCAATTGCCATCGATTGAAAGATCTTGTGCAAGATCTTATTGATAGAGGAGAAATTAAAATAGAAGGACATGACCCTAAAACATCCAATGCTGATCATCTAATTTTAAAGAATCCACTTCCATCACATGATCAAAGGGGTCCTTCCACCTCAAGGAGAAACACAGATACTACAACTAATTATACCCAAGCTGCATATAATTATACTGTGAATCACCTTTATGATGTTGATGAACAAGTTGCAACACTTACCATCAAAGATCCAAATCCTATATGCAATGTTGTTACACATTGTAAGAAGATAACCATTAGAGCGACACCACAAGGAATGACACCCTTGCCCAAATAGTATAATCTTGTGGAACAATTAGATAAGACCTGAGCCCTTATCTCCATATTAGAACTTTTGTGCTTATCCCCCTCACACAAAAAAATCTTGGACCAAGCTCTCTAAGAAACATCCACCCCTGCCAACCTCAACACAGATCAATTTCAAGCCATGGTTGGTAGTCTGAAGTCATCACCATGTCTCACTCTCACTGAAAGTGACAATGCATCATTCAAACAACCTCATAACACATCCTTGCATATTGAAGGATTTGTAAACCAACACCAAATCAATCGAGTCTTTATTGACAATGGAGCAGGCCTAAACATATGCACCTTGTAGTTGGTCACAACGTTGGGGTATGCAGTAGAATCTATGGATGCCAGCAAAAAGATAACCATTAAAGCCTATGATGATGCAGAGCGTTCTTCTTGAGGAGTTGTTGTATTACCTATCAGAGTGGGGCTAGTGGTGAAACATATAGTCTTCAAAGTTCTAGACCTTTCTCTACCATATAATGTCTTGTTAGGAAGACCTTTGATACATGCCATGCAATCCATTCCATCCACCTATCATAAATGTATCAAGTTCCTTTATAACGGTGTAGAAATCACAATCCTTGGCGATGCAAATCCATTTGCATATTTTAATAATATTAACCATCATCCAAAAATCACCGTACCTAACAATAGAGAAGCTATCCCTTCCTCCTCATATGTTAATCTAGCCTTTCTTTCTATCTCAATAGCCCCTACACCAAAGCAGGAGAAACTGAAGATGAAAATGGTTGAGGAAGGTCCCAGGGAATATAATCTTAGCCAACTCTTTTGTGCTAGACAATTTCTCACATCCCCTAGAACTCATGACAAACCCCAATAGTTGCTTCAAACATCCCTGACCAAAATAACTTGCACTTTGGCACAATTCATCCTTGGTAAAAGTCAGGAGGAAGAAACAAGGGATGAGGGCCTGACATAATGGATCTACGAAGACCCTATCAACAAAGAAATCACAAAGGCTAAACTTGCCATAAACAAATATGGTAAAGGCCTCACCATCATGCAAAGAATGGGCTATGATGACCATATTGCTTTGGGAAATTGTAAACAAGGGCAACATGATCTCTTACAACCTGAGTTGAAACCAAAAGATAAAACCGGAGTAGGTTTTCAAAAGGAATCTTTTCCTAAGCTTTGATACAAAGGAAAACCCAACAAACCCATATATCAGCCAATTACTCCAAGGATGCAATCCTTGACTATATCTGCAGCACCAACAACCCTATCAGTAGCACCAACATCATCAACAAAATTGATAACCCCACCAACAACATCATCATAACCAATAACTACACCAACAACATCAACATAACCGATAACGCCATCAACAACATTAGTAGCACCAGCAACATCGACAGAGCCGATAACCCCATCAACAACATCAGTAACACCAATTATACCTATGACATCAGTGACCTAACCTCCAATAGTACATGAACCCATGACTAATGCACTCTTCAATTCAAAAGACATCCCAACTTGGTACAATAATCGGATGCTAGAGAGTGATTATGAGACAAACTCCCATGAGTGGGAATGGGATTCAGTGAATCTAAATACTTTAGATGAGGAAGCCACATCACCTCCACCACCTTGTAAGGATGTCCTAGTTTACGGAGAAGCATGGATTAAAATTTTTTGGGTTCTTGAGCTTGCAAAAACTTCCACAAGCTGTCCATCACATCCCACACCAAAATCTGACAAGGAGAGTACCATCAATGTAGTTCACTCATCTATATTAACCCTCACTAACACCTCCTCCAAACTTAACTTAATCGATGAGGTAATGCCCATCATCCACCCCAAACTCATCGACTGGAACCAACCAAATCCCCCATGTCTTGATCATTTCCAAAATGATGAAGCACTCATAGAATTTTTAGAATTACGGGATAACATACCAGGCGAGGATCACAAAGCTGGGTTTGCCATTGAACTCAATAATGCAACATACTTTGGGGTAGATGCCAAACCTTTCAACTGCAAAAATATCACAATCAAACATGGATATTCTAGTGAAAACCACACAGTAGCGCTTCTTGATCCCAAAAAAGTAAAAATAAAGAGCGTATCTGAAGGTGAAAACCTCTCTGAGGCACCTAAGGATGAAAGGTTTGACATCCCCCCCTTTAGTACAAATCAGGAGAGATCGACGATACTAATCGAAGAAACAAAGGAATTCAATGTGGGAACCCCTGAGACTCCTCACCAAATACATTTGGCATCACTATTAACTCCAGAGGAACAACCTAAATTTGTAGAATTCTTCCAGCAGCGTCATATAAACTTTGCATGGTCTTATGCAGACATTCCTGGCTTGGATTTAGATTTGGTCATGCATCACCTAACTATTGCAAAAGAAGATAAACCTATCAAACAAAAGATTCGAAAGATGCACCCATAGATTGACGTTCTTGTCAAAGTTGAACTCAAAAAGATCTTGGATGTTGGTTTTATCAGACCAATCGATTATGCAGATTAGATCTCCAATATTGTACCTATCGGTAAACCTAATGGGGGGATCCGTATTTGTACAGACTTTAGAGATTTGAACAAGGAATTCCCTAAAGATAACTTCCCATTACCAAACATCGACATGATTATTGATTTGACAACAGGTCATGGAATGCTTTCTCTTATGGATGACTTTTTCAGGGTACAACCAAATCAAGATTGCTCCAGAGGATCAACATAAAACTGCTTTCACATGCCCATGGGGAACATACTATTGGAATGTGATGTCTTTTGGTCTAAATAATATGGGGGAAACATATCAAAGAGCTATGACTACCATCTTTCACGATATGATGCACAACATAATGAAAGATTATGTCGATGATTTACTCGCTAAATCCTTAACAAGAGAAGGCCATCTTGAAATAATGGGTCAAATCTTTGATAGATTAGAGAAATATCATGTATGTCTTAATCCAAAGAAATGTGTCTTTGGAGTAACCTATGGGAAGCTCTTAGGATACATTGTCTCAAGCAAAGGCATTGAAGTAGATCTAGTGAAAGTCAAAGCAATCATGGACATGTCACCTCCAAAGAACATCAGTCAGTTAAGGACACTACAAGGGTGGCTACAATCAATTCAGAGATTCATTTCACAATTCGCTAATAAGCGTCATCCCTTCACCCATCTATTACACAAGAATATCCACTTTCAATGGGATATAAAATGCCAGCAAGGATTCCAAATGCTTAAAGATTACCTAATGTAGACACCATTGCTGATCCCACTAGATCCAAGTAGACCTCTATTGCTATATATTTCAACTACAAATACGACACTAGGAGTACTGCTAGCACAACATAATGCATAAGGAAAAGAATGTGTTGTATACTATATCTCTCGCACATTGGTAGGATATGAACTTAATTACACACCTATTGAGTGAGCTTGCATAGCAGTCATCTTGGCAACCACTAAATTAAGATGCTACATGCTAACACACAAGGTACAACTCATTGCTAAGATAGATCCACTCAAGTACCTACTCAACAAGGCAAAATTGATAGGTTACTTGGCCAAATGGGTTATGATCTTGAGTGAATTCGATATTGAGTATGTGGACCGCAAATCTCTCAAAGGGTAGGTTATTGCAGATCAGTTGGTCGATGCACCACTCACAGGTGACCATCCTCTTGTTTCTAACTTTTCGGATGAAGAACTCTTCATAATTACATCCACATAGCCTTGGAAGTTATATTCTGATGTCTCCTACATAAGACATGGCTTGAGGGCAGGTATTATTTTCATCACACCTCAAGGTGACAACATCCCAAAGTCATACAAGCTTACCTTCCCATGCACAAATAATATTGCTAAATATGAGGCCTTAATCACAAGACTCATATTGGCTATACAATGGCATCTAAAAGAGCTATAGGTGTATGAAGATTCCCAGCTAGTCATCTGACAAGTCACCGATGAATACCAGACAAAGGATGATAAAGTCATGTCATATAAAAGGATTGTGGATAGTTTCAAAGACTCATTTACAACTATTATATTTGAGAAAGTACCCAGAGATCAGAATCGAGCTGCCAACGCAATGGCTATGATTGTCTCTCTCCTAGATCTTCCACAAAATTCAACACGATATGAGTTCTTGGTAGAACAACTTTGGATCCCTGCTTATGATATCTTTGAAACTAAAATGATATATCACCTTGTTGGTTTCGACTCCCCATGGTATGATGAATTATTCACTTACCTACATGACCACACACTTCCCCCTAACCAATCAAATAACCAATGCAAAACCTTTATCTGCCAAACCGCTTGATACACTATCATTGTCAAAACCCTATACTGATGAAGTCTTGATGGTTCTCTCCTTTGATGTTTGGAACAAGATGAGACAAAAAAGGCCTTGGAGGAGGTACAGGAAGGAATTTGTGGGGCTCACTCAAGCGATCCTTCACTAGCAAAGAAAATCATGTGAGCCAGATACTATTGGCCCTCCATGGAAAAAGACTCCTACTACTTTGTTAGAAAGTGCAAGAAGTACGAAGTTCATGGAGATCTGATACATGCCTTAGCATAAGAATTAAAACCTATCACAATACCATGGCCCTTTTGTCAATGGGGACTTGACCTTATGGGTAAAATCCATCCATCTTCATCAAAGGATCATAAATTTATCATTACCACCATATAGTACTTCACAAAGTAGATCGAAGTCATTCCACTTACCCAAGTCAACGGCAAGAAGATCGCCACATTCATCCTCAATTATATCATCTGCCGGTATGGTGTACCCATGTCCATCATCACAGATAATGACCTTCCTTTCAAAAAGCAAGATGTTCGTGAACTCTATGAGAAGTCTCATATCCAACACCATTTTTCCACTCCATATTACCCACAAGGCAATGGTCAAGCCAAAGCATCAAATAATAATATATTGAGGATCCTCAAGAAGATAGTCAATGATGTTGGTCGTGATTGGCACATTCGATTAAATTCAACACTATGGGTATATTGAACTAGCATTTGAACCTCTATAGGCGCAACTCCCTACTCACTGGTTTGTGGAGACAAATATATATTGCCTATTGAGGTTGAGATACCATCTCTATGGGTCTCCTTGCACAATCTGATAGATGATGAAGCATACCGATTGTCACGTCTTCTGAACTTAGAACTACTTGATGAAAAGCAACAAGATGCCCACAACCACCTAAAAGCCCATCAATAGTGCATGAGCATAAGCTACAATCATCGAGTCAAAACTCACACATTTGAGGTAGGAGATCTTGTTCTTAGGGAAAATCCTCACAACCAGCCAAACAAAGAACATCAGGGCAAGTTTGAATCCAATTGGCTGGGTCCATATGTCATCACTGTCATCTTCGAGTCTGGGCATATCAGTTAAAAACTTCAAAAGGAGAACCACTAGCAGATCTGATCAACAACATGCATCTAAAAATGTTTCATACATAAGCTGTGTAGAGTATCATGGTCCTCCACATATATCAAAAAATAACAAAACATTCAAAAAATAGTCATGAAAAAAAATACAAAAAATAAAATAAAATCAAGAAAATAGTAAAGAAAAATCATGCATCCAAACGGTGAAAACCACTCCAGTGGCGCCTTGGGTAAATACGATGGTGAAAAAATGGAAAACATGAGTCATTCATAAAGGTTATGGATCCATTGTCTTTCAGACTTTTTGTGATCACATCCATTGCATCCATTCATCCATCATTTATACCATTACTTGTTATTGATCTGTAATCAAGGTTATTACTTCATGTGTCCCACGTCACAATTTCATAGCGACATCTAACTGGGGGAAATGTTCTTAAAACCTACTAATGGGAGTGGATTCTCCATTTCTTGTGATTCATTGAGTTTCTCATTCAAAATTGTCTTGAAATAATGCCCAAAAACAATTGCAAAATGTCCTAAAGATAATACCAAAAACATTTACAACATTCAAAAAATCCAAAAAATGACAAACACATCAAAAATCAATCAAACACATTACAACATATATTATTCCTTGTACATACATATCACAAATGACACCAAACAAAAAAAATTAGCTACTCAAATGATGATCACTTATCAAATGAACCAACCAATCAAAACATCTGCACACAACCATCTTTGCAAGGATGCATCCTTCCTCAAAAACAAGACATGGTAACATTTTCTTTGACAAGAAAATTTTGTTTGGTTGATAAGTACTTGGTCAATTTTTTATTTATTTATTTATACCAGGTTCCTATGCTACTCCAGGATATCCACAAGTGATTAAAGTAGCTGGGATGGTTCCTGATATCTTTTTCTTGGTTTGCTGCCCATGGATTGTTCCAATGAAGTTTTGGGGCATATGGTAATGGTGTCTATGTGGGAAGTTCACTAAGCTACGTGATCCTATATAAAAATATAGTCATGGATCATTGTGGCTTGCTAACTACAGTGTATACCTCGACCATTTGTACATGAACCAGAATGGAAGGGGGAATTTCCTTGTCTGCGATGTTTGCTTATAGGTGAAATGCTAAACCATGGTTTTAGATACTTTGACCAAGATCGATACTACAATGCTCGATGATGAAAATTATGCATTGTGAATAAGCCATGGATTACCATTTCATCTCATCTGTTTATATTGTATTTTGTTGCATATCACCCATCCATATCGCTGCATATCATTCATACATAGTCATGACAATGGATACTCTATTTTGCTCTTATTACATATGAATGGGTCCTAGGTCCTCCATACCTTCTATCTAACACTGAATCCCCCACTCACCCTTCCTATCGAGGTCATCATCAAAATCACATACCCTATATCATGTCCCATCAAACCAATCAAGCCACATTCATCACCGACCATCTCTCCAAGGAGGGGTTGCATAACCTATGTTACCTAGGTCATCCTATAAGCACAACAACTTACTCTGTCTACACAGGTACATCGACTCATGCACACCTATACTACAATAGACATTTACATCAATTGTCTAGTCTCAATAGGTACGCTAAGTCCAACAAACACCACAAACACCCTACAACACAAACACTATCAATTGATCAACCAATCAGACACAATCAAAATAGACAATTACATCAATTGTCTCAATTCTCAACAAGTATTTTTATTCAGATACCTTGACTTCATCGGGCAATTACATCAATTGTCTAAGTCACAACAGGTCACTTTGACTCACTTACTCAAACTTTATCTTGTCCAAGCGAACAACTGACATCAACTGTCATGCTTTGACTCAACTGGGGCAATTAAACTGATTGCACCAGATTGTCCAACTAATTTTGATCAATTGTACAATATCAATCAAAAGCACAAACACTACATTTACACCGTGACCCCCATGTACTTTCGAGGCTTGCCATTTCTCCATAGTCACTCCGTCTTCTCCTATTCTTTCACCCTAACTTCTAAATTCTTCTATTCTACCTCTCCCCAACTTCTTTCTATTTTTTTGAGAGATCGCCCAATTTTTGAATTTTTTCGGCCCATCTCTCGAGGGGGAATGCCACCCACTAAGTTAACATTTCTGGGGCATATTTCTCATACTTGTCTTTCTTTCTTTGAAACGATGTGATAAAACCACACCATCTCAAAGAGGGGCAAATGAGGACACATAAATCTGTCCACTTAATTAAATGAATATTTAGTATTTATTTGATTATTTAACCATCAATCAACAATTAATTAAATTAATTTTTAATTAATTCATCTTAACCCTCTTTTCCTATTAAGAAAATAAATTATTCAATTTATTTGATTTAATTCACTTAACCAAATTTAGACCATTAATTAAATAAATAAATCATATTTGTTTAACTAAATCTTCTCTCAAATTTAAATTAATTAATATTTATTTAAACCCCCCAAAATTCCATCTCTCACATTTAAAAATTAACATTTATTTAAATCACCTTTATCCTCCACCCACTTGCATTTTCCTACAAATGCAGGTTGCACAACTATTTTAAATAAATAAATTATTTATTTAAAATCCTATTTATCCTCACCCACTTGAAACCTTTAATGGCTTCTTTCAAAGTCTTCAAGCATTTAATGCTTTATCTTCCTTTTTCTCATGTAAATAAATTAAGATTTATTTAAATAAAATCCAAAATTCACATTCACATTTAAATAAATTAATATTTATTTAAATATCTATCCAAATGCAAATTACACCATTTAATTGAAACAAATGATTTTATTTTAATTGAAAATCCCAAAATCCCTCCCACTTGCATTCTCCTACAAAACCCACTTGCATGCCTAGATCCCCTTCTAGATTCTTCTAACTCCTTCTAATTAGCCTAATCCTATCCTAATCACTGTCACATTCCTAAATAAAAGGAAGCCACTTCTCAAAAACCTCCAAAGTCTTCAATAATCATTAAAGGCTTTATGTCTTCAAATGGTTAACCTCTAAAGTCTTCCAAACAATTAAAGGCTCTTACATAACCATTTATGGTTAACTCACCTTTTACCTTTGGTTAGAGACTTTCCTCTAACTTAACCATCCTTTTGACTCATGAGTCTCTTCAAAGCATTTATTTATTTGACTAAGGTAACCATTTAACCCTTGCACATTTATTTATCCCTTGGATAAAAGGAATATCCATTAACCTAACCCTAACCCAACCCCCTAGGGTAACCATCATGTCCCCTCAAGCATTTAATGCTCCTTATCTCTCCTCTCAAGCCTCCTCATGGTGACACTTTTCAACATGGGATTGGTTGAAAGTCTCACATGGATTGTATATCTTCCAATCCTAACCCTTGTTAAGATTGCTCAATCTTAACCCTTCATTTCCCCATTTCTTCTATAAATAGAACCCTTATCCTCAAGCAAAGAAGGAAGCATTAGAGTAATGTTACTATACTGGTATTAGCATAGATATTTTTCATAGCATCACTATCTACTCGTGCATAGCATTTGTTTATCATATCCAACCATCTTGAATCTCCATATGGCATCCATGGCTAGTGCTAAAAGCTGAGAGCTACACTCATTTGGGACTTGGAGAGGGGAGAAACAAGGGAGAAGCATAAAAAAGGCATCATGGAAGCATCCTAGGGAGTCTCTCCTCCTTTCTTTTATTTTGTTAAACTTCTTTCATACTTTTTGAAATCTCTTTTAATATGTTTGGAATGGTTTTTAGTTCTTTGTTTTGGTTTTATGGTTGAAACTAACTTATTAACATTGAACTTTGTTGTTGCCTTGTCCCCATTTCCATGACATCAATAGATATCCTTTGCCAAGGATAGATGAACTATTTTACCAAATGAAGGGTGCAACGGTATTCTCTAAGATCGATCTTCGATCAAGTTACCACCATCTTAGGATTAAGGACAAGGATATTCCCAAGACAACATTCCGAATACGGTACAAACACTATGAATTCACAGTCATACCTTTTGGTTTAACCAATGCCCCAACAACATTCATGAACCTTATGAACAACATTTTTAGAGAGTAGTTAGATGATTTTGTGCTTAAATTCATTGATGACATATTGATCTATTCTAAGAATAAAGAGAAATATAAGAAGCACTTAAGGATAGTCTTGCAATGATTAAGAGCTCACAAGTATTTTGGAAAGTTTTCAAAGTGTGCTTTCTTTCAGGAAAATGCACACTACTTAGGTCATGTTATATCTGTTGAAGGAATTTCAGTTGATCCTGTAAAGATAGAGGCAATTGTCAATTGGCCAACACCTCAGAGTGTTTCAGAGGTTAGAAGTTTCTTGCAGGATATTATAGGAAGTATGTGGAAGGATTTTCTAGGATAGCGACACCTAGTACTTCACTTTAGAAGAAGGAAAAGAAATTTGAGTGGACTGAGAAGTGTGAAGATTCATTTCATCTCTTGAAGTAGAAATTGACAACAACACTAGTCTTGATTATACCAGATCCTAATGGACACTTCATAGTGATTACAGATGCCTCAGGTGAAGGTGTAGGAGCAGTGTTAATGCAAGAATGAAAGGTGGTTGCTTTTGAATCTAGGAAATTAAAGCAATATGAAGTAAATTATGCACCACATGACTTGGAGCTTTTAGCTATTGTTTATGCATTACAAATGTGGAGACATTACCTTTTAGGGAACCTATTTGAGCTAAAGACAAAACACTTAGGACTGAAATATATCTTTACACATCCTAACCTTAATGCAAGACAGAGAAGGTGGCTTGAATTCCTAAGTGAGTATGATTTTGGTATTGAATATATCAAAGGAAAGGAGAGTAGGGTATCTGATGATCTCAATAGAAGAAGACATCTAGCTGCTATGGATACTGCAAGGTCAAACTTCAAGCAACAAGTGTTGCAGAATCTTTGTGGAGATGAGCATTACCTAAGGGTTCAGCAAGCTTTGGGAGTAAATCCTTCAGATCACCAATTTGATGGATATGAGTTGGAACCTGATATTATTTTGAGGTACAAAGGAAGGATGTACATTCCTGAAGGTGGATAATTAAGGAAATTGATATTGCATGAGGTGCACAATACACCTTATTTAGGACACCCTGGAGTAACAAAGATGGTAGCTGATTTGAGATCTTTGAATTTTTAGCGTAAACTCAGGAAAGAGGTGATAGAGTATGTGGCACAATGTTTGGAATGTCAGTGCGTGAAAATTGAGCATGCTCATCTGGTGAGACTTTTATTTCAACATGTTATACTAGAGTATAAGTGGCAAGTAATCAATATGGTTTTTATCCAAGGATTACCTATGAGCAAAAACAAGCATGATACCATCTTAGTAGTTGTGGATAAGTTGACAAAAGTTGCACATTTCATACCTAGAAATCTCAAGGATAGATCATTTGTTATTGCAAAGAGATTTGTGCAAGAAATATTTTGATTGCATGGTGTACTAGAAACCATAATTTCATATAGGGATACCAACATGACATCTAGATTTTGGACAACATTGAATGCAACTTTGGGAACCAGACTGAACTTTAGTTCAGCATATCATCCTCAGACTGATGGCCAAACGGAAAGGGTTAATCAGGTTGTGGAAGATCTTCTATGAATGTATTGCATGGATCATCGGTACAAGTGGGAGGAGTATTTGCCTTTGGTTGAATTTACATATAACAACTCTTTTCATGCATCTTTAGGGATGACACCTTTTGAGGCACTCTATGGGCAAAAGTATCACACAACCATTAGTTGGGATAGAATGAAAGATATGATCATCATTGGTCCTGATTTACTCAAGGAAATAGATGAGAAAATGATGTTGACCACGAGTAAGTTGAAGGAGGCAGCTGATAGACAAAAGAGCTATGCTGACAAAAACATGACTTTCAAACAATTTGCTATAGGAGATACAATCTTTTTGAGAGTCAAACCTCATTAGAGCTCTATCTCATTTGGGAAACCTTCAAAGTTGCCATCAAGATATGTGGGACCGTTTGATGTGCTAGAAGTTATTAATCTAGTTGCTTATAGATTAGCTTTACCACCTGCTCTAGCTCGAATCCACAATGTGTTCCATGTTTCTTTTTTGAAACCTTATCATTCTAATGCATCTCATATTCTTGATTGGTGATCTTTATAGGCACATGATCCAGGAGTGGTGCTAGTGGAGCCCATCTGAATCCTAGATCAACATAGCATGAAGCTATGTAGCAGAGATTTCACTTAGTATAAGGTCTAGTGGGACCAATATTCTGAGGATAGTGCTACAAGAGAGGATGCTGAGATGATTGACCACCATTTTCCTCATTTTCTTTCTTAGAAAAGTATTTTCTTATTACATGAGATACCTTGATACAAGGATTTGATTTACATGTTGTGAACTTGGATAGCATGTATGCTATTGTTATTGTTTATATTTGAGACTATGATGTATGGCTAATATTATATGATGTTGAGTTACTAAGTGCTTATTGATAGATAATAAGACATCGGGACGATGTCTCTTCCAAGCTGGGAAGGATGTCATGAACCATATTTTTCAATAATTATGCTATTAGGAAAATAATGTATACTTTTCATTTATGCGATAAAATTATAATGGAAATGAAATTTTTCTATGATGATAATGCAATCAGAATTTAAATGCAATGAAATGATTTACATTACTTTACTTATGTAAATGCACTTGAATGACTAGTGTTATGTTTACTATAAATTGGGATCATCATCGATGATGAGCTATTGAGTGCAAGTGGATGAAGGGATAGGTGAACACAAATGAAAGCGAGAACATGGTTCAGGTAGAGTTATCTTGGCTCATGGACTTCACTAGAATAAAGAAACCTTACACACCACTTTAGTATATGTGTGCATTGGATGCATGATTTTAAGTTACGATTGAAATTTTGTGAGTGATGGGAAAATATTATGTTTTATTTGTCTATGAGAGTGTAATTTGTTAATGATTTGAAAATAGATAGTGACCCTATGATTACACATTCTTTGTGCAGGTGTATGTGATTTGGTGAAACGATATTTAATGTTTGGTTTTCAAGTTACACACACACACACACACACACACACACACACACACACACACACACACACACACACACACACACACACACACACACACACACACACACACACACACACACATGCACACACACACACACACATTATATATGTATATGAGTTCTAATAACTGTGAATCGATCATATATATATATATATATATATATATATATATATATATATATATATATATATATATATATATATATATATATATATATATATATATATATATATATATATATATATATATATATATGCAGGTAATTGTGATATATATAAATAATTATATTGATTACTCATAATGTGATTACTTTCTTATTGAAATCATGTATATGTATACACATACATAATCATTGAGTATTATGTATATATACATATACATATACATATACATAATCATGATGTATGTATTTACATTTTCATAACCTCTATGCTCATACTTTCATATATGTAATCATTGTTATATATATATATATAAGGTGCCGGATCTTTTTTATTAAACACGAGTTAAGAAACTATCAATGCATGTTATATAGAAATCGATAAAGAGAAGTCAATTTAGTATTAACTTCATGCCACTATGAATTGGAAATTATTAGCTAAGGATTCAATATTAATTAAGACTCATGGGAGACTATGAGTTGAGGAGAGTCGATACTAATGGACTTGGTAGAGAGACTAAGAAACCGTTTGCATAGATTTAGCAATATTAACACTGATTTTGCTATAGAACAAGCACTTATGCATTTGTATTTAACTTTAACACTCTGCATGTTATACACTGATGTGTTTGAAGACTTGTGTGGAGATCATCATTGGAACCAACATGGCCAAGTGAACTAATATATGTGGCATGTGAAATAATTAAAGCAGTGAATGTAATCCTAGAACATAGCAGAAAACGTAGCATGAGTTTTGCATAAAGGTGGAGCATTAGCACTCATAAAAGGGACACATAAAAGATAGCTGAGAAATATACAGAGGGGAGGAATGATAGAATAGAGATAGTGATATTAAAACACATCAGTAAGGGAATCAGATAACAAAAAGGAAGAAAAGAGTTGGAATTCTAGAAGTGTTGCATACAGATTTAGAAGAAGAATTGGTGTTGTTCATCACAGATTTGGCATCAAATTACAAAGGTAGGCTCTTATTTGAGCAATAGTTTGTTATACATTTAGATAATAGATAAGAAATTCTCTTGAGATATGTTTGCTTAGTTCAATATTGAAGAGAATTAGCTAAACTTAGATTTAGATACTTGCATTAGAAGTCATGATGGTTTTGTTTGAAAAGTTCATTTGAAAAGATACATAGGTATATATGCATTATGCACTATCATCTTATTTAATACTCTTTGAAGGAAATTATGGAATTTAGCAAGTTAAGTATGAAAATCATAGAAAACACAAGTTAGAATCAAATAAAATATGTTGTTTAAAAGAATGTGTACTCATTCTATTTGATTATATGTAAAGATACATACATGCGCTACACCTTCTTATTTTAATACTTGTTTTTTATTTACTTTTCAAAATAGAAGTGAAAGATTGCCTCTTTTCAGATATATATTCGTTTATCCATGAAAGATTGTTTTCTTGTCAGATATAATTGGTTGTAACAAAAAATTTATGCTTTCTATTTCTATTCAATGAAATATTTTCTTCTATATATATATATTTATTCTAGATTTATATGAACAAAGCTAGATAGGCTTGTGTTGTGGAAAGTTACCTTCTAAGACGGGTGGCGAATGTGGGTTATAGAGAGAGAGAGAGTTTTCTTTCTCCAAAACAAATTTCATTGCTATGCATGGCATTATACTCGACCGAGTAATCGAATAACCATTGAAATAGATGGATTCATTTATTTATCCACTGTACCATATCCTTAATTTAACATGCTTATTTCTTTATTGAATTAGAATATTGAAAATGCATGTATTATTTTAGACACGCACCAGATTCCATATTGTCTATCGAATTATTTTTGCTAAGAAATTCGTGTAGGGTCGGGTATTCTTGATTGACCAAAAATTCTAGGGAAGTGTAAACTTCAAGGTTGGGAGGAAAAAACACCTGAATCTTGTTCTCATCTTCATTATAAAGAATATATTGAAGATAGCTTGGATTGTAGATCAAAGGATACATCTCTTTCTTTCTTTAATGTTTTGTTATTTAAACTTAAGGCATTAGAAAAGCCTAAGAATTGTATGAAGATAAGATTAAGATACTTCTACAGTTTTCCCATTTTATGAAAATTCTTTATCTATTTATAGAAATATCATGTTTATTATGATATCATTGGAATCGTCTACAAGAGCTTAGGATGGAAAAGTGTTTGAAATAGACCTATTAAAAGAATTATGAGTATATTTAAGAATAAAGAGTATTTTATTTTTTAATTGAGTATAGAATAATTTATGTCTTTACATACTAAGACCTGTTTTCCTTTATTCACCCATGATGCCTTCTAAGGTTAGCACGAGGTAATATTTTCAACTTCAATTTGTCTACCATCTCTGTGGAAACCAATTTTTCAATAGAACCTAAATCAACAATTACCATAGCTTACCATAGGCCTTGCACATGCATCTGAATAATGTCTTCCTCTGAGGGGGTTCTTTCACTTGAGGTACCTTTAAAATGGTTCTCCTCACCAAAAAAGCTTTCTCCATCATGGGTTGAGAATGCACTTCCAATTGGAGACTTGGAAACTTGGTAATCATCTTCTTGAATCAGTTGGTTCCTTTCTCCTCCATGAGAGTTTGAGGTTTTCTTAGGACACTTTCTTGCAGTGTGCCCTACTTGGTTATAACTGAAGCATTTGTTGATATTTTTAGATTGTTGGTATTTTTCATATAGATTATATTAATGATATGTTGTCATTGATGTCAATTGAACCAGTAAATGGTATTCATGATATTGCTGATGTTATTGTTGTTATTGCTTTTGTATTGTAACCGGTATGATAAAAATTGTGGAAGATATTGTAAACTGGTATATGGTAGTTTGTAAGTTGAACCGGTGTATAAGGTTAAAATTTTCTATATTATGTAACCGGTAAACCCTACCAGTTGTTTTTGTTAAACCCTAACTGATCAAAGTTTGTTGGTTTAAGATCTAATGATCGAGCGGTAATGATGGTGACATGTGTGGTCATTGTATGAAGATAAGTTCATGTTATTTTGGCATGTTTGATTGTCTTGGAAAAGGAACAAAGTGGATTGGATCAAATATACAATTTGTGATGAGTTACAAGTCTGATGAAGTGGTGATTATGGAGCGGTTGGAATTTTATTGTTAAATGTGAAGAGATTGTTATGATTTTTAACGGTCAAGATTGTATCGACTTGTTTGTAATATTGATGATGAGAATTAGGTTTTTGTTGTGTTAACGACCTATTTGATTTGTATTTAAGGTCGATGATGTTATTTCATTTTGGTGCTAGCAAAGTTGGTAGAAATTAGTTGAGTGTGAGGTTGCCTAACTAGAGGATGGATCTGCAGTTTGAGTGAAGGCAGATTTGAAGCTTAAGAAGGACGTGATCAAGCAAATGTAGTCCTATTCATATAGATCAAGAAAAAACTATTATTTTCTAACAATCACAACAAAAATTGAATTCCCCTAACTGAGTAAGCTCTAAAAAGCTTGGTTACTTTCTAAATCCTCTCACAAGGTGATCCATTAGTTTGGATTCTTAAATCTTCCAGTGAGGTTACTCCTAACAGGGTATTGTGCTTTTCATCAAGGTATATTTGTAAAATCCTCTAACCAGTGGATTCCTAATAGAATCAGTTCTTAACAAAACTTATTGTAATGCTTTAATAAGCTTGGCTCCTAACAGGACAAACTTCAGAAGAGTTCAGATAGCTATCTTTGTGAGTCTCATCTCACTATGGTTTTTACCTATTTGGGTTTTCCATGTATAAATATTTGTGTCAAGTGGTGAATTCTTTTTGTGGTTATGATCTTATTTGATATTTGATTAAGCATTGTTGATGTTGGTTGATGCTGATAATATTTGAGATATTATCTTGACAAAATTATTTTGATTGATAAGTTTATTTTGAGTTTGGGATTTTGTATCAATTTTTTAAGTATACTGATTCACCCCCCTCCCCCCCCCCTCTCAGTGTTCTACCAGATACTTATTCTTCCATCATATCATCAATTGGTATCAGAGCATCTCAAGCCCTCTTAGATCTCTAAGCCTAACAACTTGAGGAAAAGACCCTATAGATCATGATGAAGAAAGAAGTTCCTAAGTTCAATAGAGAGAACTATAGAATTTGGAGTGACAAAATGAAGATTTACATCAAAAGTCTTGGTAGTCAGTATTGGGAGCATGTAGAAACTCTATATGTTGTACCTATTGGAACTTTGACTGATGATCATAAGAAAGAACATCAAGAGAATAATCAAGCATTAGAGGCTATCATAAGTTCCTTGTTTGATTTTGAATATGTAGATGTTCATGGTCTTGAAACTGCATATGAAGTATGGAAAAAACTTGAAGAGATTTATAGAGGTGATGAACATGTTAAGATTGCTAAAGAGGAGAGCTTAAGAAGAAAGTTTGATGACATGAGAATGTTTGAAGGCAAGAATATCCAACAGTACGATCAAAGTATTAAAGAAATAGTTGATGAAATAAAGAGTGCAGGAGGGAAAGTGGAAGATGCAATAGTGATCAGTAAGGTACTGAGAAACCTGCTACCGGTCTATACTATTTGTGTTGCAGCTATTCAGGAGCTGAAATCCATTGACAAGACAAAGGAAAATCTTGACTCTATCATTGGCAAACTTACTGCTTTTGAGTTAAATGGCTATGATGGTAGTGTATAAAAATCAGAATCTGCATTCAGAGCTTCTGTCTCTAACCCATCTGTAAGAAGAAGTAGAGATACATGTGTGTGTGAAAAGTGGAATAAGTATCTGCAAGATGTAAGACACAACACCTCAATCAAGTCATTACATGTATGGTTATACAAATATAAGCATGAATATGAAAACCATAACAAATCAACCCATTGCCTTCTAAAAGATGCGAGTATAGACTTGCTCTCGTATTTGTATAAGCAATACCAATGACTAGACTACACCAAGACGAAGGATTTAATCTATATGAACAAGATAATAAGATAAATGGATGCAAGATGGATGAATAGTAAGCTAGATGTATGAATATTAAGCTATATAAATTCAAGCAATCATAATTAAACTAAATATGCAAAAAGAGCTAAACTAAGATACAATAATCTCAAAAAACAAGCACAATATCTTCAATGACTCTAGAGCAAAAACTGTATAATAACAATAAATCTTCAGGGTCCTTAGAATGAGAGATGAAGACTAAATTTATAAAGAATCAAAAGAGAGACCAATGGTCAAGATCGATTAGCAATGAGCAGTAGAGATTATTCAGGAAAAAACACAATTTGGGATAAGTAAAATAATTGAGAGATTAGATTCAGTTAACCTTGAGCTAGATTCCAATAATAGCTTGATTGAAATGCATTCAGATTATAAGTTCGAGTTTGCAATGGAGATAAAATTCAATTAATTCAATGCACTTGTGATAAAAATAGGCATTTCCATGCATATCTTTGATTTATTCAAGAAAAAAGTCTTTTCAATGCAATTGAACTTGTTTTCTCAAAAGCTTTGAGTTCTTATTTTGGAGAATGATTAATAATTCATTTTAATTGCTTTTCTAATTCCAAGTTATCTCAATTTAGAAAAAAGAAATAATATCTCATGTTTGATTTCTCTCAATTCAATTCTTTTATTTTATTTTCAATTTAACTCTTTCTTTGCATATTGATTAATTCTTCTTTTGTAATAAATTAACTGCTTTTTTGTAAGTTAATTCCTTTTTGCATGATTAAATGACAAATTAATTAATTAATTAATTATGCTAGGATATTTAATAAATTAAATAGGATAATTGATCAAAATAATATTCTTGGAATGACTTAATTAATTAAATAAATATATAATTAATATAGAGTGATTCACTTGCCATGTGACATTAATGATTAAAGAATTAATTATTTGTGCTCAGGGTTGATTTAATTGCCTTTGGTTAGGACCTTGGTGATGTTGTTGAGATTAGGGGCCCATGGTTTAGATGACCAATTTCAGGGTATTACATTTTCCCCTCTTTGAATTAATGTGCGAGCAACATGTTGGTTCAAAGAATAGTTGATGTCTAGGAGATACCAGTTCTGAACTTGATTGATCATGAACAAGATGAAGAGTGAGGTGTTGAGTTTGATTTGAAGTGATGAAACTAAACATAGTTCAATAGAGCGATACCGATCCCAAACTTGATTGAACTAGGACTGATGAAGAGCAAAGATACCGAACTTGAACTTGATTGATCAAGAAGCGGATCTGACTGACCTATAACTTGATTGAACTCGATGCAGTGAGCGAAGATAAAATCGATCTTGAACTTGATGGATCAAGACACGATGAGCGAAGATAAACTGTCCAGCTTGATTTGATGTGATGAAACTGAACACCTTCTTAGATTGAGTGTGTGATCAAAGATACTCTTTAAACTTTTGATTGAGTTTAAATGAATAATCAGCTTGATGAAAAGCGATGAAACTAATTAATGTTAAGAGATTAATTCAGATGAAGACAAATATACTTGATTTGAATCGATGAAACTGATATTCCCCTAGTGATAAGGATTTGATTTTATTTAGTTGAAAATATTTTTTCTTGACTTTTGATGAAGATTTGAAAATTTTCTCGACATTGAAGATGTGAGGTCATAAGGTCATGAGTATGCCCCCTCGGGAGCGAAATCGAAACATAACGAGGGTACATGATTATAGGCAATTTTTAGCGATGTTAATTTTTATTTTAAGCACGAAAAATGATTCAAAGGAATATTTAAAAATTTAGTGATGATTGAAGAGAAATTGAGCGCAAAGTTGATTTGAAGAATGAATTTTAGATTCCGTGTTGATTCATAAGAAATTGAGCGCAAATTGGAGAAAGAATGAGCATTTGATGAAAAGTGCTAAGTGGTCCAAATTATGTTGAATTGACTAGGAGGATGATCTTAGATTTTGATTTCGATCCCAAAAATGGAGTCAGGATGGGAAAATTAGCTTAGGGTACAATTTTCATGTCCATCGGAGCAAGTTGAAAACTTAGGGTTTTGGCTATATAAGGGTTCCAAGTGTCATTTTCAATTCATTTTAACATCCCAAGTTTGAAAACACAAAATTACGAACCAATGGTAAGTGACTAATCTTATGCCTTTTTATTTCATCAATTTTGAATTTTTTTTATTGAATTTTTTGTTTTTTTGGTCATTAAAAGTCGAGTCACGTTGTTTTGTCATGCGAGACGATACTTAGTCTTGTACGACAAACTGTCTCTGAATGTTTTGTCATTTGAGGCCATTAGTTTTATCATCCTAGACCTCCCCGTGTATCATACAAGTGTTTTCTTAGAAGACCATTTATTGTGCGGATATATGTCTTTTGTCGTATGGGAGTCTTTTGTCGTGCTATAGCTATTCTTGACTCGTACGAGTTTCTGCTCAGACTATGAAATATCGTATGGAAAATAGTGAGCACTTCTAAGTGTCCAAACTTGAAAATTTAGTTTTGCAATTGACATTTTTAGATTTGCATGATGTTTAATTTGATGTGTAGCAAAATTTGGATGATTTTCTGATGCTCTGTTGTTTGATTCTTGCAGGTTCGATTGGCACATGTTTTGTTTTGATGTGTCTATCCTCTGACGACAAGGGTAGTTCAGAAGCTTTCTGATGTTGACAAAGCACATATTGATGTGTGCGGATTTACTCACCTATTGGATATGTCTGACATTTGTGTGAATCATGGGATGCTTACTACACTGGTGGAGAGATTTCATTCTGAGCATAACACCTTCCATCTACGAGTTGGGGAGATGACCATCACTCTAGAGGATGTGTATAGGATTCTAAGGATTCCATTTGCTAGGGATAAGGTTGATTATGATTCTTCTCAGCATCCTGGTATATTATCCTTGAGACGCATATTTCATGATGAGGACATCCTTGAGCGGGCCATGACATGGGATGTGATGATGGCCAAGTATAGTGAGCATTTTCTACTGGCGTGTGTTTTAGCAGGGTTCACTGGTTGCTTTGTCATGACAGACATGGGACAATAGGGATATTTATGTGGTTGGGGTAGGATGCTGGAGAAACTTCTAGAGGAGCCTGGGAGGTTAGGGTGGGGTTCTTTCCTATTATCCCACATGTATCATGAGATGCATGAGGTTTTTTACAGGAAGGGGAAGAGTATGGCTGCAGGTGTGTTGGTTCTTCAAATTTGGGCCTGGGAGCATATCCCAGTTTGTAGACCTATTGTGGATGATGCCATAGATCCACAACAACTGATTGTTTATAGGTATTATGGATATGTTTCTTGGCCCCATCTGGGCAAGACAAAGTACTAGAGATGATAGATGGATGACTTGATTGTTGTTGTATGGAGGCCATATAGGGTTCTGGAGCTTTGGGATGAGTGGAGGGTTGTGCGGTGTGATATGTTCATGACATGTCATCTTATCAGTAGGTCTTTTACAGTTATTGAGTGTTTCATCATATCTTGGGTTATGATAGAGTATGGCAGGCCTCCGAGGATTTCACATGAGTTCATTGCCTATGCTCGTTATGGAGATGAGGAGAGATGAGGATGGGCTCCCAGATTGTCCTACACATTGAGCATGCATGAGCTAGCAGGGTTACAATGACTTAGGTGGGATTACCTAGATGATGTTGTAGATGCGGGGGTATTGCCCCAGTACATGGATTGGTTCCAACGACATCCCTTTCCTACATTTACTGATCCATCTGAGCATGTGCCTCTTATATAGGAGGTTGAGGATGATGCCCCTGCATAGGCATAAGTACAGGAACAGGGTGAGAGAGCAGAGTCTCCTAAGAAGACAGGTGGTGATCCTAGTGCTAGCAGCAGTAGAGTACCAGCTAGGAGGAGACAATGGCAGAGAGGAGAGGGTAGATCCTTGGGAGCTGTTGGGGTTAGTGGGGTGAGTGTAGTGGAGGGTGGAGGAGAGGAGGAGCGAGTAGCTCCTAGAAAGGTACGATAGAGGAGGGATGAGCAAGGTGGAGAGGGAAGTGGTGATGGAGATAGAGATGGAGGTAGAGAGCCTATGAGGGAGCAGGGGGGAGTTGATGCAGTATGGTCTATGAGAGCGAGGTTAGCAGCGCTGTAGTCACAGTTGGTAGTGGCTCAGACACAACTTGTAGAGCAGGACTGATAGCTAGCGGAGCTCAAAGCTGAGCATGATTGTCAGATCACAGAGATGAGGGCAGAGTGAGATGCTCTACAACAGGAGGTTTTCCACTAGATCATGTTGCTATTTACTAAGTTGTCATTAGTTTTATGCCCAAATTCATCCTATATACACTAGTCAGTTTATACTACCGAAAAGTCCAATCGATAAATACCAAGGTTATCGATGTCGGTTATAGAAGAGAGACAAGTCATCGAGATGATATACACTGAGCTATGAACTGAGATGAATACAAAATGTCTATCGAGTAAAGTTCATATGTCTACCGAGTAGCAAAGAAGGAATACCGAGTTAATCTGAAATGAGTGGAAACATGTTACTAGATTCAATGAACCTGGACAAGCATGTGAAACATGTTACAAGATTCGAGAAGATGAAACTGTTATTACATAGGGAATTGCATTTAAAGATTTTGTATGATTTTGAGGAAGAATATCCAATGAAATAATTTCCATGTTTATTCATTCAATAAAACATGTTTGTATGATCAAAGCATGAATAGATCACCATCTCAAAGATCTATATAAACAAAATGATTTGAGTATTTGAGATATGACATGACAATCAAGAGAGAAGATACAAAGTGATGATATAGTTAAGTGTGAAGAAAGAAGATTGACAGAGATATTCAAAGGTTACCAAGAAGGTTTCAGAGAATAGTTTAAGGGACAGAGTATACAGAAGTGGTTATCGAGTTTATTTATCATTACCAAGGAATGTTATGAGCAAGGTAATTTTATATTGAGCACATAGAGTCTGCTATAACATTTCAGATGTGAAGTTGCAGATATTTTGTAAAGATTTTGATTGAATTATTAAGTTGTGTTAGAAACCTTTAACAGGGTAAAAGACTCTAATAAAGTCTATAAATTGTAAAGCCTTTAACCAGGTACAACATTTTGTAGAAGTGTTTGTAAAATAATTTAGCAAGGTAGATTTAAAGATCTTTATACTCCTAACAGGGCAAGCTATCAAAAATAGCTAAACATGTAGCTCTAACCGAGCAATCTTGATTACTGCAGTAGTGAAGTTGTGGGTGGCATCCCCACCGCAGTTTTTCTCTCTAACCAATAGTTTCTATGTGACCAAAAATCTTTGTGTTATGGAGTGAAATTTTGATGGATGTTATTTCTATGATTATGTTTCAATATTATATATTTATGAGATCAACAATACTTAGTTTGTGTTTATCAGTAAAATTGTTTTTCAAGAAAAGTTTGGAAGTACTGATTCACCCCTCCCCTCTTAGTACATTAGCTTTCCAAGTCAGACCTAACAATTGGTATCAAAGCTTAATTCTTGGTAAAGGGACTAACAACCTAAAGAGAAAGATCCTATCAATGGAAGGCTATAAATAATCATGCAGGATTGTGAATCTTCAAGAAGAATTGGATCATGCTAATCAAGTGATTGAAAATATGCAGAGGCAAATGCAAAGATCACTGAAAGTTAGAAGAAGGTTGTCTGATGATCTACAGGACTCACAAGAGTTGGTGCAACAAATTGAGACATCATCTGAGAACAACATATCAGAAGAATCTGAAGAAATGATTGCAGAATTGAAAGAAAAGGACAAAGCACTTAATGGACAGCTAAAAATAATGAGAAGGGAACATGAGTATTTTAGCACACAGATGACTGAAAATATTGAAGCATTGAGAATAGCCGAAGATAATAAGTGAAATATAGAAGGAGAAAAATAATAGCTAGAAGCAATGGTGTTTGCAAAAAATGATGAAATATCAAGGATGACTGAAGTTCAACATAATCTGTCTGATCAATTGGATTATGCACATCGTGAAGCTACTCTAAAGGAAAATGAGATCCAAGCATTGAAACTTGAATTATCAAGATTGACCGATGAACTAGAAGTAGAAAATAAGTCAAAAGAAACACTGAGGAAAAGCCATGAATCATCAAGAATGTTGGATGAACAACTAAATATGAGAACACCCAATAAAACTGCAGGACTCGGTTACAAAGGGATCAACACCACCGAGAAAGGAGAATCATCAAAGGAAGATGGAAACAAAGAGAACATCAATTACATGAAGGACAAGGACATACTGCAAATGTTTGCTGGAGCAGAATGTTACTAGGTTTGATGGTTATTGTTACAATTGCAATAAGTATGGTCACACATCTAAGAAATGTAGGACAAAGTCTGTTAACAATTATCAGAAGGCAAAATTTAGGGGGTTTTGCAAAAATTACAATAGATATGGACACAATACCGAGAAATGTTGGTTTAAGCTGAAAAACTATATGTGGACTCCACACCGAGCAAACACTAGAAGCTACCGAACTCACACAGATCTCAATCGACAATATACTTCAATACCATGGGATTACAATACAAGGATATGGTGTGAATGTTGTGGAAGATACAAACATATAAGTGCAAACTGTATGATAAGGTTTGGAATGAACAACCAGAGATCATGGAGAAATCCCGAAATGACATGTTTTCATTGTCACAAAGTTGGACACGTGGCTAAAGACTGTAGAGACCAACCTAGAGGAGATACTGAGGAGATAAGAAGCAAATTATAGAAATTTTGGAAAAAGAAGGAAAATGTGTCAACTAATGAAGGAAGCACCTTACCTACCGAGTTAGGTGCATCTACTTCGAATTAATTCTCACAAGGTTAGATCTTAACAGTTCCTATATAATCATATACATAATTCCAAAATCTGCATAGCTAAGATGCAGTAGCAAGTTTGAAATTTTATCTAGTCTTTCAAATTACCAGAGAAGTCGACAAATGTATTAAACCTGTCTAGTCAATATAGTGGAACCGAGTGCATTTAATGCCTATTTTACCTAACCACACGAAACTCGATAAGGTCAAAAAGAGGTACTTAAAGTATTTTGCATGGTCATTTTTCACTTACCAGTTTTCAAAGTCTAGAGCAGAGAAAATCAAAAGGTGATCAAACATTTCCAAGAGCAAATTCAAAGTATTTAGCATAATCTAAACCACATTTTCAACAGTTAACCGATCAAAGTCAGTTGTGAATATTTGCGAAGTATTTACTAAGTTGGAAGCATTTTTTGGTTATTTGAAACCCTAAGCTATTTCGTAAGTAGAATTTCAAGTTTGAAATGACTCCCAAGGTACAAAAACCCATTGTAGTAGAGAGCATTGAGAAGCCTACACTAAAATACACCTTACCTCCCAAAGTGGCATCCAAACCCAATGAGAAAACTGCATTCTCTCTTATTCCAGATAGGTTTCTTGTTGATCGAAGATGTTAGATTTTATACCAATTGCCGAGTTGATGAGCTGGGTCATACTGAGATTAAGGATATGTAAGACAAATTATGCACCGATGGAAACCTAGATAGCAAGTTTGAGCATATCAAAGTTAAGGGATTGACCAAAGCCCTAACCTATCCTCGAGTCTTCAAACCCCAATGGGTCAAATTTGTCTTGAGCTGAGTGCATGATGATTTTATGTGGTTAGAGGATCAACCTTTGAAGATCACCAAGGAGATTATTCACATGATAACCAGATACCCTATGTTTGACCATGCCCGAGCACAGAAGATGATTTCACAGAAGGAAATGATAACATTAACAGGTGTTGATTCTGATAGCAGAGGTCTTAAGTTGAACAATGTGACTGATGCAAAACTCAGTTTTGCTATTAGAGTTATTGGTTATTGTTTCTTCCAGTCTGCAAGAGAAAACAATGTACCGTGTGCAACTGTAGATTTGGCTTCTAAAATTGTTAAAAAGGGTATGCAAATTGATTTATGTGAAGTGTTATTGAAGAATCTTTTTGAAAATCTCAATACAATAAGGAAACCGAAGAAGAATAATACTACAAACACACTAAAGTTTGGGTCACTCTTAGTGTGTATGTTCTTCTATTTTCAAAAATTCTTTCCATCAGTCGGTAACATTATTTGGGAATTACACTGACCTATCACCCATCAAATAAATGATTTCATCAATCAACTAGGTGATAATTTCAATATGATAATGGATGATTACTTCAACAAATTCCAAGAAAAGATGCATAGCAGGTACAAAATTCCACCTTAGCTAGTGGAAAAGTACAAGGATACTATATGTTTTGAATTGGATACCGACTACTATTATGTCAATATAGTAGAACCCAGGACTCAATCATTACCGCCTATGGGTTATGAGATAGATTTTGACATTGCTCAACAATAGGTAGATGCCTTTTTAGCACTTCTAAGGCATGCTACCGAGAACATATATGGGACCTATGAAGAGGTGAAAGAAAAAGTAAAAATGAGCATTGTAGTACCAAAGGCTACCAGAAAAGCCACCGGAATGATCAAGGATTTAACTAAAAAGTTTGGAGAAGGTTCTACCTCCACACCTACTAAGCCAACAACAATGAAGAGTGATCAACTTTAGATCGAGGAAGAATCTGAAGCTCAAGAAGTAGCAATTACACTGAGCACCGAGTTGCCAAAGGGAAAAATTTTGAAAAGAAAGAAAAAGGATACAACCGAGGTGTCATCGACCAAGCCAGCAAAGTGACTGGCCACTAGATCATTTTTTGCATCACCCAGTAAGAAGCAGAAGAATGTAGAAATGCCTAAGGTTACAAAAAATTATAGAAAGAAGACCAAAAGACTAATTTTGGATAAAGAGGCAAGTGACACTGAGTCAGAAGATGTAAATAAATTTCAGGTTGTAAAAAGCACAAAGGAAGATGTACATAGTGTTGACAATTTTTGTGCAAAATTATAGGAATATGGTGGATTTGGGTTGTTTAGATATGTAAAAAATGATACATGAACAGATGAAGAGAAGAGGCAAATAGAAGAGACTGTAATTTGTGTACTTCTCAAGTTCCGAGTAGTTCCATTGGAAGTGGCTGGTTTTCTTCCAAAAGCATTATACTCACACATTGATAATAGATGGAAATATGCTATGGACTCAGAGAAGTAAATAAGAGAAAGAGTTTTGGTTCATCTCTTTCTAGATATGTTGGTAGATGACATAAGAGATCATTTGAAAAACTACCAGACAAATTTTCAAGTAAAACAAAGGGCCTTGAAAATGATGAATGGCCTATTTCTTAAAGTTGAAAAAGAAACTGAAGAAAAATGGAAGAAAATATTTAGGATTCAGGCTGAAGAACCAAAAGGTGAAGTAGAAATAGTTGACATCACCGAGCAAGATCCTACTTCCACTATTCAGTTAGATGAGGATGTAATGGACACTGGAGCACAAGAAGGAGAAATGATAGAAGGGAGCTCCTATGCCAAACTGATATCAAGTGAATCAGTTGTGGAACAAATTAAGCCCTATCCTCCGATCACCCAACAAGTTACAACCGAGAAAATTCAGGACACTGATCAAGGTACAGAGGATCAAAAGGTTAAACCAGATGAATCTACCTCTCAGGCCACCGATGAGAAAACTTCCCAAGTACCATCAAGCATTGAGATAATTGCCATTGAAACTTTGAGCAAGGAAACACCAATGGATACAACAAAGGCTACAAGAACCGACAAAAGTGTTGCCTCTATCAAGCAACATACCAAGGAAGGACAAGCCTCAAAAGCCATTGTACCCATTCAACCAGAGAAGGCATCATCATCAAAGGAGAAGAAAGCAAAAAGACACAATTTTAAGATAGATCTGTCAAAGCCTATTGTGTTACCGAATGTTGACATTACAAAATTGAAAGGGCAAGCACTGATAGAATTCGGTGAGCTTTATAAAGCCAAATCAGAGCAGGAAAGACAGATAGCTATTCAGCAGAAGAATCGAGTACTTTAGAAGGTCAAAACATTATTGACAGATATGATACCTGAAGCTACCATCAATAAAGATGATGCCATCCATGTGCAACTGGATGAACTACTCACTCAATTGGAGGAATCAGGAGTAGAAGCATTAGAATACCTTAGCAAATTGAAAGATAAAGAGCTAACTACCAAGATGATTGAAGAAGTGCAGAAAGCAATTGCTATAGGTAAAATAAAGCTTATTGAACTCATTGATGAGTTGTCCCCTCAACTCAAGAATATTATTTATTTATTCTAGAAGTTATGTACATTCTCATTCTTCATCAAAGATATCAAGAATAAGACTGAAGTCATTGAAAAAGAGATTACCGATCTCTCAAATAAATTGACTACCAAGCCAGATTCTCTTCAGAATTTTTATACAAGGCTACAAACCCTTATGGCTCAATAGTTAGAACTTTGGAATGAAGAGCATAAAATAAGGATGGATATCATGACTCTTCAAACATTATTTATTCCCCATTTGTCATCAGTTCAAGAGCAGATCAACCGAGCTACCCAATTGTCAACTCAAGTAGAGGGAAGCACTTTAGATGGTTTGATCCAAATTTTAGCTGATATTAAAGCTCAGAATACAATAATGGAAAGTGTCAAGGATGCACTTACCAATGCTCTTATAGAAGCTTGTACAAAGTAGAAATCTATTTTTGATCAGTTGCCCCCACCAAATGGTAACTAGTTTTGATGTTTGTCAAAAAGGGGGAGTGTATCGAGTATACAGAGTTTATCATCTATATCGAGTGTATAGTTGAAATTGATAGGGGGAGCATGAAACATCAAGAGCATGGAACATCAAGTTATGTACAAAATATTGATAAGGGAAGTATGTATTTGAACAATGTATATACTAACATTTCAATTTATTTTGCAAGTATATAGATTTTGTGTTATAACTTTGAAAGGAGTTTTGTCAAACATACCAAACTAATGTCAAAAGGGGAGATTGTTGCTATTTACTAAGTTGTCATTAGTTTTATGCCCAAAGTCATCCTATATACACTACTCAGTTTATACTACCGAAAAGTCTAGTCGGTAAATACCAAGGTTATTGGTGTCGGTTACAGAAGAGAGACAAGTCACCGAGATGATATACACCGAGTTATGAACCGAGATGAATACAGAATGTCTACCAAGCAGCAAAGAAGGAATATCGAGTAAATCTGAACCAAGTGGAAACATGTTACTAGATTCAATGAACCTGGACACACATGTGAAACATGTTACAAGATTCGAGAAGATGAAACCGTTATTACATAGGAAATTACATTTAAATATTTTGTATGATTTTGAGGAAGAATATCCAATGAAATAATTTCTTTGTTTATTCATTCAATAAAACATGTTTGTATGATCGAAGCATGAACAGATCACCATCTCAGAGATCTATATAAATAGAATGATTTGAATATTTGAGATATGCCATGACAATCAAGAGAGAAGATACAAAGTGATGATATAGTTAAGTGTGAAGAAAGAAGATTGACAGAGATATTTAGAAGTTACCAATAAGGTTTCAGAGAACAGTTTAAGGGACAGAGTATACAGAAGTGGTTATTGAGTTTATTTATCATTACCGAGGAATGATATGAGCAAGGTAATTTTATATTGAGCACATAGAGTCTGCTATAACATTTCAGATGTGAAGTTGCAGATATTTTGTAAAGATTTTGATTGAATTATTAAGTTGTGTTAGAAACCTTTAACAAGGTAAAAGACTCTAATAAAGTCTATAAATTGTAAAGCCTTTAACCAGGTACAACATTTTGTAGAAGTGTTTGTAAAATCCTTTAGCAAGGTAGATCTAAAGATCTTTATACTCCTAACAGGGTAAGCTATTAGAAATAGCTAAACATGTAGCTCTAACCGAGCAATCTTGATTACTGCAGTAGTGAAGTTGTGGGTGCCATCCCCAAGTAGTTTTGCTCTCTAACCAAGAGTTTTTGCATGACAAAAAATCTTTGTGTTATGGAGTGAAATTTTGATGGATGTTATTTCTATGATTATGTTTCAGTATTATATATTTATGAGATCAACAATACTTAGTTTGTGTTTATCAGTAAAATTGTTTTTCAAGAAAAGTTTTGAAGTACTGATTCACCCCTCCCCTCTTAGTACATTAGCTTTCCAAGTCAGACCTAACAGACCAGTCGGGTGGCTTATTATGTGGCAGCGTATAGCGTAGTAGTTCCTGTAGCGTAGTAGGTTGTCCCATATTCTCAGTATATGGTGTGATCTAAGGGAGCTCGGGCACCTAGGCAAGATGCTAGTCAATAGGCTCCACCTCCACCACCTGGCGATGATGGAGAGGCAGAAAGATAGATTTTATAGCTCTTAGATTTTTTTAGATACCCCATTTTTTGTAGCCCATACGATTCTTGCTCCGATGGGAGATTGTATATGACAGTTGATATCATTTGTACCTTGAGACTTTTACTTGTACTCTGAGATATTTATGATGATATATACAAGATTTTGATTTGATTTCATCCTTCTTGTGTCAATTGATTATGAGATGTATTTCTACATGCTTTTATTCTATATGTATGCATATCTGTTCAATATGGATGCATGTAATGCAAATGAATATGGATGTTTATTTTTGTTTCTTTTCATATGCAAATAAATGATGATAATGAGTATCTAGTAATGCAATGCTTCTTTTTCTATGCAATAATATGAATGCAAATGAATGTGTGAAATATAAGATTCTTATGTATGCAACTAACATCTCAATACACAAGTACTCGATGAAAGAAATGATGAAAAAGAGACCACTTAGCCGAGAAGTGATGATGCTTCAAACTCTCATTCATAAGATAAAGAGATTATTGTTATCATACAAAAATCACTTGAAATGCACAAAATGCAAAATAAATGCAACCTAAACATAGTCACTGGATTTGGAATGCTTAAGTTTCATCAATGAGTGTTTACAAACATAGTAGGTAGAATAGAGTTCTTTTCTTTTCATGTGCAATATTAATTATTTTGTCCGTAATGACCCTTTTTTCGTTCATATCCTTGGATAGATTACGCATGCATCTAGATTGCACATTAAATAAATTCCCTCAAAATAGACAAAGAAATTTTGTGAACCTCCATGTAGCATACAAATAAGCGGAGTCAAGGTATGTGTGGTGATTTCACCTTGATATGAAGGCACTTATCACAGACACGCAGCTGATTAGATGTTTCCAGATCATCGGAATCATTCCTACAAGTAGAAAACAAAGAAAATATCATGCTCCCAATCCTTTCTCCTCTTAGTCAAAATAGACTTCCTCAAGTTACTCAGAGGGATAATAATCGAAAACTAATATAAAAGACAACACTCAAAGAAAATTTCATGCATATCTCAAACTATTTTGGTGATTGTTTTCAGTAATATTATTTCGTTTTTGTACTTAGTGATAAAACTCTTTAGTAGTTAGGAGGCAGGTGACTGACCCAGAGTGGACGACAAGGTTTTATTGACGGAAAGATGACTTGGTTGATACTCCTTAGGACACATAAAATGCCCAGTCGATTACCCTAAGACTAGGACATTGATCAGTTTCAAGCCATGAGGGTTCCCATGAACCAAGATGTCACAAAAGTGACTAAAAGATATGTACAAGTGATAGCAAAGATGCATGAAAGTGGGAAATGCCAACATTGCATTGATAGATGGAGTGCTTGAGTACAAGAGGTGCCTGTTCGCCAGGTTTTCACCTGCTTGGCAAAGATTCTTTTTTTCTTTTCTTCTTTTTTTTATTTTTTTATTTTTTAGGATTTTTAGGATTTTTTTAGGACTTTTTCAGCTGTACAGGTTGCTGGAGCAGAGAATACTAAGTGAATAATTTCTTCAAGTGGATGGTGTTGATCGGTTCACAGATTTGTTCTTCTTCAAATGTTGAGAGATGATAGGCACCAGAGCCAAAGACTAAAGTAACAATGTAAGGACCCATCTAGTTGGGTTCAAACTTCCCTTTATTGTCTTGAAACTGTTAATTTTTAGGATTTTCTCTCAAAACAAGGTCACCAACCTAAAATTCTTGTTGTCGAACCTTCTTGTTATAACCTTTAGATGTTCTCTTTTGATACACTCTTAGATGATCAAACGCCACTTGTCAACGTTCATCTAGCAACTCAATTTCTTGCAACCTAGATATTCTATAGTCTTCATCAGTAACAAGACCTTGCAAAGAAACTCTTAAAGATGGTATTTCCACCTCAATAGGTAAGACTTCTTTGGATCCATACACCAAAAAAAAAGGTGTAGCCCCTGTAGGTGTTCTGATACTTTTTCTATAAGCCCATAATGCAGGATTGAGCTGCAGATGCCAATCCTTCCTAGATTTTCTTATCGTTCTTTGTAAGATAGTCAATAGGTTTTTGTTAGATGCTTCAACTTGTCCATTACCTTGAGGGTAATAAATGGATGACCAATGCTGTTTGATTTTGGTTTCCACAGAGCTCATCTAGATCCTTGTTCTTGAATTGTCCTCCACTATCAGTCATAATGGGTGAAGGTATACCATATCTACAGATGATATGGTTAAGGATGAACATAGCTACTTGTATACTAGTTGCTTTGATGAGCAAAACCGCTTCTACCCATTTAGTGAAGTACTCAGTGGAAGTTATGATAAACTTGTGTCTATTAGATGATGCAAGATATATTTAGCCAATGAGATCAAACACCCATTGTTGAAAAGGCCAATACATAGTGAAGGGTATAAGATCCCTTGCTGGAGAATGTATGAGATTCCCATGTAGCTGACACTTTTTAGAAGTTTTAGAAAACTTTATAGAATCGTTCTCCATGTTTGGCCAGTAGTAGCTAGCCCGTAGTAGTTTCTGAGCTAAAGTTAGACCATTCGAATGAGATCCACAAATACCTTCATGGACTTCCGATAATGATGTTGAGACTCTTCGGTTTCTAGACACCTAAGCAAAGTACCATCCAAACCTCATATAAATATATCTTTAGTGATGATAACATACCATGAAGCATTTCGAGTTAGGTTCCTTTTCTCATTACAGGTAAGATTTTCATGGATAATTTGGTCTCGTAGATAAGAGTAAATGTGGTTGTATCGAGATGAGTTATTTTTTATAATAGAGCAGATCATGTGGGACTTAGGAGAATCATAGGCAAGGTAATGTAACTCTTCCACCAGGAATTCAAAGCAAAAATTAGATTCTTGTAACTCAGGTATAGATGCCAAGGTGGCGATAGCATCTACTACTTTGTTTGTTGATCGGGGAATCTGCTGGAATGATATAAAAGCAAAATATTTATTGAGGTCATCCACCATTCTCTTATAAGGTGTCAATTTCTCATCTTGAGTTTGATATGTATCATTGATATAATTGATTATTAGCTGAGAATCTCCATAGATGTGTAATTCCACAACCTTCCATTCGATAGCTTGTTTGATCCCGTTCACCAAAGCTTCATATTCTGTAATGTTGTTTGTTCAAGGGAAAAGAATCTAATAAGCCTTCAGGATTGAATATTTTTGAGGAGTGATAAATAGTATTCCAGCACCAGAAGCACGTTGAGTGAAAGACCCATCAAAGAATAGCTTCCAGGATCCTTGACTAAGGTGCGTGATGGATTCATCTAGAAATTCTATATGTAGAGGTTGGTTGTCTTCAAGTGGAGCTTCAATGAGTTGGTCTGCAATTACCTATCCTTTGATGGCTTTGCATTCTACATATTCAATATCAAACTTTGTAAGAACCATGACCCATTTTACCAATCTTCTGGTAAGTGTTTCTTTGATGATAAGATATTTAAGCGGATCAATCTTAGCCACCGGCTTGATTGAATGTGCCAACATGTAGTGTCTCAATTTTTGTGATGCAAAGACTAATGCCAAGAAATATTTTTCTATGATAGTGTAGTTCATTTCATAGGACACCAAGGTTCTTATGATGTAATAAATAGATCGTTCCTTTTTATTCTCATTATGTTGTGCCAGAAGTGCCCCCAGTGATGTATCGATAGCTGAAATGTATAGATTCAATGGTTTACCTTGGATTGGCGGCATCAATATAGGTGGATTAGATAGGTATTATTTGATTTGCTGAAGGTGTTGTTCACATTCTTGATCCTAGTTGTATGTTACTCCTTTCCTTAATACTTTTGTGAAGGGTTGAGCTTTATCTTCTAGCTAAGAAATAAAGCATCTAATTGATTGGAGACGTCCTTGTAAACTTCTCATTTGACTGATATTCTTCGGAGGTAGCATTTCCATTATAGCTTGAAATTTCTCAGGATCAACCTCAATTCCTTTATTTGAAATGATATAACCAAGTAATTTCTCTAATGTCACTCCAAATGCACACTTTTTTGGATTTAGGCAGAGCTTGAATTTTTCCATCCTATCTAGTATGAGGCCTAGCTCTTGAATATGTGTGGATCTCTTCATAGTCTTCCATATTCTTATGCATCATATCATGAAAGATAGTAGTTATCACTCTTTGGTAAGTTTCTCCTGCATTCTTTAACCCAAATGGCATGATGTTCCAGCAAAAGGTTCCCCATGCATAGGTGAAATCTACATTTTCTTGATCTGCAAGAGCTGTTTTGATTTGGTTATAATTGAAGAATCCATCCATTAGTGAGTACACCTCATACTAAGTAGTCATATCCACTATCATATCAATGTTTGGTAATGGAAAATCATCCTTCGGACAAGCTTTGTTGAGACTCTGAAATCTGTGCAAACCCTAATAGATTTGTCTGCCTCTGATACAAGCACTATGTTTGATATCCATTCTGCATAGTCTATAGCTTTGATAAATCCATCTTTTAGTAATTTTTCTAGCTCAACCTTGACTAGTAGTGCCACATGAGGGTGCATCTTATAGAGTTTTTGTTTGATTGCTTTAAATTATGGTGTGATAGAAAGATGGTGCATGATAAGATTAGGATCCAGGCCTAGCATATCAGAGTATGTCCATGCAAAATTGACCTTCTTTTCTGAAAAGAGATTAGTGAAATCTTTCAATTCTTCTGCTAATAGTGATTGAGCTAAGTGAATGATATTTGGTGTCTCTTGACTCCCAATATTTACTGGCTGAGTTGGCTCGATCAATATAGAAGACCTTTCCTGGAAGTAACTTGGTAGTATATCAAGTATCTCACCTTCAGGCACCTCAGAGAGATTTTCACCCTTAGGTACATCCTTTATTTTCTCTATTTTAGATTTTGGCATCACCATAATGTGGTTTTCACCATCAGATCTTTTATTTTTCTTTTTCTGATTTTTGCAACTAAGATACTTGATGTATGTTTCAGTCATGTTCTCACTTTGTTCACTGGTGGAAGAGTCCATGGGTTCAATTGCATTGAGGTAGTAGGATAATGTGTAGTCATTGGAAAAGATAGGTACATTCACAAGTTGGTCTTGTAGACTATAGTCAATTAGTTCAAGATGTACCAAGGATAGATTTTGGATAGGTTGGAGGGAATTCATGACATTGGCATCATAACTGCGAACCAAAAAGTCGAGTTCTAGAAGACTACTTTGTGTAAATGTCTTGAGACCAGGAAGAGTCAAAACATGATCATTGAAGTGCACATTAATATTTAGTTGACCAAATCCAATAGACCTACTTCTAACATCGTTCTCTATGCCAGATTGGACTACATACCATGGTTTGACAGTAATAAGATTAGTGGATAGATTCTCAACATTCATGTCAAAGGATTTAGAGTTTGATGTTGAGTAGGTATTGTCATAAATAGGACTATTGTTGGAGTCATCAAAGTCATAGGATGAAGTTTCCAACTCTTCTTCAAGTGATTGAGTGAATGTATGTATAGTGTCAACACCTACATCTTTAATGTTGCAAGTTCCTTTGTGATTTGGTTCATTTATCACTTGTTTCTGACATACCTATTGACATAACCTTGGTGGTTTTTAAAATCTCTATCATCTACTCTATTCAACTTCCTTTGGACTAATGACCAGTTCTGCTTCTGTAGCTTGCAATTCTTCTTGTGTAGTCCCATACCTGATTTGTTCTGTCATATTAGATAGAGATATGGTAGGTGAAGAATTTTCTTGTGTTCTTCCCTCTTTCAACTTTCATTCATAGTCTTCTTGTCTCTTTAGTCTGATTTCTTTTATCTCGTTCTGTAGTTTTAAGCGTATCAACTCTTGTAAGTCATTTGTGATATCACTGGACTCTTCTGGAGTTTTTGTAATAGATGTATCTAAAAGGTGATCTGGACCACATTCATACTCATTTGATTCAGTCTTTGAATCTTCTACTTGTTGCATACCAGTATATGTGATTGGAATTTTTAGTGGTGCAAACATTTCTCTAATTTTGTCTACCTCTTCTCTCATATCCTCTGGGACTTTTGTTTCTTCTAGTGTTGTAGCTGAAACCATTGGAACTTAAGTACTAGTTATTTCTTCTCTCTTTATGGCTAGCTCTTCTTTTTCTTTTTCACACTCTTCCTAAGTTTGTTGAGTGTTTACTTCTTGTGATGTCAAAGGCAGTGTCTTTTTCCTCCACTTAGAATTAAAAGCATGTTTTTGGTTTGATGCCTTTTTTGGATTGTATCCTAGCCCAACTTTATCATTTGTAGACTTTGTTTGTAGCTGAATAGGTTCAATAATACCCTCTTGATGTTTTCTTAGAGGATCAGTACCTGAATAGCCCATGCGTTGAATCATTTTGTAGCTGGGACCATATTGTGTTGGGGAAATTCTACAATGTCGTACTTCTTTGTTTTCACTATCTTCCTTGAAAAGCCATTTAAGAACATCATCCTCTTCTATTTCATCTACAAGGGAAGTAGAGGATTGTACAAAAAGACCATCATATATGATATTTGGAGTTGAATTCTGTATCCTCATAGCCTCTGATGGTTTACCCAACTATTTTGGTGATAGAGGGAGAGAGATTAATGAAAGTACCGGTTTTATCTTGTAGCCATCCATGTCAGTATTGTAATTTTAATTTATTTTCTAAGTCCTTCATCAAGGCTTCTCAAATTTCAGTTGTAGAGGCTTCTCTATTATGAGGTACAAAGGTATCATCGACTTTTTAAAATGCAATAGAGGGGTAATTTGTATCAGCAAGAATATTGACTTCAACCCTGTTATAAGGAAATTTTAAGCATTGATGGTATGTAGATGGAACTGCCTTCATTTCATGAATCCATGGCCTTCCTAGTAAGATATGTTGGTATTTTGGTATGGTTTTGTCATTGATGTCAACACCTACTAAATACATTCACTGGCAAGCAAGTAAACTGTGCAATAGTTACTGGTATATGGTTCACCGGTAGGATATATTGTTCACCAGTACCTAGAATGATATGGAAGAAACTTGGTAATGTCGAAGACATCATGTGGACACTTTGTTCTGAAGAATTAATCATTGGTATATTCATATTTGCATATTTGCTTTTACCGACAAATAGGTCCAGGTTATCTAGGGTTACACCGACAAGTTTATCTTTTCCAGATCAACATGACACTCTATGGAAATGATTTATTAGTGTTGTAAATGCATCAAGCCAACATGTTCAATCGATTATTGCATCGGATATTATATTGTATGTAAAATGTTTTTATTGTAATATCTTGTAGAGCCGACCTACTAAAATTGGTCTTAGGGTATGGTATAAATGTAAGATCTTATTTGTAAGATCAAGTGTGGAATGCGAAAAAGAATTGAGTGAAGGTATATGTGAGATCAAGCAGGGATATACACGAAGACATCATTTGAAGGTGAAGTTAGGTTTTTGTATAAGCATATCAACATTACACCGGTACTGAATCTAGCATATGAAGATGCTATTTTGTGGAGTACATTCTTATTGGATTTAACCATCCAACTATAGTCCATGTGACTCCCATTTTGTGATTGAGCAGTGAGCTCTAGGCTGTTGGCCTTTCTGCATGTGCAGACCCCATTTATGTACACTTACTATCTGCAATAGTATCATCTGATTGTGGGTAAGGTTTCCCACCGTGGTTTTTCCCCTTACAGGGTTTCCATGTACAAATATTGGTGTTATGTGTTGTGGATGACTTTATGTTTATGTTTCATGCATTAATCCTTATCAGTATAGCAATTTACTATTAACACTGTCTATCGGCATACTTAACTGGTTTACCGGTATTAAGAATTAAGTTGGTTAATTAGTTTTTGGTTTGAATTTATTAGATAACTAATTCACCCCCCCCCTCTCAGTTGTCTCGGGGACCTAACAATTGGTATCAGAGCTTAGTCCTCTTTTGTAGAAGTTTAACAACTTGAGGAGATCCAATGTCTACTAATTGTTTTAGGAAGGACAGTCCTAAACTTGATGGAACCAACTATGGGATATGGAAGATCAGAATGGAGACACATCTGAATTGCATTGGTAAAGACATCTGGGAAGTTACTAAGAATGGTTATACTACTGCTATAGCTGGTCAGACTGCTCCAACTACCTTAGCTAAAGATGAAGAAAATGACTACAAAGCAAGAGGAGCACTTTTGAGCGCATTATCAGATCAACAAATCATGGGATTATCAGATAGGTCTACTGCTAAAGCTATTTGGGATCATTTGGAAACACTGAATGAAGGAGATTCCACAGTCAAAATTGTAAAACTTGAAAGCTTCTGAGTCAGGTATGAACATCTGAAAATGGAAGAAGATGAAAGGATTTATGCTTTTATGGAAAGAGTAAATGAAATTGTTTTGGGAATTAAATGTTGTGGTGGAACCTTGAGTGAGGATGAAATTGTTTCAAAAATCTTAAGAGGTTTTCCACCAGCATATAAAATGAAGGTTATTGCTATAAATGAGTTGAGAACAATGCCTAATACATCAGTAACTAGGGATACATTGATTGAAAAACTTTCAGCCTTTGAAATTGAGGAGTTTGGTCCTGTTGCTACTATAAAAACTGATTTAGCCTTTAAAGCATCAACATCATCTGCTCCATCATTTGACAAATCAGATTGGAGAGCCTTTTATGCAAGAGAACTTGACGAATCCAGAAAGGAGAATGAAGAGCTTGAAGAAATAAAAGCACTATTTGCAAGGAAAATGCCAAAAGGTCCAATTGGAAGTAAGTATGAAGGTAAAGTACCCTTTAAATGTTTTAACTGCAATAAGATTGGTCATATGGCTCCAATATGCCCTGATAGACATGCTAGACTAAGAGAAGAAGCTAGAAGAACATACAAGCCTAATCCTGAATATTGGAGATACAAATTTAAGAAGAACAAAGACAAATCTTGTTACATTGCTGATGAAGGTGTGACTGATGATTTTGATGAGGATCCAACAGACAACGGATGGGTTTTTGTTGCTATAACAGAAGATCAATCGGCACCTACTGCTCAATTGGTAGAACAAGCCATAGCAGCTAAAGTTGAAGCAAAGGATGAATGGATCATTGACTTCGGATGCTCACATCACATGACTGGAGACAAAGGTAAATTCTTGAACTTTCAAGAATACAATGGAGGTTTAGTAAGATTTGGAGATGACAAAGCCTATTCAATTAAAGGTAAGGGTTCAATATCTCTTGATGGTAAGCATAACACTGACAATGTCTACTATGTTGAAGGATTAAAGCATAATCTTTTAAGTGTTGGTCAATTAGTTGAAAAGGGATTTTAGTTACAATTTAAAAATGGAAAATGCAAAATCATGAATAGAACTGGTTTGGAAATCGCAACCGGTAATCAGACTAGAGGCAATATCTTTCTTTTGAATAATAGTGAAAAGGCATTCTTAATTGCACATATAGATGAAATTTGGTTATGGCATAAGAGACTATGTCATGTAAATTTTGATTGCATGGTAAAAATCAGTACTTCTAAGGCAATTAGAGATCTACCTAAAATTGTGAAACCTCATAATACAATTTGTAAGGAATGTCAATTTGGAAAACAAGTTAGAGATAGTTTCAAAAGTATTCTAGAAAAATCCAATAATGCTCTTGATTTAATTCGCATTGATTTATGTGGTCCAGCTAGAACTAGAAGCTTGCAAGGTGATAGATATTTCATGCTAATTATTGATGATTACTCTAGAATGTGTTGGGTTACTTTTCTCAGAGAGAAATCAGAAGCACTTGGAAAGTTCAAACTATTCAAAGCAATGGTTGAAAATGAAACCGGTAAGAAAATCAAATGTTTAAGATCAGATCAAGAAGGAGAATTCACATCTAAGGACTTTAATACATTCTATGAAGTGAATGGAATCAGAAGATAGTTATCAGCACCTCGAACACCACAGTAGAATGGAGTTGTTGAAAAGAAAAATAGAACTATCTTGGATGCAGCTAGAAGTATGTTATCAGAAGCAAATCTACCACATGTATATTGGAGAGAGGCAATTAGCATTGTTGTCTATACATTCAACAAAGTTCACATCAAAGGTGAAACTGGTAAGACCCCTCATGAACTATGGTTTGGTAACACTCCTACTCTTAAGTATTTCAGAACTTTTGGAAGTAAATGTTATATTAGAAGAGATGAGTATATTAGCAAATTTGATCCTAGAAGTGATGAAGGAATATTTCTTGGTTACTCATCTACGAGCAAGGCATATAGATGTTTTAATAAGAGATTGCAAAAAATTGTTGAAAGTACAAATGTAAAGATCGATGAACAACTTAGAGGAACTTCAAGGTATATAGACTCTGAACCGGCAATAGAAATTGTGACAAATGAACCTATACTGAATCCACCGGTACAGAATGAAGATCCAGTTACCCCAGTATCATCAGAAGATTCCACAGTAATTGAAGAACAACAACAAACTAAGACACCCCGGTATGTAAGATTGAATCATTCTGAAGATCAGATAATTGGAAACAAATTCAAAGGAGTTATGACAAGAGGAAGATTGGCAAATGAAGAGGTATGTCTTATTTCTCAAATTGAACCATCATCTATCAATGAGGCATGTGAAGATAAATTTTCGATTAAAGCTATGGAAGAAGAATTAGGACAAATTGAGAAAAATAATACTTGGACATTAGTTCCCCGGCCTAAAGATAAAAATGTAATTGGAACCAAATGGGTATTTAGAAACAAACTTAATGAAGATGGGAAGTGTAATACCCTAAAAATGGTCATCTAAACCATGGGCCCCTAATCTCGACAACATCACCAAGGTCCTAACCAAAAGGCAATTAAATCAATCTTGAGCACATAATTAATTCTTTAATTATCAAATATCACATGGCAAAATCAATTACCCAATATTAATTAAATATTTATTTAATTAATTGAATCATTCCAAGAATATTCATTTTGATCAATTATCCTATTTTAATTTATTAAATATATTTGCATATTTAATTAATTAATAAATTTGCCATTCAATCATGCAAAAAAGAATTAATTTACTACAAAAAGAAGAATTTATTACAAAACAAAGAGTTGAATTGAAAATTAAATAAAAAGAATTGAATTGAGAGAGAAATCAAACTTGAGATATTATTTCTTTTTTCTAAATTGAGAATTTGAAATCAAAAAAGCAATTAATTGAATTATTAATTATTCTCTTAAATTGGAACTCAAAGCTTTTCAGAAAAAGAAGTCCAGTTGCATTAAAAAGACTCTTTTCTTCATTAAATTGAAGAATTATCTATCTTTATCACAAATGCATGGAATTGATTTATTATTGTTTTCCAATGCAACTTGGACTTCTAATTCAAATGCATTTCAATTGAACTATAATTGGAATCTATCTCAAGGTTAACTCAACCTGATTTCTCAATTGTTTCAATTAATCCTAAATTGAGCTTTTTCATCATCTCTCTGTAATTCTCTATAAATTCAGTCATCAACTCTCATTCCAATTCACCCCAGAGATTTTTGAGAATACGTCATTATTATGCTGATTTTGCTCTGGAGTCATTGATATATTGTGCTTTCTTTTTTAGATTATTTGCATCCATCTTACATCCATTATTGCTTGAAGTGATTTTTTTTGCTTGAATTATTCATCCATTTTTTACATCCATATAGCTTAATATCATATAGATTAAATCCTTCATCTTGGTGTAGTCTAGTCACTGGTATTGCTTATAACAAACCGAGAGCAATCCTATACTCGCATCTTGTAGAAGGCAATGGGTCGCTTTGCTATGTTTTATTTTTATTGATTATTGATTACTAACCATGCATATAATGACTTAATTGAAGTGTTGTGCTTGCAGCTACAGGTTCACTTTTTCACACACACATTTCTGGCTCCCACCGTGGGGCCGAAGACTACTTCTTTTTCGGCCTCCAAGATTGATTTTTTTTTTTTTTTTGGTTATTTTTCAAGTTTTTTGATTTTTCGGTTTTTCATCTGTACATCTCGTATGACAATTCCCACAGGCTTGAATGATAAACTACAGGTGTCACACGAATTTCCATATCCTATCGTACTAGCATATCTTTTGTCGTACAAGCATAACTCCTCTGTCGTACGAGCAGACATCATCAATAATCTTCTTTCATGCTATACTGAATCCTGTCTCGTACGAGTCAAGAATCTGTCATACGATTCTATATTTTCTAGTAAAAAGGCAAATTTCATGATTTTATCATTTTTGGATTATTCTGACGACTGACCCTAACTATTTATCTATTTGTCTTAGAATTTTTCAAAGCCTAACTAGTTTTTGCAGAACGCTTGTCGAAGAATATGCTTGTCGCACAAAGACAATATGACTATTGATTCGTTGTCTTTGCAGGTTGCCTAAGGAGAATCGACTAAACATCGTTTATTCTTTAAAATTCATTTTTAGGCACCTAACTTGCTATCTAGTTAATGAACAAAATCTGTCTTTCGTGTTTTAGAAAAAATTGAGAGATAGGAGAGAATGCTCTTGTCTTCTTTTAGACAATTAGAAATCCAGACCCTTGAAGTGCTTTCTTAAGATTGATTGCAACATCTTTAGCAGGCCTGCCCTCCTGAAGAACTAATAACTCTATAGCCTTTAGGGCCGGTGAGAGGGGAACGACCTAAGTGGGAATGGCTAGACACCAAGTACTCCAACCCACTATAAAGTAAACATGATTTGATGAAAATCAAGTCAACAACAGTGCTCGGGAATAGCTCTCCTTTGTATCTTTGGGTATATTAAACCTTGGTTTTCAAGGCTGGGAGACCTCTTAATTGAGTTTATACCTCAACGCACTGAACAAACCCCTTACTAAATCCAATTAAAATTAGAAGCTACCCGGTTCACCTCCGAAAGGGAGATAATATTTGTGCAAGAGAGATAGTAACTCTCCCAAGATACTTGTCATTTCATGCCCCCATTAGCATTTGGAGTCAGATAATACGGTGTTGAGAATCCATTGCATGAGACTCAATGGCTGTATTCTGATTAGCTATTGGGTGTGTACCTGAGTCTACAAGCAAAGGTTTTCTTGCCTCACCAAATTCCTTAGGGTTTGCATGTTGTGATTGGAGTTGCTATACATACTACCTATTTTCTATGTTTTCATCCCTAAAACAAAAATTGGAATACCAAAAATTGGAGAAGACAAGAAACAAACTCAGTGAGTCAAAACTTTGCCCATGTCAGAAACTAGTCCATCCTAAGTCGAAACTCTGTCTGTGTCAGAAACTAGTCCATCCTAAGTCGAAACTATGTCCATGTCAGAAACTAGTATATCCTAGTTAAAAATTAGTCCATCTCAGAATTTGTCATACTCAGTAGTCAGAAAACTCAAAATTTTAGTCTCTGCTCTATGAAAAGTTATATGAGTCTGCTAAATTATCATGTTGCACCAGTCCTGTGTCGTATGAATCTACTCAATTGTCATCCTATAGTAGATTCTTTGTCATACGAGTCTAAATCATTCATCATCTTGCACTGTATCCTATCTCGTACGAGGAAGAATCGACCTTAGTCTTTTGTCATCCTGCACATGCCCATCAGTTTTACGGTACAAGGTAGCAACTCGTACGAAATAGAACTATTGTCATCTTGTAACTGCTAAATTATCATCTGGTTCAGAAAACCCAGTCGTACGAGTCTCTGGTTTTCTCAGACAGAACAGTCAAACTTGCCAAAAACATAGTCTACCACGAACATAATACTAGTTATCAAAATTTCTTGAGCAGAAAACAGATCAAGATAGTGTACCTCTGCCATTTTTTGTTGCACGATTTGGTCGATCACCCTTTAGTTAGTTCAATCAAACAACCTATCAAACTCAAGTCACTTAGATAACGTCTTACATAGGATATATCATTCCTGAATCAAACTGAATCTTAGTTACTATTTTAGAATCAACCCAGGTAAACATCTTATACAGGATAGATCATTCCTGAAATTAGACTAAATCTTAGTTGTTTCTCCTAAACAATACTTTAACTGAACAAACTAGTACTAAAATTGATCTTGACCTCTGCCTCAAAAACAAGCTTTGGATCACACTACTCCGTAAAGATGCCTATACAAACCAGGAGTTCCCATAAGAAAGAAGCCAAACACAAGGAACCAGTCTTCACATACCAACATAATCCATTTTATCAGGAAGACCCACTCACTGACATGCCTTCATCATCAGGAATACCAATTTTTGAAGAACCTCGACCTCCTCCTGTATATGAGACGGTATATGGCAGCAAAAATGAGGACAATACTAATGTTCACAAGAGTGATGATTCCTCCTCTAGTGACGTTGATCAAGATGCTGAACCTTTTGAAAAAGAAATTCTTGACTTGCAAAAGGACAAAGACTTTAGAAAAGTGATGAATGCTATCCTAGCTAGAGAGAAGGAAGACTATATCTTAAGATTAGCAAGACAAGGTGCCAAACTTCCTATTGGATATGATGTTCAGACACTTGTCACCAAAAAGGAAGATTCACCTATCCTTGCAGTACACAAACAACTACTAGCTTTGAAAACAAAGATCATGAAATTGAAGAATAAGGATAAATCCCCGAAGCAATATTCCCTGGAGACAATATTCCCATTTCCTTTTGACAAGAATCTATACATGCGTTTGTTTCCTTCAGGAATTGAAATCCCAAAATTTGACAAATATGACGGTATCTTAGATCCCCAAGATCATGTCAGAGAGTTTTGTGCTACCTGTATGGAATTCATGCACGATCACACCTATCTCATGTGTCTTTTCTCTAGGAGTTTGGGAGGACAAGCCATGGAATGGTTCTCAAGTCTACCTCAAGGAATAAAATCATTTGAAGAACTAGTCCAACTATTCTTATAACAATACTCATACAACATTCGACATCTTGTGACTATGATCGATCTTTGCAATACTAAACAGAAGACGGGAGAACCTTTTCTCACTTTTCTCCAGCGTTGGAGAAGGATGTTCTCTAGGTATCCACGACCTATCCCAGACTCTAAGAAAATGGATATATTTGTCAATAACTTGGTCCCAGAACTGAAATATAGTATCCAAATGCAAGTACACCCATCATTTAATAGGATGGTAGATAATGCCATTCGAATGGAAGATGTGCTCATCAAAAAAGGGGATATTTCACCTTGGAAGGAAACACAACCAGGATCTAGCTCTAAAGAGAAGAGCAAGTATTGGAAATTTGGCAAGGACAACAACAAGAATGTTGTTAATGATAGAGTAGTAGATACTGTTAAAACCACCTCACAGCCCACAATATTCAACTTAGCTAGTGGTACACAAACACTCAAAGCTACTGGAACTACAACAGAGAATACTCCTAAGAAAAAAGTATGGTTCAAAGAGAAACCTTGGCTCTCTAAACCTAAGCATGATTTCACTCCTCTCGAAGAATCATATGAATCCTCTTTCAAGACTCTATTGGCAAACAACCTGATAACGCTACCAGATAACTCCAGACCATAAGATTCAGAAGTCAAACCAAGATGGTGGAGAGAAAATGAATATTGTGACTTTCATCAAAATAAGGGTCATAACATAAACAATTGCCTGAAACTAAAACATAAGATTCAAGATCTCATAGACATTGGTAAAATCATTGTTGGAAATCACCCGACCAATGCTAATCACAAAGCATTCAAAGATCCTTTACCTATTTACGAACAAGGTGATTCATCAAAAACCAAAGGAGGTGCTAAAGTCAACTATACTTATGCCAGCTAGGGCAACATTATTAACATGCTTGAACCTTCACACTTGGAATATTGCAATGTGATTATAGTTCATGATAAACCAAATGAATCATGATATGCAAGAGCTCTGACCCGATCTCAAAAGAAAGTCACTCTACAAGGGGCTAGTTCTTCCACTCCGGCTCAAGAAACATCAAACCCAACAGCCTTACCAAACAAACAAAAGGAATCAACCTTGGACAAATTTAAAAGGTTAACTTTGTCATCATGCTTTGGATACAACGTAGTTGAATAGTTAAAAAGGACAAATGCTCAAATTTCAATCTTTGAATTGTTACAACTCTCATCTACTCACAAGGAAATCCTAGACAAAGCATTGCTCACTACCAACGTTCCAAAAGATTTAGACATTGATCGGTTTCAGTCTATGGTGGGTCATCTAACTTCACCTCACTATTTGACCTTCTTTGAAGAAGATGATAATTCATTAAAACATCCACATAACTAGCCATTGCATATTGAGGCCATGATCCACAAACATAGAGTCAAACGTGTTTTGATAGATGGGGGCGCGGTGTTGAATATCTGTACTTACCATCTACTTACACAACTAGGATTCTTCGAAAATGTCATTGATCCAGGCAAGAAAATAACAATTAAAGCCTATGATGAGGAAGAGAGGACCTCCAAAGGTCTGGTATCATTACCAATCAGAGTAGGACCAGTAGAGAGAGATGTCCTTTTCTAGGTTCTTGATATTCCATTGTCATACAATAATTTACTGGGTAGGCCGTGGATTCATGAAATGAAGGTAGTACCATCAAGATATCACCAATGCTTAAAGTTTCCTTATAACGGAGCTGAAGTTAGTATTCCTGTTGATACAAATGTCCTCTGTAATGCATTGACAAAAGGTGTAGATACTTTTGTGCCTCATAATAGGGCAGCCTCTCCAAATGAAGATCCAGAAACATTGATGAAAGACTTAGAAAAGAGACTAAAGATTATAGATACCGGCATGGATGGCTACAAGATAGAACCGGTGCTATCATTAGTTTCTCTCCCTCCATCGCCAAAACAGTTGGGCAAACCATCAGAGGCTATGAGAACACAAACTTCACCTCTGAATACCATATATGATGGTCTCTTTGTATAGTATTCTACCTCCTTGGCTGATGAAATAGAAGAAGATGTTGAGCTTAACTGGCTCTTTAAGGAGGACAGTCAAAATGAGGAGGTACGACACTGTGAGATTTCCTCAAAACAATATGGTCCTGGCTATAAAATGATGCAATGTATGGGATACTCAGGTACTGGTCCTCTAGGTAAACAAAAGGAAGGTATTACTGAACCAATTCAGCTACAAACCAAATCCACAAATGATAAGGTTGGACTAGGATATAATCTGAAAAAGATATTAGACCAAAAAAATGTTTCTAAGTCTAAGTGTTTGGAAAAGATATCGCCTTTAACATTACATGAAGCAGACACTCAACAAACAAAAGTAGACTGTAGAAAAGAGAAAGAGGAATTAGCAGTCAAGAAGTAAGAAATGGTCAGTGCTCAGGCTTTGATGGTATCAGCTATGATAATACAAGAAGTTGAGGTTCCTGAGGATATAAGAGATGAAGTGGTGAGAATTATAGAATTGTTTGCACCATTAAAAGTTCCAATCACATATACTAGTAGGCAAAAAGTAGATGATTCAGAGACTGATTCAAAAGAGTATGAATGGTGTCCTGACTATCTTTCATACACATCCACTACAGAAACTCCAAAAGAATCTAGTGGTTTCATAGATGATACTCAAGAGCTGATGCACATAAAACTAGAGAGGGAAATACAAGAAATTAGACAAAAGAGGCAAGCAAATTATGAACAAGGACTAAAAGAAGGAAGAATACCAGAAAGCTTCTCATCTATGTATCCTTATTCTAAAATAGAACAAATCAGTTATAGCACTACACAGGAAGAGTTAGAAGCTGTAGAACAAGAACTAGTTATCAGTCCAGAAGAAGCTGAATGTAGTAGATGACAACAAATTATAGAAACAATGAGATCATGTCAACAAGTGTGTCAGATACAAATGACAAATGAACCACAACATAAAGGAACTTGTAGCATTAAAGATGTTGGCATTGATACCATACATATGCTTACTAAATCACCTGAACGAGGCTTGGAAACCTTATCTGATGACTTTGATGACTCTGATGATAGTCCTATTCATGATGATATCCACTCAGCCTCAAAATTAGAATCATCAGATGCAGACAATGAAAAGTTGCCTACTAGTCTTATTGTTGTTAAACCACAATATAAAGTCTAGTTCAGCGTAGTAAACAACATTACAAGTATGTCTATTGGATTAGATTGATTAAATATTAACATGAAATCTAATAATCACAATCTGACTTTTCCCGGTCTTGAGACACTTATGCAAGGTATACTTCTAGAACTCGATTTTTTGATCCACAGCTATGATAACAATACCATGAATGCTCTTGAACCTATCAAAAATTTATCCTTAGTACATCCTGAATTGATTGACTGTACTTTACAGAACCAACCCATGAATATACCTACTTTCGCCAATGACTATACATTATCCTATTATCTCAATGCAGTCGAACCTATAGACTCTTCCACTAGTGAACAGAGTGAAAATATGACTGAAGCAGATGTCAAGTATCTTAGTCGCAAAAATAAGCAAAATAAAAATAAAAGATTTGATGGCAAAAACCACATTTTGGTGGTGTCAGAATCTAAAAAGGAGAAAATAAAGGATGTACCTAAAGGTGAAAACCTCTCTGAGATGCCTAAAGGTGAGATATTTGATATACTGCCAAGTCATTTTCAGGAAAGGTCCTCCATATTGATCGAGCCAACTCAACCAGTGAACATTGGGAGTCAAGAGACACCACATATCATTCATGTAGCTCAATCACTATGAGCAGAAGAATTGAAAGAGTTCATCTAGCTATTCTTAGAAAAGAAAATAAACTTTGCATGGACGTACTCTGATATGTCAGGCTTGGATCCTGACCTCATTATGCACCATCTTTCAATCACATCGGGAGTAAAACCAGTTAAGTAGAAAATCTGTAAGATGCACCTACATGTAGCATTACTGGTCAAGGCTGAACTAGAAAAACTACTCAAAGCTGGATTCATTAGAGCTATAGATTATGCCGAATGGATTTCAACATAGTACTTGTATCAAAGGCAGACAAATCTATCAGAGTTTGCACTGACTTCAGAGATCTTAACAAAGCATGTCCGAAGGATGATTTTCCATTACCAAATATTGATATGATAGTTGACATGACCGTGGGGTATGAAATGTACTCACTAATGGATGGATTCTCTAGATACAATCAAATCAAAATAGCTCATGGAGATCAAGAAAAGATGGCTTTCACCTATGCATGGGGAACCTTTTGCTGGAATGTCATGCCATTTGGGCTAAAAAATGCAAGAGCAACCTATCAAAGAGAAGTCACTACAATTTTTCATGATATGATGCACAAGAATATGGAAGACTACGTTGATGATACTTTAGTGAAAACTATGAAAAGATCAACACATATTTAAGAGTTAGGTCCTATCCTCAACAAAATGGAAAAGTTCAAACTCTGGTTAAATCCAAAGAAGTGTGCATTCGGAGTGACATCTGGTAAGCTACTTGGATACATTATTTCAAAAAAAAGAATCGAAGTTGATCCTGAGAAAGTCCAAGCCATAATGGAAATGCCGCCTCCAAAGAATATTAGTCAAATGAGAAGTCTACAAGGATGTCTCTAGTCTATCAGAAGGTTCATTTCTCAGCTAGTAGACAAGGTTCAACCTTTCACGAAGGTACTAAGGAAAGGCGTATTATACAATTGGGATCAAGAATGTGAGCAACATCTTCAGCAAATCAAAGAGTATCTGTCAAATCCACCGATATTGATGCTAGCTATTCAGGGTAAACCACTAATCTTATATATATTAGCAACTGATTCATCACTAGGGGCACTTCTGGCGCAATAGGATGACAACAAAAAGGAAAGAGCTATCTGTTACATCAGTAGGACATTGGTGTCTTATGAAATGAATTATACTATAATAGAAAAAGCATGCTTAGCATTGGTCTTTGCATCACAAAAACTAAGACACTACATGCTACCACATTCAATCAAGTTGGTGGCTACAATTGATCCACTCAAGTATCTTCTTAATAAAGTGACACTCACAGGAAGATTGGCAAAATGGGTCATGATTGTTACAGAATTTGACATTGAATATGTGGAATGTAAAGCCATAAAAGGATAGGTAATTGCTAATCAACTTGCTGAACCTCCACTTGAGGATACTCAACCGCTACACATCGAGTTCCCAGAAGAATCAATAATGCATCTTACTCAACAACCTTGGAAGATGTTCTTTGATGGGTCCTTTACTCAAAATGGTTCAGGTGCTGGCATATTATTCATTACTCCTCAAAAGTACTCCATCCCAAAATCTTACAAGATTTTATTTCCCTGCACAAACAATATTGCATAATATGAAGCCTTGGTAAATGGGATAAAGCTAGCCGTTGAATGGAAGGTTATTGAATTACATATTTATGGAGATTCTCAGCTAGTCGTCAATCAAATCAATGATACATATCACACTCGAGATGAGAAGTTGATGCCTTACAAGAGAATGGTGGACGATCTCAAGAAGTACTTTGCTTTTGTGTCATTCCAGTAGATCCCAAGGTCTGCTAACAGAGCAGCAAACGCTATGGCCACTCTGGCATCCATACTTGAGTTACAAGAGTTCAATGCTTGCTTTGAATTCCTGGTGGAAGAGTTACGTTACCCAGCTTATGATTCCCCTGAAACCCAAATAGTCTGTTCTATTATTGGACACGACTCATCCAAATATAGCCACATCTACTCCTATCTACGTGACCAAGTTATTCCTAAAAATCTTACCTGAAATGAGAAAAGAAACTTAACTCAAAATGCTTCGCGGTATGTTATCATAGATAACTATTTATTTAGACGAGTTTTGGATGGTACATTGCTTAGATGTCTAGAAACTGAAGAGTCTAAACGTGCATTATCAGAAGTTCATGAAGGTATTTGTGGATCTCATTCAAATGGTTTTACTTTAGCTCAGAAACTATTACAGGTTGGCTACTACTGGCTAGATATGGAAAAAGATGCCATAAAATTTGCTTGGACTTGTGAGAAATGTCAGCTTCATGGAAATCTCATACACACCCCGGCAAGGGATCTCATACCATTCATTACACACTGGCCTTTTCAGCAATGGGCCTTTGATCTCATTGGTCAGATATATCCTACATCATCCAACAAACATAAATTCATCATAACAGCCACTGAGTATTTCACCAAGTGGGTAGAGGTGGTTCCGCTCATCAAAGCAACTAGTAAACAAGTTGCCTTATTCATCCTAAACTATATAATTTGCAGGTATGGGATACCTTCGTCCATCATGACTGATAATGGAGGACAGTTCAAGAATAAAGACCTGGATGAACTTTGTGAGAAATTCAAAATAAAGCAACACTAGTCATCAGTATATTACCCTCAAGGTAATGGACAAGCCGAGGCATCTAATAAGAACCTATTAACTATCTTGCATAGAACAGTGAACAAATCTAGGAAGGATTGGCATCCGCAACTCAATCCTACACTATGGGCTTACAGAACAAGTATCAAAACACCTACTTGGGCTACACCTTTCTCTTTGGTGTATGGGTCTGAAGCAGTATTACTTATTGAAGTAGAAATACCATCTCTAAGAGTTTCATTGCAAGGTCTTGTTACTGATGAAGATGTCATGCCCAAACTTTTGGGCACAAACAGAATAATTTCTTTTTTAAATACTTAACCTAGTACGACTAACTTATTTAAAATAATGCAAGTCTAGTTTAGTCTTAACTATGTTTAGAGTAAATCAAACAACTAAATCAATTACGCGATAAATAATCTAAGTTGAAAGCGGGATAATAATTCTCCATGAGAATTATTATTATCTCACCAATTAATAATTAAACACATTTAACAAAAATCTCTAATTAATTGATAAGGGTTATAATGACCCTCCTAAAGTCCTTTAATTGCCTAGGGTCTAAATTAATTTTCCCTAGCTCTTAGATTAAATAAACCTATTAGATAAAATTTCCATAAATTAAAATACCTTATAATTTAAAATTTAAAGAGGGGGCCAACTTGACCCTACATATGTCATTTAATTTCCTAAAGATTTATCCTCCCAAGGAGTTTTTAAAACATCTTATTAGAATGCTTCTTCATACATAAAATAATTGAAAATGAATTAATTAATTTTACCATTAGCTACCATTTTTTTTTTTTTGTGTGTGTGCAGGTGTGGGGAAGTAGCGGCCATGGGAGGTAGCACTTATTATTTTATTTCCATGGCGGGGGTTTGGAGCTTCGCGCAGGGCTAAGCTGAGTGGTCCACGGAGGAGGAAGGAGGGGAGCGGAGGGAGGTGACGACAGGCAAGGTTTCCCCCAAGCGTCACTGTGTTTATCCATAGTGCGGCCGAGCATCGTCCATTGTGGGTAAACACAGTGGACGACACCGAGTCTCCCACTGTGGGTTTGTGTGTGTGTGTGCAGGTGTGGGGAAGTGGCAGCCATGGGAGGCGACACTTATTATTTTATTGCCATGGCAGGGGTTTGGAGCTTCACGCAGGGCCGAGTCGAGCGGTCCGTGGAGGAGGAAGGAGGGGAGCAGAGGGAGGTGACAGCAGGCGGGGTTTCCCCTGGGCGTCACTGTGTTTATCCACAGTGTGGCCGAGCGCCGTCCACTGTGGGTAAACATAGTGGCGGCCGGGAGCCACCACCACTGTGGTTGCCCACAGTGGGGGACTCAGTGCTGTCCACTGTGGTTGCCCACAGTGGGGGACTCGATGCTGTCCACTGTGGTTGCCCACAGTGGCAGCGCCAAGCTGTCCACTGTGGGTAGCCACAATGGCGGCATGGGTCATGCCGTCCTCTGTGCACAACACAGGGGTTTGGCTCTCTCCACAACCCGTGTGGTGAAGTTTTTTTGCATTTACTTTAAAAATTAAAAAAAAAACATTTAACATTTGTGTGTATATATATATATATGTATATTTGTATATATATATATATTTGTATATATATATATATATTTGTATATATATATATTTGTATATATATATATTTGTATATATATATATATCACTGTTTTATTTTATTTTATTTATATAAGGCTTTTCCAACATGAATAGTTATATGTTTAAATTTATGTATATATGTTATATATTTATACATACATTTAAACATATAACTATTCATGCTGGAAAAGCCTTATATAAATAAAATAAAATAAAACAGTGATATATATATATATACAAATGTTAAATTTTTTTTTTTCAAAAAAAGTAAATGCAAAAAAAACTTCACCACACGGGTTGTGGAGAGAGCCGAACCCCTGTGTTGTGCATAGAGGACGGCGCGGCCCGTGCCGTCACTGTGGCTACCCATAGTGGACGGCCCGGTGCCACCACTATGGGCAACCACAGTGGACAACACCAAGTCCCCCACTATGGGCAACCACAGTGATGGTGGCTCCCGACCGCCATTGTGTTTACCCACAGTGGATGGCGCTCGGCCACACTGTGGATAAACACAGTGACGCCCAAGGGAAACCCCGCCCGCCATCACCTCCCTCTGCTCCCCTCCTTCCTCCTCCGTGGACCACTCGGCTTGGTCCTGTGCGAAGCTCTATGTGTGTGTGTGTGTGTGTGTGTGTGCATGTCAATAACACTCATAGCCAAACTTTAAGTTTCATTTCTGGTAAATTTATTTTGTTTTACATGCAAAAATTAACATGATCATTTACAGCATGATGATAGTGGAATAATATATATGTGTGTGTGTGTGTGTGTGTGTGTGTGTGTGTGTGTGTGTTTTCTAAAAGGCAAGAAAGAAAAGTAATTTCTATTCTTCAACTAACATTTTAAATGCATATAAAACAACAACTTAAATGTAATCCTTTCTGGTATAACAATAAAACTAAATCTAGGTGCTAACCCCTTTTTTTTTCTTTAAAATAGGCTACTACTATAAGATTTATTTTCTGCATTTAATGAAAGAACAAATAATAGACTTAATTTATTTGCAGCAGCATAAATAAAGCTAGAATCTAATGTGAGACTATTTCCATTTTGCTTAAGGGATAAAATGAACTTTTATTTGCTGAATAAACATAAATGAACACATAATATTTTCAACAGCAATAGGAATTTAACCCCAAATATAGACATGTTTCTTTTTTTTTGTAAAACTAACCAATATGAAGAAATACATTTCTTTAAGCATATTAAAATGCAAAAGTAAATATTATTACAAATGGGTTTGAAAACCCAACTAGAATTCTCCTTTCCATAGGACTATGAATAAAATATATACATACTTTTCTTTGCTTTTAGAAAATAAATACAACAATGGCTTCTTTTTTTTTTGCTACAAAATAAATACATTTTTCATTGAAACTTTTCTGCAACTCAAAACAGCAACAAAACTCTTCATCTTTTCTTTCCCATCCCATGCAACCTGCAATAAAATACAACTTGACCATGGAGTGCTCACCTCCCAGCCTAGGCTTACTAGAAGCCACCCCCAAGCTTGGAGAACCAAGCACTAGACGGGTCACAAACAAACAAACAAACACAACAAACAAAGGGCAAACACTCAACATGCATTTTCCCATCCCAAGCTACACTCTCACCACAACTTGTGATGATCTTTCCACGGGTGGAAGTGGACCAAATACCATTGGGGAGACTACAAGCATAATACAACTCAAGCCACCTCATGGCAAAACAAAATACAACAAATTCATCTCCACACCCTTATGCCCCCCCAAAGGCATAAAAGCCATATTTTCTCCCCTTATGACCCCCACATGCATACACAAGGCCATGCAGCAAGGGTCACAAAGGACACCCTTGAGATCACTCTCCATAAGGAGAGCCTCTCACCCAAAGCTGTCATACTCCTTCCACCCCAAGACCATCCTACTCTCCCAAGAGTAGGAGGCCTTGGACACTCCCAAAACAAGAACACATAAACAAAGAACAAGGAAAGGAAAATTTACACTTTTCTCCTACAAAACAATTTACATATACACATCTCCTCATACAAGTATTTCTTTCTTTCAAAACAACATAAACAACATAACTAAAAGGAAGTAAAACCAACCTTAATCTGCCAATAGGTATGATAGACTTAGTTGGGGATGAGCAGCCCAAATCCACACAAACTCTTCACCAACACTTCACCAAGAATTCTATCCTACAACTATTTTCAAAAATTGCATAATCTCCAACAATGGAGAGTGGGTGATTACTCACTAAGTCCCTAATCCTTGCCTAAGAGGGCTTCTCTCACACTTCCCAACCCCTTGGGTAAGGTGAGAGTTCCCATTGGTTGCTCTTCCCAACCTCTTACATGTTGCTAAAACTGGAAAGGGAAAAGGTGAGAGGATGGGGAAGAGAGTTTGACATCAAAAGGGAAGGTTGTCTATCCTAGGAGGAACCTTCTAAGTTGAATTTTCGCTCACCTTGGGAAAACCACTTTTTGAGGTGACTAACCAGTCACATGGGAGTAGTCACATGTTTAAAAATACCCCTAACCCATAGGTATACCCTTTGGACCTTTGGAAAAGCCCTAAAACTGACCCTAGGAGTCCATTTGACCCCTTAGAAACCCAACTGAAGTTAACCTACGGGTCAAACCTGAGTTGACCACTCCCAAGACTCCCTACCCAAGGCAAATTTGGGACCACACTCATATGTTTGAATGGCTTTGGTAGAAACAAAACTCCCCCCAAGAGACAAGTCAAAATCAATGACACTAATCAGCACATGTGTCAAGTGACACAATAAAATTCAATATAAAAATCACACATGGAATTTGTCTCTTGTAGGTTTACACAATTAAATAAAATCAAATTAACACACATGCATCATTTACTTTCACAAATAAAATACAATAGAAATGGGGTGTTGTCTCTCCAAATAGACAACCCCTGGCTTAACAAACGTACATTGGTCTAGGTTTGGTTCTCCATATTATTTCCATGGTCACTTGGATAATTGTCCTGCACATCTCAATTAACACATTAGTAATTCCAAATAATCACAAATATATATAATTAAACACATGAATTCCATTACACATCAAACACTCATACATTTGACAATAACAATTCAATATCTCATACATTCAAATTTGATTCCACATAAGCAATTATCATAATCCTCAAAATTGAACCATTCATATAATAAGCATCCTATTTCTATCATCAGAATGAAGTCCTAAAAATCCAATATTGCCATACATCATTTCAAAATTATTCTATTCTAGCAACATATAAAGTTTCATAATCATAATGCATAAAATGAAGCATCAATATACGTCAATGTGATCCAAATCATGGAATCATATAAGTTCTAAATCCATAATGCATAAAATAAAGCATCCATAATAGCCTCAATATGAAAATACCAGAAAATGTCAGGATGAGTCGGGGTAGGGCCTCATAGAAGATCACAGAATATCTAGATTGCAAGAACTTGAATTGCTGGATGAACGTCGGCAAGTGGCGTTTGATCATCCCATAGTGTACCAAAAGAGAATGTCCAGAAGATATAACAAGAAGGTTAGACAAAGAGAATTTTAGGTTGGAGACCTAGTACTAAGAGAAAATCAAAAATATCAACAATTTCGAGACAACAAAGGGAAGTTTGAACCCAATTGGCTGGGTCCCTATATCGTTACTGCGGTCTTTGGCTCTGGTGCATATCAGCTCTCAACATTAGAAGGAGAATAGCTCCAAGAACTGATTAACACCATCCACCTAAAAAGATTCTTTACTTAGCATTCTCTGCTCTAGCAAACTGTACAACTAAAAAAGTCCTGAAAAAAATCCTAAAAATTGGAAAAGTCTTGAAAAAAAAAAAAGCAAAAAAAAAAAAATGTAAAAAAGAAAATGCCTTGGTGAAAACCTGGTAAACAGGCACCTTGGTAAAAAAAATGATTCTCTACCAAGCAGGTGAAAACCTGGTAAACAGGCGCCTCTTGTACTCAAGTGCTCCATCTATCAATGCAACGTTGGCATTTCCCGCTTTCATGCATCTTTGCTTTCTCTTGTACATATTTTGTAGTCACTTTTGTGACACCCTGGTTTGTTGGAACCCACATGAATTGAAACTGATCAATGCCCTAGTCTTAGGAAAATTGACAGAGCACATCCTATGTCCTAAGCAGTATCAAACAAGTCATTTTCCCATTAGTGAAAACCGGTCATCCACTCCAAGTCAGTCATCTATCTCCTGACTACTACAGAGTTTTTATCACTGAGTTAACAAGCAAAACAACATAATGGAAAACAATCACTAAACAGTTTGAGCTATGCATGAAAATTTTCTTTGTATGTTGTCTTTTATATTGGTTTTCGATTATTATCCCGCTGAGTAACTCGAGGAAGTCTGTATTGACTAAGAGGTGCAAGGTTTGGGGGCATAATATTTTCTTTGTTTTCTGGTTGTAGAAATGATCCCGATGGTCTGAAAACATATAAATTAGCTGGGTGTCTGTGATAAGAGCCTTCACATTAAGGTGAAATCGCCTCACATACCTCAACTCCGCTTATTTGTATGCTACAGGGAGGTCCATATCATTTCTTTGTTTGTTTTGAGGGAATTTCTTTATGATGCAATTCAAGTCCCTATGAAATCTGTCCAAGGATATGAATGAAAAAAGGGTCATTGCGGACAAGATAATACATATTGCACATTGAAAAAGAAAGGAACTCTAACCTGCCTGTTGTGTTTGTTATGCTCAATGATGAATCTTAAGCATTTTAAATCCAGTGACTAGGTTTAGGTTGCATTTCGCATATCATTTTGCATTTTGTGACTTTAGAGTGATTTTGGTGTAATAATAATGATCTCTTCATTTGTTGAATTAGAGCTAGAAGCTTCACCATTTCTTCACTAAGTGGTCTCCTCTTCACCATTTCTTTGATCGAGTACTTGTGTTTTGAGATGTTAGCTGCATACATAAACATCTTATATAGATTCATTCATTTCATTATTACTCATTTGCATTCATTTATTTGCATATGAAAAGAAACAAAAACATAGACATCCATAATCATTTGCAATACATACATTCATGCTGAAAAAGAAATGCATACATATAGAATAAAGCATATAGAAACATCTCATAACCAATTGACACAAGTACAATGAAGTCAAATCGAATCTCGTATATATATATCATCTCAAGTCTAAGAGTACAAAATGATGTCCAATGACATGTACAAACTCCCATCGGAGAAAGAATCGTATAGGCTACAAAAATATGGGTGTGTCTACAAAAAAATATCTGAGCTACAAATGAAAAATCTAGCTAGCACCCTCTCCCTCATCGCCTGGTGGAGGAGGAGGAGCCTGATGCCTGGGATCCTGTCAAGGTGCTCATGCTCTCTCTGATCGGGCCATATACTACGAATAAGGTTGCACCTGTTGTGCAACAGGAACTACAACACTATACGCTGCTACGTAATAAGATGCCCTACTGCTTTGGAGAAGGACCTCCTATCGTAGAGACTCTATCTCTGCTCTCAACTCTACTCTCAAAGCCGCAATCTGGCGATCATGCTTAGTCCTCACCTTGGCCAGCTGTCGGTCTCGCTCCACCATCTGAGTCTACGCCACTATCAACTGTGATTGTAGCTCTACAAGATGAGCTCTCATTGACCTACCAACATCCTATCCATGCTCTCTCGTAGGTCCCCCATCTCCACCCCCATCTCCACCGCCACCACCACCTCCACTCTGCTCCTCTCTCCATTGTCATACCTGTCTAGGAGTTGCTCTCTCCTCCTCCACCTCACCCACTCCCCCTAGGGATCCACCCTCACTCCTCTGCTACCTACCCTGAGCTGGTACCCTACTACTGCTAACACCCAGATCACCACTACCTTGTCGCGGAACCTCGGCTCTCTGTGCCTGACCCTACCTCTAACCCTGTCTCTGGCCCTGTCCCCATGCTGGTGTGGGGGCATCCTCCTCAACATCCTCAATCTGAGGAGCCTGCTCACCTGGGTCTGTAAACCATGGGAAAGGATCCTGCTGAAAATAATCTCTATACTGGGGCAATACCCCCGCATCTGCTATATCATCCAAGTAATCCTGTCTCAGTCGGTGTAAACCTGTCAGCTCCTGCATCGCTAAAGCATAGGATAGCCTAGGTGACCATCCCTGTCTCTCCTCATCAGCATAACGAGCATATGCTGTATACTCCTATGAGTTCCCATGAGGCCGACCGTACTGCCTCATCACTCGTGAAACAATGAATTGCTCCACAACAGTCTGTGATCTCCCAATCAATGGGCGTGTAACAAAAAGGTCCCTACGAACCACCTGCCAGTCATCCCATGACTCCAATCCTCTATATGGTCTCCATACGACAACTATCAGATCATCGAGCTGTTGTCTCTAGAAGTTTGTCTTGCCCAGATGGGGCTGCGTAATATATCCAGCATACCTGTAAATGATCGGCTACCCTGGCTCTCTGCTATCATCAACTATTGGCCGACAAATGGGAAGGTGCTCCTAAGCCCACACCTGTAAAATGTACACCCCGACAGCCATGCTCTGCCCATCTCTATAAACGATCTCATGCATCTCTCAATACATGTGGGCTAATAAACAAGAGCCCCAACCAAGTCTTTGAGGGGTCTCTATCAACCTCTCTAACATCCATCCCCATCCGCTCTGGAAACCCTACTGCCCTCTGTCCGGTATCAAAAAGAAATCGATGAACCTTGCTAGAACACATGCCAACGAATACTCCTCACTATACCTGCTCATCAATATATCCCAACTCATGGAACGAGCCAAGATATCTAGATCCCTGAAAATGTTCCTCAGTGCATGCAGTCCAAGTAACAATGAGGTATCATAATCCACCTTATCCCCGGCAAAAGGGATACAAAGGATCCTGTACACATCCTCAGGAGTAATAGTCAGCTCCCCAACTGGCAAATGAAAGGTGTTATGCTTTGAATGAAATCATTCTACCAACGCTATGAGCATCCCGTGATTCACACGAATATCAAGTAACCTCATCAGATGAGTAAAACCACACATGTCAACATGAGCCTGCTCAACCTCAGACAAATCATGAACTAAAGCCATAGTGGGAGGATATACGCATCTGAAGAGCATAGGAGGTAATCGAACCTGCACAATCCAACAATGAAGCATCAGAAAACATTCCAAATGAGTCTACAAGAGAAGTTAAAAAATCACGCAAATTCAACTAAGTCAAATGCAAAAGCAAAATTTCATGTTTACACTTTCAAAAATGGTCACTGTTTTTCAAACAACAAAACACAGTTAAACAGAATCTCGTACGAGTCAGGAATGGCTCTCGTACGAGAAAACAACCTCAAACGACAAAGTTTTATATAATGCATGACAAAATGGTCTTTTAACTGACCTCTCGTACGACATAAGGGAGGGCTTCGTACAAAAATTCTAATGGGTTTAAATGATAAAATAAAATTTGCCAGTTTCTCGTATGAGACAGGATCTTGACTCGCACGATAAACCGAGACACCCGACCCAAAACCTGTCAAAAACGTGAAAAATAAACAAAAAATTCAAAATTGGAAACATAAAGAGGTTAAAGATCGATCACTTACCGTTGGCTAGTAGTTTCGGGGTCAATTATTTCTTCTCTGGTGCTCGAATCGATGCTGATGAGTAGGGACCACCATTTTTCTTTGTAGAAGGCTTTTTGAATTTTCAAACTTGGAGGGTTAAAATGAATTGAAAATGACACTTTCGTCCTATATATAGCCTAAAACCTAAATTTTCAACTTGCTTTGATGGACACAAAAATTGTACCCTTAGCTAATGTGCCTGCTCTGATTCCATTTTCGGGATTGAAATCAAAAATCGAGATCATCTTGCTAGTCAATTTCACAATTTGGACCACTTAGCGCTCTTTTCATCAAATGCTCATTCTGTCTTCAAGTTGCGCTCAATTTATCAACAATCAACGCTGAATATAAATTTCAATTCTACCAGTCAACTTTGTGATCAATTCAATCATTGCCAAATCTTCAATATTCTTCAAAATCAATTTGTGCTCAAATGACTACTCATCGCACAATTGCCTTAATCATGTACCCTCACTATCTTTCAATTTCTCTCCCGAGGGGGCATACTCACGACCTTATGACTTTACATCTCACAAGTTGAGAATTTTTTTTCAAAAGTCGAGCAAAATCTTTTCAATTAAAGAAAATCAATCCTTATCGCTAAGAGGCATCTCAGCTCCATCGCTTCACATCAAGTTGAGATCTCTCGATCATCTGAATCGATCAATTGCTAGGGGCATATCAGTTTCATCACTTCAAATCAAGCTGATATTTGTCTTTTATCTGAATTAATCTCTTAATGTTAATGAGTTTCATCGCTTCAAATCAAACTGATTATTCATTTAAACTCAATCAAAATTTTAAAGAGTATCTTTGATCACACTCAATCTAAGCAGGTGTTTAGTATTCGTTTCTTGATCAAGCTGAACAGTTTATCTTCATCGGGCCTTGATCAATCAAGTTCAAGATCGATTTTTATCATCACTCACTGCATCTAAGATCAATCAAGTTCTAGATCAGTAAAATCTGCTTCTTGATCAATCAAGTTCAAGTTTGGTATCTTTGTTTTCTATCGTTCCTCAGTTCAATCAAGTTTGGGGTCGGTATCGCTTTAATCAGACTTCATTCAGCTTTGTCACTTCAAATCAGGCTAACACCTTTCTTTCATCTAGTTCGTCATCAATCAAGTTCAGAACTGACATCTCCTAGACATCACACATTCTTTGAACCAACGCGCTGCTCACACATTAATTCAAAGAGGGGCAAATGTAATACCCTAAAAATGGTCATCTAAACCATGGGCCCCTAATCTCGACAACATCACCAAGGTCTTAACCAAAAGGCAATTAAATCAATCTTGAGCACATAATTAATTCTTTAATTATCAAATATCACATGGCAAAATCAATTACCCAATATTAATTAAATATTTATTTAATTAATTGAATCATTCCAAGAATATTCATTTTGACCAATTATCCTATTTTAATTTATTAAATATCTTTGCATATTTAATTAATTAATTAATTTGCCATTCAATCATGCAAAAAAGAATTAATTTACTACAAAAAGAAGAATTTATTACAAAACAAAGAGTTGAATTGAAAATTAAATAAAAAGAATTGAATTGAGAGAGAAATCAAACTTGAAATATTATTTCTTTTTTCTAAATTGACAATTTGAAATAAAAAAAGCAATTAATTGAATTATTAATTATTCTCTTAAATTGGAACTCAAAGCTTTTCAGAAAAAGAAGTTCAGTTGCATTAAAAAGACTCTTTTCTTCATTAAATTGAAGAATTATCTATTTTTATCACAAATGCATGGAATTGATTTATTATTGTTTTCCAATGCAACTTGGACTTCTAATTCGAATGCATTTCAATTGAACTATAATTGGAATCTATCTCAAGGTTAACTCAACCTGATTTCTCAATTGTTTCAATTAATCCTAAATTGAGCTTTTTCATCATGTCTTTGTAATTCTCTATAAATTCAGTCATCAGCTCTCATTCCAATTCACCCTAGAGATTTTTGAGAATACGTCATTATTATGTTGATTTTGCTCTGGAGTCATTGATATATTGTGCTTTCTTTTTTAGATTATTTGCATCCATCTTACATCCATTATTGCTTGCATCTATTATTGCTTGAAATGATTTTTTTTGCTTGAATTATTCATCCATTTTTTACATCCATATAGCTTAATATCATATAGATTAAATCCTTCGTCTTGGTGTAGTCTAGTCACTGGTATTGCTTATAACAAACTGAGAGCAATCCTATGCTCACATCTTGTAGAAGGCAATGGGTCACTTTGCTATGGTTTATTTTTATTGATTATTGATTACTAACCATGCATATAATGACTTAATTGAAGTGTTGTGCTTGCAGCTATAGGTTCACTTTTTCACACACACAGTAAGGTTGTCAGAAATAAAGCAAGACTAGTGTGTAAGGGATATTCTCAGAAAGAAGGAGTTGATTACAATGAAACCTTTCCACCGGTAGCTAGAATTGAGGCAGTTAGATTATTTTTGGCTTTTGCAACTCACAAGGACTACAAAGTTTATCAAATGGATATTAAATGTGCATTTTTGAATGGAGATCTTAAAGAAGAAGTATATATTGAACAACCTGATAGATTTTCTTTGACAGATGACAATGATATGGTTTGCAGGTTAAGAAAAGCTCTGTATGGATTGAAACAAGCCCTAAGAGCTTGGTATGCAAGGTTGGATAAGTATCTTTTGAAGATTGGTTTTACTAAAGGAAATGCAGATAGCAATTTATACTACAAAATAACTAATGATGACATCTTGATTATTGAAGTATTTTTTGATGATATAATCTTTGGAGGAGAAGATGAATTAAGTAAGGAATTTTCTATTGAAATGCAGCAAGAATTTGAAATGTCTATGATTGGAGAAATAAAGTTCTTTTTAGGTTTGCAGATTTCTCAGACTGATAAAGGTATATTTTTGAGTCAATCCAAGTACTTGAAATAATTACTAAAGAAATTTGGGATGGAGAACTCTAAACCGATAAGCACACCTATGACTACAAATGACAAATTATCTCAAAGGGATGAATCTACACCTGTTAATCCAACTAGATACAAATCTATGATAGGAGGTTTACTATATTTGACACAAACCAGGCCTGATATTATGAATGTAGTATGTATTGTTTCTAGATTTCAGAGTAATCCTAGGGAAAATCATGAATCGACAGTAAAAAAGATTTTTCGGTACCTACAAGGCACAACAAATCTTGGATTATGGTATCCTAAAGATGAAAATTTTGATCTATTTGCATACACAGATGCAAATTGGGCAGGAGATGTGGATGATAGAAAAAGCACCACTGGAGGAGCATTCTTTCTTGGAAAGAGTTTAGTTTCTTGGTTGAGTAAGAAACAAAGTTGTACATCTTTATCAACAACAGAATCAGAATATGTTGCAGCAGCAACTAACTGTACACAGGTATTATGGCTTAAGCAAATGTTGAAAGACATAAAGGTAAAATGCAAGGAACCCATTACTATATACTATGATAACACTGCAGCAATTGATATATCTAAGAATCCGGTATTACATTCTAAAACAAAACATGTTTCTATCAAACTGAATTTTCTAAGGGAAAAAATTGAAGAAAAGGAGATAAAACTAGTTTATGTGAATACTAAAGAACAGCTTGCAGATATTTTCACAAAACCTTTGCCTAAGGAGACTTTTGAGTATCTCAGAGATCAGCTTGGAGTCATACCACCACCAGTAGAGACTTAGACAGTTGATGATTGTCATCAACCGACAAAATTAAAAAGACAAATCTTTATTCCAGTATTTGATGAGGAAGCTACTTCTTAGGGGGAGTAGTTGGTATTTTGTATGAACTTGACTTTGGCATTTGATGTCAAAGGGGGAGAGATATCTATGGAAAAACACATGTTGCTCCCAAGGGGAGAGATATCTATGGAAAAACACATGTTGCTCCTAGGGGGAGAAATGGAGATTGTTGTTTTTGTATTTGGCATTTCTATTTTGGCACTTTGATGGTTTTTCCATCTTGTGTTGCCATCAATGCCAAAGGGGGAGATTGTTGGTATTTTGGTATGGTTTTGTCATTGATGTCAACACCTACTAAATACATTCACCGGCAAGCAAGTAAACTGTGCAACAGTTACTAGTATATGGTTCACCGGTAGGATATATTGTTCACCGGTACTTGGAATGATATGGGAGACACTTGGTAATGTCGAAGACATCATGTGGACACTTTTTTCTGAAGAATTAATCATTGGTATATTCATATTTACATATTTGCTTTTATCGGCAAATAGGTCCAGGTTATCTAGGGTTACACCAACAGGTTTATCTTTTCCAGATCAGCATGGCACGCTATGGAAATGATTTATTAGTGTTGTAAATGCATCAAGCCAACATGTCCTATCGGTTATTGCATCAGATATTATATTGTATGTAAAATGTTTTTATTGTAATATCTTGTAGAGCCGACCTACTAAAATTGGTCTTCGGGTATGGTATAAATGTAAGATCTTATTTGTAAGATCAAGTGTGGAATGCGAAAAAGAATTGAGTGAAGGTATATGTGAGATCAAGCAGGGATATACACGAAGACATCATTTGAAGGTGAAGTTAGGTTTTTGTATAAGCATATCAGCATTACACCGGTACTGAATCCAGCATATGAAGATGTTATTTTGTGCAGTACATTCTTATTGGATTTAACCATCCAATTGTAGTCAATGTGACTCCCATTTTGTGATTGAGTAGTGAGCTCTAGGCTATTGGCCTTTCTGCATGTGCAAACCCCATTTATGTACACTTACTATCTGTAGTAGTATCATCTGATTGTGGGTAAATTTTCCCACCGTGGTTTTTCCCCTTTCAGGGTTTCCACATACAAATATTGGTGTTATGTGTTGTGGATGACTTTATGTTTATGTTTCATGCATTAATCCTTACCAGTATAGCAATTTACTATTAACATTGTCTACCAACATACTTAACTGGTTTACCAGTATTAAGCATTAGGTTGGTTAATTAGTTTTTGGTTTGAATTTATTAGACAACTGATTCACCCCCCCCTCTCAGTTGTCTCCAGGACCTAACAAGATTTTGTATGACAGAGGAAGATCAAGCACTTGAAAAATAACCTCTCTTTCTACAATTCCCACCCTGATTGGTAAACTCCATACATGAAGCACAAAATTCTCCAACATGGTCTTGAGGATTTGAGGTACCATCATATTTGTCAAATTTTGGGATCTCAACTCGCAAAGGAAATGGAGGCATGAGTAGGTTTTTGTCAAATGGAAATGGGCATATTGTATCTAGAGGGTATTATTTTGAGGATTTATCTGTTGGCATTACATGAACTGGTATGAGGAAATAATGACATTGTATGTTGTCATTGACGTCAATATGTTGCAGAGGTGTGAACTGGCATATGTGAGAACTGGTATAACACTGTGAACCGGCAATTGTGCCGAAGTAAAGCTAACACTGTGAACTGACAATTGTGCCAAAGTGAAGTGGTGTGCTTGTTCAAGGTGAACCGGCATATGGTTATGGGAACCAGCACATGGAAGTGTTGTATGACTACCAATTGGTAGTCTCAACTTTAGGGTTTCTGGTTGAGGTGCCTCAAGCCTGTGTGGCCCAATCGGTGACTTTGTGCGATGAGTTAGCATGACAACAAAGAACAAGATCGTGTTGCCACAAAAGCCCTATGTGCATGAAGGATCATGCATGAAGAAGATCTTGCCTATCTACCTTGGGAATATGAGAAGACTATAAAATGGTGATAATGTGTGATGGGTTATTAGCCACTATGAAAATGACAGAAAATGAATGATGGAGATTAATGCAGCATGCTCAATGGTCAGGATTGAACCGTTTGAATTCCTTAACCTATTAGGTTTAGGGTTTAGGGTTTATGCTACCGACCTAACTATTTTCTATAAGGTTGATGTTGTGACTCTTTCTAGGTTGGTAGGAAAAAGTCGTGTGTGAGTATCCAAGAGAAGGGATACGTGATTCTTGCCAAACCAAAAAGAGAGAAGTGATACCTGCAGAGTGTAAGTGCAGAAGGAAAAGAAGAGCTTAAGTGGATCTGCATTGACATTGAGTGTTGTTACGAGATCATTGTAATACCTGATCTCTAACCACCTCAACAGTTGGAAAATCCCTTAATAGGGTAGCCTTAGCTGGCTTGTTGTAAATCCTTTAACAGGGTAACTCTAAGCTACTAAGTTTGAAGTCCTTAGCTATTGAGTTCTTGAAATCCTCTAACAAGGTAACCTTTAACAGGGTTTAACCCTTAATCAGGTATTGTAGCCATCCCTTAACTAGGTGATCTCTAACAAGATCAGTTCCTAGCAGAACCTATTGTAATGTCTCTAACTAGACAAGGCTTCTAACAGAGCGAGCTTCCAAAGAGTTCAAAAATAGCTTGTGGGTATTCATCCCCACCGTGGTTTTTCCCAGTTGGGTTTCCACATGAAAAATATGTGTGGCATGTGTGATGCTTTTATCTTGTGATGCTTTGCTATTGTTTGACAAGCATTTGACGGTTTTATGTTTTATGCCTGTCAATAAAACATGTTGAACTAGTTGTTTTTTATGATCTGATGATAGATCACATGTTTATGCATAAGGGTGAAATGGTAATGTAGTCTCAAGTTGAGAGAAAGGCTAAGTGAACAACTGGTTAATGCTTATCTTAGACATTCTTAGCTTTACAGGTTGCACTCTGTTTCAAACAGGTATCTCTATCTCTTAGTCTTTTGAAGCGTTTGCTGTCAAACTAGTTTAAGACTGTATTTTTGCCTGTACTGATTCACCCCCCCTTTCAGTACCGGTTTGGTACTATTTGCTCATCATTGAGTTATCAATTGGTATCAGAGCATCCTCCAGGTCCTCTATGTTATAAGCTTAACCGCTTGAGGTAAAGATCCTAGTCAAATGATGAAGAGGGAAGGTCCAAAGTTTAACAGGGAAAATTTCAGTATTTGGAAAGACGGGATGAAGATATTCATCAGAAGCATGGGTGCTCAACACTGGAGCTATGTTGAGAATGTCTACAATGCCCCTACCAGTACTCTCACCGATGACCAAAAGAGATAGATACAAGAAAATGGGCAAGTCATGGAAGCCCTAATTAGTAGTTTATCTGACATTGAGTTTATTGATGTTCAGGACAAGGTAAATCCCAAAGAGGTATGGGATGCTCTTAAAAATATCTATGGCGATGATGACCATGTAAAACAAGCTAAGGAAGAAATCCTGAGAGGGAAGTTTGAAGATATGTGAATGGTTGAAGGTGAGACCATTCAACAGTATGGAATAAGAATCAAAACTATTGTTGGAGATATCAAGAGTGCAGGTGGTAAAATAGAAGATTCCACTGTGGTAAGCAAAGTCCTGAGATCCCTATTGTCGGTCTATGCAATAAGGGTTGCTACTATTTAGGAGCTACGATCAATAGACAAGACTAAGGTATCCTTGGACTCCATCATAGCAAAGTTGATAGCCTATGAGCTAAATAGTTTTGATGGCAGTGTTCTAAAGACTGAATCAGCTTTTAAAGCCTCTGCTATACCATCCAGAAAAGGAAAAGAAGCTAGCACTAGTGGTGAATCAAGATAGAGTAGAGAAATGGATGATGAGGAGATTTTGATGGCATTTGAAGCTCTCCTTGCCAGGAAACTTCCTAAAGGAACCAACAAATACAAAGGTAAGCTTCCTTTGAAATGCTTTTCTTGCAACCGGATAGGACATATTGTTGTAAACTGTCCTAATGGTGACAACAAGGACAAACCAAAAAGGTTCAAGAAAGTCAAAGGAGGAAACTAGAGAAACTATTTTGTGGCAGTTGATGAAGGTGTCACAGAAGAAGAGTCAGAGGATGAAAAAAATGAAGATATTGTGTTTGTTGCTGTCAAAGAAGATGTGTCAAACAAGAAGGCTCTTGTCTCCCAGTTTGATAATTCCAATGAGTGGATCATTGACTGTGGCTACTCTCATCATATGACTGGTGACCGGAGCAAGTTTCTATCCTTGGAGGAGTATGATGGTGGTTTGGTTCGCTTTGGCAATGATGCACCATGTATGGTCAAAGGTAGAGGGTCCATCTCTCTGAATGGAAAGAGTAGTGCTGACAATGTGTACTGGGTTGATAGTTTCAGACATAACCTTATGAGTGTTGCTCAGCTGAATGACAATGGCCTTACTCTGGAATTCAAGAATGGAGTTTGTAGAATCAAAGGAAAAGATGGTGAATTAGTGGCCACCAGCATGCAGACCAAAGGTAACCTATTTCATCTGAATGCAAATATAAGTACATGTCTTATGTCTAAATTTGATGATAACTGGATATGGCATAGGAGACTCTGCCATGTAAACTTTGATAACATTGTAAAGGCCAGTAAGATCAAGGCAGTTAGAGGGTTGCTAGTGTTAAGAAAACCAGATAATACCTTGTGCAGAGAGTGTCAATTGAGGAAAATGTCTTCCTCAACCTTGAAAGGTAAATCTTTCACTGCTGACAACTTGCTTGATCTTGTGCATACTGATTTGTGTGGTCCTATGAAAACTAGAAGTGTGCAAGGTGATAGGTACTTCATGATTCTCACTGATGACTACTCAAGAATGATGTGGGTCACATTCTTGAAAGACAAGTCTGAAGCCTTTGTAAAGTTTAAAGCTTTCAGAGCATTAGTGAAGAAGGAAAGTAGTAAAATGATCAAGTGCCTGAGAACTGATCAAGGACGGGAATTCACTTCCAGTGAATTCAACAAGTACTGTGAAGAACATGGCATCAAGAGGCAATTGTCTGCCCCCTAGACTCTACAGCAGAATGGCCTAGCAGAGAGGAATAACCGGACTATGGTTGAAGCAGCTAGAACCATGTTGATTCAAGGAAAGATAGCTCACACCTTTTGGAGAGAAGCGGTGAGCACTGCAGTCTACACAATGAATTGGGTACTCATCAAGAAAGGTAAGGATAAAACTCCTTATGAGTATTGGACCGGTAAGACACCTATGGTTAGCTACTTTAGAATGTTTGGTAGCAAATATTACATCAAAAGAAGTGAACACCAGAGCAAATTTGATGCGAATTGTGATGAGGGAATATTCCTAGGATATTCCACCAAGAACAAAGCTCTCAAATGTTTCAACAACAGGACTCAGAGAATTGTGGAAAGCATCAATGTAAGAGTTGATGAAACCTCTGAGAAAACTAAAGAAATCGGTAATGGGAAAGTGGTAAGTGAACCGGTTGCAACCTTCTAGGAACTAGTTGTCAGTCAACTGAGTACCTGTAACAGTGTTCCTACACCAACAGATGTAGATGTTGATATTGATGGAGATGAGGATGAAGAAGAAAAGAAAGAGGAATCTATCAAAACTATTCCTCGATATGTCAAGCTGAATCATGATCCTAAGTAGATCATAGGAGATAAGGATGCAGGAATCCTTACAAGAAGAAAAGTCAGAGAAAACTCATGCATGCTCTCTAAATTCGAGCCTAAAACATTCAAAGAGGCACATAAGGATGAAGACTGGACAAAGGAAATGGAAGAGGAACTTGACCAGATAGAGAAAAATGGTGCATGGTCCTTGGTACCCAGACCAGAGCATAAAAATGTCATTGGTACCAAATGGGTCTTCAGAAATAAGCTAAATTTGGATGGCACAGTGATTAGAAACAAAGCTAGACTGGTGTACAAAGGATATGCCCAAGAAGAAGGAGAAGACTATGGTGAAACCTTTGCTCCTGTAGCCAGATTGGAAGGAGTTCGTATGCTTCTTGCATATGCAGCTTTTAAAGGCTTCAAAGTATATCAAATGGATGTAAAATTTGCATTCCTAAATGGTGTACTTGAAGAGGAAGTATATATAGAACAACCAGCTGGGTTTGCCCTATCTAAAGACAGTGACATGGTGTGTAGGCTACATAAAGCCTTATATGGTCTAAAATAGGCACCTAGAGCATGGTATGAATGCCTACATTCCCATCTTGTGAAGATTGGATTTGAGAGAACAATTGAAGATAGCAATATCTACTTGAAGTTTGAAGGTGATCAGATCCTGATCGGTGAGGTATTTGTTGATGACATTATCTTTGGTGGAGATGACAAGATGAGTCATGAGTTTGCAGATGAGATGAAGAAAGAGTTTGAGATGTCACTCATGGGGGAGATTAAGTTCTTCATTGAACTGCAGATGAGAGATGGAATCTTTATCACTCAGTCCAAGTATGTCAAAGAGGTGTTGAAGACCTTTGGCATGGAAGATAGCAAATCGGTTGGTATACCGATGGTGATCAATTGTAAACTATCCAAAGAGGATGACTCAACATTGGTTGATGAGAAGGAATACCGAACAATGATTGGTAAATTGCATTATGTAGTGCATAGCAGACCAGATATTGTACATGCAGTTGGCATTACTGCAAGGTTCCAAAAAAGTCCAAGAGAATCCCACTTGGTTGCAGTCAAGCGGATTCTTAGGTATCTGAAGGGAACTATTGACTATGGATTGTGGTATCCATATAGCAAGGATTTCAACTTGAAAGTGTTCAGAGATGCTGATTGGGCTGGTAATGTAGATGACTAGAAGAGCACAACCAGTGGTGCATTCTTCCTTGGTGGTAGACTGGTCTCCTGGATGAGTAAAAAGTAGAGTTGTATCTCTCAGTCTACAGTGGAAGCGGAATATGTTGCCGCTTTCATGAACTGCACTTAGACAATTTGGATGAAGCATGTATTGAATGGCTTCAAAGTTCCTGTATCTGAACCGATAAGTATATTTTGTGACAATACTAGTGCAATTAATATCTCCAAGAATCTAGTTTTACATTCTAGAACCAAGCACTTTGAGCTTAAGTATCATTTCTTGAGGGAAAGGTTTAGAACAAAGAGATTGCACTAGAGCATGTTTCCAGTAAGGAGCAGTTAGTAGACATATTCACCAAGCCTCTCCTAAAGACTACATTTACATACTTAAGAGGTGAATTAGGGGTACTTCCCCTTCAGGAGGTGAACTAAAAGCATATGTTCCACATCAATCAGGTATTGCATAGTCAAATTTATTTTGGATTGATGTGTTGAAGGATGCTACTCCTCAGGGGGAGTAGCATAATGGAACAAGGAAGCTTGTGCCTCCACTTTGGCATTGTTGTCAAAGGGGGAGAAGATGTGAAGTGAAGAAGATATCTGCAGAAATTTGGGGAGAAGATGTGAAGCGGAGAGATATCTTTGTATATTGCCATCAATGCCAAAGGGGGAGATTGTTGGCATTATGTGAACCGGTATGAGGATATAATGACACTGTATGTTGTCATTGATGTCAATATGTTGTAGAGGTGTGAACCAGCATATGTGAGAACCGGTATAACACTGTGAACCAAAATTTTTGCCAAAGTGAAGCGGTGTGCTTGTTCAAGGTGAACTGGCATATGGTTATGGGAATCGGCACATGGAAGTGTTGTATGACTACCGATTGGTAGTCTCAAATTTAGGGTTTCTAGTTGAAGTGCCTCAAGCTTGTGTGGCTCAACTAGTGAATTTGTGTGATGAGTTAGCATGACAACAAAGAACAAGATCATGTTGCCATGAAATCCTTGTGTGCATGAAGGATCATGCATGAAGAAGATCTTGCCTATCTACCTTGGGAATATGAGAAGACTGTAAAACAGTGATAACGTGTGATGGGTTATCAGTCACCATGAAAACGACAGAAAATGAATGATGGAGATTAATGCACCATGCTCAACAGTGAGGATTGAACCATTTGAATTCCTTAACCTATTAGGTTTAGGGTTTAGGGTTTATGCTACCGACCTGACTATTTTCTATAAGGTCGATGTTGTGACTCTTTCTAGGTTGGTTGGCAAAAGTTGTGTGTGAGTATCCAAGAGAAGGGATACGTGATTCTTGCCAAACCAAAAAGAGAGAAGTGATACCTACAGAGTGTAAGTGCAGAAGGAAAAGAAGAGCTTAAGCGAATCTGCATTGTCATTTAGTGTTGTTACCAGATCATTATAATACCTATTGATCTCTAACCACCTCAACAGTTGGAAAATCCCTTAATAGGGTAGCCTTAACCGACTTGTTGTAAACCCTTTAATAGGGTAACTCTAAGCTACTGATTTTGAAGTCCTTTAGCTATTGAGTTCTTGAAATCCTCTAACAAGGTAACCTTTAATAGGGTTTAACCCTTAATCGGGTATTGTAGCCATCCCTTAACCGGGTGATCTCTAACAGGATCAGTTCCTAGTAGAACCTATTGTAATGTTTCTAACTAGACAAGGCTTCTAACAAAGCGGACTTCCAAAGAGTTCAAAAACAACTTGTGGGTATTCATCCCCACCGTGGTTTTTCCCAGTTGGGTTTCCACGTGAAAAATGTGTTTCATGTGTGATTCTTTTATCTTGTGATGCTTTGCTATTGTTTATCAAGCATTTGACGATTTTGTGTTTTATGCCTATCAATAAAACATGTTGAACTAGTTGTTTTTTATGATCTGATGATAGATCACCTGTTTATGCACAAGGGTGAAATGGTAGTGTAGTCTTAAGTTGAGTAAAAGGCTAAGTGAACAATTGGTTAATGCTTGTCTCATACATTCTTAGCTTTACCGGTTGCACTCTATTTCAAACAGGTATCTCTGTCTCCTAGTCTTTTGAAGCATTTGCTGTCAAACCGGTTTAAGACTGTATTTTACTGATTCGCCCCCCCCTCTCAGTACCGGTTTGGTACTATTTGTTCATCATTGAGTTATCATTATCCTTGTTTTTCAATAATGTGATCTCAGTCTGTAACACTTGTAATTGTTTGTTTACCATTTCTAAGGGTGTCTCTTCCTCTTTAGTGACGAGGGTCTTAATGTTATAGCCAGTAGGAAGTTTAGCGCCTTGTTTTGCTAGTTCTAGAAAATAGTCTTCTTTTTCTCTAGCCATGATAACTTTAATCATTTTCCAGAAATCTTTATCCTCTTGACATTTCTGTATATCAATTTCTAGCAGTTCAAAGGCTTTAGATTTGCCCGATGAGGAATCATAATCGATAGTATGAATACTAAGGTTGTTATGGGCATCGTGTTTAGTGGCTTGTCTTTCTTGTCTTATTCTGGATATGATGGGAGATAAGGGTTGATAAAAAACTGGCATACCCGATGATGAAGGTTTATTACTATCGGGATCCCCTACGTCAAATGGATTGTTTTGATATGAAAAGGATTGTCCTTTTCCTCTGTCAGCTTTCTTATGAGCACTTCTGGTTTGAGTAGGCATCTTTCTGGCTGATGTGACCTAAAGCTATTTGTGATGCAGAAGTCAAGATCAAATTTGGAGCTAGTTGTTCATTTAATGTATTGATTGAGAGAAGCAACTAAGATTTAGTCTAGTTTCAGAAATGATCTATCATGTATAAGATGTTTATCTAAGTTACCTGGTTTGATTTGAGAGAAGTGACTAAGACTCAGTCTGGTTTCAAGAACGATCTATCCTGTGTAAGACATTATCTAAGTGACTTAAGTTTGATAAATGGTTGATTGAACTAGATGAAAGATGACCAACAAATCATGCAACACAATAGCAGAGGTACATTGTTTAGATTTGTTTATGCTCAGAGTGGTGATAACTAGATTTACGCTCACTATAGGTTGTTTTAGGCAAGTTTTACTATTCCAAACTGATAAAATCAAGGATTCGTACGACAAGGTTGACAAGACCAGATGACAATTTAATATCCAGGATGATATTAACAGTATTTTGCACAAGTTGCTGCCTAGGGTCGTATGATAGACAGGTATGCCTCAGACAAAAAACTAATGAAAGTGATGGTTTCTCATATGACACAGGATCAAGGGTTAGACAACACTTCCCTAATCAAGATGATAAATTATCATATCTTGGATGATAGGTAATGCAGGGTCGGACAACAAACTATAGGGTTTGATGAGATCTCATATGAAAATAGGTATGTAGCAGGACAATAAATCAAAAGACTCGTATGATAGTTTGTTGGACAGAGACAAAATTTTGACAGACTATGTTTTCAATGACTGGCGATGACCTGTTTTAAGATAGACTGATTTTTTTATGACTGAGATGGACTAGTTTTTGACATGGGTAGTTTTGATCACTGATTTGTTTATTGTTTTCTACAATTTTGGTATTCCAGTTTCAATTTTAGGGATGAAAACACAGTATACATGCAATATGCATAATGACTCCAATCACAACACGCTAACCCTATGGAAATTGGTGAGAGAAGAAAACATTTGCTTGCAGACTTAGGTACACACCCAATAGCTAATCATAATACAACCACTAAGTCTCACGCAATGGATTCTCAATGTCGTATTGGCTGACTCCAAATACTAATGGGGGCACGATATGGCAAGTGTCTTGGGAGAGTTAATATCTCTTTTGCACAAAGATTATCCCCCCTTTCAGAGGTTATCTGGGTAGCCTCTATCTTATAGTTCTTAGTCAGGAATTTCGTTTGAAATTACCCCTTGAAGTCACGCAAGCATGATTGAGGCCTATAGCCCGACAAGGTATTGAAACAAGTTATAGTCTTGTAAACATGATTGAGACCGTGAGGCCCTATAAAATGCCCGATATGAGAGATCTCAGAGAGAAAACTCAAATAATCCCATCCTCTAAGACTTTAATAATGAGAGACCTATTTATTATAGTGATTTAGAATCCCCAGGTCTGGTTGTACTCACTTGGGTCATTCTCACATGGTGATTACTTTTTCCCTCTATGACAGGCCCACTAAAGGTACATAAATCTCAAATCTAGAAAAAGCCTCAAGGGTCTGGATTTCTGATTGTCTATATAGACAACAACATACTCTCTTACCTATTAGAATTTTCTTAAAACATAAAAGACAGATTTGTTCATTAACCGGATAAAAATTTAGGTGCCTAAAAATGAATTTAAAGAATACACATTGTTTATGCGAATCTCCTCAGGCAACCTGCAAAGACAACGAATCAATAGTCATATTGTCTTTCTGTGACAAACATATTCTTTGATTAGTGTTCTGCAAAAAATTGATTAGGCTGTGAAAATTCTTCAGACAGACAAACAACAAGCTAGGGTCAGCGCTAGTATGATCAAAATTGAATAAAGAACCTGAAGAATGAAGTATTCTTTTAAACCAAAAATATAGAATATCGTATGACAATTCTGACCGATTTGTATAATAATCTGTATGAGATCGTACGATACCTACAGTTTGTCGTTTGGGCATGTGGGAAATCTCGTACGATGTTTCGCAGTAACTATACGAAATTTTTTTTTCGAAAATTTTAAAATCTAAAAAATAAAAAATAAAAGTTAGTCTTTGAGGCCAAAAGATATAGTCTCTCGCCCCACAGTGGGTGCCAGAAATGTGTGTGTGAAAAGTGGAATAAGTATCGAGTATAGACTTGCTCTCAAATTAGTATAAGCAATACCAGTGACTAAACTACACCAAGATGAAGGATTTAATCTATATGAGCATGATAATAAGCTAAATGGATGCAAGATGGATGAATAATAAGTTAGATGTATGAATATTAAGTTATATGAATTCAAGAAATCATAATTAAACTAAATATGCAAAAAGAGCTAAACTAAGATGCATAATCTAAAAAAGCAAGCACGATATCTTCAATGACTCTAGAGCAAAAACTATATAATAACAATAAATCTCTAGAGTCTTTTGAATGAGAGATGAAGACTGAATTTATAGAGAATCAAAAGAGAAACCAAAGGTCAAGATCGATTAGCAATGAGCGGTTGAGATTATTCAAGAAAAAGCACAATTTAGGATAATTGAAATAATTGAGAGATCAGATTCAATTAACCTTGAAATAGATTCCAATTATAGCCTGATTGAAATGCATTCAGATTATAAGTTCGAGTTTGCATTGGAGATAAAATTCAACTAATTCCATGCACTTGTGATAAAAATAGGTGATTCCATACATATCTTTGATTTATTCAAGAAAAAAGTCTTTTCAATGCAACTGAACCTCTTTTCTCAAAATCTTTGAGTTCTAATTTTGAAGAATGATTAATAATTCATTTTAATTGATTTTCTGATTTCAAGTTATCTCAATTTAGAAAAAAAAATATCTCAAGTTCGATTTCTCTCAATTCAATTCTTTTATTTTATTTTCAATTTAACTCTTTCTTTGCATATTGATTAATTCCTCTCTTCTAATAAATTAATTCTTTTTTTGTAAATTAATTCCTTTTTGCATGATTAAATGGCAAATTTATTAATTAATTAAATATGCTAGGTGTTACTGCATCATTTATTCCTCATGATAAGAGCGAGTCATCCTATAAAATTTCCATTCAGAGTCCTAATCTTTCTTGTGACACCCCAGTTCAAGTCCTTAGTACATCTGTAAATCCTCTTTCAGTCACAAATGTCAATTTTAAGTAATTAGTTGAAACCTGTGAACAAGTTGAACCATCTTGAATCGAGTTCAATAGGTTCATTTAGGTTCCATAGGTTCCTAGGTGTTCAGGGAGGTTTTTCATACTAATATTTTCTTTAAGTATCTTGCAGCAGCTCTCCAAAATTTTCTTGTTCGGCAATATGTTACTTTATTTCTCTCCAGGTTTTGAGCTCATTGAACCAAGTTCAATAGGTTCAAACGTGTTCAACATGTTCAATATAGCACAAATGGTCAGCAGCTTGGTATAATTAATTTCCTTGGCAAGATTTTCCTTGAGCACAGCGTACACCTTGAACTACTTGAACGCCCATGAAGTTTGTTCAGGATGTTCATATATGTATGAGGTTGATGGGTCCCGTGGATTTTTATGATTTGATGGTGCATTCATTACCAAATATGTGGAAGTTGAACCATGTTTTAAGTGACGTCGATTCCTGGCTCTTCGAAGTAAGTAATCATTTCGGGAACTGGTGGCTACTTCAGAAACGCTGCCATGCATTCAATGCATGCATGCAATGTCCAATCCACAAACTTAACACACTCAAACTAAAAATTGGAACTATTGCATTCAATGTTTCCGTATCATTGCCTTCACTAATAAGGTATGAAGGATTATTAGTGCTCCGCATTTGTTCCTCACTGCTACATTTTTGTTTTTCTTGGATAGGAGTCTTGTTTGTTGCTAGTCGTCGTCTGGTTGTTCAACTATGAAGGTGAGTCCTTTTCTTGTTCTCTCCAGTAGTTTTTGCTTGCATTTTCTCTCTCATAGAAAGTTTTGCTGCAACCAGTTTAGGCTTATTGCTTTAAATTATGAAGTCCACACTACATTTGTTTGGGAATGTTTTTAGCATGGCATCCACTAAACCCATAGTTAGCGATATCGACCTAAAAGGGGGAAATCTTGAGGTGTTGAAAGAGAGGGTGTTCAAGGGAATTGACAAATATTTTGGTGTGGAGATTCTGAGTAGTGTTCTCATAGAAGCGGCAGCTTTTCCCCCAGCCATTCCTTGCCCAGAATTGATTCGGGAATGTATTGCTAGATACGACCCAGTGTCTAAAACCATTATGAGAGACAATGGTGAAACCCTTCTTGCCAGAAATCATGAAGTAATTTCCTCAGTCTTCAAGATACCTGATTACCAATTCTCCAACTTTTCCCCTGCTCAGTCAAGCACCAAGTTCAATGTAGACAGAACCGAACACCGTAACAATGTAGCAAAATTTTGGTTGAAGGTTCCTCAAAGAGGTGGTTCCAAGCTACCCAAGAATCCTAATAAGAATCACATGTTGCCTCACATTCATGACGTTATTCTTTTGTTGCATTAGGCCAGAGGATCTGCTAAAGCTTATAGCTTCGATGACTGGATTTATTGCTACGTGCAGCTGGTTTTGGAAGGGAAGCAATATTTGGATTGGGCTGAATTGATTGCTGATTCAATGAGAGAACAACTGAGTATGGCTAAACAGTTCAAATAGAAATTCTTCATGTCTTCGTATCTCTTGTATTGTTTGGCATGTGTTAAGGAGTTGGTTGGAATACCAAAAGAGCACACTGAGGAGGATGTTTCCATATATGAGTTCTATCCCATGCTACAAAAGGATAAGGCCTTACAGGATTTTAGAAGGGTGCACAATGCTTTTCTGGGTGACTTGTGTCGTGAATTGAAGAATATGAAAGCCAAAAGAATCTCTGAGGATGCACAGACATTGATAAAGAGGTTTGGTATTTTTTATATCTAGTTTCCACGCTTCTGTTACATAAGGGTAGGCGGCTTTGAAGAGGAACCCTTCAAGCTCCCTCACTTTTGTTCAGATTGCTTTGTTCTGGCAGAGATATGCAGACAACTAACCTTCATAATAAAAAAAGGCACAACCCAGGGATAAATGGGATGGTCATTTTCCCATCCAATTGGGCATGTTGTCCTGTAGTTCGGTGTCTGACACTTTGAGTATTGGAGCAGACCTCAGGAATTTCAATTTTTCCCTGTATCCTAAAAGGAAAGGTTTCGATAATAAGGGTTTTTCTCGAAGTCTTGGTCTAATGTCATACCTCCCAATGCCTCAACTAGAGGATTTCTGGGAAGATTGTACTGATGAACTCGAGGTGTTCAAAAGGGGAAACATGAGGCTGGTGTTAGAACAAGTCGTTTCATTGCACATAAAATTGGATACTAGGAGGCTCAAAGAGGACTATCTAGAGCTATTCAAACCAGGATACTTAGCCTGTGCAGAAATTGAAATGCCTCCAATTGACTAGGATGAGGAAGAGAAACATGATATACAATTAAGGACCAAAGGAGTCTTGGAAAGGACCGCGGTGTGGGTTGCCAATAAGAAAGCAATGAAATTAGGCGTTAAGTCTAATTCTGCAAGAAGTAATGAGGACCCTCTACGTTCACCAAAGTGCCTTTCTAACAATGCTTCTATGCCTATTCGTGCAGGTAAGGATAACAAGCCACCCTAGCTTAGACATAGGTCTAATTCAGCTTTGGATTTCTATACTCCTCGGCATACCCGGTCCCGAAGTACTGCTCAAAGAAAGATGGATCAAGCAAAGGATACATGGGTGAAAGATACGATTCTCGATGCCCAGATATTTGAAATTGAAGACTTGGATGGCGATGTTGCTAATGCCCTAGATTCTTATATAGTGACCGTGGCTATGATGTCACCTTCCAAAGTGATCGAAGGAGCAACTAGCTCCAGTGCAACTCCTAAGTGGTTGACCACCTCGGTCAACAAAAAGTGGAGTTTTCTTTCCGTGACTATTCTGATTCAGGAAATGGTCGTTAAGTACACAGAGAAGAGTCCTAAGCCAAAAAGGTTCAAGACTACCGCTTCCCTAGACAATGATGAGGGAACTAGAAAATGGGTTGCTGAAATCGCCTTGTACAAACCCAAGGACGAAAACAAGGAGGCTAGCCCTGATGATTTCGAGATCATGAAGGTGGAATTGGGAAACATGAGTAGAGACACAGACAATCATTTCTTCTAGGTATCGGCAAAGAAAATGCTCACTAGGTCAGAGAAAGATGGGTGAGAAAAGAGAGAGCTAAAGCGACACATAAATGTTCTAGCCCAGTTCATCAACAGTATTAGTTGCTTTGGGGCACTCCCAATATCTCATGCTACAAAGAACTTCGACCCAACTTTTCCAGAAAATAAAAAGTTAATGAGCCAAGTTCAATGGGCCAAGAGTATTGCTGAAGCCATGGAGAAATGGATTGAGGGAATAATCAAGGATGACGAGAAGTACATCACTGACTCCCAGAGGCTATGTGATGAGATATAGAGTCTTATTGCCGAAGTTCAAAATCAGCTTGTGTTGTGGGAAAAGGAGGAACACAAATGGCAGAATATCTTGCCCTTGTTTGCCAAAATAGAAGAATATGGAGTTACCAGGTTTTTGACAGAACACTCAATCAAACTGGTAGCAGATGAATGTCAACTCTTTGTGTTGAAGAAAACCATAATGTGGCGAGTGCTTACCTTCAAGTCTGTGATCTCCGATGCTAAGACCTCTATTTACGAGCTCCAAGATCTCTAGTGCAGTATAGTAAATGATAATAAGGTGGTTAATCCTGACCATGATTGGTAGTTGGGAATTTGTGGGTTGAACACATAGGATGCAATCAAGGCTTTCTAGATAAACATGGAGAATATCAAGGCCAAGGGTAATTTCACCCCAGAAGATATAACAAGGGTGGCTAGGATTGAGTCCATGACTTTTATTGGAAATGATTAGTTGCTGAAACACGCCAAAAAGATGGTGAAGCACCGGTGGAATAAGGAGGTGGTGAAGGCAAAGCTCAATACAATGAAAGTACCAAACCAATCTATTATTCAAGAACTCACAACCACCCCATTATGCCTGCGAAAGTGGAGAGGATGATGATGATGGAAGAGAGACATAAGGCCTAGTTTCCTTTATTTTTGTAATTTCTCATGTTTATGCAAAGACTTCGGGACATCTATCCCAGAATACATCTTGTCGATTTTATAACTGTTTTGGGGGAGGTCGAATTTTCAGGGAGACCTCCCCTATTCTAAAAACTATAAATGAAGGAAAGACAGATAGAATATGGGTTAGTTTTGGTGACCAATTTTTGGTTTTTTTTTTTTTGTTTTTCCCTCTATTTTTGTGAATTTTCTGTTTTGTAGAAGGAAGAATCAGACTGCTAAATCTGGAAGGGAAAAATATTTATACATGTATTATCGTGTCTTTGTTGCATAAGAATATATATATATACAAAGATCATACTATTCTTGAGAGAACGAAAATCTGTGGGTTTTGAATCTGTGTAGATACATATCTTTGCATATGCTTATCTAATCAAATAAGAGTAACGATCTTTCCATTGCAGAAAATTATTATTCTTTTGGTATTCCTTCCTTTGAGTGTGTTTTCTCTTAGAAAAGATTCGTGTTTGAGAACAGATTTGGTTTTTTTAATCTGTTCATTCTTTATTAAACCTGTGGAAATGGTGTACTGAACTTTGATTCAATTGCTATCATCTCTTGTGTTGAAAAGATAGGAAAGATTGTTTTCTCCTTTTAAGAAACATGTGTGAAACATCGGCCTCTCATCCAAGAATGAAGTAGGCAGCGTTACATGCTTTCGAGTTAAAAGCTTCTACTCAAATTAAATTAATTAAAATCATTCCTTGAAAAACTGAGATAGGGAGTTGTACCTATGGAAAATTCAAAGGGAAGTGGTTTATACAACACTTACCCAACTATTTAGTGAAACACTTATCCTTAAAAGAAGGTGACAAAGTTCAAAATTGATCATTTTAAAAAGGAACAAATCTGTTCACTAATAGATTTTTGGCGACTCTACTGGGGAGAATTAGATGAAAATCGAACATTCAGTAGACCAACATGCCATGGACATGACAAAATTGAACCTATAATCAGTCAAATTCAAAAAACGTTGAGATTGAAATTTGCTTAAAGGAGCTTAGGTTTCCTAAGGGTGATAACATTGGATTCTCCTCCATATACCAGATTGCAAAGGAGAGAAGGAATAATTGATAATTGTTTTGAAGAATTACAAGGGTTGTCGTTCGCCACAAACTTCACTCCCAATAGAAAAGCTAAAAGTAGACCTTCCTCTCCTATTAGAGTTACTCCTATACCTTCTTCTTCAAACCCTTAGCAAGCACTAACACTTACTGAAGTTCAAGCTCCTCCTCTAGTAACCATTTATCCTGTGTTCATTATGGCCCAACCATGGGGTGCTATTGTTGGACCTCTTGCTCTTGCAGCTCATAATCCACTTCCAAAAGGGGCAAGGGATGTCCTACCCAAATATAATGGAGATGGAAAAGTCTCAGTTGAAGAGCACTTGAATTCTTTTAACGTAGCCATTGGGATTCTGGCAACCCAATACAAAGATGTGGTCGTTAGGCTTTTTTCCCAAACTCTTACTGAGGGGGCAACAGATTGGTTCAGTCATCTGCGAGCAGGATCCATAACTGATTGGCAAACAATGAAAACCACTTTTGAGAAAAGGTTTAAAAGTGTTGATGATGAACATTTGTTACTAGCTCAGCTAACACAAATGAAAAAGGAAATTCATGAGCCAACGAGAGACTATGTAGCTAGGTATAATAAGATTATCCATAAAATTCCTCAAGCCAAAAGGCCAACCACTGATAATCAACAATGTTTTTTCATAAATTCCATGCCTCCTGACGTGGGTTTTCACCTTAGAAGAAGTAGGTCAGCTGATCTTGAGACTACACAAAATGAAGCTATATAGCTTGAAGATGATCTGATAACAACCAAGAAATGGAGGAAAGAAGTACAAACCCCTCAGGGTCAACCTCAGGCATCTACCTCTTCCACTGACCCAATTGTTTAGTGGCTTGTCAATGATATGATTGCTTTGAAGAGGCAGATACCCAATCCTGGAAGGTCCTATCTGTAGCCTTATCAGGATATAAGCAGGAAAACTCCAAATCAGTATAACTATGGATGATTGTTGCAATTACTTGCTGCTCCACAAAGATTACAAATAGAGGCACCTCCTGACAAGGGTGTCATGTGTTCATTCCATCTTACCACAAATCATGATGGGGGTTCTTGTCCCGATATGATAAGACATGTTTAGATGCAAAACACAAAAGATGAATTAGGTGAGTTCACTGAAGTAGAAAAAAGTCAAGAGGTGCCTAGCGAGTCTGGATCATTCTACCTCGAATATGAGTCAGATTAGGAAAGAGGTAGTAACATTTTGGCGACCCTTGAAGGTCCTACATGTGTGATTCTAACAAGAAATCAATGAACTTCCCAATCTTCTTCTTTTGTGAACCCTTCTGGAGGCAATTTCAAAGGTAAAGATCTCCCAAATAATAGCTTTTCAAAGACCCCTGAGGTTAGGATTTTGCAAAAGAATCATGAAGATAACAATAGCTCTTCCTCTTCCTCCTCCTTTGACATCATTGAGTTTTGTAAAGCTTCTACTGTTCAACTTCCCACTACTGAGTATTTGAAACTGAATCCAAAAGAACTAGATAAGCTGGTCAAATATGTTAAGGGAGGCTCTTCCTCGGAGTCCTTGGTGCCTGGATGTGTGGATAATAGTGATTTGATTGCTACTAAAAAATCTTCATCTGTCCCGTGCCCGTTAGCTAACTTGGCCAATCCCTGTGCTTTTCATGATGCTAAAAATGGGCTTGAGGTTGAGATTTTGAAACCTGAACCTTTCTATATTTCCCTTCTCCTGAATGGTCAGAAGCTTAGCAATTGCATAATAGATTCAGGGGCATCAGACAATATAATGCCTTCACCTGTGGCTAGGTCTCTAGGTTTGACTCTCATGAAAACATTTGGGAGATGCTTGTTGATGGATGGGAAACAAGTTCCTCTTATTGGATAGGTAAAAGACGTCCAAGAAGTGCTAGTAGCATGCCCTGTTAAAAGAGCAAAATTAACTATCTTGGTTGCTGACATTCCTGCAAGTTATGGGATGCTCGAGTAGAACTTTTTGTAAAGACCTTGGTGGTGAAATCAAGATGGATTGGTCTGAAGTTATTATTCCTCTTGGAAAACAGAAAATCAAGCTTGAACCTAAGCTGAAAAATAAGTACATTGTTTTTCCTTCGAATAACTCCAAAGCCCAAATTTGTTTCAAGAATGCGAGTTTGGAAACTATCTCATTCTTGCACCTAGTAGTGAAAGAGAATTGAAAGAAGCTGTTGATGAACTTAGCGGGTTGTGGCAGATGGAATTTGATGGAAGTTGCGCCAACTCCGGCTTTGGAGCAGGGGTAGTTTTGTTGTCACCCATTAGTAATAATTTTCCATTTTCTTTCAAGTTGGATTTTAAGAATAGTAATAATACTGCAGAGTATGAGGCATTATTATTAGGATTAAATGAGGCCAAATGTAAAGGTATCAAGTTGCTCAAAGTTAAAGGTGATGCAGAGTTGATCGTTAGACAGGTGAGAAATGTTTATACAGTTAAGAATGACATATTGAGACATTATAGAAATAGGGTTTGGGATGAGTTAGAATTCTTTGATGCTTTCTCGATTGAAGCCATTTCGAGGGAACATAATAGTAGGGCAAATTCATTGGCCGTTTCAGCTTCACTTTTGTTACCGCATCTAGACTTTAAGGATAATTCATATAGGATTGAAATGATTTACAGGCCTAGTTTCCTTGATAATGTAAATCATTGGCAAGTATTTGATGTGAATGCTTAGATCAAAGACTTTCTGAGATGTGTTCAGTCATTCTCTCAATCATATTTTGAAGGCTCTGAAAATAACTGCAAGGAGTTTAGTCCAGACCCAGATGTTGATCCTACAAATAGTTTTATTCAACTCAAGGGCAACAAAATTCCGAAAGGGCTAGTGACTCTAAAGAGGTTTTTCACCAGAGATGATGCATTCATAGGCAAGAAAGTTCCCAAGGATGATGGGAAAGGGAGTTGTGAGAAAATAAATTTGGGAGATGAGTCTAACCCAAAAGAGATAACAATTAGCAAGTGTTGTTCTACGAAAGAAAAGCGAACACTTGGCACAATGCTGAAACAATACATTGATGTTTTCGCCTAGTCCTATGATGAATTGAAGGAGTTTAGAGATGGGCATTTTCAACATCAAATTCTGTTGAAGCTAGGTGTCTCTCCTTTCAGACAGAAATTGAGGAATTTTAACCCCATAATGGCAGATGCAATTTTTAAAGAGGTTGATAAAATGCTTAAGGCCAAAATCATATATCCAATTCATCACTCTACCTGGGTAGCCAACATTGTGCCTGTAAGGAAGAAGAATGGAGAGATTCGAATTTGTGTTGATTTTCATAATTTGAATTAGGCGAGTTTGAAGGACAACTACGCTTTACCCAATATGGACCACATTCTGCAGACGGTATCCGAGTTAGAGATGATGTCGATGTTAGACGATTTTTCTGGTTACAATCAAATTAGTGTTGCAGAGCATGAACAACACAAGACGGAATTCATCACTCCGTGGGGAACATTCACATATAATTGTATGCCTTTTGGTTTAATAAACACCGGAGCCACCTTTCAAAGAGCTATGGATTCCTCTTTTAAAGATTTTCGAGATAGAATTATTGTTGTTTACCTGGATGACCTGACGGTATTTTCTAAAGAGAGGAAGAATCATCTCAAGGATCTAAGGGCAGTTATGTAGCATTGTCGAGAGTACGGTATTTCCCTAAACCCAAAGAAATTAGTTTTCTATGTCACGGAGGGCAAATTTCTAGGACATATTATCTCAGAGGAAGGAGTCAAGATTGATCCTGAGAGAGTTAATGCAATTCAACGTCTCAGTTTACCTTCCAACCAGACTGGAGTAAGGTCATTCTTTGGTCAAGTGAATTTCTTAAGGAGATTCATTCCAGAGTTTCCAGAAACTACAAAACACATCATCAGCTTGTTGAGTGAACAACATCCTTTCAAATGGACTGAAGAGGCCAAAGAAGCTTTCGAAAGAATCAAGGGTTCAGTTGCAAATGCGTCTACTCTCATTAACCCAGATTTCACAAAGGACTTCATTTTGTATTGCTATGCATCAGAGCATACAATGTCCGAAATACTGTTACAGTTGGATGAATCTGGGGCCAAAGCACCTATAGCGTTCATGAGTATTCCGCTCAAGAAGCATGAGCTTAAGTACTCACTCTTGAAGAAACACGCCTTTGTCATAGCCAAAGTTGTGAAACAGTTTCGGTACTATATTCTGCACTCTCACTCTTTGGTTTTTGTCCCAGACTCTGCAGTGAAAAGCATTTTAACTCAGCAAGAGGTTGGACTTAATAAAAGAGCAACTTGGGTAACAAAAATTCATGAATATGATTTAGATATTATCCCTATGAAGACAGTCAAAGGACAAGGCTTATGCAAGTTAATAGCAGAAAATGAGATGGAAACAGAAGCAGAATTACCATTAACTCTTTTTGTTGGATTGCAGGATACCTAGTTCTCTGATGTGGCTTATTACTTGACTTATGGCAGCTGCCCAAGTCATTTGTCAGCAAAAGAGCAAAGGAATCTTAAGTTAAAGGCTACTAAGTATGTAATTTGGTAGGATGTTTTGTACAAAAAAGGTTTAGATGGAACATACTTAAGGTGTGTAGATAAACCTCAATAGCAAAAACTTCTAGAAATTTATCACGGTGAAGCCTATGGGGGATATTTCTCATCGTCTGTTACTGGTTTCAAAATTTTGAGGAATTATTTTTATTGGTTAGGCATGTTTAAGGATGCATATATTTATGTTAAGGAGTGTGAGAAGTGCCAACTATTTTCTGGGAAGCCACATTTAGTGGCCCTGCCTTTAAGGCCTATGGTAGTAGATGAACCTTTCAAATAGTGGGGCATTGATTGCATAGGGCCAATAAAACCTCATTCTAGTGCTGGTCATATGTACATTTTGATAGCAACTGACTACTTTACCAAGTGGGTGGAAGCCATTCCCACTAAAAAAGCAAACTCAGAAGTTGTGTGTAGTTTTCTCAAGGATTACATCCTAGTTCGTTTTGGGGTTCCCCAAAAGATTGTTGTGGATAATGCATCATATTTCTCTTCTAAGGAGTTAACTATGTTTTTCTATGAGCATCAGATTACTCTCTCGCATTCTTCTGATTACTTTCCACAGGGTAATGGACTAGCAGAGTCCAGCAACAAGAACCTGATAGCCATCATGAAAAAGTTGGTTGACGAAAATGCTTGAAATTGGCATAAGAAGGTATATGAAGCTTTGTGAGAAGATAGAACCACGCCCAAGAGGGCCATTGGAATGGCACCTTTTGAACTTGTATATGGGGTCGGCGCAAAACTTTCTTTACCTCTGGAGTTATCAGCAGCCAAGCTACAGACAGTAGTAGAGGATTCTTTCTTTCAGAATGCTTTAGAGAAAAGAGTTATGTACCTAACGAAGTTGGAGGAAGAGAGGGAGTTGCTGGTGGATAGAATCATGGTGCATCAGAGCCGACTGAAGAGGATTTTTGACACGAGGGCTTGGCCAAGAGGTTTCCTGATAGGAGATGAAGTGTTGTTATGGGATAAAAGGAAAGAGCCAAAGGGTGCTCACGACAATTTTGATTCATTATGGAAAGGCCCTTTCAAGATCTGCGAAGCAGTCGGACAAAATGCTTTTAGACTCAGCTACATTGATGGAGCAGTTATGCCCTATACCTACAACGGGAAAGATCTCAAACTCTACAAATTGTAAGTCCTGTGGTCAAGAGTTTTTGTATATAGTAGCTTAGGTGTTCTTAGTTGTGAGTCACCTTATCCTTTCTCCTTTTTGTTTTTGGTCATGCAAAACTAGAGTTTTGGAGTTCTTTGCATTTTCCTTTGTAAAATACAATCCCCAGTCAGAGCCAATGTTACTATGTCATTTATTCCTCATGATAAGAGCGAGTCATCCTATAAAATTTCCATTCAGAGTCCTAATCTTTCTTGTGACACCCAAGTTCAAGTCCTTAGTACATCTATAAATCCTCTTTCAGTCATAAATGTTGAGTTTAAGTAATTAGTTGAAATCTGTGAACAAGTTGAACCATCTTGAACCGAGCTCAACAAGTTCATTTAGGTTCCATAGGTTCCTAGGTGTTCGGGGAGATTTTTCATACTAATATTTTCTGTAAGTATCTTGCAGCGACTCTCCAAAAGTTTCTTGTTTGGTAATATGTTACTTTATTTCTCTCCAAGTTTTGAACTCATTGAACCAAGTTCGAGAGGTTGAAATGTGTTCAACATGTTCAATATAGCACAAATGGTCAGCAGCTTGGTATAATTAATTTTCTTGGCAAGATTTTCCTTGAGCATGGCGTACACCTTGAACTACTTGAACACCCATGAAGTCTGTTCAGGATGTTCATATATGTACGAGGTTGGTGGGTCCAGTGGGTTTTTATGATTTGATGGTGCATTCATTACCAAATATGTGGAAGCTGAACCATGTTTTAAGTGAGGTTGATTCCTGGCTCTTTGAAGTAAGTAATCATTTTGGGAACTGGCGGTTACTTCAAAAATGCCGCCATGCATTCAATGCATGTGTGCGATGTCCAATCCACAAACTTAACACATTCAGACTGAAAATTGGAATTATTGCATTCAATGTTTCCATATCATTTCCTTCACTAATAAGGTATGAAGGATTATTAGTGCTCTGTATTTGTTCCTCGCTGCTACATTTTTGTTTTTCCTGGATAGGAGTCTTGTTTGCTGCTAGTCATTGTCTGGTTGTTCAACTGTGAAGGTGAGTCCTTTTTTTGTTCTCTCATGTAGTTTCTGCTTGCATTTTCTCTCTCATAGAAAGTTTTGCTGCAACCAGTTTAGGCTTATTGCTTTAAATTATGAAGTCCACACTACATTTGTTTGGGAATGTTTTTAGCCTGGCATCCACTGAACCCATAGTTAGTGATACTGACCTAAAAGGGGAAAATCTTGAGGCGTTGAAAGAGAGGGTGTTCAAGGGAATTGACAAATCTTTTGGTGTGGAGATTCTGAGTAGCAGTCTCATAGAAGGGACAGCTTTTCCCCTAGCCATTCCTTGCCCAGAATTGATTTGGGAATGTATTGCTAGATACGACCCAGTGTCTAAAACCATTAGGAGAGACAATGGTGAAACCCTTCTTGCCATAAATCGTGAAGTAATTTCCTCAGTCTTCAAGATACCTAATTACCAGTTCTCCAACTTTTCCCCTGCTCAGTCAATCACTGAGTTCAACGTAGACAGAACCGGACACCGTAACAATGTAGCAAAATTCTGGTTGAAGGTTCCTCAAAGAGGTGTACCAGGCTACCCAAGAATCCTAATAAGAATCACATTTTGCCTCACATTCATGATGTTATGCTTTTGTTGCACCGGGCCAGAGGATCCACTAAAGCTTATAGCTTCGACGACTAGATTTATTACTACGTGCAGCTAGTTTTGGAAGGGAAGCAATATTTGGATTGGGCTGAATTGATTGTTGATTCAATGAAAGAACAACTGAGTATGGCTAAATAGTTCAAACAGAACTTCTTCATGTCTTCATATCTCTTGTATTGTTTGGCATGTGTTAAGGAGTTGGTTGGAATACCAAAATAGCTCACTAAGGAGGATGTTTCCATATATGAGTTCTATCCCATGCTGCAAAAGAATAAAGCCTTACAGGATTTCAGAAGGGTGCACAATGCTTTTTTGGGTGACTTGTGTCATGAATTGAAGAATATGAAAGCCAAAAGAATCTCCGATGATGCACAGACATTGATAAAGAGGTTTGGTATTTTTTATATCCAGTTTCCACGCTTCTGTTACATAAGGGTAGGCGGCTTTGAAGAGGTGCCCTACAAGCTCCCTCACTTTTGTTCAGATTGCTTTGTTCTAGCGGAGATACACAGACAATTGACCTTTATAATCAAAAAGGCACAACCTAGGGATAAATGGGAGGGTCATTTTCCCATCCAATTGGGCATGTTGTCCTGCAGTTTGATGTCTGATGCTTTGAGTATTGGAGCAGATCTCAGGAATTTCAATTTTTCCCTATATCCTGAAAGGAAAGGTTTCGATAATAAGGGTTTTTCTCAAAGTCTTGGTCTAATGCTATACCTCCCAATGCCTCAACTAGAGGATTTCTAGGAAGATTGTACTGATGAACTCGATGTGTTCAAAAGGGGAAACATGAGGCTGGTGTTAGAACAAGTCGTTTCATTGCAGATAAAATTGGATACTAGGAGGCTCGAAGAGGACTATCTAGAGCTATTCGAACTAGGATACTTAGCCCGTGTAGAAATTGAAATGCCTCCAATTGACTGGGATGAGGAAGAGAAAGATGATATATAGTTAAGGACCAAAGGAGTTTTGGAAAGGACCGCGGTGTGGGTTGCCAATAAGAAAGCAATGAAATTAGGCATTAAGTCTAATTCTACGAGAAGTAATGAGTCCCTCTACGTTCACCAAAGTGCCTTTCTAACAATGCTTCTATGCCTATTCGTGCAGGTAAGGTTTTTGACAGAACACTCAATCAAACTGGTAGCAGATGAATGTCAGCTCTTTGTGCTGAAGAAAACCATAATGTGGCGAGTGCTTACCTTCAAGTCTATGATCTTTCACGCTAAGACCTCTGTTTATGAGCTCCAGGATCTCTAGTGCAGTATAGTAAATGATAACAAGGTGGTTAATCCTAACCATGATTGGTAGTTGGGAATTTGTGGGTTGAACACATAGGATGCAATCAAGGCTTTCTGGATAAACATGGAGAAAATCAAGGCCAAGGGTAATTTCACCCTGAAAGATATAACAAAGGTGGCTAGGATTGAGTCCATGACTTTTATTGGAAATGATTAGTTGCTGAAACATGCCGAAAAGATGGTGAAGCACCGGTGGAATAAGGAGGTGGTGAAGGCAAAGCTCAATGCAATGAAAGTACCAAACCAATCTATTATTCAAGAAATCACAACTGCCCATGATGCCCATGAAAGTAGAGAGGATGATGATGATGGAAAAGCGACATAATGCATTGATTCAAGCCCAGTTTCCTTTATTTTTGTAATTTCTCATGTTTATGCAAAGACTTCGGGACATCTGTCCCAGAATACATCTTGTCGGTTTCATAACTGTTTTGGGGGAGGTCGAGTTTTCAGGGAGACCTCCCCTATTCTAAAAACTATAAATGAAGGAAATACAGATAGAATATGGGTTAGTTTTGGTGACCAATTTTTGGTTTTTTTTTTTTTGTTTTTCCCTCTGTTTTTGTGAATTTTCTGTTTTGTAGAAGGAAGAATCAGACTGCTAAATCTGGAAGGGAAAAGATTTATACATGTATTATCATGCCTTTGTTGCATAAGAATATATATATACAAAAATCATACTGTTCTTGGGAGAAGGAAAATCTATGGGTTTTGAATCTGTGTAGATACATATCTTTGCATATGCTTATCTAGTCAAATAACAGTAATGATCTTTCCATTGCAGAAAATTATTATTGTTCTGGTATTCCTTCCTTTGAGTGTTTGTTTTCGTTTAGAGAAGATTCGTGTTTGAGAACAAATTTGGTTTCTTTAATCTGTTCATTCTTTATTAAACCTATGGAAATGGTGTACTAAACTTTGATTCAGTTGCTATCATCTCTTGTATTGAAAAGATAGGAAAGATTGTTTTCTCCTTTTAAGAAACATGTGTGAAATATCAGCCTCTCATCCAAGAATGAATTAGGCAACCTTACATGCTTTCGGGTTAAAAGCTACTACTCAAATTAAATTAATTAAAATCATTCCTTGAAAAACTGAGATAGGGAGTTGTACCTATGGAAAATTCAGAGGGAAGTGGTTTATACAACACTTACCCTACTGTTTAGTGAAACAATTGTCCTTAAAAGAAGGCGACGGAGTTCAAAATTGATCATTTTAAAAAGGGACAAATCTGCTCACTAACGCTAGGATATTTAATAAATTAAATAGGATAATTGATCAAAATGATATTCTTGGAATGAATGAATTAATTAAATATTTAATTAATATAGAGTGATTCACTTGCCATGTGACATTAATGATTAAAGAATTAATTATTTATGCGCAGGGTTGATTTATTTGCCTTTGGTTAGGACCTTGGTGATGTTGTCAAGATTAGGGGCCCATGGTTTAGATGACCAATTTTAGGGTATTATAATATTGATCGTAGCTATGAATCTACATCCAACAACATTTTTGGCAAAATGACTGCCTAGAGGTACTAGCAAATACAGAGGTAAGCTACCGTTGAAATGTTTTGCTTGCAAAAATATTGGTCATATAGCAGCTAATTTCCCTAATAGTGAAAATAGACACAAGAGAGACAAATTTAAGAAGTATAAGGGTAAAGGCAATAGAGATTATCTTGTAGCTATTGAAAGTGGTATTACTGATGATGAATCTGATGATGATGCTAGTGAAGATATTGTGTTTGTGTCTATTAAGGAAGAGAAATCAGACAAGAGGGCTTTAGTGTCTAGGATTGATAACTCTGATGATTGGATCATTGATACTGGTCATTCACATCATATAACTGGTGATCGGAGCAAATTTCTTTCCTTGAAAGAGTTTGATGGTGATGGTGTCAAATTTGGTGATGACTCACCCTGTATGGTCAAAGGGAAGGGAGTTATTTCTCTTAATGGGAAGAGCAGTGCTGACGATGTCTATTGGGTTCAAGGTATTAAGCATAATCTTCTAAGTGTGGTATAGATGAATGACAAAGGATACCCACTAGAATTTAGAAATGACATGTGCAAAATCTTTGACAACAAAGGTGAGTTGAGCACAACCGGTAAACAAACCAGAGGTAATCTATTTCATCTTAATCCTAAAGTTGGCTTTGGCATAGAATATAGATGATAGTTGGCTTTGGCATAGAATATTTTGTCATATAAATTTTGAGAATATTGTTAAAGTGAGTAAGTATAAGACAGTAAGAGGTCTACCTCTGATAGACAAATCATTTAATTCTCTTTGTAAAGAATGTCAGTTAGGGAAGATGACTTCTACTTTCAAGAGAAAATCCTTCTTAGCAGAGCACTTGTTAGATTTGGTTCATATAGATCTATGTGGACCAATAAGAACCAGAAGCATTTTAGGTGATAGATATTTCATGATCTTCACTGATGACTATTCAAGGATGATGTGGGTCATATTCCTGAAAGATAATAATGAAGCTTTTGGTAAATTCAAGGCATTCAGGGCCTTGGCTGAGAAAGAGAGTGGCAAAAAGATTAAATGTCTGAGAACAGATCAAGGTGGTGAATTCACTTTTGAGGAGTTCACTAAGTATTGTGTTGAGAATGGTATCAAGCAACATCTTTCTGCACCAAGAACACCACAATAGAATGGTATAGCAGAGAGAAACAATCAGTCAGTGGTTGAAGCTGCTAAGACTATGTTGATACAAGGAGATGTGGCAAAAACATTTTGGAGAGAAGTTGTAAGTACAACAATCTACACAATGAACTGGGTTTTGGTTGAAAAGAGGTAAGGACAAGACACCTTATGAGTACTGGTATGGAAGATCACCTGATGTTAGTTATTTTAAGATCTTTGGTAGTAAATAATTTATTAAAAGAGGTGATTGCATTATCAAGTTTGAAGCGAAGAGTGATGAAGGCATATTTATTGGTTGTTCCACCAAGAGTAAGGCCTACAAATGTTTCAACAATCAGACTTAGAGAATTGTTGAGAGTGGTGATGTTCGTGAACATGAAAGTTCTAAATTTTCAGAAGGAACAAGTTTTGAGAAAAAGGATGAAGATCCTTGCATTTTGCTTTTGGAACTTGAAACCGGTAAGGCAAATCCTAATGTACTTGTTCAACTGGAACAAATAATTTCAGAAGAAGAAGATGATGAAGAAGTTGAACCTGAGGAGAATGATCATGTTATTCCTAGATATGTGAGACTCAATCATAGTCCTAAGAAGATTATTGGGGATAAAGATGCTGGAGTACTTACTAGAAGAAGAGTTAGAGAGAACTCTTGCATGATCTCCACCATTGGACCAAGAAGTGCTAAGGAACCTTTTGGTGATGATCTTTGGGTTAAGGTAATGGAAGAGGAATTGGATCAGATTGAGAAAAACAACACTTGGACCCTGGTACCCCAACCGGTAAACAAGAATGTCATAGGTACTAAATGGGTGTTCAGAAACAAGTTAAATGAAGATGGTGTTGTAGTTCGCAATAAGGCAAGATTAGTTTGCAAAGGTTATATGCAAGAAGAAGAAGAAGATTTTGGAGAAACTTTTGCACTAGTAGCAAGACTGGAAGGAGTAATAGCATTACTTGCATTTGTAGCTCACAAGAAGTTAAAGGTATACCATATGGATGTTAAGTCTATTTTTTTGAATGGGATATTGGAAGAAGAGGTTTATATAGAGAAGCCTGATGGTTATGCATTGACAGATAAATAAGACATAGTATGCAAATTGCATAAAGATTTATATGGATTAAAGTAGACACCCAGAGCATAGTATGAAAGGCTTCATACACATCTGATGAAGATAGGATTTGCAAGAACCAGTGATGACAATAACATTTATCTCAATTTTGAAGGAGATAAAATACTGGTTAGTGAAGTATTTGTTGATGAGATTATATTTGGAGGTAATGATGTCATGAGAAACAATTTTTCAGATGAAATGAAGAATGAGTTTGAGATGTCATTAGTAGGGGAAATAAAAAAAATTCACAGGCTTGCAGATATAGCAGATGAAGAATGGTATTTTCATTACTCAATCTAAGTATGTGAAGGAAGTTTTGAAGACTTTTGGCATGAGTATTTGTAAACTAGTTGGAACACCAAAGGTTACAGGTTGTAAATTATCCAAGGAAGATGCATCTAAGTCTGTAGATGAGAAAGAATACAGGTCAATGATTGGTAAGTTACATTATGTTGTTCATAGTCGACCGAATACTGCCCATGTAGTTGGTATAGTTTCTAGATTCTAGAAGAATCCAAAGGAAGAACATCTGATAGCAACCAAGAGAATTTTTAGATATCTAAAAGATACAGTTGATTATGGGTTATGGTATCTATATGGAGGAAATTTTGATTTGAAGGTGTACACAAATGTTGATTGGGCAGGAAATGTTGATGACCGAAAGAGTACTACCGGTTGTTGGTCCTCACAACTGGAATAGAAACTAGGTGATAAAACATAATTCAGAGATTGGATATCTTTGAATAGATAACTTTTCCTGTGGAAAAGGCTCATTTAGTTATCAACCAGGGACATAAACTTGAAATGGGCCAGCACTGTATGTGCACCAAGTTCATATTTCAACCATTTTATATAACTGCATGAAAGGAAATTATTCTTAAAGTGAACACACAGAATCTCTAATAAACTAATACTTAACCTTACAATTGCAAATTGCTTTAAACAATTACTGTTAAAAGATAAAGTTCTGGCAAGCAACAGGAACTACTCTGCTGTCGTGGTTGTGGGAACAGACATAGGAACTATTTCCTATGGCTGCAAGAATAGACAACTACAGAAACAACTATTATAGAAGTATGAAAACTAGCTTAAAAAATACAAAGGATTACTCACTAAGTGGGCCCCCTTGGGTGATTATTCTCAGAACTTCATATTATACTTATCTGATCATCCAAAATTACATTGATCTCTTTATTTCATCTTTACTAGAAAATACATACATAACACCAAAAAACTGTGTATTACAAAATACTATTTTTTTTCTCTGCTATCCTCAAGAGGAGAGAGATCCCTTTTTTCTCTGTTGTCCTTATCATCAAAGCCTAACTAGAAGCCTTAACACATATATGTAAAAATCCGTTCGCTATATTAATTCAAAACAATTGACCGGTCTTTTATTTGTTAAAAACTCGATTGGGCTTTTATTTGTTAAAAACCAATCAGGCTTTTATCTGTTAAAAATATTGACTTAATGTCACATACATACATACATACATACATACATACATACGTACATACAAACTTCTAACTAACTGCCCACATCCCTACAAAATAGGTGAACATAATTTATTTAACAAAAGAAGAAGAAGAAGAAGAAGTCAGCACATGACAGCAGAACAACATCTGTCCTGCAGCTGAGAAAATATAGCATGACCACCTCCTAGATCTAAGATCCACTAAGAGAAGTTATAAATGTTTTCATAAATCAATCTACTGAAGAACTGGTCCAGTGATCTTGATCATAACTGCATTTCCTTGACTAGGTCTGCATTGCGGTTACACACTTGATGATCTTTTGAACCACCATATGTCTTTTCCTCACCTTTGTTGACCCTGCATCAAGATGTTAACATGCACAACAACATGTGTATATACTAATGCTAACGTGATATAACATAAACCATATTTATAATTAACTTTAGATATTTGCATAGACAAATCATTTAAAACCGCTATATGACACCCTTAGGTATAGGTTAAACCAGTTTCAAAAACACTTGAAAGGTATCATCTTAGGAAAACATTATAATCCAAATATCATCTAATCATAAGACCTAAGTTGGAGTATTATATCAGAAGTTTATTCAAGTAGAGCCATTGTTTAGAATCATCATCTCCCCCTAACCTAACTTCTTGTTGATCCTCCAGCAATAGGAAAATTTTGGATTCTGGCATTAATTCATAAATTGCCTGGGGCAACTGCCCAAAACCACCATTCTTTAAGCTCCAGTAGAATCCTTTCATTTTCTCCAATCTCTTCCGCATGGTACGTTTTGTTGCTTCACTGTATGGTGGGTCACTGTCTTTGCATCCCATCAGTGGCCATTAGAGGATTGGAGGTTGAAAACTAAGAGGAAGCCAATATTGTCCCTTTGTCCTTCCCAAGTGCATGTACTTGGATGTTGTTTAATGTTGCATAGTAATTTTGCACAAAGTGTGGCTCGGATTTCTTTAATTCATCTGTTAGGCTATCCTAGCGTTGGACTATGTGTTCTTTTACTTTATGTCCTTCCCTTGGAGCCATTTGTTCATATTCTTTATACACTACTTCCCTCAGGAGTAGGATTTCCTTTGCATAGTCTGGTTCATAAACAATCTTTTGCCAATCAAAGTAAAATCGCCTCAGTTCTCTTGACTTATCCCTTAAGGGTAATGAAAGCTCAAGTTCTTCTTTGTGATGCACCTGAAATTTTTCTCCCCTTGATATTTCATTCTGCATCCATGACATAAGAGCCCTCAACTGAATATCTCCAATGTAAAGGAGAGGGTTCTAATTAACATCATCAGGGACAACATAGTTATGGACATACAATTCATAGAGTAATTTTTTGATTATCCTAGGAGATGTCTGAAAAGTACTATAAAATTCTTCTAGTGTTTGCAATGAGGGACTTAAATCCCTAACAATCCTCATCATCTGGAAACCGATGTGTTGTTCTTTTAAATATAAAGAGTAGACATGAGGAGGAGCTCAACATTGCATCAGTTGTGGAACCATGGTGGCTATTGTTTCCACCTTAGCTTTAAGTTGGGCTATTTCCTCATCCTTCTGCTCAATAACCTTCTTCTGTTAATCGATTATCATCTACATTTTTAACTTTCTCGAGTTCCCAATCCTCATAAAGAGCAAGTCCCACCACATGACTGGTAAGAGAGGTAGGTAGTCTATGAGTAGGTGCCCTAGGTTTCTTCATTTCTTCTCCACTCCCTACTTCAATAACCTACTCTACAATAGATGCTAAATTGTTTAGTCTCTCAAAATTCACTTGTTTCAATGGCTGCTCTATATTTGGAAGCTCCTCTTCTTTCTGAAGCTGCAGTTCTTTCTCTTCCCCCATATTTTGCATTTCTTCCTCCTCTTCATGTTCCATTTGAGGTTCATTAAGTGGAGAAGGAGTGATATCATGATGAATCGAACTGTATTGGTCATGTTCTGGGGAGTTGATCAAGATGGTAATTTTTGGCTCTGTTGATTGGTCTTGGCTTTTACACTTTTTACGAAGCCTACCACTACTTCTTTGAACTTTCCCTTTTTCAGCTACAGGGCTACTTCCTGTAGCCACCTCTTCAACTACCTCAATAGTTACTGCAGGAACTGGTTTTACGATTTTCCTTTTCTTGGCCGCACGAAGCAGTACATTTTTATTTTCACTTCTCTTGTCCTTATGCTCTATATCAACCTATTTCTCTTTGCCCTTTTCCATTTTTGTGGAAGCCCTAGTTTTTCTTGAACCTTGAGGAGGAACCCCTGCTTCAACTTCTTTTTGTTAGGGTTCCTCTGCTGCAAGAAGATTTTGTTATGAGGATTTCAATGAGGATGAGGGTTCAGAAGGGGAACCAGGTTCTACAACATTTTCTTGTTCCTGAAATGGAATTGGTTCCTCTATAACTATGTGCTCTTCCCTAAATATTTTGGTTTCAACATATTGATTCTAGAGCATTGGAGAAACATCTCTCAAGGATTTTTCAACTAAAAGATTAATTAGACAATGGTGAAACAGAATGTGGCCTACCTTTCTGGGTCTTTGTTGCACTTATAGAAAGAAGGTTGTATAATAATATTAGAACATTCTTCCTTCTTCTATGGTGTAAATGACTCAGGAGTTTAAAGTGATGAGAATGCAAACATGAAAACCTTCCCTCATAGGTTAAATACTTTAGAATATACAATGTTGCTACTCTCCATTCAAGTGGAAGGGATTCTCGCCTAGTTCCTTGTCTATCTACCACCAATGGATGGTCTCCTGGTTATGTAAATGATTCTCTTGCACAGCGTGCATCCTTAGACTATGAGTACTTCTCCCCATCTATTTTTAACCCAATTACCTCTACTATTTCCTCTTCTGAAACAACTACCCTCAAACTTTTTACCTGAGCTTCACCATTAGAAAGTGTGCAGGTAAATTCCCGTGCAATTGCCTCATCAAACTCTGTCAATTTTTAAAAATAATCCAGCCATCCACTGTTATGGAATATTGGTTCACAAACCTGATCCTACAGAAGAATCTCATGAACTGTTGGCTCATGTCAAACAAGCAAACCACCCATCGCAGTGCTAACACTTTCAATTTTATAATGGCGTAAATCCACTCAGACACTGCACTAAGTTCCGCACTGTAATGTACTCAATGCCTTAGCTACAATCTTAAAAATAAATCCAAATAGACAGACAAAACAGATAGAAGATATCACCTCATACTAGAAATTTTGAAAAATACAACGCAATATGAGAGGACATCACAATTATCAGGTAGAATAATTATCAATGTACTTCCCCCCCCAACCTAAGGCTTGACAGGTGTCCACACATGCGGAGGAGGATTAATATAAATGACCGTATGCAAAATATCATAATGAGAAGTAATATGGTTTAATTATACACATGAAGCAAAAATAATAACACACGAGTGGACCTGATATTATGCAAGAATGACTGCAGTTGGAAGATATGAGGTTGCCATGCATGGAAATAGATGCGATAATGGGTGAAGTGAAAGGAAACAAATGAGTAAATATAGAATGAGATATTTATTATGTAGAAAAGTACTTCCTCGAGATACAAAAGAATTTATTATGATCATGTGACATGGATATTTAAGATGGTGTGGTGACGACCAAGCCTTCATCAATGGCTACAAGAATCTCGACATGCTGGGCAATGGAAAATTGTTGTAGGAAGTCGTCTTTACTTAGAGGTTTACAATATAGGTGTAGCCAATGACCGTTAACTAACAGTTTAAATTTAATAGGATCTATGGTGGATAATCTAACAACACCATTGGAAAATGTTTCAACTATCTCATAAGGGCCTGACCATCTAGTCTGTAATTTGCCTAAGTTATCTTTAGACCTGGAATCATAGAGAAGAGTCCAATCACCTGGCTTGAATGATTTATCTCTGATATAGCGATCATGCCATTTCATGTGCTGATTTTGAATAGATTCAGTATACTACAAGGCAGATTTCTGCATTTCATCCAAAGAATAAAGCTGCAAGATCCTTTCTTCTTGTACTGTAGAAAGTGTCATATCTAAGGAAATAGTTGTTCTCAAAGTTTTATGCTCAAACTCAATAGGAATAATTGCTTTTGTTCCATACACCATTTGAAATGGTGTAAACCCTGTTGTAGTTTTCGAGGTGGTTCTATAATCCCATACAACCTCAAAGAGTTTACTGCACCAATCTTTTGTGTTAAGTGCTACTATTTTTGTCAATATTGATTCAAGATCCCTGTTAGTAACCTCTGCTTGTCCATTATCCTGTGGATGATAAGGAGTGAATTTTCTATGCATGACATTGTACTCATTGACCAGAGCTATGATCAGAGTAGAAGTAGACTGTGCCCCTTGATCTGTTACTATTTCTCTAGGAACTCCATACCGAGTGAAGATTTCTTCATATAAAAACTCGACCACTTTATTATCTCTAACATGCTTGAAGGCTTTGACTTCTACCCATTTAGTAACATAATCAGTACAAACAAGAATATAGGAGCGACCATTGGATGGTGGATCAATGGGCCCAACAAATTCCAGTCCCCATTTGTCAAATGTCTTAACAACCACCTGAGGGTGTAGAGGTATTTCATCAAACCAAGTTGGTCTGCCCATTCTTTGACACCTATCACATTTCCTAGTGTATTGAGTTGCATCCTTATGCAAGGTTGGCCAATAGTACCCTGTAGTTAATATCTTAAAAGTTGTTTATTTGGCTGCAAAATGACCTCCACAAGGTTCATTGTGACAGGCATGAAGTATGTCATATGTCTCATCTTCCCTTACACATCACCTCATAACCTAATCTGGACCTGTGTAAAATAAGCAATCTGAAATCCAAGAGAAGTTAAAACTTTTTTCTATCAGTAGTCTCTTTCTTTGGGTGAGAAATGTGGGGATGTCTTGTTAGCTGCAAGGTAGTTAGCTATGTCAGCATACCATGAACTATTGGAAATAATAGAAAATAGATGCTCATCTGGAAATGCATCATTAATGACTTCATTGTTGTCTGGTGTTTGAATCCTTGACAAAAAATCTGCCACCACATTGGCTTTTCCAGGCTTATCAATGATAGTAATATCAAATTCTTGCATTAGTAACAACCATCTTGCTAATCTAATGGTAATTGAACTTTTGTTCATGAGGTACCTGATGGCTGCATGATTATTATGCACAAATATTTGATATCCTATTATATAGTGCCTGAACTTATTAAGGGCATAGATGACAACTAACATCTCTTTTTTAGTAACAATATAATTGAGTTTTGGTCCTTGTAAATTTTTACTAATGTAATAAATAGCATTTTCTAAAACTCCTTGTTTCTGCCCCAAAACTGCTCCTATTGCAAAATCAGATGAATCGGTATGAATGTGAAAAGGAACTGACCAATCAAGTCCTTTAAGCATAGGGGCCTGAGTTAAGGCTTCTTCTAGTTTAGAAAATGCATCCTCACATTTAACTGTCCATTCAAACTCAACATCCTTTGTCAATAAAGAATACAATGGCCCTACTATTTGACTAAATTTCTTGATAAATCTCCTATAATACCCTGCATAGCTTAGAAAACTTCTCACATCCTTTTGTTTAACAGGGTCAGGAAGATTAAGTATTACCTCAATTTTAGTTGGATCTACTTGAATATCTGATTGAGAGATTCGATGTCCCAACACTATTCCTTCCTGCATCATCAAAAAACATTTTTCACTATTGAGGGATAGATTGTGATCTTCACATGGTTGCAATACTTTTACCAGATTTTGTAATGCCTCCTTAAATGTAGTTCCATATGTAGTGAAATCATCCATGTAAATTTCCATACAATCATGGGATATGTCTGAAAATATACTAAGAACTGCTCTTTGAAAAGTTGCAGGAGCATTACATAAACCAAAATGAAGGATTGAATAGGCATATGTGCCCCAAGGGTGGGTAAAGGTGGTCTTCTCTTGATCTTCTGGAGCTATTCAGATCTGGTTATAACCACTAATGCTCTACAAAAAGGATTAGAAAATATGGTTTGATGGCAACACACACAAGAACACAAGAAGCAAACATTAGTGTTAGCAACCAAGGATTATTCTAAACAAGCATATCAAGAGAGATATTGAGCATGAAATAAAAAGCATACGAACATAGAATAAATAAACTATGCTCCTCCAAACGCTAACCAAGATACTCATAGTTACTCCTCCCTTGTTCCTCTCCTCTCCAAGTTCCAAATGAGTGTACCTCTCAACTTTTAGTACTAGCCATGGATGCCATATGGAGAGTCAAGATGGTTGGATGTGATAAACAAATGCTATGCAAGTGTAGGTAGTGATGCTATGAAAAATCTCTATGCTAATACCAATATAGCAACAATACTCTAATGCTTCCTCCTTTTCTTGAGGATAAGGGTTCTATTTATAGAAGAAATGGGGAAATGAAGGGTTAAGATTGAGTAATCTTAACAAGGGTTAGGATTGAAAGATATTCAATCCATGTGAGACTTTCAACCCAATCCCATGTTGACAAGTGTCACCATGAGGAGGCTTGAGAGGAGAGATAAGGAGCATTAAATGCTTGAGGGGACATGATGGATACCCTAGGGGGTTGGGTTAGGGTTAGGTTAATGGATATTCCTTTTATCCAAGGGATAAATGAATGTGCAAGGGTTAAATGGTTACCTTAGTCAAAGAAATAAATGATTTGAAGAGACCCATGAGTCAAAAGAATGGTTAAGTTAGAGGAAAGTCTCTAACCAAAGATAAAAGGTGAGTTAACCATAAATGGTTATGTAAGAGCCTTTAATGGTTTGGAAGACTTTAGAGGTTAACCATTTGAAGACATAAATCCTTTAATGGTTATTGAAGACTTTGGAGGTTTTTGAGAAGTGACTTCCTTTTATTTAGGAATGTGACAATGATTAGGATAAGATTAGAAGGAGTTAGAAGAATCTAGAAGGAATCTAGGCATGCAAGTGGGTTTTGTAGGAGAATGTAAGTGGGAGGAATTTGGGGATTTTCAATTAAAATAAAATCATTTGTTTCAATTAAATGGTGTAATTTGCATTTGGATAGATATTTAAATAAATATTAATTTATTTAAATGTGAATGTGAGTTTTGGATTTATTTAAATAAATCTTAATTTATTTACATGAGAAAAAGGAAGATAAAGCATTAAATGCTTGAAGACTTTGAGGGAAACCATTAAAGGCTTAAGAAGACTCTAGAAAGAAGCCATTAAGTTTGAAGACTTTAAGGGAAACCATTAAAGGCTTAAGAAGACTCTAGAAGGAAGCCATTGAGTTTGAAGACTTTAAGGGAAAACATTAAAGGCTTGAGAAGACTCTAGAAGGAAGCCATTAAGTTTGAAGACTTTAAGAGAAACCATTAAAGGTTTCAAGTGGGTGAGGATAAATAGGATTTTAAATAAATAATTTATTTATTTAAAATAGTTGTGCAACTTGCATTTGTAGGAAAATGCAAGTGGGTGGAGGATAAAGGTTATTTAAATAAATGTTTATTTATTTAAATGTGAGAGATGGGATTTTGGGGGATTTAAATAACTAATGTGAGAAGATTTTAATTAAACAAATATGATTTATTTATTTAATTAATGGTCTGAATTTGGTTAAGTGAATTAAATCAAATAAATTCAATAATTTATTTAATTAATAGGAGAAGAGGGTTAAGATGAATTAATTAAATATTAATTTAATTAATTATTGATTGATGGTTAAATAATCAAATAAATACTGAATATTCATTTAATTAAGTGGATAGATTTATGTGACTACATTTGCCCCTCTTTGAGACGGTGTGGTTTTATCGCGTCATTTCAAAGAAAGAAAAATAGGTGTGAAGAAATATGCCCCATAAATGTTAATTTAGTGGGTGGTATGCCCCCTCGAGAGATGGGCTGATTTTTTTTAAAAAATCGGGTGATCTCTCGAAAAAGAACGAGAAGTGGAGGGGAGGTAGAATAGAAGAAATTAGCAATAACGGTGAAAGAATGGAAGAAAATAGAGTGAATACAAAGAAATGGCAAGCTAGTGAGTACCCATAGGTTATGTAGGAGATACGGTGCAAATGTAGTGTTGTGCTTTTGATTGATGCTATATAATTGATCAAAATGGTTGGACAATCTGGTGCAATTGGTTAAATTGACCCGATCGATTCAAAGCGTGACAATTGATGTCAGTTGTTCACTTGGACAAGATAAAGTCTGAGTAACTGAATCAAAGTGACCTGTTGAGACTTAGACAATTGATGTAATTGACCGACGAAGTCAAGGTATCTAACACAAAATACTCGTTGAGACTTAGACAATTGATGTAATTTTCTATTGGATTGTGTTTGATTGGTTGATCAATTGATAGTTTGTGTGTGATGGATGGTTGTGATGAATCATAGCAGCCCCATTGAGACTAGGTCATTATGATAAATGTCTGATGTAGTCTAGGATTACCATGATCGATTACATGTTGAGACCCGAAGATACTTGATTAGAGTATCTGTTGATAGTCTAGGTGTGTGGGAGTCGATGTACCTATGCAAATAGGGTAACTTGCTTGATTGGGTTGATGGGAAATGATGTAGGGTATGTGATGCTGATTATCGAGATGGGGAGGGTGAGGGGGGGTTCAATATTAGATAGAAAAAATGGAGGACCTATGACTCATTCCTATGGAAGAAGAGGAAAATAGAGTATCTGTTGTCATTACTATGTATGCATGATATGCATCTATTATGAATGTATGGATGGATGGAATCCAATGGAATGCAATATATTCAAATGAGATGGAATGATGATCCATAGTGCTTTTATTTTTCATCATTGAGCATGGCAGTATCAATATTGGATGAGGCAGTAGGAACCAAGGATGGAGCATTGTACCTGACAACAAGTAGCATAACTAAAGAATAAAGAATATGAACCCTCCATAATGGTTCATGCTCATATGGTCGAGGTATACGCTATAGTCAACAATCCATGGTGATCTATGATTGTATTTTGCATAAGATCGCGTAGCTTAGTGAACTTCCCATGTATACACCATTAGTACATGCCCCGGAACTTCATTGGAATAATTCACAAACAACAAACAAAACGATACTTAGCAACCATCCTGGCTACTCTAATAATTTGTGGATATCTCGGAGTAGCGTAGGAACCTAATATAAATGAATAAATAACTAACAAACCAACCAAGTACTTGATAGCTTAAACAAAATTTTCTTGTCAAAGAAAATGTTATCATGTCTTTGTTTTGATAAGGAAGGATGCATCTGTGTTAAGACAGTTGTGTGTCGATGTTGATTGTTTGGTCGATGTTTGAGTATTTCAAAAATGTTTGTTTGGTATCTGCTTGGATGCGTATGTACAAGGCATTGCTATGTTTTTGTTTGATTTTTGATGTTTTATGATGTTTATTGGATTTTGTGAGTGTTTTGAATGTTTTGGATTTTGTGAGACAATTTTGAATGTTTTTGGTTTTTGTGAGACAATTTTGAATGTTTTTTGGTGTTTTTGTGAGATAGTTTTGAATGAAGAACTCAATGAATCACAAGTAATGTAGAATCCGCTTCCATCAATAGGTTAAGGGCATTGCCCCCAGTTTTATACATGACTATGAAAAAGCGGGATGCAAGACACCTGAAGTACTATCCTTGATTGCAGATCAATAACAAGCCATGGTTTGAATGATGGATGAGTGGATGCTATGAATGTGATCGCAACAAGTCTGAATGACAATGGAGCCATATCTTTTATGAGTAGCGCCTATTTTCCAGGTTTTCACCATCACACTTACCCAAGGTGCCACCAGAGTGGTTGTTCACCATTTGGATGCATGAATTTTCTTTAATATTTTTATTTTTTTATTTTTTTGTATTTTCTTCAGGACATTTATCTGAATGTTTTTTGGTGTTTTTCTGGTATGTATGGGAGCCTGATGCTCTATGAATCTTATGTATAAAACTATTTGAGGTCCATCTTGTTGATCAGATCTGCTAGCAGTTCTCCTTCTGAAGTAGCCAACTGATATGCCTCAGACCCAAATACAATAGTGATAACATAGGGACCCAGCCAATTTCATTCAAACTTTCCTTGATGTTATATGTTTGGTTGGTTATGAGGATTCTCTAAAAGAACAAGATCACCTACCTCAAATATATGAGGTCTAACTTGATGATTATAGCTTCTTCTCATGTGTTGTTGATAGGCTTTGAGGTGGTTGTATGCAACTTGTCATTTCTCATCAAGTAGTTCTAAGTCTTGAAGACATGATACTCTGTATGATTCATCATCCACCAGATTATGCAAGGAAATCTATAGAGATAGTATCTCAACCTCAATAGGTAAGATAGCTTCTGCTCCATAGACCAGTGAGTAGGGAGTTGCACCTGTAGGGGTTTGAATGCTAGTTTGATACACCCATAGTGCTAGATTTAATTGAACATGCCAATCATGGTCGGCATCATTGACTATCTTCTTGAGAATTCTTAAGATGTTCTTGTTTGATGCTTCGGCCTAACCATTTCCTTGTGGGTAATAGGGCATGAAAAAGTGGTGTTGGATATGAAACTTCTCACACAACTCATGGACATCCTGATTTTTGAAAGGAAGCTCGTTATCTGTGATGATGGACAAGAGTACACCAAACTGGCAAATGATGTAATTAAGGATGAATGAGATGATCTGCTTGCCGGTGACTTGGGTAATTGGAACAACTTCAATCCACTTTGTAAAGTATTCAGTGGTGGTAATAATGAATTTGTGGTTGTTGGATGAAGATGGATGAATTTTACCGACAAGGTCAAGTCCCCATTGACAAAAAGGCCATGGTGTTGTGATTGGATTCAATTCCTATGCGGGTGCATATATCAGGTCTCCATGAACTTGGCATTTATTGCATTTTCTAACAAAATAGTAGGAGTCTTTTTCTATGGATGGCCAATAGTATCCATCGTGTATGATCTTCTTTGCTAGGGAAACATCATTTGTGTGAGTTCCACAAATTCCTTCATGTACCTCTTCCAAGGCCTTTGTTATCTCATCCTGTTCCAGGCATCGAAGGAGAGTACCATGAAGACTGCATTAGTATAGGGTTTCAGCAATGATGGTATATCAAGCGATTTGGCAAATGAAGGTTTTGCATTGGTTATTTGATTAGTTAGGAGGAAGTATGTGATCACGTAGATAGGTGTAGTACTCACATTACCATGGGGATTCGAAACTAAAGAGGTGACATATCATCTCAGATTCAAGGATATCATAAGTAGGAATCCAAAGCTATTCTACCAAGAACTCATAGCGTGTTGAATTATGTGGAAGATCGAGGAGACATGCAATGGTAGCCATAGCATCAGCAACTCAATTTTGATCTCTGGGTATTTGCTCAAAGGTGATAGTTGTAAATGATGCTTTTAAACTATCCACCATTTGCTTGTATGGCATGAGTTTATCATCCTTGGTCTGATATTCATCAGTTACTTTTTGGATGACAAGTTGAGAGTCACCATATATTTGTAACTCTTTTAACTACCATTGTATGGCTAGTCTGAGTCTTGTGATCAAGGCCTCATACACTGCTATATTGTTTGTGCATGGAAATGTGAGCCTATAAGACTTCGGGACGTTGTCACCTTGAGGTGTGATAAATAGAATGCCTGCCCCCAAGCCATGCCTAGTGTATGAACCATCAAAGTACAGTTTCCATGGTTGTGTTGTTGTGATCGTGAAGATCTCTTCATCTGGAAAATTAGAAATGAGAGGATGATCACCTATGAGAGGTGCATCAGCCAATTGATCTTCAATAACTTGACCCTTGATAGCCTTATGGTCCACATACTCGATGTCATATTCACTAAGAATCATCACCCATTTGGCCAAGCGGCCAGTCAATGCTACTTTGCTGAGTAAGTATTTTAGTGGATCAATCTTTGCAATGAGTTGTACTTTATGTGTCAATAGGTAGTGAGTCATTTTAGTGGCTGCCAAGATTATTGCTAGGCAAGCTCGCTCAATAGGTGTGTAATTGAGTTCATAGCCGACCAGTGTGCAAGAGATGTAGTAAACAACACATTCTTTCCCTTCTGCATTGTGTTGAGCCAATAGCACTCCCAATGTTGTATTTGTTGTTGGGAATAGAGTAATAAAGGCTTACTTGGATCTGGTGGGATGAACAATGGTGTATTCATGAGATAATCTTTACAAATCCAGAATTCTTGCTGGCATCTGGTATCCCATTGAAAGAGGATGTTTTTGTGTAAGAGGTGTGTAAAGGGGTGACATTTATCTGCCAGTTGTGCAATGAATCTTTGGATGGATTGTAGTTTCCCTTGTAATGTCCTTAGCTGACTAATAGTCTTCAGAGGTGGCATTTTCATGATTACTTTGACCTTTTTTGGGTCAACCTCAATACCTTTGCTTGAGACAATGTATCCTAGAAGCTTCCCAGAGGCTACTCCAAAGACACATTTCTTTGGGTTGACTTGAACATGATATTGTTCCAATCTGTCAAATATTTTCTCTAATATTTGTAGATGACCTTCTCTTGTGAGTGATTTTGCCACTAAGTCATCAACATAATCTTCCATTATGGTATGCATCATATCATGAAAGATGGTGGTCATTTCTCATTGATAGGTCGCTCCTGTATTCTTTAGACCGAAAGGCATTACATTCCAATAGTATGTTCCCCATGGACATGTGAAGGTCATCTTATGTTGATCCTCTGGTCTGATCTTTATCTGGTTGTACCCGAAAAATCCATCCATGAGAGAAAGAATGGCATCTCCTACGGTTAGGTCCACTATTATGTCAATGTTTGGTAGGGGGAATTCATCTTTAGGACATGCCTTGTTTAGGTCTCTGAAGTCCGTATAGATACGGATGCCCCCATATGGTTTGTTGATAGGTATGATGTTGTATATCCAATCTGCATAATCAATTGGTCTAATAAAACCAACATCCAGGAGTTTCTTAAGTTTTACTTTGACTAGTACTGCAATCTGGGGATGCATCTTGCGAAGTTTTTGCTTGATAAGCTTGGCTCCTTTTGCTACGGTGATATTATGCATGAATAAATCAGGATCAAGATAAGGCATGTCTACATATTACCATGCAAATTTTATCTAGCATTTTTTGAAGAATTCGACAAACTTAAGATGTTTCTCTAGAGTTAAAAGAGATGTCAGATGTATGTGGTGAGGAGTTTCAGGAGTCCCCACATTGTATTCTTTTGTTTCCTTGATGAAAATTGTTGATCGTTCCTACTGTGTACTAGAGGGGAGAATGTCAAACCTTTCATCCTCAGGTGCCTCAGAGAGGTTTTCATCATTGGATACACTCTTTCTTTTTACTTTTGTGGGATCAAATAGTACCACAATGTGGTTTTCACTGGAAGATCCATGTTTTATTGTTATATTTTTGTAGCTGAAAGGTTTGGTATCTGCCCCAAAGTAGGATGCACTATTAAGTTCAATGGAAAATCTAGCTTTGTGATCCCTGCATGGTATGTTATCTTGTAGTTATAAAAAGTCAATGATCGCCTCATCATTTTGGAAATGGTCAAGACATGGGGGATTAGGTTGGTTCCATTCGATGATTTTAAGATGGATAATGGGTATTACCTCATTGATTAGGTTAAGTTCATAAGATGTGTTAGTGAGGGTCAAGACGTTATGGTGAAGGTTGTTGATGGTACTCTCCTTGTTAGAATTAGGCGTAGGGTGTGATGTAGGGTCTATGGAAGGTGTTTCCTATTTAGGAACCCAAGAGGTTTTAATCTATATTTCTCCATAAACAAGGATTTCTTTGTGAGATGGTGGTGGTAATGCATCTTCCTCATCTGAAGTATTGAGATGTATTGAATCAAATTCCCACTCATGTGAGTCAATCTCTAAGTCACTTTCCAGTATCCGATTACTATACCATATCGAGATATCCTTTGAGTTAAACACTACAGGTGTGATTGGTTGATGTATCATTATAGATGAAATGATTGGTGTTGCGGGAAGGATTATGGGAATCAGTGAATCTGATATGAGGAGTTTTGGCATTGTTGAATTTGTTGCTTCTACTAGAATTGCCAGTGTTGTTGATACTACTGGGGGTTCTGATATTGATAATGGTGCTATTGATATAGTTGTTGTTGTTGATGGGGTTGTTGGTTTTATTGGTGGGATGATTGGTGTTGTGGATGTTATTATTGGGATGTTCAACTGTATTGGAGCAATTGGTGTGGTTTTTGGTGTTGTTGATATAATCAAAGGTGACCTCTTTATGTTTGTAGTAGGCTGATATAGATGTTTGATGGGTTTCCCTTTGAATATGAGTTTAGGAAGAATCTCCTTTTGAAAGCCTAATCTTGTGTTATCTTTGGGCTTTAATTTTGGCTGTAGCGGCTCATGTCATCCTTGCTTGCAAGGTCCCAAGGCACTCTGATCATCATAACCCATTCTTTTCATAATGAAAAGACCTTTGCCATATTGATCTATGGGAAGCTTAGCTAGTGGGATGTTTGTGGTGATAGGATCTTTATAGATCCATTCTGCTAAGTCCTCATCTCTAATGTCTTCTTCTTGACTCTTTCCAAGGATGAAAGGCGGCAAAGTGCATGTTGGCTTGATCAGTGGTGTTTGAAGTAATCGTTGAGGTTTACCAGGAGTTCTAGGAGATGTGGGCATTTGTCCAACACAAAAGAGTTGGCTTAGATTGTACTCTCTAGGACCTTCCTCTACCATTTTCATTTTGAGCTTCTCTTGCTTAGGTATAGTGGTGTTTGAATTGGAAAGAGAGGTTGGACTTATATATGAGGTGGATGAGTTGGCTTCTCTGTTGTTGGGAATGGTAATCTCTAGTTGATGGTTGATATTGTGACAATATGCAAAAGGATTTGCATCGCCCAGGATTGTAATTTCTACACCATTATGAGGGAACTTTAGACATTGGTGGTAGGTGGATGGAACAGCTTGCATGGCATGTATCTAAGGTCTTCCTAACAACAAATTATACGTAAGAGGAAGGTCCAGAACTTGACATATGATGTGCTTCACCACTGGGCCCACTCGGATTGGTAATACAACTAATCCTTTTAAAGAATGCTCTACATCATCATAGGCTTTTATGGTTATCTTTTTGTGTGGATCCACTGATTCAATTGCATATCCCAATGCTATGACCAATTGTAATGTACAGATATTTAGGCCTGCTCCATTGTTGATCAACACTCGCTTGATCCTATGTTAGTTGATAAATCCTTTAATATGGAGTGAGGTGTTATGAGGTTGTTGGAAGGATGTATTGTCACTTTCAAAGAAAGTGAGACATGGTGATGACCTTATATTTCCAACCATAGCTTAGAATTGATGTGTATTTAGATTTAAAGAGACTGACACCTCTTGGAGAGCTTGATCCAAGATTTTTCTAGAAAATGGGGATAGGCACAAAAGCTCTAAGATAGATATAAGTGCAGGCATCTTATCTAACTGTTCCACAAGGTTATATTGCTTTGGGATGGATGTGGTACCTCATGGAGCTGCTTTAATGGTGATCTTGCCATGATGTGTAACAAAATTGTAGGTAGAGTTTGGATCTTTGATGGTAATGGTTGCAATTTATTCATTGGCACCAAATAGGTGATTCACAGTGTAATTATAGGCGGCTCGTGTATAATCAATGGTATTTGTGTTTCACCCTAAAGTGGAAGGACCCCTTTGATCTTGTCATGGAAGTGGATTCTTAAACATAAGATGATCATTATTTGTAGTTTTTGGGTCGTGTCCTCCAATTTCAATCTCACCTCGGTCAATAAGATCCTGAACAAGATCTTTCAATCTATGACAATTGCTTGTTTTATGCCCTTTCCCTTGATGGAATTCACAATGTTCATTATCCCTCCACCATGAAGGTTTGACCTATGGTTCATAATTGGATGTTTTTGGTAAGGTCACCAGATTTCAAGAAACCAACTGACGTAACATTATTTCAATAGGTTACCCTAAGGGAGTGTATGTACCATTTGGTTTAAAATTTTGTTGGCGTTGTCTTGGTTCCTCTTGAGGTATATTGTGTCCTTAATTTGGGGGAGCAACTATGTTATTCTTGGGTGGGGGGTTTTGTCCTGCAAATCAGACCATAGGTTGTGCACTTTTGATAGTCCTTACATCAACAACCCCATCATTGACGATGTTTTTGTTTTTATTCTAGAAGTTAGGTTTATCACTGTTGAAGCATGGGCGAGGATTATCCTTTGTTTCATTGTATATCTTGATAAGCCCCTTTTTTATGAGGGCTCATTCACATTTTAAACCCTTGGTGATCATGTCATTGAACGATTATGTGCCTTTCATGTCTAGGTGAAATTCCATTTCTTCATTCAAGTTGGAAATAAATATTTCCACTAGTTCTTGTTCAGGTAACTGAAGAGAACGTCTACTAGACATTTGATGCCATCATTGTAGGAAAGCTGAAAATAGTTCTCTTGGTTTTTTCTTAATGTTACATAGATCGGCCATGGTGATATTGTGTTCAAAGTTATGTGAGTAGTGTGCAATGAATTTCTAGACTAGTTCTTTGAATGTCCTAATACCACTTGCTAGTCAGGAAAACCATGATGTGGTTGTCCCTCCCAAAATTTGGGGAAAGAGTCACATTAGGTATGTGTCCTCATATCTCACTTCTAGGCAAGCTAAATGAAATGCTCTAACATGATCGCAAGGGTCTCATTTTCCTCGGTACTTTCCGAACTTAGGTGTTTCAAAACCTCGTGGAAAAGGTGGCATATGTAGATTCCTATCAAAGGGATAGGGACAAATATCATTAAGTGAAAGTTGGTTTATTTTCACACCACTATGGAGTTGTTGAGCTAAATTCTTGACTTGTTGCCGCAACATGTCAATGTCATTTGGAGGAGGAGGAGGTGCGGGATTTTCTTGATGAAGGTTGTATCTGATGTGATCTCAACCTCTTCTATCCTCATTACGACTCTAGTGTTCTGAAGCTTATCTTAGTTGTGCAGTATCAAAATCAGAGGGTAGCTTGGCTCCCTCTTGGGCAAGTCTTAAAAAGTGAGTATCAGTGTTGCTCTTGAGTATTTTGTCAAAAATTTGATTAAAGAGAGGGTTATGTTGCACCCTTTCTATTGTTCTAGGAGTAGGAGTACTTGGATTTTCATCATTTGTGTTTCCTCTGAGAGCTTCTTGTAATTCACCTCTTCTTCCTCTTCTATCTCGAGTTATCTAGACCTTGATCTCGTTTGAGCCATTTTGTTTAAGTTATTGTTGAAGTTTGGTGAAAATGATGATGAGTTGGTGATGAAATGAGAGATAAATTTTTGGTGAAGTGTTTTGCATATGGATCTCTAACACTAAAGGTATATGTTACCAAAGTTTTTTCTTGAATTTCTTGTTGTGTTTGGTTGACATTGTTTGATATGATAAGGTTTTAGAGAGGTTTGAGATGTGTTATAGACCCAACTACCTAGTAATGAGAAGAAGCATGCATAGACTAGTGTTAACCTGCATAGAAATGCCTCTTAGGATGAGTTTATCCTAGATGTAGAGACACTCTAAAAAGTGTTGTGTTGTTTTTTATTCAAGAAATATCGAAAAGGAACTTAGGACAAGACCTCTTTATGTTTTGATAGTTGGAATGGATTGATGATGTGTGAATGTGAGAATGGATGAAATGTTAACTTCAATAGAAACTCTATGTTAGAAAAGGAACAAACTCTTCCTCTTCTCTTTCAGGGGTTGGTGGTTCTTTCCTACCTGAGTTATATGTGACCCAAATGTCTGGAAAGAAGGAAGGATTGATTTTGCCTCCTTTATTTTTATGATAACTCAAAGCTCTATATTGAGTAAAAGCTCTACAGTTTAAAGGCTTTTGATCAAACTCGTTGGATTTTCCTTGAAGATAGAGACGTATGTGACATAAGAAGGTTCTATGTGAGACAAAGATTTGTCTATTAAGATAGAATAATTTCCTTCTTTTGATGAAATCCTTTGAGCTCAATGGCCTTTTCTTCAAGTTGATATGTTGATGAAGATTCTTCCTTCTCAAAATGTGAAGAATGGTCATATAGTTTGATACTTGGTTTTTTGCACTTTGTTTTTTATTTTGTTGGTATTTGAAAATGTTTATGTTGGATGAATACTTGTTTTTGGAATTGATGTTTTATTTATTTTTTCTTTGACATGAAAACAAAGCAAGCACACAAACACAAGAATGTTGCCTCAAAAGACACAAATAAGTGTGGGTCTAGATCAACCCAATCTTTGGACTTTTATGACCCTTTCTTTCCAAATGTTTTTGAGTATATTTTTTTTCCAAAAAGCTTGAAGTCGGCTCAGTTTATCACTGGTCTTGACACAAAATGAAGACACTTCAAACACACTTTATCCCTAAGTTCAAATGGCCAGTTGTGATAATTTCAACCCACATCTTGATATTTCTTCAACTTTGGTACTACATACCTTATGAATCCCCTCGTGGCAAGTAAGGATGTGATATACTAAGTATTGCACGAGCATAAAAAATAGATGATCCCTATGATGGGGGAGTCACCACTTTTATTAGGCTACAAGTAGCCTTTCAAAAATCTATGTTTCTACTCAAGGAAATATGTATGGTAAGTATCTTGGGAGAAAAACCTTCTATGCTCTTGCACTGAACTTCTCACAAATATCCTCAATCAATAGAATGGGTGGGCTACTACTTAAAGGTGTTTACTTTGGACATAAGTTCATTCTGCAGTGACTCACTTAAGAGCCTTGTAACTTGTGGTGGGGCCCATTTGTCCTTTCAGCAAGTTACACTATAGGAACACCTATACCCAAGGCTACAGCTTTTGCTCACACCTGATTTCTATAGCGGCTCGAAGGATTTACCACGCGAGGTCGTTCCCAAGAGTGATGTGTCTTTACTAGAAAATACATACATAACACCAGAAAACTGTGTATTACAAAATACTATCTTTTTTTCTCTACTGTCCTCGAGAGGAGAGAGATCCCTTTTATTTATAGGAAATCTTATAACAAACTTCTAACTAACTTCCCACATCCCTACGGAATAGGTGAACAAAATTTATTTAACAAAAGAAGAAGAAAAAGTTAGCAAAGGGCACCAGAACAACATTTGTCCTACAGCTGAGAAAATATAGCATGACCACCTCCTAGATCTAAGATCCACTAAGAGCAGTTATAAATGTTTTCATAAATCAATCTATTGAAGAACTGGTCCAGTGATCCTAATCATAACCGCATTTCATTGACTGGGTTTGCATTATGGTTACACACTTGATGATCTTTTGAACCGCCATTTGTCTTTTCCTTACCTTTACTAACCCTGCATCAAGATGTTAACACACACAAAAACATATGTATATACCAATGCTAACATGATATAACATAAACCATATTTATAATTAACTTTAGATATTTGCAGAGACGGGTCATTTAAAACCGCTATATGACACCCTTAGGTATAGGTTAAAAAAGTTTCAAAAACACTTGAAAGATATCATCTTAGGAAAACATTATAATCCAAATGTCATCTAATCATAAGACCTAAGTAGGAGTATTATATCAAAAATTTATAAAAGTAGAGCCATTGTTTACACTCATCACCGGTGGGCATTATTTCTAGGTGGAAGGCTAGTTTCATGGAGTAGTAAAAAGGAGAGTTGTACTTCAGAACCTACTGCAAAAGCTGAGTATGTAGAAGCTTATATGAATTGCACACAAGTTATTTGGATGAGGCACATTTTGGAAGGATTTAAGATGAAGATCTTAGAACCTATAAAAAATTTGTGTGATAGCACAAGTGCAATTAATATTTCTAAGAATCTTGTTTTGCATGCAAGGACTAATCACATTGAATTGAAGTATCATTTCTTGAGGGAGAAAGTTCAAAGTAAAGATGTTATCTTAGAGCATGTTTCAACCAAGGAGCAGCTTGCAGATATTTTTACCAAATCTCTGCCTAAGACTACATTTGAGTGTCTTATAAGACAACTAGGGGTTGTACCCCTTCATGAGGTCAGTTGAACATGATGCTAATTACATCATTCCCTGAACTACTTGCAGAATTTTACACAGATTGATGTTTTTGGAGTGGATGTATTCCACAGAGGGAGCATCAAGTTGCAGTTTGTTGATGCACAGTGAGATTTTTATATTACATGATTTACTTTCAATTTGGCATTATTGTCAAAGGGGGAGAAGAATTTTGTGTTTGATTAGGTGAACCAGTGACAGGATGATGACAGATAGAGCATGGTGAATATTTGGTATGTAAACTAGGATTCCTATTCACTAATCACAATAGCAAATCAGAGGCGTTGATATTTGTATTGCCATCAATGCCAAAGGGGGAGATTGTTGGCATTTTTAGATTTTTGGCATTTTGCATATAGATTGAATTAATGATATGTTGTCATTGATGTCAATTGAACCGATAAATGGTATTCATGATATTGTTGATGTTATTGTTGTTATTGCTTTTGTATTGTAACGGGTATGATAAGATTTATGGAAGATGTTGTAAACCGGTATATGGTAGTTTGTAAGTTGAATCAGTGTATAAGGTTAAACCTTTCTATATTATGTAACTGGTAAACCCTGCCAGTTGTTTTTGTTAAACCCTAACCGATCAAAGTTTGTTGGTTTAAGATCTGATGATCGAGTGGTAATGATGGTGAAATGTGTGGTCGTTGTATGAAGATAAGTTCATGTTATTTTAGCATGTTTGATTGTCTTGGAAAAGGAGCAAAGTGGATTGCATCAAATTCACAACGTGTGATGAGTTACAAGTCTAATGAAGTGGTGATTATGGAGCGGCTGGAATTTTATTGTTAAATGTGAAGAGATTGTTATGATTTCTAACAGTCAAGATTCTACCAACTTGTTTGTAATCTCAATGATGAGAACTAGGTTTTTGTTATGTTACCGACCTATTTGATTTGTATTTAAGGTTGATGCCATTGTTTCATTTCGATGTTGGGAAAGTTGGTAGAAATTAGTTGAGTTTGAGATTGCTTAACCGGAGGATGGATCTCCAGTTTGAGTGAAGGTAGATTTGAAGCTTAAGAAGGATCTAATCAAGTAGATGTAGTGCTATTCAGACAGATCAAGAAAAACCTATTTGTTTCTAACATTCACAACACAAACTAAAATCCCCTAATTGGGTAAGCTCTAACAAGCTTGGTTACTTTCTAAATCCTCTCACAAGGTGATCCATTAGTTTGGATTCTCAAATCCTTCAATGAGGTTACTCCTAACAGGGTATTGTGCTTTTCATCAAGGCATATTTTTAAAATCTTGTAATCGGGTGACTCCTAACGGAATCAGTTCTTAACAGGACTTATTGTAAAGCTTTAACGAGCTTGGCTCCTAACAGGGTGAACTTCAAAAGAGTTCAGATAGCTATCTTTGTGAGTCTCATCTCACCATGGTTTTTACCTATTTGGGTTTTCCACGTATAAATGTTTGTGTCAAGTGGTGAATGCTTTTTGTGGTTATGATCCTATTTGATATTTGATTAAGCATTGTTGATGTTGGTTGATGTTGATAATCTTTGAGATATTATCTTGATAGAATTATTTTGATTGATAAGTTTATTTGAGTTTGGGAGTTTGTATCATTTTTTAAGTATACTGATTCACCCCTCCTGCTCTCAATATTCTACCGGATACTTATTCTTTCATCATATCATCAGCATCTTCTTGTGAAGACACTAGCACCTCTCCCTAGTCCACAAAATCTACCCCTTCCATTGGGTCTTCTTCCTCTAAAGCCTCCTCTTGAACCTAAGTCTCCACTTTGATCTTGCTGGCTAGTCTCACCTTGGGGTTTTTGAGATTGTCCTCTTCCCCCAAAATTTATTTTTCCTGTAAAATTCTTGCCTCCTCTTCCTCTACCATGTTTCTCACATTTTCTTCTCAACTTGTCTTCAGCACTAAAATCCATTTAAAAGCATTCATCTACTACCCTAGGATTCATAAGACTCATCTCATCTTTGATGTTGAACTTGAGCCCATTCAAGTACCTAGCAACCTTCTCCTTCTCATCTTCATGGTGCCTTGACCTCAAACTCAATTTGTGAAATTACTCTGTGTAGGAAGCCACATCCAAATCCTTATGTTTAAAATTTTGCATTCTCCTATACAACTACACCTCATAATCAATAGGGTTGAATTGGGCCTTGAGTTTGGACATCATCTTGTCCCAAGAATAAATCATACTCTTGCCCATCTTCACCCTTTCACATTGAATATAGTTCCACCAGGTTAAGGAAGCACCCTTTAGTTTAGTCTTTGAAAACTTCACTTTCTTCTCCTCATCCACTTCCTTGTATTCAAAGTAATTATTCAAGGCATCTATCCAATCTAAAAGTTCTTTAGCATTCATCTTCCCACTATAGGTAGGAATCTCCATCTTTGCTTCAGAAAAGTCTTTTCCTATTGTCTTGAGGGCTTCAATGAATGGTATTTAATCAACATGTATCTTTGGCTCTTGCCTTTGGAGTTCTTCTTCTTCATCCTCTTGTTTCCCTTCTTCATCAATCTCTTCACTCAATCCTTTTCCTTTCTTCAATGCTTTAAGTTCATCCTTGAGTGCCTCTTTGAACCCAATCTTGATCATCTCTTCCATCTCTTGGAATTTCTTAGCCACCTTTGCAGACATTCCATTTGGAGGCATTATTCTATCCTTTTCTTGTCTCTCTTCTGCTAACATACACCAAAATTTGTCCTCCTAATGATCAGACTTTCTCTGATACCAATATGATGCAGAGCCCCAAGGAACAAAGGCTTCTCACATCAAACTCAATCCCTGAGACCCTCAACTAAAGTCTCAAAATTCAAATGGATTCTTGGATAGTACAACAACAACATGAAAGGACTCCTCTACACTCTCCTTTTCCCAATGGGAGCCCACTATGTCCATGAACAACTCACATAGATAAAACTTCTCACATCAAGACTAATCTTGATACCAACACTCTTGTTGCCACCTATGGCTCCTTGGTTTATAACATAACCAATATTTAAAACATGTGTGGAACCTATAGAACCTCTTGACCAACTCGAGGAAAAATTTTCACAACAAAAACAACACCCTTTTGTGTGTGCATATCAAACAAGGTGACTGGCCTCAACAAGACGCCTACTCCTAGTAGCCCTATTTTGAAATTTTGAGGAAGAAATTGGAAATCCTCATAAGGATACCACAAACCCTTAACAATTTTTTGAGCCTCCAATGATGACACAAAACATTTCCAAAACTCAAAACCCAACTCTTGCATTTGTTAGGTCAAACATTGTTGCTACAAAAGGGCTAAAATGGCTTTTAGGCAAGTTTTACAAAGGAAACACACTCCAATGGACTGATCCAATGAAACCAATGGATGTATAATGTCTTAAAACATCCTAAAAAAAAATTAATAGTCATATAGGGTCCATCGCATATGGTTTTATCACTACACCAACTTTAGCAATCAAAAAAGGCTAGTCACATGAGGATGCCTAGCCTAGGGCATGATCCCAAACTCCACCAACTCCATGGACCACTTATAAACTTCAATAATATTATATTAAATGGTATCCCCTACTATTCCTCAAAATTTGAGCCAATTTTGCTAAATGAATGTGGGTTTAAGAGAGCATTTCTTTAAAAATCCTGGTTTTGGAGGGTTTCCAGTCCGCCTATACAAAAAAGCAGATATCTTCCTTATTATTCAAAAATTTTCAATAAAATAAAAACCAAGATATCATAAATACATATTTATATGCAAATAAATGGCTTATACTTCACATGGAGTCCATACAAAGTTTGTACAAGGCACTATTACAACATATTTAAGGAAATTTATGAGTGTTTATTGAATCTGATCACCAAAATACATCCAAACTTCGTCATCAGCTCATCTCTTCAACATAAAAGGCCTTAAGAAAGGTTTCTCCAACCTCCTCAACTTACTCCAACAGAAATTTGAATTGGTTATCCATTGGAGGGAGGTTAGTTACATTTTGACAACAAATTGACAACAAAAGTTGGCATACAACTTGACAACATTGCACAAACGTGACAACTTATGAATTTTACCTATGAGACCTATTAGAAAACATAATAGACCTTAAAAATAGGCCACATAGAATCCAAAATACATTTCTTTCCTCATTTATGCATGTTGTATGTCAATTTACCATGGTTGACCAAATAGGTCCTAGGGAGTGCACACTACAAAAATGGCATCAAAGCCTAACATGGCTAAGAAAAACACAATGAATGGTCTTAAAAGACCTTATTAAAACACCAAAACATTAAATAACCTACAAATACTTCCAAAATCCTTCTTTTCTCAAATGGTCATCAAAACTTGCAAGGTGCTCCTACACAGTACTCTAGTAGTCATTAACATATACTATCATTTCATTAAACTTGTGAGTTATCAATCCTACCATCGTGTCATATATAGTCCTTTTTCTTTTCTCCTCCCTCTTCTTTATTGTTCTCTAAATATTTTCTTCTTGGTACCTCTAATAGTTTGTATCTTGTAGTGATTTTGTTATTTGTTGCTCACAGTCAAATGAGAACTCCTCCCTGTCAGCTATCACCTTTAATTTTTTCTCACTCTTCAATCTGAGTTCTTTTGATGTTTCATAATTGGCCTTATATGTATCCCTTTCTTAGACTAAGTGTTCTATTTGTGCCTTGTTGAACTGACCAACATTAACATTTGAATCTATAGTGTTCATGGGATCTGCTTCTCCAAATCTTTGCACTAGGATGCTACTAAAGACTTTATTAGTATCAATGAATAGGAATTTTATCTTTTGGATGCAAGGCCCACTTCAACAAGACGTTTCAATCAAGGTCAAATCCTTATCCAAATTTAATTGTATCCACATCTTTGGGTAACATTTTCCCTTTTGCATTTTAATTCTTAACAAAACTATCAAACACAATAGAGGAACTCATATCCCACCTTGAAATAATTATAATTTCTACCTCTTACAAGAGTTTCCTTCCCCTCATAGGGGTCATATTATTCATCTCTCTATCCACTTCATCCTAAAGTTTTTGTAGTAGGTCATCCTCATTCTCTGCAATGATCTCATTCACATTTTTCCTCGGCAACCTTCCCTTGTAGTTATACTAGAAAATTCTTAATTCAGGAGTGTGTACGAATTCATTATCAACAATGAAATGCTTCCCTACCAATTCTCTTATGTCATCACTCACATCCTCTAGAGGTTGTTCCTCTATAATCATTATGTTTTGAGAGGTATGACCGGTCTCTATTATTTCTTCTTCTTCTTTGTGCAAATTAGTTGTAGAATGTGGTGATAATTGAGCAAGGGTTATTACAACTCTAATATTGCCTCCTTGGGGTCTTTTGAAACTCTTTTTAAAAACATAAGATGGTACCACTTCAATGAATTCATCCACATGTGAAATCATGTTGTTTACCCTCTCAATAAGATTTTGAATGATAGAAAAAGGAAAAGGATTGGTCGCATTGTGATTTTTTCTCCATTACTCCACCCTAATAACCTTATCATATGCCTCTAATTTGTCCTAGGTTGATATTTCCTCCATATTCCCAATGAGGTCATCTTGTTCAAATAGAATATGCTCAATAGCCCATAACATTTGTGACTACCTTGACTGACCGATATATTCTTCAGGGTCAAAGTTACTTCTTGGCTCTCCATGTGGTAAACCATAATGAACAAGTTTTGATTCAACAAGAGCATACCCTTTGGTAGAGTGCACAGTAAATTCCCCAAAGCACAAGTTTCTTGGCCTAAAATATTGCTTCCCATGTGAGCCCAAATGTATGGTGTTTGACGAAGTAAAAGTGGTGCACCTTCAAATCAATAAACCCTAATTTTAGTATAATCTCTAAAAGCATGCCAATCACCCCAATTGTGGTTGACAATTTCTCTTTCATCATAGTCCTTTGTCCAGAGAAACTTCCTAATTTCTAAAGAGAGTGTTTAATGGGAGGGGTATCCTAAAATATTTAACAGTGGTTGGACAAAATACTTCTCAAAGCATGAGTATTGATACCACGAATATCAGTAATCCCATATGGGTGTTCACATTTGTACTGGCTTCCTTTCCCCTTTTCTGTCATATTTAGTAACTCTTAAGTTTTTTGTCCACAAACTTATTTCTTGACAAACATACAATAGCATATGCATGAGAAAGGAGTAGTATTTGAAATAAATTGTATTATAAATATTTTTTAATAACACCCAAACTATGATTAATCCCATCCACAACCTGAGACACATAGTCAAAAGGGTGAGCATCAAGTGTCTGAATGTCCGTAGCAAGCACCATTGGTGGAATCTCCATGAGAAGCTTGACCTCCATACCCAAGACTTGACATATTTCATATTATGTGTTTTTGAAATACTCCTCAATTTTTTCTACATCAAACAGGGGCTTTTCATCAAACTTTTGCAAGTTATCTTCTTTTCTTGACTAATGAATTGGTAGTTTCCATCTTCTATACGCATCCTCATGTTTTTTGTATTCATTATTTAGATGGACAAGATCTATGGGGGTATAATAAGTGAGTTCCAAGTTGAATATCCTAGATACATAATCTCTTGTTATTGGCAATAGGGGTTGTCCAAAAGAATCACATATAGTTTTTGTTTGAGGATTGTAGTTCTTCACTACTGCCATAATCAAATCCACACTGATAAAAACATTCGGAACAACTAATTTTCCTAGAATATACATCCATGGGTTGCAAATTGGCTCTGGTCTATTTCTCCTCCTGAAATGATATAAAATAACTCATAACCTCTTTCAGGGGTCCATATATCTTCCAATTTCTCATACCTATCCCCTAGATTTTCTTCTTCGGGTTTTAACTGAACAACTCTTTTAGACCTTGGACCAAATTCAAGGAATTGATCAATCAAATCTTGGTTTAAGAGTCGAACCTCCCTCTTTTATTTTTTCGGTGTGGTTTCTTGTAATATTTCCATCTTTGTTTCCTTTTCTTTTCATTTCTTTGCCTTACGTTTTTTAGATGAACCATTCATTCTGAGATTAAAAACACCAATCTTGTATGAAAATTAATCAAATATAGCACTTACTTGATTTCTTATGGCTAATTTTGAATCACTACCTTTCTTGAACAATTTTGCCCTCACTCCAACAATCTTCACAACTTGCTTACCACAATTATTTTCTCATTGTATTGCTCTTTAAATTTTGAATTGAGCATTTTGTGTCATTTTACAGAATGGTCATTTATTATTCTGGTTCAAATTCATGTGGACACGACACTTATTAGCGTGACATAAATGTTTATGCCTTGAGGATACTAAAAGTTTCCTTTTCCCAATATCCTAATGTTGGCATGTAATAAAATTTCAGCTAGATCTCCATGCATCTTCCTCATTACTCACAATCCTATCGAAATCATACTTTTCGTTGTGTGTATCATCTTGATGTTTAGACTTTTGGTGGGAAACCCTTTATCAAAAAGGCCCATCTTTCTTTCCTTAGAATCTCCTTATCATACCAAACTTGTCATTTTCAGTGGGACCTAAAACTTTTCCTATTGATGACCCCCTTTCAGTGTGGCATCATTTTTGTCAAGACTGATCACTCCTTATTTAGATCCTCATCATCATATCAAAAATTATCATTTCGGTGTGACCCAAAACACTTCTTTTCATCGAGTCATTCCTTGACACGACATGAGCTTTCGATAAGATGTTCTTAACATTTGGCAGATCTCTCGTGTCATACTGAAACTAAAATTTTCATAAGACTAACCACCTGTCCTGTCGACAAAGTATTTATGAGGAAGCTTTTTACTTAGAAAAAGTCCTTTAGTTTTACCAAGTCCCTGTTTTGGTAGGAATTTTATATATCTCGTCGATATCTTCTTCTTTTATATGAGAAACTTCCTTTTGGTAGAACCCCTTTTGAGTGTGGTAAACTGGTGCATGGAACCCAAGACATGTCTCAGACTCCTGGAGATCACTAGGTTGTAGTAAGGTGTTAGAAGGGTGTAATCATGGTGTTGATCCTTTGGATCCACCTAATAATGTTTTTTGGTCCAACTTGTAAGGATAAGAGTATTAGTAAATTGAATCATCTCTTTTTTTCCTATTTTTGGAGTTCACTTGGTGACCGGAGTATTGGTTTTACTTTCATTTTGTTCTGACTGACCTAGAAACCCTTAATTTCAGGGTTAGTGCAGAGATGGAAACCTAACTTGTCTTTTCTATAGTGGAATCTCATGTCCACTTGGAAAATGCAAGTTAGGGGAGTGTATTGTAAGACCCTCAAGGCTCAGGATTGGAGGAGTTTGTCTGTTTCTTCAACCACCAAGTCCTAGGCTAAATATCTCTATGTATTTAGCCTAAGCCATGAGACCATTGTGTGGATAGTCAACCAAACAAGAAAGGTGATTGGTTTGATAGTGGATCCTATTCATTTGGAGGTAGGAGAACCTAACCAAAGTTTTGCATTGGTCCCATGCACCCATTCCTTAATACTTACTTTGTTAACCAAGCCTAATTAGGCCTATTAGGTTTGTGAACATAGTAAGGGTTAGGGTATGTTGGAGTAGGTTCAATTCCTACAACTTTGGGATCTTTTGTAAGTACATAAAGGGTATCCAAAAAAATGATTTTTTTGTCTAGTCCTTTGGGAGTTTTGTAAGTTGTTTCCCATAAACCAGCCAAAGAGACCTACTAGGATCTTCTAGCCCTATAAGGGTTTTTAGCCCTTTGGAGATCCCAGAACCTATTTGGTGTTTTATTATCCTTATACCAAGCATAAATAAACTATCCAAATCATCAGATTGAGGATTTGTAGATCGAAGGCCATAATTCCATATTTTGGTCAAAACTAGGAAAGTGTCCCTAAAACCCAATCTTGGTTGGAGTTGTGTAAGGTCCCTAGAACCTATGGAAAAAGTGTGGGGTTTGACACACACTTAGGAGATTATTCCTTCCATCTAGGAATTCATTGAACCACTTAGGAGTGAGAAATCAATCTTTGGGTGCATAATCCAAGGAGTAGGCCCATTGTACATTTCTTGTTGTGTACTCTACATCAGGTGGTATTAGAGCATCGAAAGAACCTTGGGAAAGATAAAGAAATGGAAGACATAGTAGAGAATAGTGAGGATATTACCACTAGACCCATGACAAACATGGATTTGGCCAAGATAGTAAGAGAGGAGGCGACCAAGAATAAAAAGATGGAGGAGGAGATAGAGAAGTTGAAGAGAGAACAAGCAGGAAAAGAAGTTGCATCAGCCTCTAATGAAGAAGGAGAAGAGGAAGTAGAAAGACAAGAGATGTTGGTAGATCAAAGACAATTTTTTGAATCCCTTAATAGAGTGGAAAGAAGAGACAATAGAGTAAAACTACCTACATTCTCTAGGAAAATAAATCTAGAAGAATGTATGGATTGGATAGAGGCAATGGTGAATTATTATGAATGTGAGGAGATACCTGATAACCAAAGGGTGAAGGTAGCTAAACCCAAAATGAAGGGTCTAGCTCTTAGTTGGTGGAACTTCCTACAAAATGAAAGAGATGAAGAAGGAAAGAAGCCTCTAGCTTCATGGAAAAAGATGGTGGTAAAGATCAAAAGACAATTTGTGCCCTAGGACTATCAGATCATCTTACATAAGAGACTACAAAACCTAAGGCAAAGGGATTTAGATGTCAGCACCTACACTGAGGTGTTTCACCGAATGACACTCAAGGAAAAGATACCAGAAAGTGAGACACAAAACCTAGCAAGGTACATGAATGACCTTAAGTTCAACATTCAAGATGAACTAAGTTTGTTTAATCCAGAATCAGTGCACAAGTGTTATCAAATGGAACTTAGAATTGAGGAGAAGCAAAAGAGGAGAGGAGAACACAATAATAGAGGAAGGGATGCAAATTTCAGAGGTAAGGGTAGATTCAATGGTAGGAGACCATTTCCTAAAACCCAAGGAGAGTCCAATCATCGGGAACATGAAGGAGAATGAGGGAACAAAGGTAACTTTAGAGGAAGAAGAGGGAATGGTAGAGGGAAATTTGGTGGAAGAGGACCTAATGTCTTCACCGGTAGGTGTTTTTCATGCAACCAAGTTGGGCATCAGTCATTTAGGTGTCCAGAGAAGTTGAGCAATAGTAGCCAAGGAGGTGATAGAAGAGAAAATCTAATCCAAGAAGAAGATAGTCACAGTATGACCTCCTACCACACATCTACCTCAAATCCTATAGACCCAGAGAAAGGAGGACTCTTGATGTTTAAGAGGACCCTCTTTAAGATACCAACCACCAAAGAACCCCCTCAGAGGAAATCTCTTTTCAAAACCTCTTACAAATTACAAGGCAAGGTATGTAAAGTCATTGTGGATTCAGGGTCCACAGATAACATAGCTTCTATTCAAATGGTTACTAAACTTAACTTGCAAATATTACCCCATCCCCATCCCTATAAGGTATCTTGGTTAAACAAAGGTCAACAAGCCTTGATTAATGAACAAGTTTAGGTAGAGTTTTCAATAGGTGAATACAAGGATAGGGTGTTGTGTGATGTGGTAGAATTGGATGCTTGTAATTTGTTACTTGGAACGCCTTGGCAATATGATGTAGATGCTAGGCATGAAGGTAGAAGGAATGTCTATACCATCACCAAGAATGGAGAGAACTTCACCATGACCCCTCTCCTGGATGATAGTAAGGATAAGAATGTTGTGACTAGTGTCATCCTGGTAGATGAGAAGGAGTTAATGAAGGTATTGAAGGAGGAAGATACCCCTTTCTTTGCAATAGTTGTCAAGCCTAAGGATGAACCTAAAGAGCAGTCTAAGAGTCAAGAGGCAAAGAAGAAAGTAGGCCCTAAGGAGGTTCAAGATCTTCTAGACAAGTATGAGGGAATAGTTGCAGACAGTACCACAGATACTTTACCTCCTCAGTGGGAAATAAATCATTGTATTGATCTTATACCAAGTGCCATATTGCCTAATAAGGAAGCCTACAAACTAACCCCTGAGAAAAATGTAGAAGTTGCAAGACAGATCCAAGAATTGCTAGAGAAAGGGTTCATTAGGAAGAGTATAAGTCCTTGTGTAGTCTTGACAATGCTAGCTCCTAAGAAAGAAGGAACATGGAGGTTGTGTATAGATTCCAGGGCTATTAACAGGATAACAATAAGATATAGATTCCCAATGCCAATAATAGAAGATTTGATGGATAATTTAGGAGGGGCTAACTATTATTCAAAGATAGACTTGAAAAGTGGTTATCACCAAATTAGGATCAGAGGTGGAGACCAATGGAAGACATCATTTAAAACCAATGAAGGTTTTTTTGAATGGATGGTAATTCCATTTGGGCTTTCCATTGCCCCTAGTACATTTATGAGGTTAATGAATGAGGTTCTTAAGCCCTTTATCAATCATTTTGTAGTAGTATACTTGGATGATATACTGATTTTTGGTAAAGATAGAAATGAACATCTAATGCACTTGGATTTGGTGTTGAAGAGGTTGCATGAGGAGTAGCTTAAGATCAACTTGGAAAAATGTATTTTTCTTGCAGGAAGAACTAGTGTTCCTTGGTTTTGTTGTTTCCAAAGGTAATCTAAGAATGGATCCATCTAAGGTGGAGGCCATCCTCAATTGGCCAAAACCTAGGTCTGCAAGTGAGGTAAAAAGTTTCCATGGCTTAGCAAGCTTTTATAGAAAGTTCATAAGAAACTTATATGGGGTTAGTGCACCTATGATAGATACCATCAAGGGTGGAAGAAAGTGTCAATTTTCTTGGAATGATGAAGCTAATAAGTCTTCTGAGTACTTAAAAACAAAGATTGTAGAGCAGCCCATCTTAATCCTCCCTGATTTTCATAAAGTCTTCATTGTTGAGTGTGATGCATCTAAGAAGGATATAGGAGGAGTCTTGATTCATGAGGGTAGGCCTATAGCCTTTTTCAGTGAAAAATTTATTGAGGCAAAACAAAAATATTCAACCTATGATCTAGAGATGTATGCTTTGGTACAATCTCTTAGGAAGTGGAGACATTATTTATTGCCTATGGATTTTATGTATATACTCACAACCATTCTCTAAGATTTTTGAATGGGCAAGAGAAACTCAATCACAGGCACATGAAGTGGATGGAGTACCTTCAAGCTTTCACATTCACTATCAAGCATAAGAAAGGAGTGACAAATAAAGTTGCAGATGCTCTTAGTAGGAGAAACTTGATCCTTCAAGAAGTTCAATTTGATAACATGGGGATTCACTCCATGAAGGACATGTATGATGGTGATGAAGATTTCAAAGAGGTTTATCAAGTTTGCAAAGAAATGGGAAACATGTATCACACTGAGTTTTCTGAATTTATTCTACAAGAAGGTTTGTTATTTAAGGGGAGTCAACTTTGTTTTCCAAAGGGATCTATAAGGGAAACCATCATAAAGGAAATAATTGTGGATGTTTGGTTGGGAAATTTGGGGTTGATAAGACCCTTGAACTAGTTAGAAGATTCTACTTTTGGCCAAGGATGCAAACAGATGTCAGGAGGTATGTGGAGGGTTGTTTGATTTGTCAAAAGGTTAAAGGAAAAACATCTAATGCAGGATTATATACACCACTCCCAATACCTACTAAACCATGGGATTCAGTGAGTATGGATTTTGTGATGGGACTTCCAAAGACTAAGGTAGGATATGACAGTATATATGTTGTTGTAGACATATTTTCCAAAATAGCATATTTTTTGCCCTGTAAAACCACAAATGATGTCTCTCACATTGCATGTCTATTCTTTAAGGATATTGTCAGACTCCATGGGCTACCATTATACATTATCTCAGACATGGATTCTAAATTCATAGGGCATTTTTGGAGAACTCTGTGGAAAAGGCTAGGTACAAACCTGTCATTCTCATCCACCTACCATCCTCAATCAGATGGTCAAACAGAGGTAGTTAATAGGTCCCTTGGTAATATTTTGAGATGTCTAACAAAAGAGTAGGGAGTCACTTGGGATGTCATCTTACCTCAAATAGAGTTTTCATATAATGACTCAATAAACAGGAGTACTGGTCTAACTCCTTTTTAGATTGTCTATGGAACACACCCAAGGGGTGTCTTGGAATTGAGAGATGTTAGAGATCTGGACAAGAGGAGTGTACAAGCAGAGGATTTTGCAGAGGTCATGAAAGATATCCATGAGCAGGTGAGAGCCAAACTGAAACATATCTCTAAGAGGTACAAAACAAATGCAGATAGGAAAAGGAGAGAATTGCAATATCAAGTGGGAGATCTATTCATGATTCATCTTTAAAAAGAGAGGTTTCCTAAAGAGAAGTATACTAAATTGATGATGATGAAAATTGGTCCTTTCAAAATCCTCAAGAAATATGGCAACAATGCCTATCAAATTGACTTGACCTCTGATATAGGTTTATCTCCTATCTTTAATGTTGTTGACATATATGCCTACAAGGATGTTGTGAATGATGTTGGTGATGCATTCTTGTTGATCTACCCACTCCTGATATGATGACAGATGTCCTTTCTCAGCCTACACCTGAGATTGAATACATTGCAGATAAAAGAGTAAGAAAACAAACAAGGAGATAGACATATTATGAATTCCTGGTCAAATGGAAGGACAAACCTTTGGAAGATTCTACATGGATGACCGAGGAGACCATTAAGCTGAATGGAGCTACACTTTCTGACATACCAACTAAAGGAAATTGCATTTTTTTTTAACATGGGGAGTATGGTGTAGGGTACCCAAGACATGTCTTAGACTCCTGGAGATAACTAGGTTGTAGTAAGGTGTTACAAGGGTGTAATCATGGTGTTGATCCTTTGGATTTACCTAATAATATTTTTTGGTCCAACTTGTAAGGCTAAGAGTCCCAAAGGTACCTTAAGAGAACCTTGGGTCTCATTAGACCAATAGGACCTTAGGATAGGATGTCATGGGTGTTTTTGATATTTTTTAATCAAATAAATGACTTTATAATAGATCCTAAACATGTTTGAATCTTGGAGGATGCAAATTGCCAAAAGTTGCAAAATTGTCAAAAATGTTGTCAACAACTTTTACAATATTGCTCCGAGAAGTTGCATTTTGGTTCTAATAGTCATAACCATTCAAAAGGTGGTTAGATTAATTGGAAAGATTCAATTTAATCATGTGAAATGTTCCAAGTGAGGGTTGAAAAAGTGATTGGATGTTTTTTTGGTGGAGAATTGGATGAGAAGCACTAAATTTCCTGAGCTATTTTGCTTTTTCTGAGATAGTTGTTGGCATTTTTTATGTTTATGTTGTGATTTTCATTGATGGACACACACTTGTATTAAGATCCCCTTTATATGTGTGAGCTAGAGCTCAACCGATATTTTTTCCAACCAGTATGTTGTATTCTAGTCTTTCGACTATTGGTGGTTTTGCAGAATGTGTTTCTTGGTCTGAAGCGGCATGTTGACCCCAAGCGGTTCATAGATCTCAAGCGGTATGAGGGAGAAAAGTGGCATAACATATTCTTACCAGTCTTCATTTTTGTCAAACCGGCAACCGGTATTTTGTATGAACCGGTAATAACCTATGATGAGTTACCAACCGGCATTTTGTGATGAGTTACCAATCCATTGATTGATTGACGATGCCGACACACTGACGGTGCTTCTTGTGTCATGTTACTGAGTATGTCTAGATTCATTGAACCTAGGAAATTGTAATGTAATCCTATTGGACCGACATGAAATTAGATTCCTTTAAAAGGACATCATGTCTAGGGTTTTAGGTTGTTGCGGAAAAGGGTTTATGTTGTGACTAGGGTTTATGTTGTGACTAGGGTTTAAGGTGGTTGTTGAGTTGTTGTAAGAGTGATCTTATCTGAGAAGATCAAATTGTAATTGAGAGAGAGATAGAGAAGACTAAAGTAATGCTGGAATGCATTAGCAGTGAGCAATACTAGATCTAACCAAGTAGTTTGTGCTATTAGATAGATCAAACACTTGTTTATTACTCACATCTTTGACAAGTCTGTAGCCCTTAACCAGGTAGGCCCAAAAGCCTTTTGTAAAATCCTCTAACAAGGTGGTTCACTTCTATGAATCTAAAATCCTCTAGCAAGGTAGTCTTTAATTGGACTTATCTCCTAACAAAGATTGAGATTCCTAACAGGATCTGTTTTGGTGAAGAACATTGTAAGACCTTAACCGGTCTAGTTTCTATTCTGCAGATAGTGACTTGTGAGTTCCATCTCACTGTGGTTTTTCCCATTTGGGTTTCCACATCAAATATATTGTGTTATGGTTGCATTACTTTTGTGGGTGAATGCTTTATTTGCATTTTGGTTTGCATGTGTGATAATTGCTCTGTCTGTTAAACTATTTTATCGGTTTATCTTCAGATTGTTTACGTGTTTAAGTACAAAGATTTTTGGCATACTAATTCACCCCCCCCCCTTTTAGTATCCATCAATTAGTATCAAAGCCTACCTTTCTATAAGTCTAACCACTTGGAAAGAGATATGGGGGAATACACCTTAAGGGAACTTACTCAATGACTCACTCAGTCTGAGCAAGCATATGATGATCTTATGGTCAAATACAAGGCATCTTAAGCAAAAAGGAGAGAACATGCAGAGAAGTTGATGGAGCTATCTGAAAATAGTTCTGAAGATGAAGCAAATATGGAAGTCATGATTGCAGAAGTAAATAAGTTGAATGATTCAAATTCCAATTTGAGAAAGGAGTTGGAAGGACTGACTATCCAGTTTAGTCAAGAGCTTGAGAACCGGAGGAAAGCTGAAGATCTGGTAAAGGACAGAGAACATGAGATCTCCAAGTTGAAACAAGAGATTAGTGCACTTACTGCTCACCTACATGAGAGTAGAATGGAAAAAGGAGTACAAGATGAACTAAACATAGCCATCTCTGAAAATGCAAGCCTAATGGAGACAAATATTTCTATTTCCAAAGAACTCTTTTAGTCAAAGGAAATACTTGCTAAGTTTAGCAAAAGTACTGTCAAGCTAGAGCAAAAGCTTGAGTCATCTAGACCGGTAAAGAATACCAATGGACTTAGTTTCTCTGGACATGAGGAAGGAGAATCTTTAGGAACAAATGCTGAAGCATCAAAGAAGCAACCGGCACTCAAAGGAAAAGGTAAGCAAAAATTAAAACCTGTTTGCTTTAATTGTCTTAAAGAAGGACACACTGCCAATGTATGTAGGAGCAAAGCCTACAATAATTTTCCTTTATTAGCAATGTACCTAGATCCAATAAGTTCAATGGTCATTGTTATGCATGCAACAAGTTTGGGCATAAAGCATCTGAATCCAGGTCTGTCATGAACAACACCAGAAGATATCCTCAGAGGACCCAAGGAGCTGGTCCGAAATGTTTTGTGAACCGAAACCCTAACCGATTTAATACTTACAACTATCAGTCAGGCAACAATGGTTATCAACCGGTAACCGGATGGAGAGAAAACTATTGGATTTGTCATGGACATGGTCACACTGCTGCTACATGCAGAAGGAAGAATGGAAACATGAACAATGGACCTTGGAGACCACCTAGATTGGTTTTCTACCATTGCAACAAACCGGGTCACATTGCAAGATTCTGCAGAAGCAGAAAGAGTATATCTAATGATATACCGGTCACTCAGAAAGGAGAAATTGATGTTGAAACAGTTCAAGCAGACATGAACAAAACCTGGAGGAAGAAACCAACAATGTTGGAAGAGGAACCGGTTTCTACACCTAGTGTGGAAATATCAAAACCGGCAAACTAAGTTCCAAAGAGGCTTAGGGGGAGCAAACGGTGAAATGTTTGTGAACCCCTGGTTACACTGGTAAAAGACCTTAACTGGTATGTGATACATGTCGCTTGGTAGAAGACTAGAAATGGTAAAAAGGCAGCTTAGGGTTTACGCCCTAATAGAGGAGCATTAATGGTGGTAGGTGAGAGACATGTATAAAAGCATATTTCAAATCATTTCTCACTATCTATTTTCGAGTGAAGAAAAGTTTTTCAAAGTGCAGAGTGAAGAAAAGGTGATTTGAGCTAAGATTTCAAAAAATTGACAAGTCTTGAAGGAGATTCAAATTCAATTTGCAAACGGTCATGGAGAACACAAAGCAATGATTTGGCAACTGATAGAGAGTGGAGTGAAGTAGAATCAGGAAGCCCTAAATTCACATTTTAAAGGTATTTTTCATATTCTTGAAATACTTTACAATGGCTTCCACATCTCATACCAGTTTGAGTACATCCATTGAGTCAGAAAGTTTCATCCAAAGGAAGTCAAAGTATAATTCCTTATCACAAGTTCCGGCTGGAGTAATAGTAGAAGAGAGAATTTTTGACTATATTGATTGCAAAATAGAAGACCTAGGGTCTTTAGCTATTCACACCCAGTTAGGTTTATTTTGCGGCAAGGACAAGAAAATCAAACCGGAATACAGTATCTTAGAAAAGAAGAAACTCCACAGTGTTGTATACTTTCTAGAAGACTTTACGGTGGATCATATCAAGATCATTTTGAGCAGAGTCCATGGTGACAAGATGTACCTGGAGAGGATGCATGATATCATGCCACAGGCAATTCATGCAGTCACCAATTTTTGCAACACAAGGGAAGTGCCAGCCCTAAGAATGGTACGCAAAATGGAAATGGCCAGGCTCACCGATTCAACAAGTGACTCACAAGGTATGACAGTTAATCCTATCAAGGATGATCTGGTGAAGTACACCTGCATGATGATAGGCTACAGAACATTCTCAGCCAATAGGATTAATTTTGTATCTGCTGCAGTAGTAAATGTCGCTTACCGGATGATTAAAGAGGATGCATCATTTGACCTGTGCACCGGTATGCAGAGGCAACTCCTATCTAATCTGAACTTGATTAAATAGGATAATGCACTAAGATTCAAGTTCAAAAAACTATTGGTTGGGTTGTTTTTCTATTTCCAAGGCTACTTTCTTGGAGTAGGAGATGTCTAGTGGTCTCCTGACCAACTGGTAACCAAGCAGATCAAGGAAAGCATTCAAGCCATTGGAATAGGTTACCCTGATGTGTTGAACAAGTATTTTGATGAGTTCAGAAGGAAGATGAGTCAAAGGGTGAGGATCTCAGGTGACATCGTTAAGAAATATGAAGATGACATTTGTTTCACCATCCAGGTGGACAAATGCCTAATGGAGGCTGTTGAGCCTAGAATGGAAGAAGTGGAGCCAATGGGCTATGAGGTGATGTATGATATGTTGGAAGGGCATGCCTCAACCCTTATTGCCTCGCCTCTTGATCCTAAGGCTAAGAGGATCGGAACCTATCTGGAGAAGATTACACTGGCCAAGTAACCCTCTGTTAAGAAAGGAAAAGAACCGGCAGCAAAGAAAGCAAAGGCAGTGCCTGCAGCATTGGCACTGGTGACTACTGCAACTCCAAGAGTGACCAAGCGGTCACCTACAAAGAAGAAATTGGAAGTGGCACCGACAAAAGTCTTTGAAAGAAAAAGAAAGACTAAGTCAAATGAACCGGACTCTGAAGAGACTAGGTCTGATGAAATACCAAAGAAGGCCAGACAGACAAAGAAGATGAAGAAGAACGAACCGGCAGCATCCGCACTGATAAATATTGATATCTCCTCATACAAACCTTTGACACATTATCAAAGGATAATAAAGAATATTAGGAGAAAATTACTACATGATTTAGTAGATTATTATGATGATTTTAATAGTGAGGAGAAAGATGAAGTACTTCAGGAGATCATTATTTATTTGTGTAAAAATGACCGGTTGCCATTAGAGATTAAATCTCAGACACCGGATTCTTTATATAAGGCATTAGATAATAAATGGCACATTGCCATAGAAAAAGAACGGGAGATTAGGGAGAAAGTCTTTGCACAATACTTCCCGAACCTCTCACACTCAGAATTATTTGATGTTTTGGATCAAAATAAAGGACTCTTCTTCACAAGGAGAAGAAGACTCTGGTTGTTAGAGGGGAGAATTGATGATGTTGAAAAAGACACTCATCAGCATATGGATTATGCTATCAATTCTGACAAAGCACATATGGCCAACCTGCAAGCAGAAAAAGAATCGGTCATATCCAAACCGGATGAAGTTTTTGATGAAGAGGGAAACCCAATTGAAGAACCAATCGACACTATTGATGTCGATGCACTGGACATAGAAGATGTCACTAAGGACATACCTTTTGAGGGAATAGAACAGGGGCAATAGCCCGAACAGGGCAGTGAGCAAGTCGAGGACAGACAGGAAGTGGCTAAGGAAAAGGAAGAGAAGAAGAAGAGGGATGAAGATGAGAAAAAGCAGAAAGAGGAAGAGAAGAGAAAAGAGGAAGAGGAGAAAAGAAAAGATGAAGAGAAAAAGAAGCAAGAAGATGAGAGGAAAAAGAAAGAATAAGAGGATAAGGAAGAAAAGAAGAACAAGGAAGAAGAGAAGAAGAACAAGGAAGAGGAAGAAAAGAAGAAGGAAGAGGAAAAGAAGAAGAAGGAAGAAGAGGATAAAGAAAAGGAAAAGTAGAAGGAAGAAGAAAAGAAGAAGAAGAAAGAGGAAGAGAAAGAAGAGGAGAAGAGGAAGGAAGCAGAGAGGAAAAAGAAACAAGAAGAAGACAAGGAACCAGAAAAGAAGAAGGAAGTAGAGAAAATGAAGAAGGAAGAAGAAGACAAGGCAACGGAAGTGATGAAGAGCACACAGATGGAGACTCTGAAGGCAACCGAGAGTTAAGCCAAACTGGTTGATATCGCCAGTCCTATCGATCTCGAGTCTGCAAGTGAGTCGGAGCTAATGCAAAGCATCAAGGTTGCTCAAGAGCACCTTGAAATCATTCGAAGTAAAAAGGAGCAAGACATAATTCAAGCAGTTGTAGACACCCTTACTAGTTTGATCCCCGATACCAATCTTCCTAACACTGAATCATCACTAGCACAGCTTAAACTACTATGTACTGTAGTGGATGATCAGGTGCAGAGCCTGGAAGAAGCAGCTAAGGCAAATGTCAAGAAAAGGCATCAAAAGGCTCTTAACATTGCTCAGGTGAAAAAGTTGAATGAACTTCGGTCTAAACTTCTGAAAGACCAAAAGGATATAAGGGACGCTTTGGATGAGGGAAATTTGCTGCTAAGCAAAATCTGTCAACCCCATCTATTCTACAATGATGTGATAGCTCAAAAGCAAAAGCTTCAAATAGACTTACAATCCTACTTGAGCACATTTAAGCCACCTTATGATTCCTTTGCAACTTATGGGCAAACCATTCACCGGTTCTAGATCCAATCAGCCAAAATGGAGCAAGAGATCAGTACACGATCTAGAGATTTGTAGGAGCTACAACTAGTTTTACTTCCACGTCTGCAAATTCTTCATAAGTGTTATCTGAACCTGGATGCCTTGATAGTTACGTAGGAGATGAGCACAGTTGATGCAATGGAGGAATAGGTATCCCAGATGCAAATAGAGAAAGAAGTGGCCACCTCCCTACTTGAGTCCTGGTCTCTATCCATGAAACAATTTTTGCAGGACTATAAATTGGTTTTTGACAAGTATTATTCATTGATGTCATAAAATTTTATTATTTTAATATCACATGGAAACAGGGTTGTTTAGCGGTACTTTGTCATTGTTGGCAAAGGGGGAGAAATATCTATTTTGAAGAAGAATAGGGAGAAGTATCTAGTTTTAAAATTTTGCTATATGTTTCGATATATTCTTTATGCTTTGATATCTCAATGTTTATGCTCTGTATGCAAAATTGCTATACATTGTATTGATTAAAGGATAGTGTATATGCTTAGGGGGAGCAATTTTGTTAAAGTCATGTTTTTTATTGTAAAACACTTAGATGTCAAAATTTTATTTTCCTAAGTGTTGCCATCAATGCCAAAGGGGGAGATTGTTGGCATTTTTTATGTTTATGTTGTGATTGTCATTGATGGACACACACTTGTATTAAGATCCCCTTTATATGTGTGAGCTAGAGCTCAACCGGTATTTTTTCCAACCAATATGTTGTATTCTAGTCTTTTGACTATTGGTGGTTTTGCAGAATGTGTTTCCCGGTCTGAAGCGGCATGTTGACCCCAAGTGGTTCGTAGATCTCAAGCGGTATGAGGGAGCAAAGTGGCATAATATGTTCTTACCAGTCTTCATTTTTATCAAACTGGCAACTGGTATTTTGTATGAACCGGTAATACTCTATGATGAGTTACCAACCGGCATTTTGTGATGAGTTACCAATCCACCGATTGATTGACGGTGTTGACACACTGATGGTGATTCTTGTGTCATGTTACTGAGTATGTCTAGATTCATTGAACCTAGAAAATTGTAATGTAATCCTATTGGACCGACATGAAATCAGATTCCTTTAAAAGGACATCATGTCTAGGGTTTTAGGTTGTTGCAGAAAAGGGTTTATGTTGTGACTAGGGTTTAAGGTGGTTGTTGAGTTGTTGTAAGAGCGATCTTATCTGAGAAGATCAAGTTGTAACTGAGAGAGAGATAGAGAAGACTAAAGTAATGTTGGAATGCATTAGCAGTGAGCAATACTAGATCTAACCAACTAGTTTGTGCTATTAGATAGATCAAACACTTGTTGATTACTCACATCTTTGACAAGTCTGTAGCCCTTAACCGGGTAGGCCCAAAAGCCTTTTATAAAATCCTCTAACAAGGTGGTTCACTTCTATGAATCTAAAATTCTCTAGCAAGGTAGTCTTTAATTGGACTTATCTCCTAACAGAGATTGAGATTCCTAATAGGATCTATTCTGGTGAAGACCATTGTAAGACCTTAACCAGTCTGACCTTAACTGGTCTGGTTTCTATTCTACAGATAGTGACTTGTGAGTTCCATCTCACCGTGGTTTTTCCTATTTGGGTTTCCACGTCAAATATCTTGTGTTATGGTTGCATTTCTTTTGTGGGTGAATGCTTTATTTGTATTTTGGTTTGCATGAGTGATAAATGGTCTGTCTATTAAACTATTTTACCGGTTTATCTTCAGACTGTTTAAGTGTTTAAGTACAGAGATTTTTGGCACACTAATTCACCCCCCCCTCCCTCTTAGTATTCATCAATAGTATAGTACAGTACGGATTGCCAGACCAAAAATCTAGGCATGGAATGTTGGTAAATTGAATCATCTCTTGTTTTCCTATTTTTGGAGTTCACTTGGTGACTGGAGTATTGGTTTTTCTTTCATTTTGTTCTCACTGGCCTAGAAACCCTTAATTTTAGGGTTAGTGCAGAGATGGAAACCTAACTTGTCTTTTCTGCAGTGGAATCTTATGGCCACTTGGAAAATTAAATTTATGGGAGTGTATTTTAAGACCCTAAAGGCTCTAGACTGGAGGATCTTGTCTGTTGCTTCAACCACCAAGTCCTAGGCTAAATATCTCTATGTATTTAGCCTAAGCGATGAGACCATTGTGTGGATAGTCAACCAAACAACCAAGGTGACAGGTTTGATAGTGGATCCTATTCATTTGGAGGTAGGATAACCTAACCAAAGTGTTGCATTGGTCCTATGCACCGATTCCTTGATACTTACTTTATTAACCAAGCCTAATTAGGCCTATTAGGTATGTGAGCATAGTATGGTTTAGGGTATGCTAGAGTAGGATCAATTCCTATAGCTTTGGGATATTTTGTAAGTATACAAATGGTATCAAAAACAATGATTTATTTTTCTATTCCTTTGGGAGTTTTGCAAGTTGTTGCCCATAAACAAGCCAAATAGACCTACTAGGATCTTCTAGCCCTATAAGGGTTTTTAGCCATGTGGAGATCTCATAACCTAATTGGTGTTTGATTGTCCTTATACGAGGCATAAATAAACTATCCCAATCATCAGATTGAGGATTTGTAGATCGGAGGCCATAATTCCATATTTTGGTCAAAATTAGGGAAAGCCTAAAACCCAATCTTGGTTGGAGTTGTGTAAGGTCCCTAGAACTTGTGGAAGAAGTGTGGGGTGTGACACACACTTAAGAGATCATTGCTTCCTTATAGGAAGCCATTGAACCACCTAGGAGTTAGAAATCAATCTTTGGGTGCATAAACCAAGGAGTAGGCCCATTGTACATTTCTTGATGTGTACTCTGCATCACAAACCAAGCATGTCTTGCTGATATGTATATTTCAGCCAGAGACTAGATTTTCTCCCTAACACTCTTTTTAGTGTGACTTCTATTTTTCAGTGAAACCTTCTGATATTATGATAGATTCATAGCATTGTGTCGAAATCCCTTTTTCACCTTGATATATGCTTTGTCCCATTGATAACATGTTTTTCGTCAGGACTTTGTGTTTTGACCAAACACCATTTACACCCTAAACACTTCATAGTTTTACGTCGATATAGTTTTTTCTTGTCACTGTGACTTATAAGAGGTCTGGGCGAAATACTATAAAGACCTTTATTTAGAAGTAATTTCCTCACCTTTGATGCCAATCATTGTTCTTCACATATCAATGCTTCTTATGACATATATTAGCTCTATTTTGAAACTATATGCTAGGCTCTACCCTTATGGGAGCCACATTTAACCTACATATAGTGTGGAAAATTAAAATGACAAACTCCATTAAAATTTCAATAGTATTCATCTCTATATGCAAAACATGTCCTTGTAATTTTAGAGTTTTTATCAAAAGTTGCTTGTTTAGATATCCATTGGTTTTTATCAACAAAGTGTTGTCAATGATTCTGACTTTATTGCTATTTATGTCTTTCATTAATGAACTTTTAATAATAATAACTTCATTTGGTGACTAAATAAACCATTCTTCTCAAACCAGTACCCATAGATTGGAAAATTTTGGTGTCAGCAAATAGAGCTTTTGGTAAAGAGATTTCTCCCTGGTTAGTCAAATACAAAAACTTGGTGATGACATGCGCACAAGGTCCTAGAAAGTGGCTTTTTGAAATATTTAGGAGACACTCAATTTTACCAAAAATTAGGGTTCTAACACCTTTTGTAGTTTGAACTATCATGGATCTACAAGATGTTATGTTGGATCTCTCCAACACCGAATTTACATACTTTCTTTTTCTTAGCAAAATTGTTTTGTTAGTTATATCTCTTTTAATCTCTAATCCTAGAATGTACCTAGCTAAACCTAAATATTCCATTTCAAACTACGTTGATAACTGAGACTTCACATTAGAAATCAAATATCCATTCCTAAATAGTAAATAATCATCCACATATAATACAATAATGAGAATGCGACCATTATTAGTTTTGAAGTAAGCATAATGATTAGATTTAAGCCTCTAAAATCCCAAACTCAACACATAAGTATCTTGAAGTTTTAATACCACATCCTAAGAGACTATTTCAAACCATATAAAATATTTTACAACTAGGAAACCATATTTTCTTACCTTTTACCATGAAATGCTTTGGATGTTACATATAAATTTCTTCCTCTAGATTAACATGAAGGAATGTTATCTTCACATCCATTTTCTTGATTTCTTAACCATGAGATATGTTAAGTGATGACAATAACTAAATGGATGTCATCTTTATAATGGGAGAGAAAATATCATCATTGACCATTCCCTCAACCCAGAAATACCACTTTGTGACCAACCATCCTTTATGCTTTTCAACCCTACCATCAAGACCATACCTTTTACTCAAACACCCATTTACATCCCATGAGATTATGTCCTCAAGAAAAGGTATCAAATCCTGTCTACTCCAACTATAATAATAATAACTCTAATTGAAATCTCAATCCGAAGTTTGGACATTCATCTGGTAAAGTTACTATTTTCATGGCTAGTGTTCATTTAATTATCAACCCAAGTACGTAAAACTTGAAATGGGTCTGGTGCTTGAGTCAAAGCATGCTTAAACTTTAAAAAAGCTTTATTGCATGGTGGGGTCCATTAAAATTCTACATCTTTAGTAAGCAGTGAATATAAGGGACTTACAATTTTACTGAAATCTTTGATAAACCTTTTGTAGTATCCAACATGACCAAGAAAACTTCTCACATCTTTTTGCTTCACAGGGTCATTAATATGCTAAATGACCTCAATCTTTGTTGGATCCACCTGTATGCCTTGTACAGATATATGATGACCAAGGACTATTCCTTCTTCCATCATGATGAAACACTTGTCACTATTTAAAGACAAATTGTAGTCTTCACATTGCTGCAAAACTTTCTTCAGATTATCCAATGCTTGATCAAATTTAGAACCATAAGTTGTAAAGTCATCCATGTAAATTTCCATAATATCTTGAGAAATATCAGAAAAAATATTGATCACTACTCTTTGAAAAGTGGTTGGAGCATTACACAACCCAAAAGGAAGAATAGAATATGCATACGTGCCCCATGGGCAATTAAATGTTGTCTTCTCTTGATCCTTGAGGGCTATTTGTATCTGATTGTAGCCACTAAATCCATGAAGGAATGAAAAATGTCTCTTACTAGCCAAAGAATCCAATACCTGATCCACAAATGGCAATGGAAAATGATCTTTTCTTGTTGCTAAGTGCAGAGCTCTATAATCAACACATACCTCCATTTACCTCCTTTTTTAAGTACTATCACCAAAGGTGATACCCATTGACTGTCAGAGATAGGATAGATAAGCCTAGCTTTCAATATTTTTGTAATTCTTCTTTAACTATCTCCTTCAAGGCAGGATTGACTCTTCTTTGAGCTTGTTTGAGTGGGAAACACTCAGCCTTTATGTAAATATGATGAGTACAAACTGCTGGATCAATCCCTTTCATATCCTTGTAATCCCATGCAAAAGCATTTTTATGAAGTTTCAGCAAGTCCACAAGGCCCTCCTTTTGAGTATCGGATAGATCTCTATTGGTATTCAAATATTTATTCAATTCCACCTCTATTTTAATAGTAAGACAATCTGGTTTATATCAAAAAAATAAGAAAAAGATAATTTTTGTGGCAACAGAGTATGCAAGATATCAGTGGTTGCAGGAAAGTCCAAACCTGCAATATTCGGAACCAATTCCTGCAATTTTTGCTCTTCTATAAATTCATTTATCAGTATTGTATAAAGAATTGATTCCTCATCATATAACTACATGAGTGGTCCTCGATTAATCATCATAAGGTGATTAATAAAATCAATTTCTTCAGATTCCTCTCCCAAGATAGGCCACAGCTTGTTGTTGCTCAAGCTGAGGTTGTGCTGGAGAATACAAGGCTAATGTTTTTGTAGAACTCCCATATGAAATAGTCTTGTCCCCCGATCTACACCCAATATATGCATCAATTGTGGCAAGCCAATGTCTACCCAATATGACCGGATATCCTCCCAATGTTGCTTTTGGAGATAAAATTATAAAGTCTGCAGGATATTCCCAGGAATCCAGAATAACTACTACATCCTCTATGATACCGTCAAGTTTCACTATAGAACCATCAGCAAGTTGGAGAACTATGGGTGTAGCCCTTAAATTGTTGATCTCTAGATGTTTCATTACTTCCCTTGTCATTACATTAATGGCTGCCCCTAGATCAATCAAAACATTTTTTATTTGACTGCCATTAATGACTATACTCACAACAGGACTACCCGGATCAGAATACTTTGGAATAGCAATTTTACCTAACATAATATAAGCCAATTGACCCATAACATGCACTGTTTGTGGGTCCTTTTTCTTCCTGCCAGGTTTCTTCAAGCATGCTTCTCTCAATGCCTTACCATATATGGGAACATCCTTTATTGCTTGCAACAATGGAATTTTAACACAAATATGCTTCAGTTGATCAATAATATCAAAGCTTTGTTGTTGTTCAATGGGAACCTCTTTTTCTTGAAGTCTATGGGGAAATGGTGGCAATATTTGATGTTGGGGTATTGTATCTATTGGATTAGAGATTTCTTGCTCCTCCTATACCTCAGTGATAACTAGATGAGAGGGATTACGTAAAGTTGTTCCAGATCAGAGGTGAATGCAATCTAGTGATAAATAATAGGCTGGGTACTGATTAACATCAGTCGAATAAGCTTGTTGTTGTTGCTGAGATTTGATATTTTGATTTGGTAACGGTTGATTAGCAAATTATGTTGGTTTAGGTGGTGCAGTCGTAGCTATAGGAGGAGGCATTAAAGCAAGAGGTTGTGGCTACTGATTAGGAGGTTGATATCTAGAAGATTGGGTTGGCCAGGATTGGTTTCCCCTCCATTGAGAGGTAGGTTGCCAATTCCCTTGAAACTGGTTTCCTTGACCCTGAGGTGGATACTAGCTCCCCTGTAGCTACTGCCACTGTGGTTTTGATTAGAAAATTGCTGCCCTTGGCCTTGTGAACCATACCAATGTGGATAGTTACCAAAATTTTGAGAATACTGTGGTTGCCATTGGTTATTTGGTGCATAAGAATTACCACTATAACCAGAAAAAGAAAGTGGATCAGGTGGCATACCTTGTCTTTGAAAATTTGGTCTTCTTTGAGCAACATAGAAGACTTTCTCGTCCTCACCTTGAACTGGTTTGAAGTCAGGTACTTCCACATTTTCAACCATCTTACATCTGCAATCTTTTTTACGTTGTTTACAATGAGGACAGAATTCTGCAAGGAATGCATCAGCTTCCTCATGCTTCTTCTTAGTTGCCAGTGTATCCAACTAGGTAGCCATATTATTAATAATGTCCTCCTTGAAGTCCTTTAATAGATAACTAAGTTTCAATCTAGACACTCTAGTTCCAGATGTTGATAATGGTGCCCCTGTCTTAAATCTCCTATTCTTCTTAGAAGTAGATCTGGAATATTTCTTGCAAATTTGTCCTATTTCAGCCCAAGTGGATTGTGTAATGTCACCTCCTCCCATAAGATCTAAGGAATCGGTGCATTCATCACTGATACCCCTCAAAAATATCAATTTGAGGGAATCTTCATTGAGAGTGCTATGCTTGGACTTTTTGACACTAAACAGAAACCTTTCCAAATAATCTTCAAGACTCTCATCTTCAGTTTGTGTCATTCTAAAGATATCATCTCCATGACAATCAGTACCTCTACAATAATCTTTGTATTTTGCAAGAAACAATCATTTCATCTCATCCCATGTGTTGATTGTGCTACTACCCAAGCTCATAAACCATCTCAAGGATGACTCCTTCAAAGTGGTAGGAAAAATTTTGAGTCTATGGGCATCTGTAGTATAGTCAAAACTCCTACAGAGAACATCAAACTCAAACAGAAATGTATCAAGATCCTCTGTCACCAACCCATAGAATTTTGGGAGTGAAGATGCTGGAATGTTCTTGAGGTTAGCATTATCATGTTGATCAGAGATGGGAAACTCAAACGTTGGACCTGGTGGTGGTGGTGGATTATTCCCACCAGGAGGAGGGTTCCCTTGCATTGGATTTGTGGGGGTTGTTACTATAGGCAATTCTTCTTCTTATGGACCAAAAAGGAACTAAAGACTACCTTCCAGAAATTCAGATTCAGGGTGATTCAAATTTTGTGGGGCTTGGTAAAGTTTAGCAAAAGGATTTATATCTGGGAAATTTTCTTCTGCATGATTAGGGTGAGTGGGCATAAATCTACCTCTGGGGTCTCTTCTTCTGCTATGCATGCAGATTCATGAAATTTTCAAACAATTAACTAGAAACTATAATAACCATAAAAGGTTCTTAGTTTGACACCATCCCCAGCAACGGCGCCAAAAATGTCTACTCCAACTATAATAATAATAACTCTAATTGAAATCTCAATCCGAAGTTTGGACATTCATCTGGTAAAGTTACTATTTTCATGGCTAGTGTTCATTTAGTTATCAACCCAGGGACGTAAAACTTGAAATGGGTCTGCACTATATATGCATTAATCTCCTTCAATGGCTATTCTACATTGCTGCAGTAACTAACATTATGCAGAAAGGAAGGCAAGAATGGAAATCATATAAGACTACATGAAAGCTTATAAAAACAATACTGGAATGATCTAATGTAAATGAGAGAAATCACTTTGTTCTAGCTTGGCTGCAGGAACAGTCAGCGTAACTATTTCCAGTGGCTACAGGAACAATCAAGGCATGAACTTCTACTATAACTAAAGAAGAACTAACTTCAATGAACATAAATGTAGGACCACTCACCAAGTGGGCCCCCTTGGATGAGTGATATCAAGCTTCCAAAAAAATACTTTTAATAGATCAGAACAACATATTTTTCATTTATTGCTTCTTGAAAATGATTACATGTTCTAAAAGAAAAACTCCAAAATGCTTATCAAAATTCTCTGCTCTATTCCTTTCTATTTTGTCTAACCTCAAAGAAAAAGGAAGAGCTTATAATAAATAAAAGATCAACTACAATGGACAACTCAAATCACGCCCAAAACAAGAGGCGGATGATTGACAAATGAAGAAGATAACTAGAGCTTGGCTGCCAGAAACGTGGATCTAAACAAAACCACAGTCTTTGTACGTCGTAGTGATATTTTGCAAATTCAATACCCACTAGAGTTAAATGCCCATAGTGATGTATGGCTGCTCCGGTTATGTCGTACCTCACGCTCGCTTGGCTCCTCTTCAATTTGATTCCAGTTATCACATATGTGATTCTTCATTCTTCAGGTACGAAAGGAGACTGTCCACCATAGCATCATTTATTATCTACACTACAACAAAAACAACATACAAGGACATGCATATGTACTTTACTTAATTAATACATTCATTAACTCACATATGATACTATCCCAAATAATCTGTATAACAACAGGAACAAATCACTTGGCTCCATGAATAAATTGGCATGGCTACAAGAATAAACCGGCAAAGTTCAAACATGATTTCATAAGTTCAGGTTTAACACATGGAATACATATAGTCAATTCACAATACTTCACTACCACAATGCAACCCAAAAGATGGCAAAAACCTAAGAGTTTTGATGATAAAAACATGACAAAGTATCAACTTATCAGATCCCATGTACTAGTATTATTTAAAGAAGTCATCCATTTCTTCGTGTATTTTATTAGTAATATGCATCACTAATACCCATAGCCTCTCTACTAGGTGTGGGTTCATCAATGTTAGCAATCAAATCAAAAATATAACTAGAATATAACATTGATTAACAAAAACTATCTCGTTGTCATTTGATTTTTGTAGATCTCCTCAAAGACTAAGGTTGAGGTTCTCCATCTAAATACTATAATATTTCTTATTGAATTTTTATTTCTTGATCACATCTCCATGGGTTCCTTATCAACAACTATTGATGTAGGAGATCTATTTACCAAATAGCAAGCATTGGCTACAACTTCACCCCTAAACTTTTGTTGAAGTCCAACACTATGCATACCCATATCCATCCTCATCAACATCCTATTCATCCTCTCTATAACACCTCTCTTATAAGGGGTATATGGAGTTGTGTTCTTCCTCTCAATCCAATGGTCTTTACAAAACCTATTGAAATCTACCAAAAAAAACTAACAACTATAGTCAGTCCTCAAGCACTTCATCTTTCTACTATTTTTATTTTCAAGAAGATCCATAAACTCCTTAAACTAAATAAATATTTTAGGTTTGCTTCCAATAAAATATATAAATTGCTTTCTACTATAGTCATTAATGCATTAAAAAATACACAAATCTATAATTTGAAGAAACGTCTACCAAACCAAAAGCATCAGATTGTATCAAGTACAACAACGTACAAGATTTGTGAGAACTAGAGTAAAATTAAATATGATTTTTCTTCTCATAAATGCAATGTTTGCAAAAAAATCAAACTTGATTACAATTATCAAACCCCTCAAGGAGGAAATTATTTTTAAGTTATTGAGACCCTTCTCACCTATGTGGTCAAGTATATGGTATATTAGCATTGTCTTCTCTATGAGAAGTTCCATCTCCTAAGTATTGACACCTATGGGTACTCACAAAGCATGAACATCAGATGTAGAAGCAAAACACCTCTTTAAAAATTGAACTAATGGTACGGATAAAAATCCAAATCTCTCTTCTTTAGCTCCACAAATGAACTATTGTAATGAATAGTGTGTGCATCTAGCTCATAGAGAGTCCCACTATAAACACCCTTAGCAAGAACCATAGCTCCTATGGTCATCTTTCATTACTCTTGTGATAAAATAACTTGCATACCCACATCATTTAGTTTACTTACAAGATATACATTGTGTGCCAAAATTGGATGTATAGAACACCATTAATCACCTTCACTCTACCATTAAGGAAAATAATATTGACCCTTCCATGACCCTTGATATTTACATGAAATTCATCACTTAAATACACCTTCCCACCATCATATTCATCATAATTTGTGATCCAACCCCAATGTGAGGTCATGTGGAATGATTCACCCAAATCTATAACCCACACATCTTTTGATGCATGCATTTCCAAGTTTATGATAAAGGCTTCACCATCATCCTAAGAGGATTTATCTAAATCTAAACTAGAGGGGCTTCTTTCTGATTATTTTTCTCCTCCTCGTACTCTTTATAAAAATGACTAGTTTTTCTACAATTACAATGCTTTGTCTTGGATTTTCTATGATACTTATATCTTCCATGAAATTTGGATTTGCCTCTTTCACCTTTCTTGTCCTTCTTGCCTTTCTCTTTTAACCTTCCACAAATTGTAAGAGCATCCTTTGCAGACTTAGAAGTCTTTCTCTATATCTCTTTAGAAAGTAACAATATCACCATCTCATCTATTTTGAACTTGACAGTTGTAATCTCAATAACTATAAGAAGATGATCCCATGAATTCAACAAAGAACACAACAAAAGAATGCAATGATCCTCCTCTATCATTTCAACAATAGCACCCATTTGAGAAACTATCATGTTTAATGCATTGACATAGTAACTAGTTTTACTCTAGATAGTGCAACCCATAGATCTTGATCTATGAGAATATCCTCCATTTTTAACTTCTATAGTTTGAAGTTAGTTTCATTAAACTTTTCCATCTTTATTTTTCTAGATATTCTTGTCATCTTTATCCAATGTTAATATTTTGAAAAAACTTTGCAAAAGCTCCCATTCAAATTGAGATCAATACCAAAATTCCATTACCTAACAATAAAACTAAAACTAGTCAAGCTTTAATACCAACTATATTCGTGTTCCCAACTGATTTCTTGATTATCTCTATGAAGTAGCTATCTTTAATGATCAAGATCCTCATATAAATGGCTAACAAATAGGAGACAATGGCTTATTCTCTTGTACATTTTAGGTTCTTTTAGATCTAGAGGGTAACCCTTACTTCAATATCTAAAACATTAATCTCTATATACTAAGATACTGATTAGAGTAGAATTTTCTCTCACTTGTATTAAGTTCTAAATGAATCCTACCTCATATTAGCTAAATCCTTAATATTTATCTTGTTCAACAACTTAAGAACATGAAACAACTCGAACACATAAAATAAAAGTAAAAAAGTTTATTTTTTTTATTTTAGGGTTTTAGAATCTAGGTTTTGAACTAGAAGGTATCCTCATGTCTATGCCTATCTAGGGAAATAGAGTCAAACTCTACATGAAGAGTGCCTTCTTTTGACACTATAATTTCATATTTAGAAGACTAATAATATTACTATATTTTGACTATGGTAATGTTGTCACGAAGGATTGCACCCGTGAAATCTATAGATGACAACTTTGTTATCATTTCTTCATCTGAACAATTCTGTGTGAAGTTAGGCTACCCTTGGATAACTTCCATGAATTCTATTGCTTCTCCAATATATAAGTGTTTGAAATTTTCCCACAATGGAGAAATCATAATTGTTAACCATAGCTTATTTCGACCAATCGAACATAGAAAAAAAAGACTTGTGAACATGTGCTCATTACAATCTTTTGATTTAGCATTTCAAATATGAAGAAGTGGGAGAGAGATATATGAGGGTAAATAGAGAGGGAGAGAGGAAGGAGGGAGATACCTAGATATGTGAGAGAGAGAGAGAGAAGAGAGGAGAGGGAGAGATAGGGAAGTACTTCCAACACTATACCAATATGCTCAACACTAAACATGTACCCTCAACCCTATAACCTAATCCCTATACTATACCCTATACCCTATAAAAGGGAGGGAGATTTTATGACATTGAGATGGTAGGGAGAGAGAATATGAGAGAGAATATAAGGAGGGAGGGAGAAGGATATGAGGAGTGGATAAGAGACCTAGACAGGAGAGAGGTAGAGAGGTGAAGGAGGGATAATAAAATGAGAGAGAGTAGATCATAGAGAGAGGGCTAAGGAGTTAGGGAGAGAGGTGGAGAGGGAGGAAAAGAGATAGAGAGTGGAGATATATAGAGATGAGAGACTTACAGCCTATGGAGAGAGGGTTTAAAGACCCAGATGGGGAGAGAGGTGGGTAGTGAGACAGGGAGGGAGTAACCTAAAGAGGGGAGTGAGGGTGGATGGGTAGGTACTAATCAAGAGACTATTCAAGAGAATGGAAAGAGATGGGAGAGAAACACTAAGAGGAAAAGAGAAGAAGAAACATGGAGGAAGAGATAGATACGGGGATAAGGAGGGAAGGGAGGGTAGATAGGGAGAGAGGGTGAGAGAGACCTAGAGAGGAGAGAGAGACGAAAGGGAGGGAGATAGGGAGAAGAGATCTTGACAGGGGATAGAGACAATGTGGGAAGGAGAGGCCTTCATAAAATAAGAGAGGTGGAGAGAAAGGGGGGATGTGAGGGGGGAAGAGAGAGAGATGGGAGTAAATATTGAGGGAAGATAGAGAGGGAGGGAGGGACGAGATAGGGAGATACCTAGAGAGGGGAGATAGAGTGAAAGAGAGAGGTGAGAGAGAAAACAATGAGAGAGGGAGCAGGGAAAGAGGGAAATATCAACATCCAATGCCCTCAACCATTAACCCTACAACCTCAGCCCTAATATAACCTACAGCCTCAACCCTCATATAACTTATACACTTATAGCATCATAAATTGTACTCCCTTAAAACTGTGTCCTCTCTTACGCCCTCACTTTGGTGTTTGTCCTCTAAGGCATGATTGAACTTTGATTGTGCTCACACCATGTATCAAGCTCAAATTTTCACTATTTGCATTTCTCTCCCCTTGATCCTAGGACTCTAGTGTCCAATACCAAGGAACCTAGTGCCAAGGTTCTCTCAAAAAGGGCTCATTTTGGGGCCGCATAATGATAACACAATTTGAGTAGAAACCTAGATCCCATTTTGGCCACTGTCAAAAAATTGATTTGTTTTTTGACTAGCATGTATAAAAGGAGGTCCACCCCCTCTCATTTTAAACCTAACATAGTTTGAAGTCAATATCTCTATTACATCCAATAAATTCACGTGAGAAAGCAATCAGTCTTCTTTCAAGAATTAGATCAGAAGTAAAGTCAAGATTCAAGCATTGGAGATGACATTCATGTTCTATGTTTTATGAAGACTATCTACATGAAGCTCTAATTCCTTGTGAAGACAAGAAAAACTTCATTTAGACATACATTTCCAATCTTTCCCTCAAAAGGAAAGCATTTCCATTAGAGTACTTCATTTACATTTCAATTTTATTTCATTCTTAATTCCAAAACCAAGGTTTGACCTAAGGCAAACTCCCTATTCCTAACCATTTCCCCCTCTCTACTACATGTAGGAATAGGTACAGAGCTACAATTTTTAGGATTGACATCATCCACAGTGATGAACAAGTTCCCTTTTGGATGACGAAAAATTTAGGAGGACTAGGGTGACCACCACAAGACTCTCAACAATCTAGGTCAAGTTTATAGGAGTGAATCTGAACATTCATCTAATACTCTGATCCAACCTTGTGGCTCTATCCAATGACTGTACCTCACTATTTATGCATAATTGGTTCAATTTTCACACATTTACTCTAATTTCAACATCTTTATTTAAGTCAATTCATCTTAAAGGGAAAGAACAACTATATCTAGAATCCCTAGAATCTGATCAAAATCTAGATATATCAAGGCTAGATCTATCAAATTCCATCTTTCCCTAATGTATTCATTCCTAAGAAAAAATAGTGGTTTTACTATATTCGGTGGTGAAACCCTAATTTTTCACCAAGACATCCCTCAACCCTAAACCCTAAACCCTATACCCTATTTTTAAATTATGAACCCTATACCATATTCCCTCAACCCTCAACTTTAACACTAAACCGTATGATGCTTTTAGTGTAGGCCAAAACATGAGTGTGTTTGGCAATGGCCAAAACATGCTTGTGTTTTGACTTTTATAAAATACGAGCATGTTTTGGCTTGCACAAAACACATACATATTTTGGCTTGTACTAAACATGTACGCGGTTTTTCTTCTACCTAGAATTGTTTGGTTCATTAGCTTGATTTTGACATGTTTTTTCTTCCATTATCATTTTTCAACTTGCCCATCATCAAATTTACACATTCCAAATTGAATATCAGTAAAATTATCACCATAACTTCATATTTCTAAGCTTTCTAACCATATAATTGTTTTTAAATTTGAACAACTTGAGACTTTCTATCAGAGACTTGCATCATTTTTTTAATAACTTTTGAACTACTTGTCCAAATTTTTTTAAAAAAATCATATAATATTGTTCTAAACTTCATTCTTTACGCATTAGGGAAAAAATTATATCTTCAGCCATTTTGGTGCAAGTCATGTAACACACATGCTTAGTGATGTGATTTTTAGGATGCACCCACTTTGCACAATCATAAAACAAAAATTCTTAATAAAAAATTACAAAAAAATATACAACTTCTATTACTCACTCTTAACTATATTTCTACCAATGGGTTTTTTACAATACTAAATGCAACTAAAAATATTGAGAGGTGCACACCATACACTATGTTATGTTTTGCTAAAAAAAGAGCACTTTTTTGTGCATGAAGCATTTGATCTTCTTAATCTCATCTCTTTTTGAAAAACTTTAGTATTTTAGAAATGATTCAAAGTACTACAATTCTTGTATTTTTTTGGTATCTTTAGATTTTAAGTGCATGAAAATCTCAAATTCCTCCTCCAAGTTCACATTTAGCTGATTTCAAAAAGAAAAAGTGGCCACTTTTGACCTCCTTTTTTGCACCATATTGGTGCACATACCTCGAGGAAAACTTGCAACCAAGGATTTGGTATTGCATCCAAGGCACCTCTATTGTTTTAGTTCTAGTGAGGAGGAAAAGTATGAAGGGAATTGAAAGTCCTGAGCTTCTAGGTGAGATGTAGAGTGAGATAAAGATAGCAAGAGGGAATTGGAACCATAGACTATGTGCCAAAAACCAAGCTTTCTCTATGAGTCAAGGCCTTGTGATGAGGAACAAGGAGTGGAATGAGATCATGGAAAGGAATGAGATGTGCAATAGTGATAATCACAAGGGTAGGAATTAGGGTTTTGAGGGAATGGAAACTTGATACCCTATGTGAAGTAGAGAAGTCCCACAAAAGCCTAAAATTTTTACTAGGTAAAACACACACAAACATGTTGGTACAAAGATAGGACTTTGTCATAAAGACACACCCAACATAAATTTTACTAAGGAACTTTATAAAAGACATTGATTGAGCACCCTTGGGAAATATTTAAAATAGGGGAGTTCAATTTAATATCTCCTTGATTTTATATTAACTATGGGTGAAGGAGGACTAAGATAACACACTGTAGTGTCATAAATTGTACACCTCCATTAGTGTGCCTGATTTCACACTCTCCTAGCACTCATTTTAGTATTTCCCTTTCCTCCATGTATTATAATACCTTTATTGTAATTAATTGATATTTCAATTAATATTATGGTTCTTATTCCACTTTATTACATCGTCACACTCTTATTCGGGCCCTTAATTCTAAATATACCCTTTATCATTTTATCTTGATTTATCCCTAATTCTACCCCAATTTCAACTTCCAAGACACATTCTACATATCTATACATTATGGTTTGAGCCACCAAGTTGGAATCAACATTATAACTCCATTATCTTATCTTCCTCACAAGTCAAAAAAATGTTGTCAGGAGCAAGTGCCCTACCACCATGGTCCCTCACTTTTTTCCTCAAATTTTGGAAGGATAATAAAATGGTCCTATCCTATCCAAATATAGCTTTGTCCAAAAATAAACCAAATCTAAGTTGTCCTAAACATGATTTCAATTATTAAATCCATATATAAGGCATCCCTCTCAATTCATTTTCATGATCTTATCTTATGCTAACATTATCATCCAATTCAAGAGCGATTCTTCTTCCTCAAAGACAGATCTAATTCAAGGAGCAGAAAACTACATCAATGCATCTTCCATTTATGTTTTATCTATGATTTCATGATGGATTTTATGTAATTTATCATGTTGTTTCATCAACACATGGAGGACTTATCCCAAGACAATTGCATCACCTATCGAAGGCATAATCATCTACATTCAAGTATTTCACTTTCAAATAGATAGCCTTGCCCTCAAAAGGAAACCTTTCTGATTCAATTCAATTCAATTTCTATTTCTATTTCTATTTCTATTTATGTGAGGTAGGAAAATATGGGAAAGAATCAAAAGAATAACTATTGGGAAACCACAAACCTAATTGCTAATTAAATCCAATCCTAGAACATTCAATAAAGGAATAAAAGCACAACATCAAAAGATAATGCAAACCAAAGTGTATATGTCACCTCCATTGACCTCCATTGTTTCTCTTTTTCCTCCAAATGTGTTGTGGATCTCACCTACAAAATGAAAGTGTGATAGAAGCAAGATGATAGAAAAATTGCCAGTGTGAGGATACTTGAGACGTGGTTGTTCCAATGATTGAAAAATTAAATCAATTTATAGAGAAAATTGTCTCCAAAATGACATGAGAAAATCAAGGCAAATGGAAGAGGCGGATTGATTCAAAAATGGCGTAATTGATATGACAAAATATGGCAAATTCATTGACAAGTTGCTATGTGAAAATATGACAAATTGAAGAGAGATTTATGCTTCATGAGTTATGACAAATTGGCCTAAAATTTGCTCATTGATTTATGACAAATTGAGCATGAAAATCGCTTCATGATTTGAGCAAAAAGTGGAGACAAATTAGTGGAGAAATGGTGGGATAAAATATAGGAAATGGAAGCATGAAATTAGAGATGACAAATTATGACAAAATTAGGAGAAAATTAAGGGAGAGAAATGTGGGAATAATTAATAATTTCTTATTTATTAATTAGCCCACAAAAGGCAAATTAGCCAATTAAATAAAATATTTAACTGTGACACAAGACATAGGGTAAATGAATAAATTCATTTATCCTAAGGAGGATGTTAGAAAGGATTAATAAGTAAAGAATTATTAAACCCTAGAAAGGAGAAAAAGAATGAAATAGGTCAAAACAATGTCATGACACAATTAATCCGATAAATGAATGATGATGATCATGATCAAGAAGATAATTGACAAGGACCAAAAGTTTATTAAATTGATAATGACAAAGACCAATGACAAATTGATCAAAATTCACAAGGATTGATGGAAATAGACAAAAATTTATAATTATAAAGATGATTGATTAACATTAAAAGTCAATCATGATCATGAAACAACAATTGAGAATGACATTGATAAGACCTATATTAAAACAACTGAATAAGATCAAACAGGAAGAGAAAGCATAAGAATGACACAATGTTGAAAAAATGATAAAGACCATATGTGCAACATAGAGGAAGTGTTAGTAAAATGTGAAAACCCTAAAATAAGGTAACATGAACATGTTAAAGTATAACACCGTAAGCATTGACCATTTTTAGATGCCTACATTTTGCCCCTCTTTGAGACAATGTGATTTTGAGTGTTGTTTCAAAGAATAGTAAGGAAAAATTGCATAAAACATTCCCCCAACAATGGTGGGCACAAGGGTGTCCCCTTGATAAATTGGGCAAAAAAATCCAAAAAAGAGGTCAAAGCCAAACAACAAACTAGGTGATAACCTTCTCTCACCGACAACTACTATGTCCAACTCAAGTTGTTTTATTTATTCAAGGTGTCAAACAACACACCTACCAAGTTCTCAACTGACACAACAATTTGTGTGACAGGATCCATAAAGAATTATTATATTTTGGTACCTGTGGGATGAAAACACTCTACCCTTGTGTGAATGGTAGACAATCTTCTGGTACTGCTGGGATAGAAACCTATTTTATTTTGTCTATTGGTGGTCCAACCAACAAAAACATCCATCATATCTAACTTTCAAATGTTTTAGGGGGTACTATTCTCACAACTGTCCTATTTGTCTAGTAGCCCTACCGATTGAGTTCTCCACACACAACTTAATAAAATTTCAAAGGAAAAGACAAGCTAAGGGAAGATTCAAATACTCTTTATCAAGTTACACAATTCCCCAAAATCTTAGACCCTAACCCCAAGTTTGAAAGGTCTATATCCTTATTGTCCTTCCAGACCTAATTAAGCTAATTAGGCCTAATTTCTAAAGCAGGTACCCCTTGTATTAGTCCCTCAACTAAACTAACACTTCTGCAAGGTGGGGTAAGGTGTCAAACCACCAAATACAAGGTTTCAAGACTTGCTCCCATCTTCTTTGTCTACTTCAAGTGATTTTCACTTCTTCAGTTGAGGCGGTCACATAGAGATGCCTGCCTAAGGTCAATTCAATCTCTTCAGGCTTGGAGCCTTCCTACAAACCAACACCAAAATATCATTTTACAATGGTCCCTCTAATATTTTCCCATAGGTTTTTTGATCCTCTGGTGAAATTATCATATTAAGGGCATTTTTATAGTGAAACCCTAGGTGTTGGCAGGGTTTGTGACCAGTCCGGATAGAGTTTCATGGATCTCTACAACCCAATTGTTACAATACCTCAAACTTAATTAAAATGAAAGGTAAGAGACATCCCTAGCTCATCCAATTGGTTTTAAGCATCCACCAATCCGTATCGGTCATAAATGAACATCAAACACGTAGAATTTTAGGAAACTCCAAGTATATTATATTGCTCCAAAACTCCAAAACATCACCAATTTCAACAACTTAAACAATAACAACTCTGGAATAAATCCAAGTGGGAGTAATATGGCCTCCCTAATAGTTTCCAACCACTTTTCAAACTTTGGAACCGTTGGAGGATTAGTTACTCATTTTTACAACATTTTGCGATGACAACAAAAGTTGTCAACTTGTACTTTTCAAATGTGGTGACTCCAACATGCATTTGGCCTATTCCAAGGATTGGTCTGATGTTTCTAAGACCAATATTTATTTTTTGACTCATGCCTAGACTCCTACTGATCCACATGGTCATTTGTCCATGGTGGCTTATAAAATGCAACCATGACAATGTCTTACATCAATTGGTTCTTATTCACTCACAAACCTATCAACCTACTATATATGATAATTTTCACCTCATGGGTGATATTAGACTCTTTAGGCTTCACTTGTATCTTTGGGTGCTCCTGCACCGTACTCCCCGAGTGGTTGAATCTCAAGTCCACTTGAGATGAGTTCCCACAATGTAGTCCCATGATCATCCATCCATACTGCATCTACCTCAGGGAGTCCTTGCCACTTGACAAGGTATTGTTTGTAGACCGTATTCCTAGTTTTCTTCACAATCTTGGTTTCCAAGATCCTCTCAAGTTTGGGTGGCCCTTGACTAGGAAAGTCTTTTAGTATGTCTGTAGCATCTTCCACTGGGAATGTACCATCTTCCTTCCCTGTGCCTTTGAATGATGTCAAATCTACAACATTAAAGATTGGGGATATACCTATATCTGAAGGTAATTAGATTTTATATGCATTGTTCCTAAACTTGTTGAGTATTTGACAAGGTCCAACATTCCTCATCATGAGCTTTGTGTGTTTCCCTTTTGGCAATCTCTCCTTTTTCAGATTTTCCCATACCATGTCTCCAACTTGGAACTGCACATCTCTCTTTCTTCTGTCAACCTGCTCCTTGTACTTCTTTGTACTTCTCTGAAATTGCATCCTAACTTGGTCATGAATCTCCTTTATCCCTTCAGGAAATTCTTCTCCACAAGTACTGATATGTTCAGTTGAGGGTAGGTTTCTCATTTCCATCACACCTCTTGGATTCAACCCATAGACAATTTGGAAAGGGCTTCTTCCTATACTCCTATTAACGAAGTCATTATAGGAATATTCTGCTTGGGAGATGATGGAATCCCACTTTTCACCATGTTGCTTGGTGAGGCACCTTAACAATTTTCCGAGTGACCTATTGACCACTTATGTTTGGCCATCCATTTGGGGATGATAAGTTGAACTAAAAGACAAGTTTGTGCCTAACTTCCTCCATAAATTCCTCCATAAACGCCCTACAAATTTCACATCTTTGTCTGGCACAATGTTCAAGGGTAAACCATGTATTCTCACAAGGTTTGCAACATATGTAGCATCACTTGTGCTCTTGCAAGGCAATAAATGTGTCATCTTGCTAAACTTGTCAACAACTACAAAAACACTGTCAAAACCTTTTTGAGTTCTTGGCAAATCCATCATAAAGTCCATGCCCACACTTTCCCCAGGTCTTGAAGGAATAGGCAATGGCTGGAATAGTCTTGTGTTTGTTGTTGTCCCCTTGGCCTTTTGACATACCACACATGAATCCACAAATTTTGTGACATCTATTTGCAATTTAGGCCAGTGATAAAATCTTCTCACCAAATCAGGAGTTTTGTCTAGTACAAAGTGTCCTCCCATGCAACCACTATGCTTCTCCTTAATTATGTTATCCCTCTTTGAACATTTAGGAATGCATAACTAGCATCCTTTGAAAAGAAGACCATCTTGAATCAATTAATTAGAATACTCTAAATGACACCTACTACCAAACTTAGTGAATACCTTGTAGATGTCTTTGAAATATTCATTTGCAACATACATACCCTTAAGGGAATCAACTCCTACACTCTCCAACTAGATTTCTAAAATTGTTAATGCCCTCATACTAAGAGCATCTGCAACTTTGTTTGAGACACCTTTCTTGTGTTTGATTGTAAAGGTGTAGGCCTAAATGGACTCAACCCACTTCATATGTTTAGGGTTCAATTTCTCCTAACTATTTAGGAAGCTTAGTACCTAATTATCTGTATACACAACAAACGCTTTGGGAATCAAATAGTGCATCCACTTCTTTAGTGCTTGAACTAATGCATACATCTCCAAATCATAGGAAGAATATTTCTTTTTAGCATCATTCAACTTTTCACTAAAAAATGTAATTGGTCTACCTTCCTAGCTAAGTACTACACCTATTTGCAAATGACTTGAATCACATTCAATCTGAAAGATTTTTTCAAAATTAGGTAAGGTAATAACCGGTTGTTAGGATACCTTTTTCTTCAACATTTCAAATGCTTCATCTACCTCCTTGGTTATGATAAAGAGCCAGGAAACAAACTAGGTGATAACCTTCTCTCACCCACAACTATGATGTCCAAATCAAGTTTTTTTTGTTTGTTCAAGGTTTCAAACAACACACCTACCAATTTCTCAACTCAAACAACAATTCGTGTGACCGGATCCATAAACGATTAGTATCTTTCAGTACTAGTGGGATGAAAACACTCTACCCTTGTGTGAATGGTAGACAATCTTCTGATACCAGTGGGATGGAAACTTATTGTATTTTTTCTATTGGTGGTCCAGCCAACACAAAACATCCATAAGATCTTACTATCAAATGTGTTAAGGGGTACTAGTCTCACAACTATCCTATTTTTCTAGTAGCCCTACCAGTTGAGTTCTCCACACACAACTTAATAAAATTTCAAAGGATAAGACAAGATAATGGAATATTCATATACCCTTTATCAAGTTACACAATCCCCCAAAATCTGAGACCCTAACCCCAAGTTTGAAAGTTCTATATCCTTATTGTCCTTCCAGACCTAATTAAGCCAATTAGGCCTAATTTCCAAAGCAAGTACCCCTTGTATTATTCCCCTGACTAAATGAACACTTCTGTGAGGTGGGTTAAGGTGTCAAACCACCAAATACAAGGTTTCAAGACTTCATCCCATCTTCTTTGTCTACTGCAAGTGATTTTCACTTCTTCAGTCCAGACGGTCACATAGAGATGCCCACTTAGGGTCAATTAAATCTCTTTGGGCTTGGAGCCTCCCTACAAACCAACACCAAAATCTTATGGTACAATGGCCCCTCTAACATTTTTTCATGGGTTGTTTGGTCCTCTGGTGAAAATGTCATATTAAGGGCATTTTTACAGTGAAACGCTAGGTGCTGGCAGGGTTTGTGACCAGTCTGGATAGGGTTTGATGGATCTCTACATCTTGATTGTTAAAATACCTCAAAATTGATTCAAATGAAAGGTAAGAGACTTCCCTAACTCATATAATTGGTTTCAAGAATCCACCAATCCGTACCGGTCAGAAATGAACATCAAACACGCAGAATTTCAGGAAACTCCAAGTATATTGTATTGCTCCAAAACTCCAAAACATCACCAATTTCAACAAATTCAATAACAAAAACCCTAGAATCGATCCAAGTGGGCCTAATATATCCTCCCTAATGGTTTCCAACCACTTTTCAAACCTTGGAACCGTTGGAGGATTAGTTACCCCTTTTTACAACATTTTGCAATGACAACAAAAGTTGTCAACTTGTACTTTTTAAATGTGGCGACTCCAAGGTGCATTCAGCCTATTCTAAGGATTGGTCAGATGTTTATAAGACCAATATTTATTTCCTGACTCATGCCTAGGATCCTACTGACCTACATGGTCATTTGTCCACGATGGCTTATAAAATGCAACCATGACAATGCCTTACATCAATTGGGCCTTATTGACTCACAAACCTATCAACCTACTATATATGATCATTTACACCTCATGGGTGATATTAGACTCTTTAGGCTTCATTTGTGTCTTTGGGTGCTCCTACACCAAAAAGCTACGATAGACTAAAAGATGCAAATAGGAAGCATGATACTCATGAAGATCATTAGCCTTGTCAAGATCAAAGGTAGAAAAGGGAGTACAGACATGATGAATGATAGGATAATGGAGGGGTATGACAGGGGGTATGATAGGATAATATAGAAAGGACAAAACTTTCCCCCAAGTATAGTATGCAAGAAGTTCATGGAGAATTACACATGATGCATGTTTGCCAAGTTTTCATCATGGTACTTGCCCAAGGTGTCTATTTGCTAGGTTTTCACTAGTGGACGAATTATTTTTCTTTACTCTTTTTTTTTCTTCTTTCTTTTTTTCCTTTTCTTCTTTTTTTTTTATATTATTTTTCTTAAAAAAATCATTTTTTTGTTGATTTTTGACCTTTTGGAAGAAAATGGACACATGATAGGAGATGTAAGAAGAACTCAAGCATCTTCTTGTTTGACAGGAGCCTTGAAAGATATATCATGACTATTAAAAAAATACTCGACGACATTGGTAGGATAATGACATGGAACTAAGGATTTAGGCCAAGGATTGGATAGGATGGATTAAAGGATGGAAAAGAGGTGTTGGATAATGGATAGGGTATTCGAAGAATTGGGATTGAGGGGACGGAAAGGCTGACAGGATCAACATTGGCACACACCTTGAGGGGTAGTGGAATGATGGAGGAAAAGTGGATTTTGGATATTGGGATTTTGATGGAGGAATAGCTAGGGAGTATAGGACATAAGGACCAAAAATGGATGAAGTAGGTGATGGAGGAATAGGTTTTGAGGGTTTTGGATGGATGAATAGAAATTTTGGATGCCAAATTGGATTTCTCTTTATAATTTTGTGCTTCAAGGAGCCTCTTAGGAATCCACATGATTTTTTATTTTTCATGCTTTTGTGGTTCCTTGGAATGCATTGCTTGCACAAGGGATTTAGGAACCCATATAGATTTTGACTTTGTTTTTTGAGAATTGGACCTTTGTGGGATTTTAGACTTCTCTTTTTCTTTTTGGATCATATTTTTCTTTACTTCGACATGTCTATTAGACTGGACATGTTGATCCTTGAATGTATGTGTATTTATACACATGATTTTTATGCTTGCCATCCAAATTTTTTGGAGAAGGAAAGGAATGCATGGATGGATAGGAATGAAATGGAGGTCTTTTGGATGGATGGAAAGTGCTCAAATATATGGTCCTTTGTTGATCTCTCATAGGGGACAAAGGGATATATAGACCTAAAATAGATGGAAGGGGTGAAGGGCTAGGTGCATGTTTGGATGTAGGCTTGGTAGGGATACCAACATCTTGAGGAATGTCAATGAGGTCATGACCATCGATATTTTCTTTAATATGGAGGGGTTCTTGCTTGTGAAATTCTACCCCTTTGCCTTTATGAATATTTTGACCTATAAGATACTTTGTGCTTTTGAAGGAAGATGCGAGTCCATTATGAGGTGGATACGATATGGAAGAAATGGCATGATCATGAAGTGAATTAGACTGGACAATAGTGGATGAATCCATTGTGCATGTAAGGGGCTCTTCAACATCTTGCACCAAAATGTTAGAATCATGAGTGGGATCAAGATCTCTATGGGGATCAAAATCATGAGGGGGACTAGGATCAATGATAGGCTCTTCATGCGATGGAATGGGAGGAATAAAGGGATCATTTGGGGAGATGGATTCTTGTGGGGGATTTAAAGGGATAATAGGGTCTTATGGTGGATATGAATCTAGAAGGATACTTTGATCTTGACAAAGAGGAAGATCATTGGATTCTTGTTTGAAGGTTCTCTGCTCTTGACTTTAAATAGAATCATTAGGAATGATGGAAGGGATATATTGATCTTGCTTAGGGAGTGAAATTTCAATGGGATTTGAAAGTACATTTTGTTCCTAAAATGGAAGGGGATCATTTTGGATAGGATGGATTGGGATATCTTTATCTTGCTCAGAGAGTGGAATGTCAATAGGACTTTGGATAAGATGGATAGGGATGGTGGGAACATCATGAGCGTCTAGGGAGATGGGATCCTGGTCAATAATTGGATGGGATGATAAGGTTCCAAGATCTTGATCTTGATTTATTTTAGGACTCATTTCCTTGTTCTCTAAATCATCCTCTTGACATGGGGTTAGACTTTGAATACACATGGGGGATTTTGGCAAGGAATCAATGCTTGTACATGAGGGAGATTGACTTTTAATAGGATCCTCTGCAATAGGCATGATGGGAAATGAAGCATATGGTAGCATTGGGTCTAGCTTTTCTAAAGTATGGCATGGACTTGCATCATGAATTGGATTATCTTGGCAATCAATTATGGAAAACCCTTGGGGAATTTAATCCTTGGATGGATTGTTTGATGAGGATGATATGGAAGGCTCTTGAAAATTTTTGAAAGATGTAGGAATAGATGCCACTGGGAGAATCAATTTTATTATGAGGGGATGAGTCGTTGCTAGACATAGGTATACGATTTTTATCTTTCTCAAAAGGATTTCTTAACATTTTCTTTAAGAGTTGTATAAAAGAGCTACCTTTCTTTGGAGACACATTCAAATCCTTATGAGGTTTTGACATGATTGGGTTTGGATTTTGGACTTGTTTGAAAGGGATTTGGTTTCGATTTGGTGTGATGTTTTGATTCTGGACTTGGTTGAATTGGTTTGACATGTTTGAAATTTGGCTTGATGTGAGTTGCAAATTTTGTTTTTGAGTTTTTGGTTGTAGTTATTGATATTGATTTATTTACCGAGTTGGATGTTTATACTTGACAGTTGGTTGAACCAATTGTTGATATTGTGAGTTTGGTTGGACATATTGTTGAAATTTCACCATTGGTTGTGTTGGTTGGATTTGTTGGACCATGTGTAAGTTGGACGGGTAGGAAGGATATATTACTCCTGAAGGTTCAGTCCCATAAGAATATGAAGGTTGGTATGACTCAAAATCCAATTCTAATTATGATTCTAAGTCTGAGTCTAAATCTCTTATGATTGGTGGTATTTGGTTATCTCTCATCATTTTCTCTAACCAAATCACATGTGGGCTAGGATCAATCTTGTTCGAACTATTATTTTGATGTTTCGGATGCAAACTTGAGGTTTGGTTTTGAATGATTGTTTTATTTGATGGTGATCTTGGTTGAACACTACCAAGTCCTAGTTTCATTGGTACAAAAATTGGTTCAAAATTTGGTGGTGGTCCCAATTGAATGATTTGATACTCCGGTAGCATGTTTGTATGTGGACCAACATTTGGATTCAAGTTTGGTTGTACGATATTGTCTCATTGTTGTTTTGGATAGAATTGTGGTTGTCTCAACTGGATATCATCCATTGGAAAATACATGGCTTGATATGTCAATTTGTGTCATTTCTTGTACTTAGACCTTGTTTCAATAAGCATGCCACTATGCAAGGCAATATTTTGGGATTTTGATTTTAAGATTGATGTATGCAACTAATGCAACCTAAAAGGATGACAATGCAACCTATGTTTTTAGAGTATTTGGATCTTTAGAATAACAATGAAATGCAGCTAAGTGCAACTTATATGATTGAAAATGCAACCTATATTTTTGGAGTGTATGGATCTTTAGAGTGACAATGAAATGCAGCTAAGTGCAACTTAAATGATTGACAATGCAACCTATGTTTTTGTGTGTTTTTCAAGATTTTAGAAGACTTTTAAAATGCAAACCTAAAAACTCAACTTTAGGAAATTTAAATGAAATCTAGACCTTAATTGACAAGAGGAAAAAGGACAAAATGATGATAGGGAAAATGACAATTTCGCACCTACATGCTTGGATACTAAGCTAGGTTTGACAAAATGATGTTGACAAGAGGACAAATTTTGGACAAGGTCAAGACTCCCTAACAACAACTTAGGGTTTAATATAAAGTTTTGATTTTTGAAGTTTGACAAAACCTAATTTTAAGACTAAATGCAAGAGGTCAATGATATTGATGAGGGCCTAGGGTTTTGGATTATGCAATGATATGATCTAATGCAAGAGAAGGATATACAAGGCAATAATATGACCTTAGTGAAAACCTAGATATGGCATGACAATGCAATGAAAACTTAGGGAAATGATTCTAAACCTAAGGGCAAAATGAGGACACTTGCAATGAAATGGACTAAAATGAAGAAAGATGAGAATATGTCCTAAGACCTAAGTTGAACTATGCAAAACCTACTCCTAAGTGTCATGAATGTTGAAACAAGGTTGTCCAATTTTATTTTTTTTAATCTGTGTATACAATCTTTGCAATTTTTTGGATGAATACATGAAAAAAAATTGGTTGAACTTTGTTTAGAACTTTGTTTGGACAATTGAAACTTTTTTTTGACTTGTTGAATGTTGTTTGAACTTTGAAAACTTGTTTACAAGGTTTTTTCGGACCACTTGTGACAATTGTTTTTAATTCAACCTTTAACAAGCATAGAAGACAAGATGTTTGTTTGACATTGACCCAAAACATTCATGCACCTTCAACAAAAAATCCTATAGCTGGCAAGGACAATAGTCATTGGATCTCACTTAGTTTCCCATCTAGGCCTACTCAAAGAGGATACTTAGATGTTTGACCCCATTGGCTCCACTCCACAGCACTCACTTCTCTGGGGAAGCCAAGCATCAGTTCCCATGAAAATCCCCATGGCGAACTTTGTATCTCTACTAAGATTTGTAAAGATGTGAGACGACATTAGAGGTCCGACCTCTTGTACTAATGACTAGAAAGTTTTTGGTCTCTAAGCACAAAGGTTTTTAGTCAAGGCATCTGTTCGCTTGGTCATACATGCAAAATTTTACACTCCATTAAGGAAGGCCTCCCAGCCTATAGAGGTTGTTCTCTATAGGGTTTATAGGAAGTCATAACGTCAGTATGACATTCACAGAACCTGTTGCTTGCAACTTTCGTCACAAACACATTTATTTATAGTGGTTCTAAAGAGGCTTGGCCTTAGCCCTGTTACCACTTAAGTCGTTCTCTCTCACCAATTCCTATGCAAAGTACTAGGCAAATCATGAGGTAGACTCTCTAAAGGTGAAAACACACATACAAAAAAAAAATTACATGGCAAACATGGTGCGCATCAACCTTTAGAAAAATTGAAGTGTGTAGCTACTCTAAAAATCACAAGCACTTAGTTTTGATAAGATTCTTTGACCACATCCTACACCAAATCAATTAGTAGTTTCAATGAAATATTTTTCCCACGAATGCCAATATGCTGCACAAATCATCAATAAAATGTCCAATTTGTACCCCTACTTAGAAAGCTAGATGAAGATTGTGGGGTTAATTTTAACACCTTATGAATTGAAATGAGAATTTGTTGTTCATTCAATCCCCTAATTAGACTGTGATTATTCATTTTGAAACCCTTAGTAGATTGCAATGAGATATTGTTGTTGATTGACCTCCTAATTAAGCTATGTGAATAATTGTTGTTCATTCAAACCCTCTAATTAAGTTATGTGAAAAAAATATTGTTCATTGCATGTTAAGAAATAATGCATAAATCATTGTTTAGAATCCTTAAAGACCACATGCAATAATATATCCTCACATAAAACCTGCATGCAACAACAAATTAGTTCAAAAAACCTACATGCAACAATAGATCAACACATAAAACCTGCATGCAAATATTAGACTCCCAAAAATTATCAAATTTAACATGTTCATGTCAAGTTCACCAAAAAATGTGAGGTAAAAAATAGGGGAAAGCATCAAAAGCATAAATATTAGGTGACCACGAACCTAATTGCTAATGAAATCCAATCCTAGAACATTCAATAAATGAATAAATGCAAAACATCAAAAGATAATGCAAACCAAAGTGCATATGTTGCCTCCATTGACCTCCCTTCTTTCTCTTTTTCCTCCAAATGTGTTGTGGATCTCACCTACAAAATGCAAGTGTGATAGAAGCAAGATGATAGCAAAATAGTAAGTGTGAGGATACTTGAGACATGGTTATTCCAATGATTGAAAAATTAAATCAATTTATAGAGAAAATTGTCTCCAAAATTACATGAGAAAATCAAGGCAAATGGAAGAGGCAAATTGATTCAAAAATAGAATAATTGTGTTAGGATAACTGGTGGACAACTGAGAGGGGAGGGGGGGTGACCCAGTTGTCAACAGATTATATCTATTAAACCACTTTATAACCTTTAACCAGAGCACATAAACATTGAATACTAGAATAGCAGAAATAGATATCAGTAAGCAATAAAACTTAAGAATGAAATAGATAATCAACAAAATGCAGCCATACCACATAGCACCATGATTTGTACATGGAAAACCCAGTAAAGGGAAAAACCATGGTGGGAAGCCTACGCACAGTCAGATGATACTTTTGCAGAAAGTACGTGATACAATGAGGGGTTTGCACATGCAGGAAGGCACACTGCCTAGAGCGTACTTCTCATTACAAAAGAGTCTCACTGACTACAGAGAGGTTATAACCACCTCCAAATAATTGGACAACAATCAAGAAGAATGAACTGCCAGAGATAGCATCTACCATGCCTGATTACAATCTCGATTAAGCTCAATACCAGAGGCCTTTGACCTCTTACATAAACCCAATTCGATCTTCAATTGATAGACCAAATCTCCTTCGCATATGATATTCCATTCCACGACCACAATATGAAATTTCATTCCCATACCCATGCATATGATCTACAATGAGATCTTACATCAATTTATACCAACCCTAAGGCCTAAACCAATTAGGTCGGCCTCCTAAAAGATTTTAAGAATTAAGATCATTACATACATTTGTATTACAATGATATTCCATGTTGGCTTTAGACCAAAACAACATTAACCAATCCATAAACCATCTCGATAATGTGTAGAGAACACGTTAACATGATACCGGTCCATAACCTAGATAGGTGTCGAACCTAATCTGGGTCCACCATGCCAAAGAAATGTCTGCAACCAGTCGAGGCACGATCAAGGATCACCTTCTGCATCCCGAATTCCATCTAGAAGACGCACTAACACCACTTATGCATCCTGTCAAAGATTCTCAGTAAAAGCTCTGCTGGTAAAACCTTAAACCCTTATCGGATAGGCTTACTAGAGTGTATGATAGCATCCAATCACCAAATCAATACCAACTGACCAAAAAATGCTCCAATACCATGTAACACATAAAACCAAACATACTCCATTGATCCAAACATGTCGGAAGTGTCCAATAGATAGTTCCTTCTGCCGGTAACACTAGATCTTCTGTTGGTAACCAAATCCTATCTACCAGTAACCAACCATAACACCTTGTGTTGACATCAATGAAAAAACATAAATGCAATACATAATCATTTCCTCCATATTGCCAACAATATCCCCCTTTGTCATTGATGGAAACACTAGATGTGAAAAAGAAAACATCTAAGTGCCAAGAAGTGCCAAACATTTCTTATGAAAAACTGACTCCCCCTGAGGAGTGCAGTCCAATCTGAATCTCTCTCTCATAAACATTATTTTTCACATATAACTCTCCCCCTTTGACATCAATGCCAAAGATATGACATAGATATCAAAATTTTGTGAATCTCAAAGTCAACTAATCCCCCTGAGTAGTAGCACCACTACATCAATCTGAAGCAAAGGATAAAGCTGATGATCCATACCAGAATGATGCATTGCACCATCAACTAAGTTTCTGTCGGAGGGGTAGATACCCCTAACCTGTCTCTCAAATATTTAAATGATTCTTTAGACAGTGGTTTAGTAAATATATCTGTAATCTTCTCTTTAGTGTTCACATAAACAAATTTGACTTCCTTTTCTTCCACCTTGTCCTTTAGAAAGTTACACTTTATTGATATGTGCTTAGTCTTAGAGTGAAATACTAGATTCTTAGACATGTCAATAGCTGCAGAGTTATCACAGTAGATAACTACCGGGTCACTGCAATTTACCTTGATATCCTTCAACATTTGCTTCATCCACAGGATTTGTGTACAATTAGTTGTTGTTGCAAAATATTCAGCTTATCCAGTAGATAAAGAAATGCATGATTGTTTTTTGTTGATCCATGAAACCAATTTCTTTCCAAGAAAGAAAGATCCACCAGAAATGCTCTTCCTATCATCAATATCTCCTGCCCAATCTGAATCTGTATATGCACATAAAATGAAGTTATCATCTCCTAGAATACCATAAGCCATATTTTGTTGTTCCTTGCAAATATGAGAATATCCTCTTTATTGCACATTCATGATTTTATTTGGGATTACTTTGATATCTTGAAAGAATACTTAATGCATTCATAATATCTGGTCTAGTCTGAGTTAGATATAACAAGCCACCAATCATAGACTTATATCTTGTTGAATTTACTGATGTAGATGTGTCTTTGATAGATAATTTCTCACTTGTCACCATAGGAGTACTTACCGGTTTGAAATTATCCATACCAAACTTCTTCAACAATTCCCTTAGATACTTAGTTTGACAGATAAAGATACCTTTGTCAGTTTGAGTAATCTGCAAACCTAAGAAAAATCTCATTTCACCAATCATGGATATTTCAAATTCATTATTCATATTATTCAAAAATTCCATGCACAATTTATCTTCTCCTCCAAAAAATGAAATCATCAACAAATACTTCAATAATCAGAATATCATCATCAGTGATCTTGTAATAGAAATTACTGTCACCACTTCCTTTAGTAAAACCAAGCTTCAAAAGATATGTATCCAACCTTGCATGCCAAACTCTAAGAGCTTGTTTCAAACCATATAGTGCTTTCCTTAACCTACAAACCATATCTTTGTCATCTATCAGTGAAAATCCATCAGTGTGCTCAATGTATACTTCTTCCTCAAGTTCACCATTCAAAAATGCATATTTAACATCCATTTGATAGACCTTATAGTTTTTATATGTTGCATAGGCAAGAAATAGTCTAACAAATTCAATTCTAGCTACAGGTGCAAATGTCTCACCATAATCAATTCCTTCCATTTGAGAATATCCTTTACAAACCAATCTCATTCTTCTCTATCTGATCTAATTCATCTTCCATAGCCTTTAACCAATGTTTATCTTTACAAGCTTCAATAACAGATGTCGGTTCAATTTGAGAAATAAGACATACCTCTTCATTTGCCAGTCTTCTTCTTGTCATAACTCCCTTATTCCTATCTCCAATGATTTGATCTTCAAAATGATTTAATCATGCATACCTTGGTGTCTTTTGAATTTTAGGTTCATTGTTCTGATCATTAGTCACAGTTGAATTTTTTATTATACTAGTGTAACTATCTCAGTGTCTTGTACCGACTGAGGCATTGTCGATTCAGTTATGATCATTTCCACTGTTGGTTCCCTATCATATGATATAAATTGATTTATGTATCTATCATCCACTTTCACATTTGTGCTCTCCACAATTTTCTACAATCTTTTGTTATAACATCTATATGCTTTGCTCTGAATTGAATATCCAAGAAATATTCCTTCATCACATCTAGGATCAAACTTCCAATTGAATCGTCCCTTTTGATATAACATTTACTTCCAAAAATTCTGAAATATTTAATAGTAGGTGTATGCCCAAACCATAATTCATAAGGAGTTTGACCGATTTCACCTTTGATATGAACTCTATTGAATGTGTAGACTGTTGTACTCACTGCTTCTCTCTAGTATATGTGAGGCAATTTGGCTTCCATCATCATGGTTCTTGTTGCATCCAAAATGGTTCTATTCTTCCTTTTCACTACTCCATTCTACTGAGGAGTCAGAGGTGTAGATAATTGTCTCCTAATTCCATTTGTCTCACAATAACTGTTAAATTCATGAGAAGTGAACTCACCGCCTTGATCTAATCTCTAACATTTGATTTTCAACCTAGTTTCAGTTTCCACCTTTGCTTTAAAGATCTTGAATTTCTCAAAATCTTCAGACTTCTCCCTTAGAAAAGTCACCCACATCATTCTAGAATAATCATCAATTATTAGCATGAAGTAACTATCACCTTGAAAGCTTCTGGGCCTTACTGGACCACATAAGTCAGTATGAATCAAATCAAGCACATCATTAGATTTATCATGTATGCTCTTAAAACAAGTTCTAACTTGTTTTCCCGATTGGCATTCCTTACATATCGGATTATGAGGCTTCATAATCTTAAGTATATCTCTAACTGCCTTTGTTGAGTTGATCTTAACAATACAATCAAAAATAACATGACACAACCTCTTATGCCATAGCCAACTCTCATCATATGAGCAATCAAACATGTCTTATTACTAGTGTTCAAGTGAAAGATATTAACTTCAGTCTGAGTACCGGTTTCAATATCCAAACCAGTTTTGTTAATGATTTTGCATTTTCTATCTTTAAATTGAAGTTGGAATCCCTTGTCCACCAATTGACCAACACTTAAAAGATTATTCTTTAAACCTTCTACATAATAGACATTATCAGTATTATGCTTACCATCCAGAGAAATAGTACTTCTACCTTTGATCATACATGTTTTGTCATCTCCAAATCTTACTTGACTGCCATTGTATTCTTGCAGGGACAAAAAAAAAAAATTATCTCCAGTCATAGACCCGTAACGACACCATACGACCCCTTAGCACACAACATAACCCCTTAGGACCATATGATATCTTAAGGGGTCGTATGATGTCCTAAGGCATCATATGGTGTTCTAACGCATGTGCAGACCCATTAGGACCCCACAAGACCCTTAACGATACCATATGGTCCTAAGGGGTTATGTTGTGTGCTAAGGGGTCGTATGGTGTCGTTGCATCCACTATCAATTATCCATTCATCCTTATCTTCAACTTTTGTTTCCAATGCCTTTTCTTCATTCTTGACAATCAGTTCCGGTTCTGGTTCATCTTCCTTCAAGGCATAGAACACCCATTCCTTTTCATTGTTGGATCCACTAGCAAAGTCTTCTGTCAGTTCATCCTCAGAGTCATCACTTACTCCTTCCTCATCCGCTATGTAGCATTGTTTGTTTTCCTTGAATCTATATATGTTCTGATTAGGCTTAAATGATTTCTTAACTCTTTCCTCAAATATTTCATTCCTTTTAGGACATCAAGATGCAAAATGACCAATCTTATTACATGCAAAACATTTGAAAAGTGTTTTTCCTTCATACTTACTTCCTGTAGGTCCTATAGGTACTCTTCTAGCAAATAAGGCTTCAAGTTGCTCAAATTCTTCATCCTCTTTCCTCATATCTTCCAATTGTTTTGCATATAGGGCCTTCTAATCACTCTTTCTGGTAGATGATAATGATGCATGAAAAGCAGGTTCAAACTTTGCAGCTCCAAAAGGTCCAAATTTTCAAGCTCAAAAGCAGATAATTTCCTAATCAGAATGTCCATGTTAACTGAAGTGTTTGTCATTGTTCTCAATTCATTAATTGCAGTTGCCTTCATCTTGTAAGTCAGTGGAAGGGCTCTCAAGACTTTGGAAACTATTTCATCTTCACTCAGAGATCCTCCACAGCATTGAATTCCCATGATAATCTCATTTACCCTTTCCATCTTCAAGTTCTCATATCTTACCCGGTAACCATCAAGTTTAGCAATTTTGACAGTAGGGTCACCTTCATTCAGAGTTTGCAATTTATCCCACATAACCTTTGCAGATGATTTATCAGTCAATCCCATGAGTTGTTGATCAGTAAGTGCACACATAAGGACTTCTCTAGCTCTGCAATAATTTTCAATGTTTTTGTCCAAGTCTGCAAGAGCAAGATTGCCAGATGTCGGATTATAAGGTGTATATCCTTTCTCAATGATCTCCCAAATATCCTTGCCAAGACATCTAAGATGAGTCTCCATTCGAATTTTCCATATCCCATAATTTGTTCCATCAAGCTTAGGGATTTCTCTTCTAAAAATAGTTGTTGGTGGATTTGAAGTATTAGTTGTCAGTGGATCTACCTCAAGCAGTTAAGCTTCTGCAAAAGAGGACCAAAGCTCTAATACCAATTGTTAGGATAACTGATGGACAATTGAGGGGTGGGGGCTAAATCGGTTGTCAACATATTATATCAATTAAACCACTTTATAACCTTTAACCGGAGCACATAAACATTGAATACCGGAATAGCAGAAATAGATACTAGTAAGCAATAAAACTTAAGAATAAAACAGATAATCAACACAATGCAACCATACCACATAACACCATGATTTGTACGTGGAAAACCCAGTAAAGGGAAAAAACACGGTGGGAAGCCTACCCATAACCAAATGATACTTCTGCAGAAAGTGTGATACAATGAGGGGCTTGCACATGTAGGAAGGCACATTTCCTAGAGCATATTTCTCATTACAAAAGAGTCTCACTGGCTACAGAGAGGTTATAACCACCTCAAAATAATTGGACAACAATCCAGAAGAATGAATTGCCATAGATAGCATCTACCATGCCTGATTACAGTCTCAGTTAAGCCCAATACCTGAGGCCTTTGACCTCTTACATAAACCCAATTCGATCTTCAATTGATCAACCAAATCTCCTTTGCATATGATATTTCATTCCACGATCACGATATGCAATTCCATTCCCATACCCATGCATATGATCTACAATGAAATCTTACATCAATTTATACCAACCCCAAGGCCTAAACCAATTAGGTCGGCCACCTAAAAGATATTAAAATAAGATCATTGTATATATCCATATTACAATGATATGACATGTCGGCTTTAGACCAAAACAACATTAACCAATCTATAAACCATCTCAATAACGTGTAGAGAACACGCTAACGTGATACCGGTCCATAACCTAGATTGTTACCGAACCTAATCTGAGTCCACCATGCCAAAGCAATGTCTGGAACCAGTCGAGGCACGATCAAAGATCACCTTCTGCATCCTGAATTCCATCTAGAAGCCGCACTAACACCACTTATGCTTCCTATCAAAGATTCTCAGTAAAAGATCTGTCGGTAAAACCTTAAACCCTTACCGGTATAGGCTTACAAGAGTGTATGATAGCATCTGATCACCAAGTCAATACCAACTGACCAAAACATGCTCCAATAACATGTAATACATAAAACCAAACATACTCCATTGATCCAAACATGTTGGAAGTGTCCAACAGATAGTCCTTTATGTCGGTAACACTAGATCTTTTGTCGGTAACCAAAACTTGGTTGTCGATAACCAACCATAACAGCTAGTGTTGACATCAATGACAAAACATAAATGCAACACATAACCAATTCCTCCATATTGCCAACAAATTGATTGACAAGTTGCTATGTGAAAACAAGACAAATTGAAGAGAGATTTATGCTTCATAATTTATGACAAATTGGCCTTAAAATTTGCTCATTGATTTATGACAAATTGAGCACAAAAATAGCTTCATGATTTGAGAAAAAGGTGGAGACAAATTAGTGGAGAAATGGTGGGAGAAAATATAGGAAATGGGAAGAATGAAATTAGGGATGACAAATTATGACAATTAGGAGAAAATTAAGGGAGAGAAATGTGAAAACAATTAATAATTTGTCATTTATTAATTAGCCAATTAAATAAGATATTTAATTGTGACACAAGACATAGGGTAAATGAATAAATTAATTTATCCTTAGGAAGATGTTAGACATGATTAGTAATTAAAGAATTATTAAACCCTAGAAAGGAGAAAAGGAATGAAATAGGTCAAAACAATGTCAAGACACAATTAATCCAATAATTGAATGATGATGATCATGATCAAGAAGATAATTGACAAGGACCAAAATATTATTAAATTGATAATGACAAAGACCAATGACAAATTGATCAAAATTCACAAGGATTGATGGAAATTGACAAAAATTGATAATGATGATGATTGATTAACATTAAAAGTTGATCATGATCATGAAATGACAATTGAGAATGACATCGATAAGACTTAAATTGAAACAACTGAATAGGATTGAATAGGAAGAGAAAGCATGACATGATGTTAACAAATGATAAAGACCAAATGTGCAACATAGAGCAAGTGTTAGTAAAATGTGAAAACCCTAAAAGAATGTAACACGAACATGTTAAAGTATGACAATGCAAGAGTTGACCATTTTTAGATGCCTATAATTTCAATTAGGGTTAATTCCAAACCCATGACTTGACCTAAAGCAAGCCCCTATCCACAACCAAATTTCCTTTCTTTTGGTGTCCAGGTGACATATTCAGTATCTGTGAAGAGGAAATAGATAGAGGAGACAAAGACAAACTAAACTAGCTTTTGCAAAAGTTCATGTGACCTCTCAAGACTATGTAGAGGGACTAGGGTGCTCACAGAGGACCAAGGCACTGCAAAGGGACTAGGGTGCTCGCAGAGGACCAAGGCACTACAAAGGGACTAGGATGTTCATGTAGGACCAACGCACCCTACCTCCTCGATCCCAAGAATTTTGCCTAATCTTTTGACAATGTATCTTGTGTGTCTCTCTAATTTGAAAAGCATATCGCTTGCCCATCTAAAGGTTGCAAGTGTAGGGCACCCTACCACCTTGGTCCTGACAATTCGACCCGGATTTTCAGCTATAGGTTCTAAATCACTTCTTCTCCAATCTTTGTTTGTGGCTTCGTTTGACATGTAGAATGCTTCATTATCACTATTTTGGTTCAATTCTTCATTATAGATTTGACATTCAATTTACATCTTTTAAATTATATTTTCAACTCAAACAAAAAGGAAATAAGACTCCAAACAACATCCAATTCCTCTTCTTAATAGAATTAAGGTTGTATCTATAGATTTCATCCTCCATTTAATGTAATTATATGTGAGACGGGTTGTTTTCCTAGATTATATAGCTAAGCTTCTAGAGCCCTATTTCCATTTATTACACACACAAATAAGGCAGGATTCAAGGGAAGCTTGGTAATGTCAAATTGAGTCCAAACATAAGGATTTGTTCTCATTACATATTTGTGGAATGATTTATTCCCTTTATGTATTTTACGAGGGATTTATTCTCAATTTAGCATTTGTTCCCTAGCAATTCTACTCCATGTATTGTATTTTGATGGATAGTTAAAACATCCACTAACATGTTTAATTGTGTTTTGGTTAGTTTTTTATACGTTAGTGAGTTGTGTGCATGGACCCATTCACAAGATGTACTGTTTATAATATTAATCTCCTTCAAAATTATTTCTAGATTCTATCATGACAAAATTTCATTTTTGCCAAAAGAGAGCACATTTTAGGGCATAATTTGTCTTAAAATTACCTATACAAGTTATTTCCCTCTACTTTCTCCTTGAATTTTCCATCACATAAATCTCACCTCAAATTATGACTTGTTTTTCTCCCTTTCCAAACAAAAGGTACAAATTCAATTATATGATAAGCTATTATAATCGATTAATAACATTGAGAGGTGGATTAGGTAGAGTCCTAATTGACTCCATCCTATGATACATGGGGATGCATCCCCTACCTTATATAAGTGTTCCCGATATTGGGATGTTTTGATGATGTGGGTAGGCCTTAGAAATGGCCTACCACAATCCCCTAACCTCAACTCTGCTCAAAATGTCACAAAAAATGCTATAGAAATTCTAACTATTATTGATGTCAATGACATCCAAGCTTGACCATTAGAAACAACTAGTGGTCCTGTCTTGAAAACAACTATTTCTTTAAATGAAAAAAACCCTAAGAATGATTTTATGAAAGAGCAAAGAATACCTTGGAAATCAAGTTAGTAGTTAGAGATTGAAATTCAAGGAGTTTTATTGGAAAATAAAAGAGAATTTAGATTTGCCCATAGAAACACTCAAAATAATAATATCATTGAATTCATTCAATAATGCAATACAATATGGCTTTTATAAATCTTTACAAATATATCTTCAAAAAGTGCAATCTTATGAGAAAATAACTAATTATTTGATAACAGAAATAAATAAGTCACTAAGGTGACTTAATTAAAGTAAGCTTATTATTTCAATACCCACACTTAGTTTTACAATCCACAAACAGAACATGCTAATTGAAGCAAACAAAAACATATTTTTTAGAAATTTTTCTTTCAAAAAATAGATCTTGAACCAGATGCCATCAAGTTGCCTTGTAACCCTCATTTCTTGTATAACTTCCCAAACTACTATCTTATGAGAAGGTAACTTTTTATTTAATAACAAAAATAAGCAAGTCACTGTAGCGTCCTAAAATTGCGACACTTGCAATTTCGACTACATTTCGGTCTTCACGATGGCGACGCAACACGCAACCTAAATGGAGACCCCGAAACCTGATTATGACACTAAAAACTGCATTTTTCAAGCACCCTGGCCTGAACCTCCTTTGCACCCCGCTGTCCCGGAGGTGGGACCAGAGCGCCCAATGCCCTGGTCCCTCAGGACCAGGGCGCCCAGCGCCCTGGTCCCTGGGTCCTATTTTGGGCCCGGTCTCTTTTGGACTTCGGGTCTTTTTGTTTGCAATTTGGAAATTAACTTTCCTGGTTGGCCTAAGGTCGGGAAAATCAGTCTATCAGCCCTAATTGACAAGTATATAAACTACATTTTTCTCTCTCATTTGGCATGAGGAGGATATGTGTACAAGCGTGGAAACTATACTCAAGCATTCAAGCATTCAAGCATTCAAGCATTCCTTCTAAGTCTCCATTCAAGGCTAAGTGTTGCATTCAAGACAAGGATTCAACCATTGAAGAGGAGATCACATATTACTACATGCTACATACAACAACACAACAAACAACAACATCTATACCTTCGCACATAAGGATACAAACATCCTTAGAACAAGGTATTAGTACTTGTTTTACATTACAGACATTTACATTTACAGCAATTTCTCATTTCTTGGTTAATTCCAAAACCGGGGTTTGACCTAAAGGCAAACCCCTAATCCCTAACCCCCCAATCGTCTTCGCTTTTCTGTGTGTAGGTTGCAGGTACGCGGCTGAAATTGAAGATCTGGAATCCTTGTGCAGAGACGAACAGATCCCCCTTCGTTTCGCGGATTTTTCGGAGGACCGTGGCGCCGGGCGCCATCGTCCCGACAACTTTTGCTCAAATTTGCAGGACAGCGCCGTATTGACATTTTACTGCTAATTCCAGGTCCGCAGCTTCATCCTATATCCCGAACTCAGTTTATAAGCGAATCTTTGTCACTTTCTATGCATTCCTAGCTTAATTCTTCTATCAACATTCTTTACAAAAGAGGGTAGCCTTGCTTTCTTAACCCTTGAAACTCATTTAGCATCCAATCTTGCATTGTGTGGGATTGGATCTTGTGGATTTCAACCCCTCTTTTGAATGTAAAGTATCCCGCTTAAGTGAAAACCATCAACCCTAGCGACCTCCCTTCTCTCTCCTCGGAGTTGGAAGAGGGGAGAGCAACTAGGGTTCGATTGCGATTTTCCGCTTTACATTTTGGTGAACCCGACGTGAACATCCTTTCTGATTATTCATGGTTAGATCTGAAAAGTGGATTCCTTGATTACATTTCCATGTTTGATCTTTTGCAAATTTTAGAGGTTAATTGCATAAAAACCCTAAATTTTCTTTTTGAAAATTGAACTTGTGAAATATTTAATTGTTAATGCTTGTTTTAGATCTGCCCTTCTATTACAAATTATCAATTCATATTTGTGATTTAATTTTGAAAATTAAGTGGTTAAGTGTCAAAACCCTAATTTTTGAAACCCTCTTGATTCAACCTTTGTCCGACAATTTCATTGATCAAAACATCTCCAAATCAGCTGTAACTTTGGATTCCACAATAAAATCACAATATCTTCCATCCCTGAAAATTTGGAAAAACGTTGCGAGGACCGTGTGCACTCCAAGCGCCATCGTCCCCGACATTTTTTCCGAAATTTCGGGAGCAAGATCTTACTGTATTTTTCTGCTAAAATCCAGAATTTTGGCTGATTTTATCAATTATAACACTTTCAAAATTGCAGTCAAAGTTGGTCTTGTGATTGCTTGGTTTAGGGCTTTTAATCATTCAAAAATCATTGGAATTAAAATTTTGTGTCAAAATTGTGTTCTTACTGTCCTAAATCTGAAAAGTGTGTTTGCATTCATTCAAAATTTCAGTGCTTTATTCAAATTCTTGCAATTTGTGACTTTTGAAATTAAATGCTTAATTACAACAACTTTGATTTCCGCTTTCAAAATTGAATTTTGCGTGAAATTGAGTCAATTTTTAAATTTCAAAATTTGCATTGCTTTTAACATTCCCTCTAAAATCATAAAGTTCAAAATTTCAGTTTCCCTCTCTTTTTCAAAATTCAAATTTTGGCATTTTTCGACAATCTGGGTAGGGTTCAATTTTGAGATTGCAACTTTAATTTGGCCTATCTACAGATCGTAAAATCACTCAATTTTTTCAGATTAGCTCAAAAATCATCATAACTTTCATCCCTGCAAATTTTGAAAAAAGTTGCCAGGACCGTGTGCACTCTAAGCGCCACGGTCCCTGACATTTTTTTCGAAATTTCGAGAGACTGTCGTGATTGCATTTAACAGCTTAAATCCAGAAGATTGGCTGATTTCACTGAAAATTGCTACCTCTAAATTCAAAATTTTCTCTCCCTCTCTAGTGCATGAGTTTTACAACAATAAGCCCTACTTCCACTATTCCCATTAGACGAAGCCGTAGAATTAAGTCTTTCCGAGGTTTAATTACCGAGGAGATGGAACCTAATTTGAATAGCCTTTTTAACGAGGACATGGGTAATTCCTCTAATCCTCCTAATGATGAAGAAGCTCTCCATGAGGTTTCTGTAGAACAACTTGCGAAATTGGATAATCAATTTGATGATTTTCACCAATGGATGTCCCATGAGTATCCCGATAGTCAAGCTCTTCCTTTAATTGAGGGTCTAAAACATATGCTTCAAAGTGATAAGAATGGAATTGATATTTTGCGTGGTATTTCACACATTGTGAATTCGAATGTGATGCCTATGAAGAGTTGTGCTGAAACTTTAGGTTATACACAACCTCCTACTCAAGTCAATCATTCTATTCCTCTGATAACTTCTATTGCTAGCATGCCTACCTTTACATCAAACATAATGACTACTTCTATACAAGACATTCCTCCCGTGATTACTAGTCATGGGGGCAATCCCTCTTCTTCAATTAATCCTCTTCCTTCATTTAATCCGACTTCTTCATTCATTCCTTCAATGAGTGTTCCTATTACATCTTCACAAATGAACATGACACAAGGGGGCAATTCATTTAACCATTCCATTCCTCCTTGTAGTGTTCCTCCTATCCAATCATCTCCTATGACTAATTATCATAGAGTCCCACCACCTTACTCTTTACCTTCTTTCAATAACATAACACCTCCATCTCAATCTAACACATCTAATATGAATTCTTCGACTGAAGTGACCATTAACAATCTTGCACAAACTGTCTCTTCTTTACAGCAACAAATTGCCTCTATGAATCAATCTAAGTTTAGTGTGCCCACATTTGATGTTGCGAGCCCACTTTCTCTTGACATTGTTCGATCTATCCCTCCTAAACATGTTGAAATCCCGCATTTGGAACTTTATAATGGTAAAGGAGATCCTCTAACACATGTTAAGACTTTTCAAACAATTTGTACTGATTTTGCTTATGACCAAAGGTTGCTTGCAAAACTGTTTACTAGAACATTAAGAGACAAAGCCCTACAATGGTATTGCTCGTTGCCTTCTTATTCTATTACTTCTTTTGAACAACTTGCAAATGCTTTCATTCAACAATTTCAAAACAATATAAGTCCTAAAGTTACTTTGATTGATTTAATGCATTGTAAACAAGGTGTTAAAGAAAAAGTGACTGATTTCATTGGTAGATATAAGCATTTGTATGCTCAAATTTCTTTTCCAGTGCCTGACAATGATATTCAAAGAATCTTTATTTCTAATTTACAAAAAGATATTCGAGACAAACTTCTGTTTTCTGAGTTTACTTCTTTCCAACAGTTGTGTGCAACTCTTCACAATTATCAACTGACTGTGAGTCAAATGGAACAAACAAATCCTATGGCTCCGAGTGATAAGGGTGATAGCAGTCAACAACCATTTGGAAAGTTTAAACCGAATAGAGATTCCATCAAATTCAATGAAAACATCATCAACAACAATGTGAATGCAGCATCAGGTGTGCCTCCTATTTCTAAATTTTTCAAGAAAGAAAGAAAGTATACTCCTTTGAATGAATCATTGCATAGTATTATGAATAAGTTATTGGAACAAAATGTGCTTACTCTTCCTCCTATAAGGCAAATTGATCCTGCAAAGATTACTTCACCTTATTTTGATAACAAATCTTTTTGTCACTTTCATCGTCAGCCTGGGCATGATACTGAAAAATGTTTTTCTTTAAAGGGTAAAATTCAAGATTTGATTGATAATAATACTATCTCTATTTCTGGAGTGAATGATAAAGGCAACACATCTGTAGCTCCTCCTAACCAAAATCTTCAGATTTTTACTGATCCATTACCTTCTCATACCTCTAATGCGATTGAGACTAATGATTCCTCTTTATCATCTGATGGTCTTGTGTCTATGACTCCGAATGTGATTAACTTTGTAGAGCAGCAAGAAAACCCTAAAGAACCTTCCATCACATTTGATTCTAGTGAAACCATTAGGGCACCTGATGGTCCTTTATATATAGTTGCAAAAGTTAAGAATACACCTTGCCGTGGAGTGCTTATTGATCCTTCGTGCATGGTTAATGTTATTATTGAAGAATTCCTTTTTACTTTGCAATTGAATCAAGTGATCTATGACAAAACAGATGTGATTGTGAAATTATTTGATGCATTTTCTTCTCCTGCAATTGGTTCTATTACATTACCCATTGAGGTCCATAACAAATCCCTTGATGTGAACTTTGCTATTATTCCTTCATCTGAACAATTTCGTGTGAAGCTTGGCTATCCTTGGCTATCTTCCATGAAAGCTATTGCCTCTCCTATTCATAAGTGTTTGAAATTTCCCCATAATGGTGAAGTTGTTACTGTCAATCATAGTCTCTTTAAACCAGCTGAAAGAACCTCTAGTGTTCCTATTGATTACTTTTGGCCTAAACAATTCCAATCTCTTCCTCCGCGAAGTGATCATCTTTTCAAATCTTATCAAAAGTGGAAAACAGATATGATCCTATCTTTAAGTGAACCTAGAACACCCAAACTTGACATTCCTATCATTCTTGAGAAGGAAATTCTTCCTTTGAAAGATAAAACTAATGTCTTTCCTCAAGAAGATTCCCAACCCATCCCTATGGATGTGACTATGTCTATGCCTAATAAACCTTCTAAAAGTAGACCTATACCTCCTCGTCATGATGGACTTGGTCTTCTTCCTAAACCAAAAATTCCTCCTTTATATGGAGCAGTTCCTCCTCCTTCCTTTTATAGAGAGAAGAGACCTTCTTCTTCTCCTATTATCCAGCCTAAGAGACCACAACCTAAACACCCAAGTGATAAGGATGAGAACATTCCTCCTCCTCAATCTTCTCCACTTCCTACTAAGACTAGACGAAATCGTTCTGCACGTGAACGCCGACGAAAGCGTCGTCTTAGAGCTCAAGCAGCTGCTTCTCAAACTTTGCAATCTCCAAAAACACCTTCAACAAGCATTATTCCATTTTCTCCTCAGCCGGACATTGAACCTAAATCTCCTAAACATAAGATGCATGATGGTCTTGATCCTGTGCAAGTTAAAGATCCTATTTTTATAAATCTTGATGATGCTATAGATGAAAATGTTATCCATGATGAAAATGCTACTCCTCTTGCTTCTGATAGTGAATATGAACTTGTTGATGTTGATAACCATTTATCTAATGAATTTTCTAAAGCACTTATCCTAGCTCCTAGACAAGAACAAAGTGGCTCGGAACATGAACATAGCCCTTGTTTGGATCTTGTGATAGCTCCATCTGCTGTGTTGGATGTTCCTCCTCTAGCGTGTTCCCTGCCTTCCCGAAACATTGATCAGCAAGATCGGGGGGTAGATGACGTGCTAGACTAGTTACATTAGCATAGCAGATTCTCTCCTCCTCTCTTTTGTTACTTCTTCTATATGTTATTCTCATTCTTCTATTTGTTGTCCTTAGTGTTGTCTACTTGAGGACGATGCAAAGCATTGAGATCTCTTTTGGTCTCTCTCATGTTGACTCAAAAGACACATGTGTTCCCTTCTTCTAGGTGACCTTCCTTGATTAGGGAATGAAGAACAATTATGCATACATACATATGATATATATACATGACTTATCATACAGCATACTGACCCCGAGGAAAGCGAAGTCACCTCGTGCTTTGTGTTTTGTGTCTATTATCCTTGGGTTTATCTCACACTTGGGGGATAAATCTTTGCGATAACGTGCTCCTTTCCTTTCTCATTTCTTATGTGTATCACTACGTTAAAACAATCACCCCCGTTGAGGCGTGTGCAATCGCTTTAACGTAGGGGGGCATACACCCTGTCTATCCCTTCAGGATACTTGAAAATTTCTTGGCGAACTTGACTTTGCCTTGAAAATTTTTGGTATTTCTCTTGCATGACTCATAGTGAGGGAACCCTACTACTGATAGTCATGGTTCTCCCTCGTGATCTTCCCTTTTACTTTGTCAATCGAAGTCGTAAGATCCTTAGTCCACTGGGGGCTTGGTGTATCTTGCCTCCTTGACGTGGTGAAAGTCTTTCAATGTTGTTTCCTTGTACTTTACTGGAAGTATGAGCATACATACTCCCGCTAAAGTGGGGGCTAAATGTAGTGTCCTAAAATTGCGACACTTGCAATTTCGACTGCATTTCGGTCTTCACGATGGCGACGCAACACGCAACCTGAATGGAGACCCCGAAACCTGATTATGACACTAAAAACTGCATTTTTCAAGCACCCTAGCCTGAACCTCCTTTGCACCCCGCTGTCCCGAAGGTGGGACCAGGGCACCCAGCGCCCTGGTCCCTGGGTCCTATTTTGGGCCCGATCTCTTTTGGACTTCAGGTCTTTTTGTTTGCAATTTGGAAATTAACTTTCCTGGTCGGCCTAAGGTCGGGAAAATCAGTCTATCAGCCCTAATTGACAAGTATATAAACTACATTTTTCTCTCTCATTTGGCATGAGGAGGATATGTGTACAAGCGTGGAAACTATACTCAAGCATTCAAGCATTCAAGCATTCAAGCATTCAAGCATTCAAGCATTCAAGCATTCAAGCATTCAAGCATTCAAGCATTCCTTCTAAGTCTCCATTCAAGGCTAAGTGTTGCATTCAAGACAAGGATCCAACCATTGAAGAGGAGATCACATATTACTACATGCTACATACAACAACACAACAAACAACAACATCTATACCTTCGCACATAAGGATACAAACATCCTTAGAACAAGGTATTAGTACTTGTTTTACATTAGAGACATTTACATTTACAGCAATTTCTCATTTCTTGGTTAATTCCAAAACCGAGGTTTGACCTAAAGGCAAACCCCTAATCCCTAACCCCCCAATCGTCTTCGCTTTTCTGTGTGTAGGTTGCAGGTATGCGGCTGAAATTGAAGATCTTGAATCCTTGTGCAGAGACGAACAGATCCCCCTTCGTTTCGCGGATTTTTCGGAGGACCGTGGCGCCGAGCGCCATCGTCCCGACAACTTTTGCTCAAATTTGCAGGACAGCGCCGTATCAACATTTTACTGCTAATTCCAGGTCCACAGCTTCATCCTATATCCCGAACTCAGTTTATAAGCGAATCTTTGTCACTTTCTATGCATTCCTAGCTTAATTCTTCTATCAACATTCTTTACAAAAGAGGGTAGCCTTGCTTTCTTAACCCTTGAAACTCATTTAGCATCCAATCTTGCATTGTGTGGGATTGGATCTTGTGGATTTCAACCCCTCTTTTGAATGTAAAGTATCCCCCTTAAGTGAAAACCATCAACCCTAGCGACCTCCCTTCTCTCTCCTCGGAGTTGGAAGAGGGGAGAGCAACTAGGGTTCGATCGCGATTTTCCGCTTTACAGTCACTAAGGTGACTATTAATGTAAACCTTAGTATTCCAATGCCCACCCTTAATATAACAACAAAACGCACTAATTGAAACAAAGAAAATTAATTAATTAATATTTTATTTGTATAAAAAAATCTTGAACCAAATGTGACTCCATTAAGCCGCCTTATAAAACTCTAAAAGGTGTAACTCTTGAACTACTTTTAAATTCTTATTTTATCACTTCCTTGAAATCTCAAAACATAAATCCATTGCTTGATCAAGTTGTCTTGTGACCCTTAGAAGGGTATAATTCCCTAGATACATGGACTCTCAAACTATCTAGGCAACAATCTATATTGAATTCTCTAGATCTTTGCTTGTCTTATAAAAGAAAATTTCATAATAAATGTAATCTTAGTTCTATTGGCATCAAGAAAGGAAACAAAAAATATATATGATCATCTTTGAGTGAGAAGCTAACTAGAGATGATGAGGATCTTTCAACCCAATATATGATCAACCTCCAATTGTGAAGACTCAAAATAAGAATCTATCCCTAATATATTCGAAACAATTAATTTTCCAAAAAATATATATATAATCATCTTAAGTGGAAACTAACTAAAGATGATGAAAATCTTTCAACATCATTGTAAAGCAGAAAATCGCGATCGAACCCTAAGTGTTCCCCCCACCACTCCAAGGAGAGAGAAAGGAGGTCACTAGGGTTGACGGTTTTCACTTAGGGGAGACTTTACATTCAAAAGAAGGGTTGAAACCCACAAGATCCAATCCCACACAATGCAAGATTGGATTCTAAATGAGTTTCAAGGGTTGTGATAGCAAGGCTACCCTCTTTTGTAAAGAATGTAGATAGAAGGATTGAGCTAGGAATGCATGTAAAGTGAGAAAGATTCACTTATAAACAGAGATAGGAATATAGGATGAAGCTGTGGACCTGGAATTAGTAGTAAAATGTCGAGACGATGCTGCCCTGCAAATTTGAGCGAAAGTTGACGGGACGATGGCGCTCGGCGTGCACACGGTCCTCCGAAAAATCCGCGAAACGAAGGGGGATCTGTTCGTCTCTGCACAAGGATTCTAGATCTTCAATTACAGCCGCATACTTGCAACCTACACACAGAAAAGAGAGGACGATTGGGGGGTTAGGGATTAGGGGTTTTCCCTTAGGTCAAACCCCGGTTTTGGAATTAACCAAGAAATGAGAATGCTGTAAATGTAAATGATTGTAATGTAAACAAGTACTGATACCTTGTTGTAAGAATGTTTGTATTCTTACATGCGAAGGTGTAAATGTTGTTGTATGTTGTAAGTTGTAAGTGATCTCCTCTTCAATGGTTGAATCCTTGTCTTGAATGCAACACTTAGCCTTGAATGGAGACTTAGAATGCTCAATTGCTTGAAGGAATGCTTGAATGCTTGAATGTTTGAGTGTTTTAATATCGCTTACGCGTCTTGCACACATATGTCCTTCCTCCTCAAAATGGGAGAGGAAATGTAGTTTATATACTTGCTGATAGACTGATTTTTTCGACCTTAGGCCGACCAGGAAACATTATTTCCCGAATTGCAAACATAAAGACCCAAGGCCCAAAAGAGACCGGGCCCAAAATAGGGCCAGGGACCAGGGCGCTGGGTGCCATGGTCCCACCTCCCAGGATAGCAAGGTGCAAGGAGGGATCATGCCAAGGTGCAGAAAAATGCAGTTTTTGGTGTCATGAACAAGTTTCGGGGTCTCCATTCAGGTTCAGTGTTGCGTCGCCATCATGAAGACCCAAATGCAATCGAAATTGCAAGTGTTGCAATTTTAGGACGTTACATTTAGCCCCCACTTTAGCGGGAGTATAAGCGTACGCCCATACTTCTGGTAAAGTACAAGGAAACAACATTGAAAGACTTTCACCATGTCAAGGAGGCAAGATACACCAAGCCCCCAGTGGACTAAGGATATTACGACTTCGATTGACAAAGTAAAAGGGAAGATCACGAGGGAGAACCATGATTGTCTTTAGTAAGGTTCCCTCACTATGAGTCATGCAAGAGAAATACCAAAAATTTTCAAGGCAAAGCTAAGTTCGCCAAGAAATTTTCAAGTATCCTGAAGGGATAGACGGGGTGTATGCCCCCCTACGTTAAAGCGATCGCACACGCCTCAACGGGGTGATTGCTTTAAGGTAGTGATACACATAAGAAATGAGAAGGGAAAGGAGCACGTTATCACAAAGATTTAGCCCCCAAGTGTGAGATAAACCCTAGGATAATAGACACAAAACACAAAGCACGAGATGACTTCGCTTTCCTCGAGGTCAGTATGTTGTATGATAATTCATGTATATCATATGTATGTGTGCATAATTGTTCTTCATTCCCCAATCAAGGAGGGTCACCTAGAAGAAGGGAACACATATGTCTTTTGAGTCAACATGAGAGAGACCAAAAGAGATCTCAATGCTTTGCATCGTCCTCAAGTAGACAACACTAAGGACAACAAATAGAAGAATGAGAATAACACATAGAAGAAGTAACAAAAGAGAGCAGGAGAGAGTCTGCTATGCTAATGAAACTAGTCTAGCACGTCATCCACCCCCCGATCTTTCTGATCAATATTTCGGGAAGGCAGGAAACACGCTAGAGGAGGAACATTCAACACAGCAAATGGAGCTATCACAAGATCCAAACAAGGGCTATGTTCATGTTCCAAGCCACGTTGTTCTTGTCTAGGAGCTAGGATAAGTGCTTTAGAAAATTCGTTAGATAAATGGTTATCAATATCAACAAATTCATATTCACTATCAGAAGCAAGAGAAGTAACATTTTCATCGTGAATAACATTTTCATCTATATCATCATCAAGATTTATAAAAATAGGATTTTTAACTCGCACAGGATCAAAACCATCATGCATCTTATGTTTAGGAGATTTTGGCTCAATTTTCGGCTGAGGAGAAAATGGAAGACTACTAGCTGAAGGTGTTTTTGGAGATTGCAAAGTTTGAGAAGCAGCTGCCTGAGCTCTAAGACGACGCTTTCGTCGGCGTTCACGCGCAGAACGATTTCGTCTAGTCTTAGTAGGAAGTGGAGAAGATTGAGGAGGAGGAATGTTCTCATCCTTATCACTTGGGTGTTTAGGTTGTCTCTTAGGCTGGATAATAGGAGAAGAGGAAGGTCTCTTCTCTTTATAAAAGGAAGGAGGAGGAACTGCTCCATATAAAGGAGGAATATTTGGTTTAGGAAGGAGACCAAGTCCATCATGACGAGGAGGTATAGGCCTACTTTTAGAAAGTTTATTAGACATAGACATAGTCACATCCATAGGAATGGGTTGGGAATCTTCTTGAGGAAAGACATTAGTTTTATCTTTCAAAGGAAGAACTTCCTTCTCAAGAACAATAGGAATATCAAGTTTGGGTGTTCTAGGTTCACTTAGAGATAGGATCATATCTGTTTTCCACTTTTGATAAGATTTGAAAAGATGATCACTTCGCGGAGGAAGAGATTGGAATTGTTTAGGCCAAAAATAATCAATAGGAACGCTAGAAGTTCTTTCAGCTGGTTTAAAGAGACTATGATTGACAATAACAACTTCACCATTATGGGCAAATTTCAAACATTTATGAATAGGAGAAGCAATAGCTTTCATGGAAGATAGCCAAGGATAGCCTAGCTTCACACGAAATTGTTCGGATGAAGGAATAATAGCAAAGTTCACATCAAGGGATTTGTTATGGACCTCAATAGGTAATGTAATAGAACCAATTGCAAGAGAAGAAAATGCATCAAATAATTTCACAATCACATCTGTTTTGTCATAGATCACTTGATTCAATTGTAAAGTAAAGAGAAATTCTTCAGTAATAACATTAGCCATGCAAGAAGAATCAATAAGCACTCCACGGCAAGGTGTATTCTTGACTTTTGCAACTATGTATAAAGGACCATCAGGTGCCCTAATAGTTTCACTAGAATCAAATGTGATGGAAGGTTCTTTAGGGTTTTCTTGCTGCTCTACAAAGTTAATCACATTCGTAGTCATAGACAGAAGACCATCAGATGAGAAAGAGGAATCATTAGTCTCAATGACATTAGAGGTATGAGAAGGTAATGGATCAGTAAAAATCTTAAGATTTTGGTTAGGAGGAGCTACAGATGTGTTGCCCTTATCATTCATACCAGAAACAGAGATAGTATTATTATCAATCAAATCTTGAATTTTACCCTTTAAAGCAAAACATTTTTCAGTATCATGCCCAGGTTGATGATGAAATTGACAAAAAGATTTGTTATCAAAATAGGGTGAATTAATCTTTGCAGGATCTATTTGCTTTATAGGAGGGAGAGTAAGCACATTTTGTTCCAATAACTTATTCATAATACTATGCAATGATTCATTCAAAGGAGTAAACTTTCTTTCTTTCTTGAAAAACTTAGAAATAGGAGGCACATCTGATGCTGCATTCACATTGTTGTTGATGATGTTTTCATTGAACTTAACGGACTCTCTGTTCGGTTTAAACTTTCCAAATGGTTGTTGACTACTATCACCCTTATCACTCGGAGCCATAGGATTTGCTTGTTCCATTTGACTCACAGTCAGTTGATAATTGTGAAGAGTTGCACACAACTGTTGGAAAGAAGTAAACTCAGAAAATAGAAGTTTATCTCTATTATATTTTTGTAGATTAGAAATAAAGATTCTTTGAATATCATTGTCAGGCACTGGAAAAGAGATTTGAGCATACAAATGCTTATGTCTACCAATGAAATCAGTCACTTTTTCTTTAACACCTTGTTTACAATGCATTAAATCAATCAAAGTAACTTTAGGACTTATATTGTTTTGAAATTGTTGAATAAAAGCATTTGCAAGTTGTTCGAAAGAAGTAATAGAATAAGAAGGCAACGAGCAATACCATTGTAGGGCTTTATCTCTTAATGTCCTAGTAAACAGTTTTGCAAGCAACCTTTGATCATAAGCAAAATCGGTACATATTGTTTGAAAAGTCTTAACATGTGTTAGAGGATCACCTTTACCATTATAAAGCTCCAAATGCGGGATTTCAACATGCTTAGGAGGGATAGCTCGAACAATGTCAAGAGAAAGTGGGCTCGCAACATCAAATGTGGGCACACTAAACTTAGATTGATTCATAGAGGCAATTTGTTGTTGTAAAGAAGAGACAGTTTGTGCAAGATTGTTAATGGTCACTTCAGTTGAAGAGTTCATATTAGACGTGTTAGATTGTGATGGAGGTATTATGTTATTGAAAGAAGGTATTGATTGAGAGTAAGGTGGCGGGACACTATGATAGTTAGTCATAGGAGATGGTTGGAAAAGAGGAGCACTACAAGGAGGAATGGAATGGTTAAATGAATTGCCCCCTTGCGCCATGTTCATTTGTGGAGATGTAATAGGAACACTTATTGAAGGAATGAATGAAGAAGTTGGATTGAATGAAGGAAGAGGGTTAATTGAAGAGGAAGGATTGCCCCCATGACTGGTGATCATAGGCGGAATGTCTTGTATAGAAGTAGTCATTATGTTTGATGTAAAGGTAGGTATGCTAGCAATAGAAGTTGTCAACGGAATAGAATGATTGACTTGAGTGGGAGGTTGTGTATAACCTAAAGTTTCGGCACAACTCTTCATAGGCATCACATTCGAATCCACAATGTGTGCAATACCACGCAAAATATCAATTCCATTCTTATCACTTTGAACCATACGTTTTAGGCACTCAATTAATGAAAGAGCTTGACTATCGGGATACTCTTGAGACATCCATTGCTGAAAATCATCAAATTGGTTATCCAATTTCGAAAGTTGTTCTACAGAAACCTCATGGAGAGCTTCTTCTTCATTAGGAGGATTAGAGGAATTACCCGTGTCCTCGTTAAAAAGGCTATTCAAATTAGGTTCCATCTCCTCAGTAATTAAACCTTGGAAAGACTTAATTCTAATGCTTCGTCTAACGGGAATAGTGTAAGTAGGGCTTATTGTTGTAAAACTCATGCACTAGAGAGGGAGAGAAGATTTTGAATTTAGAGGTAGCAAATTTCAATAAAATCAGCCAATCTCCTAGATTTAGGCTGTTAAATGCAATCACGACAATCTCCCAAATTTTCGGAAAAAAAGTCAGGGACCGTGGCGAACGGAGTGCACACGGTCCTCGCAACTTTTTTCAAAATTTTCAGGGATGAAAGTTATGATGATTTTAAAGCTAATCTGAAAAAATTGAGTGATTTTACGATCTGTAGAAAGGCCAAATTAAAGTTGCAATCTCAAAATTGAATCCTACCCAGATTGTTGAAAAATGCAAAATTTGAATTTTGAAAAAGAGATGGAAACTGAAACTTTGAATTTTATGATTTTAGAGGGAATACTAAGAGCAATGCAAGCTTTGAAATTTAAAAGTTGACTCAATTTCACGCAAAATTCAATTTTGAAAGCGGAAATCAAAGTTGTTGCAATTAAACATTTAATTTCAAAAGTCACAAATTGCAAGAATTTGAATAAAGCACTGAAATTTCGAATGAATGCCAACACACTTTTCAGATTTAGGACAGTAAGAAACACAATTTTGACACAAAATTTCAATTTCAACAATTTTTGAATGATTAGAAGCCTTAATCCAAGCAATCACTAGACCAACTTTGACTTTAATTTTGAAAGTGTTAGAATTGATGAAATCGGCCAAGATTCTGGATTTTAGCAGAAAAATACAGTAAGATCTAGCTCCCGAAATTTCGAAAAAAAGTCGGGGACAATGGCGCTCGGGGTGCACACAGTCCTCGCAACTTTTTTCCAAATTTTTAGGGATGAAAGATATTATGATTTTGTTGCGGAATCCAAAGTTACAACTGATTTGGAGATGTTCTGATCAGTGAAATTATCGGTCAAAGGTTGAATCAAGAGGGTTTTAAAAATTAGGGTTTTGACACTTAACCACTTAATTTTCAGAATTAAAGCACAAATATGAATTGATAATTTGCAATAGAAGGGTAGATCTGAAACAAGCATTAACAATTAGACATTTCGCAAGCTCAATTACTAAAAAGAAAATTTAGGGTTTTCATGCAATTAACCTCTAAAATTTGCAAAAGATCAAACATGGAAATGTAATCAAGGCATCCAATTTTCAAATCTAACCATGAATAATCAGAAAGGATGTTCACGTCGGGTTCACCAAAATGTAAAGCAGAAAATCGCAATCGAACCCTAAGTGTTCCCCCCACCACTCCAAGGAGAGAGAAAGGAGGTCACTAGGGTTGACGGTTTTCACTTAGGGGAGACTTTACATTCAAAAGAGGGGTTGAAACCCACAAGATCCAATCCCACACAATGCAAGATTGGATTCTAAATGAGTTTCAAGGGTTGTGACAGCAAGGCTACCCTCTTTTGTAAAGAATGTAGATAGAAGGATTGAGCTAGGAATGCATGTAAAGTGAAAAAGATTCACTTATAAACAGAGATAGGAATATAGGATGAAGCTGCGGACCTGGAATTAGCAGTAAAATGTCGAGATGATGCTGCCCTGCAAATTTGAGCGAAAGTTGACGGGACGATGGCGCCCGGCGTGCACACGGTCCTCCGAAAAATCCACGAAACGAAGGGGGATCTGTTCGTCTCTGCACAAGGATTCCAGATCTTCAATTACAGCCGCGTACCTGCAACCTACACACAGAAAAGAGAGGACGATTGGGGGGTTAGGGATTAGGGGTTTACCCTTAGGTCAAACCCCGGTTTTGGAATTAACCAAGAAATGAGAATGTTGTAAATGTAAATGATTGTAATGTAAACAAGTACTGATACCTTGTTGTAAGAATGTTTGTATTCTTACATGCGAAGGTGTAAATGTTGTTGTATGTTGTAAGTTGTAAGTGATCTCCTCTTCAATGGTTGAATCCTTGTCTTGAATGCAACACTTAGCCTTGAATGGAGATTTAGAATGCTCAATTGCTTGAAAGAATGCTTGAATGCTGGAATGCTTGAATGTTTGAGTGTTTTAATATCGCTTCCGCGTCTTGCACACATATGTCCTTCCTCCTCAAAATGGGAGAGGAAATGTAGTTTATATACTTGCTGATAGACTGATTTTTCCGACCTTAGGCCGACCAGGAAACATTATTTCCCGAATTGCAAACATAAAGACCCGAGGCCCAAAAGAGACCAGGCCCAAAATAGGGCCAGGGACCAGGGCGCTGGGCGCCATGGTCCCACCTCCCAGGACAGCAGGGTGCAAGGAGGGATCATGCCAAGGTGCAGAAAAATGCAGTTTTCGATGTCATGAACAAGTTTTGGGGTCTCCATTCAGGTTCAGTGTTGCGTCGCCATCGTGAAGACCCAAATGTAGTCGAAATTGCAAGTGTCGCAATTTTAGGACATTACAATCATATATGATCAACCTCCAATTGTGAAGGCTCAACATAAGACTCCATCCCTAATATCTTCAAAACAATTAATTTTCAAAAAAGTCTCATTTGATGGATCCTCATTTTCAACACAATCGTCAAAACAATCTAAATTAACATCATGTGATTTGTCTTTGAATTTTCCCTTAAACATATCACAAGGCTCAACATAAGACTCCATCCCTAATATCTTCAAAACAATTAATTTTCAAAAAATCCTCATCTGATGGATCCTCATTTTCAACACAATCCTCAAAACAATCTAAGTTAACATCGTGTGATTTGTCTTTGAATTTTCCCTTAACCATATCACAAGCTCAATATTTGCAAGTTTAAGGTGTGTAACCCTTTTTTACAATAATTAAACTCATTTTCCCCTTTGAGATTATAATATATTATCATGTAAGCATCAACTTCTATTTTGTCTCTTTTCTTATTTAAATGGGCCAAAATCATATGTTCTAGTGTTGGAGAAGTTATTTGAATAATATAAGATAACATTATCATATTTTGAAGGCAAGTTATTTTACAAAATAGCTTTAGCATTATCATCATCTATTTGAGCCTTAACTTTTTGCTAATTACTTAATGATAGACCTTGAATTGCTAATATGGTTTGACATTGTGATTCTATTTTCCATTTTAAATCTGAATAATTGAAGATTTAGAATAAATTTTATATTAACTATTTTTGCTCTAAATATTTTATTCAAATAATCCCATTTTTTTAGTATTAACTTGTTTAGATCTAACAACTTAAGTACATTGGTAGGTGGTATCAACTTTCCATTTTTTATTCACCATAAATTTTTACTTGTCCAATTGCATTTTCATTTTTAGTTTTCAAGTATGAAAATTGAACACATTTGTAGAAAAAAATCCACTTAAAAATACCAAAAAAGAAACAATATCTATAAAATTAATGTTGTACCTTTATTTTTAGACCCTGCTTTATAATTTTATAATGCATAAACAAGTAACAAGGGTTCCAAACACAACAACTCCAACTGTTAGGCAACATAGAGCAAAACACTGTGGAACAACAAAGACCTTTAAGAGACACATAATTTCCATAGTCCATTATGTTATATTTGTTTACTTTTGGTTTAAAATGTATTGGAAAAAATTCCATCATCAACATTTCGAATCATACTACATTATCCATCATTAAAATGAAAGAATTAGATAGAGAGCATAATTGAAAAGATAGTTGCAGACTCATGAAAATAAATAGATGCCAAGTGAAATAGTCTAGGGCCTACAAGATAGAAAAGGTGTGTGTGAGAAAAACTCAAAACTAAAAAAAGAAACAAATAACAATCATAATCAAATAATTTATATAACTATGTATATATATTATTATATTATATATAAAATCAGCTAATATATTAAGCACTTAAATAGTAATTATATTATATTGTTGGCCCCATGGTCGAGAAAAACTTTAGGAGTTCCATACGCACTTAAATAGTATCACCTTGCATCTCTTTTACCAAAAAGATAAAAACCACTAATTAAATCCCAATAATGAAAAAGGCAAACAAATAAACAAAAAAAATTGCAAAAGAAACAGAAAAGAGACTAATACAAACTACAAAAAAAGAACACGAAAATAAACTATGAAAGAACCAAGAAAGTAAAAGGAAATATATATAAAATACCAAAGAAGAAATTGATAAGATTTAAAACAACAAAAAATTATTATATTAGAATGCAAATAAGATATAAGAAAATAATATAGAATTTTAATTAAATAAAAGAACAAAGAAAATAAGCAAAATAAATTTAAAAAATATGTAATTGTAAACAAATATATATATAAATAAAGAAAAGAAATAAAGGTGAAGAAAAACAATACAATTCAATAAATAAACAATTATATATTTAGTTGTATCGTTTTCTCTTTACCTTTATTTACTAAATATATAAAAAACACACAAATGAGAAAAAACATATAGTTCATAAATAAGCAAAAATACAATCTCTTAAAATAGTTATTTTCTTTGATCAAGATTTGAGTCTCCTTCAAAGGGATGTGGTGTTTGGTCTTGGTGGAGTGTTTCCACCAAAGCAGATTTCAGGACTCACTCATGTCTTAATTCCACACAATGCTCTTTGATTCTCAGAAATAGAGCAGCCAATTTCACCAATGTACTATTTTGTAGACTCAAAGGTGTCCAATGGATCTTTGGCATAAGGGATGCATTTTCTAAGAGTACATATGGACTTGAAGGTACAATGAAGACCTTTTTCAAGAAGGATCTTAGATATCTTGTTGGATAGGCCTTCAGCATAAGGGATAGAGGTAGTAGGTAAGGGGCAAGGGGGAGTGGAGGAGACAACTCCACGCTTGGTGAAGGCCCAAAACTTGGCATGTTTAATGGCTCTAGCAATGTGATTAGTTTTGTAGCCATTTAATTTAAAGACTTGGGTAAGATGAGTGATTTCTTGAGCAATGTTTTCATCATCACAAATCAAAAAGGCTCTAGAGGCCAAGGATTTGAGGATGCCAGCATTTTGAGCTGGGTGGTGGTGAGAGGAAGAGTGGAGGGTAGAGGTCAATATTGGTAGCCTTACAAAAAACCCAACGAGCTAAGAAGCTGTCATCTTTTTTCATAAGTAAAATGTTGAGGAAGGGGAATTCATTATTAGTTTCTATCTCTTTGGTGAAAGAGATACGGTGATATACTATTAAATGCGTATGGAACTATCATGTTTCTCTTGATCATGAGGCCAACAATATAATATGCTATTTAAGTGCCTAATAAATAAGTTTTTATATATAATATAATAAAATATATACATAGTTATATAATTTATTGATTCTGATTGTTATTTATTTCTGTTTTGAATTTTGAGTTTTTTCTCACATCCTCCCTTTTCTATCTCATAAGTCTAAAAAAATATTCCACCCTGCCTCTATTTATTTTCACGAATCTGCAGCTATCCTTTCAATTTTAGTCTCTATCTATTTTTTTCAGTATGATAATAGATCATGTAATATGAACCAAGCATTGATGATGAACTATTTCTCACACAGTTTAAACTAAAAATGAACCAATCCAACAGAGACCTGTTTAATCTAATGAAAACAATAGAAAATGCTGAGCACAAGTCACATTTATATGTTGCCATAGGAGTCTTCAAAATTGTGCATCTACGCCGTTTTCTTTTCAGCCCTGTATTAACTACCAATGCTGCTATTGGCTTTTATGCTTCATTGTTCACATAACTGATCAATCTGTGATTCCCAATTTGCAGCAAGCTTTCAAATAGAATGTGTGGTATGCAGCAAAATAAATGGGGATGCGAGGTGACAAGAAAATCTTCAACAGGCCAGCCCTTTGAACAGTTCACAGGGATTCGTGAGAACTCACACACTGGACTTCTTCCTTCATGGGTGCGGAGCAACAATAAAATATTGAATGTTTTTTTGCTGTTCACTAAAGAAGTTCAGATTCTATGCCACGCTCTCTTCACCATGCTTTGCTTCTGAGATCTCTATACCTTCAAGTGTTGGGTGTGTTTTCCACGCACATTAAACACTCTTCTACCACAGCATACTTTCACTTTCCTCTGCTTTGTACGCTGCACAAGCAATGGTCTCCTCTGAGTTTTCATCACTCCATTCTGGAGAAATTTAAGACTTATTATCTAATGCTCTGATACTATATTAAAAAATGGAAGAACATTTACATTTGCACAGGAAACACTCGAAATAATCATTATATCGTTGAGTTCATTGGAGAATATCATTATATAAAGACTTTCAAATATAACTTCCCAAACTACTATCTAATGGGAAAGTAACTAGTTATTAAATAACAAAAATATACAAAACACTTATATTAATGTAAACCTTAATATACAAATCATTTATATGTTGTTTTTAAAATTAGATTCCAAATGATTATGAGCTCCAATAAAATTATTAAAAATGGCACGTACCTTGGAAGTCTAGCAAATCCCATCTTGCAGTTTTCTGTATTTTCTGATATCTCTTATAGCATACTCTGCAATTTCAAGCTAAACATGAGAAAGAGCTATCGCAAAAGTTGCAATCAATGACAGTAAGATAATTTCTCAGAATTGGAAGGCCAGTTCAGGAAGTCTCACCTGCACATAACCATGTCAAAGACGTGTTAGACAGTAATTCATTTGAAAAGGATTTAAAGAAATCTTATGAAAACAAATTCAATGTACCTATGAAACAACAATTCATTCTCAATAAGATTTGAATTGGAATCCTTTTGATTCCAACAAGCATAACACAGTTTAGTCTCAAATTGAACTATAGTCTATAGTCTATACCACATAAACATGTTAAAGACAGTCATTGGAAAAGGATTTCAAGAAATCTTATGAAAACAAATTCAATGTCCCTAAGAAACAATAGTTCACTCTCAATATGGATTTCATGTTGATTCCAACAAGCATAACACAGTTTAGTCTTTATTTGAACTATAGTCTATACCACACCAAGACAAATCTTAGGGATTAGCATAAGCAACCTAGACTGACCGCACGAAAATATAAGTTCTGACTAAGGATCGCTCTGCCAAGACAAATCTCAGGGATCAGCCTAGCTCAATTATGATTTGGCCATCAAAAAAAGACATGTATACACATAAGCAACCGAAGCTGGTACTGGATAAATCTTAAGGAACTCGCTTCAGGTCAAGAATTGTAGCCTGCCAAAATGAACTTAAGGAACTAGCTTCTGGTTAAGAACGGTAGCCTGCCAAAATGAACTGTAGGAAGGTTATCCTAGCTGTGTCAAAGACAAATGACACATTAGCGTACCAAAATCTAAGTAACTAGGTTCTGGCTAGGAACAACAGCCTGCAAATTGAATTTTAAGCAGTTACCGTAGCTCAATCTTGTTTTGGTCCATCATCCAAAGACAAAACTTAAGTAACTAGGTTCTGGTTAAAAACAGTAGCCTGCCAAAATTAACTGTAGATTAATAAGGATGGCAGTGTTTGCCTTTAAAAGTTCAGTGCCCCTTGCTGTTTATCATTGTAGACAGGAACCATTATAAGTTGGGCTGTTAATTGATTTCCAGAAACAAAAAGAGATGAGATGATTCCTGATTTCAACCAAACTTCAACCAAAAAGAATCTGCAAATAACTGATGGTCTGTTTCACAGAAGTGGCTTAGCCTATGATACTGGCCCTAATGAAGGAAATGTTGGCTCCTTAAATTGAGAGAGCTTGAAGAAAACACCGAAATTTTGTTGTCATGTGAGCAATGTGGTTTTCCAAACAGTAAAATTATATGTATGAGTTAATAATTTTGTGTTGGCTTTGCAGTCAGTTATTGCGACTTGACTACATAATGTAGCTTCATATGCCTACATCAGTTTTTATGTATAATTTCATTTTGGTGGGTAAAAGGATTTGATTGATTAGAAGCTCACAACCATGCATAACATGTTGAATAAACAAAACTTTACCAAATAATATTTCATCCTGTCTGCACTCATATAAAATGCATAAAATAACTATTATGTACTCCAGGTGCAAGCGGATTGGCATGGTTGGTGTAGTCCCACTCTTGATCATGGAGTTTAGAAATGAAAAAAAAAATCACAAGGGAAGCTTCATATGCCATATTGGCATTTGGCTTGACTGAAATGGTCCACGGCCGTTGGTGGTGGGGAGACGGGGACGTGGGGACGGGATTCAGGGATGGGGGACAAAGGGCCTAAGTTTCGGGAGCATGGGCCTTCGGGGGAGGAGACACATCCCCGTGGAACACTCTACCTAAAATACAAGTTCGTGTACATTACTTTTGAAGAAAAAGCTAAAATATTTTCCATGTCCATCTTCATCATCCATGTCTGCTCGTCCAGATCGAAGTACTCTTGAAAAAGATAATATCTTTAAATGATGGGATCTTGTATCAAATGCCATCCACCATTCAGCTGTACATGAAAATTTGTAAGGGATGCCTTATATACCAAATTGGCATTTGGCTTGACTGTGACCTAAAATGCAAGTTTGTGTACATTAATTTGAAGGAGGAAAAACCTAAAAAATGAACAGTATCCATCTTCACCATCACTATAGGTCCGCTCTTCCATATAATGCTTAAAAGAAATAGCTACTAATCAAATCTCAGTCACTCTTATTCTTTGTCTAATTAAAGAAACATATACTGATTATATATCACTGAACAATACTGATATATGTAACAAAATGCCTTCATCCCAGGAACTCCAACGAGTGCCTTTAGACCAATTCATTTAAAAAGCAGCGTCATCATAATTTGATGCAGGAAAATAAGAGATGAATTGATCTCTGGAGGTGGTAATCATCATTATTTTAACTTACTAAAGGGTCATTATATTTAGAACTTACTAGAATAGTAATTATATTTAATATACAAATTATATGGCATTGAAAATCAGTCACTAGTGTAGAATTGGCATACTATAATATTTTCTTTTGCACCCCACTAACTCCAGTGAGTTGCTTTGGACAAGTACAATTGAAATGTTTTCATATTTGATGCAAGAAAATGAGACTAGAATTGATCATAGCAGATGGTAACCATCTTTTTATTAGAATTGAGAATCATTAGAAAAATGGGTGTTGAACCTCCCATAGCTATTGCATTCCAAGCCCTAAAAATGGTTCTTCCCTAGGTTCGAGGATTTGTTATGCTGATCCTGGTGTTGTGGCTCCAATCAACAAAAGCTGTGTTTATTATTAGATCTGGCAGCTTCAAGCTGTTTTGCCTCTGCTAGTATGACAGTCTATTTGAATAGGAAGCAGATTTTGAAAGTTGTCTTTATGTATGGCATGGCTGTTCTGTCTTTGTCGCAGCCCAGGTCTCTGTTGGTGAAAACCGTTTCACATCCCTCTATGTCGGCTGCTGTCAATAGAAATTTCTACCTGACTACCATCCCAGCTGGTGAAAACCCAAGGTGGCAAAGTAATCCCTACTGGCAACTGGAATTTTGGCCTTCTGGCAATAGAAATTTCTACCTCTGATTTACATCTGTACTGTACATGGTAGTTTAGCAATCGGTGCCAAGGTTAAAAGTGGATGGCCAACTAGGCTAAAGGCGGTGGGGCAAAACAATTAAGTTTCTTTCTTCTCCTAAGGAGTCTTTTGCTTCAGTTGTTGAAGACTTGAGGATTGCAGCATCTACTTCTGTAGATGTTGTTTCTTTTGAACTATTCAGAGATAACTCTAAGCTTTTCAGGTAGAAAACTTGCAAGGGGGGTTGTTATGCCGAATATGTGGATCTAATCACTTTTGGCCTATGTCTCTCATATGAAAATATGGAATGTCAAGTAAATAGAAGCCTCTAATGGAGAACAATGTAGATATTTAAACCTATGCAGGGATTTTTTTCCTTAGGAAGTCCCTTGGGAGAGAGTTATGGCAAATCATATGGAAAATTCTGCTTTCACCAATACCATTTTTTCTTGTATTCAAGTTGAGTTGGATACTTCAAAAGATTTCCCAGTTCAGATCACACTAATATAGGACAATCATATATGGTCAGGATAGAGATTTGAGGATAGCTTGTGATTTTGTGAGAAGTATACTCTACTAATGAAACTGCAGTATCCAGACTCCAACCCTTTGACATAGTCGTGATGTCCCCTTATTGCCTTACATGAAAAATGAGACAATTTCTGAGATTCTTCCTCTTACTCTATCAATTGTCCGTATGTTTCTGAGATACAACTTCACTATTTGCAATCCCTTGGTGCCTTTTATGCTCTGTATTATTATTGCTTGATACCTATAATGCCACCAGCATCAACTCTTACTGAGCAGATCCAACTGGCCTAAATAAATAATACCATTCCCTCTTGATTTCTGTGATGTCTGATTTATCGATGAGGTATGAGAGTTCAAGTGTTTCCATCTCCCTTAATGTATGATGTTGTAACGGATGAAGAGATACATACTTGATATTGAGGGGGGTGTTGTTGCTGTGCTTTATCCAAAAGTTAAGAGCCCTAAGGTTACTTTTCTCGATTGGTGATAGTCCCTCTAAGAATTCCCCGATGTCCTCCATACCCCTCCTGAAGTGAAATTAAATACCATATAGGGTGAATGGTTGCATCCTTCGATCATGAATAGACATACCATTCCTTAATCGCATCTCTTCAGGCGTGTCAGTTATTTGTCCTAACCATCTCTTAAGGACTAATCGATGCTCAATAGTTTGATTGTGATTAGTTAAGTGCACTTTCTATACTGTCCGTACAGGTGAAAGGAAACCGTCTCACGGAGACAGTCCACTCTACCGAAAAGATCCCTGTTTTTCTAGAATTATTGTTTTGGATTTCTAAATGCAATTTAACATCGATTTGCCTAACCCGATATGATTGACCGATGGTTGGATTAGCAGCCGTTTTCAATCGTAATCTTCTTCCCGGAAGATGACCATCTCCAACGGCTGGCAATGACTTTTCAGAGGAGAATCCCAACCAAAGATATCCGGTTCAGATGTCGGGCCTAAATTTCCGATATTGGCTCCACGCTTCTCCTTACGTCCATATTCACCATGCCGTAAAGTCCACCACGCGACTCTTAATATCGCGATACAGAAGAGATGAAATATCCATATTTCCGCCAAGTATCTCGATGGCTTCCTACATCCGGTACTATTAACCAAATCTATATTATTAGGTGGCGAAATTTGATGAAATCGGATATTCCTTTATTGCTGTCAATACTACTTCATCTCTTCACAAGATGGTTGCTGTCATCTCTGGCAGATTGTGTCGCTGCCACATATGCTCTTAATTAATCGAATAACTATATAGTCTTCTACCGAACTCCAATAAGGAGTCTTCGGCGGTCTTTAGAGAAATGACTATAAGTTCTTTGAAGGTCATGGCCTACGATTCTTTATAAGTAGATTATATTCAAATCGTTGTTGAAAGTCCTCATTCTAGTTATCTCGGGTATATAGATGATGATTTGCAGCGGTATTGCTATTAATCGATATGCTTGTAATTAATTGTTTTCGTAATAATAAGTTTTTAAAATCTTTAATTAAATCTTATCTTAAGCGTATATCTTTATGTTCTGAATTGGGGAACATTACAATAGTCGTTCAAAGAGGTGCTAATAGGTGTAGGGCTTCGCGCCGAGAGATTTAGATCAATTGCTATGGAATCTTTTGCTTTCACCCATACCACTTTGCTTGTATTCAGGTTGAGATGGATACTTTGAAAGATCCGCCACCTAAAGTTGGGCTTAAAGTGAAGTACTCAGTATGGTCACATAATGGTCATTTTCATGTCGCATCATACAAGTTTTAAAATGCCTCTAGTTTGTTTGCTCCTTTAGCTCTTCAGCAACTTATGAAGCTAGATTAAACCCTCTATGATATGCCTCTACTTTGTTCCTTTGGCTCTTCAGTAATCTTATGAAGCTAGATTAAACCCTCTATGGTGCCACATGAGAAGCAAGTTTTGAATGGCATTTCAGAGACTAAAGATATTCCTTTAGCATCTTCAATGGGATCGTTGCAGGTCGATTGCTCACCTCTTGTGGATGTTTGTACCAACATCCTCCCTAGCTCTCTCTCAATTGGATAATGTTTCATGTGTTCATGTTCCAACTGAATGTGATGTTGTGATAGTCACTAATATTTGTACCAGTTGTCGATGCTACAGTAGAAGTGGATGGGGACTTTATTTTGGTATCCAATTGAAAATCTGGGTCTTCTAAGAAAGATCCCAAAGCCAACGGGTTAGGTAGGGGTTGAACCTATGTCTTAGCCTGGTGGATTATGGTATTTTTCTTAGCTTCAATTTGTTTCAAATTGGCTTAAAGCCTTTATGTTAGTGTTTTCTTTACAGGCGTGGATCCCTATGGAAAACACATCTTAATGATCGAAAATGAAGAAAATGAAAGGCAGCTGTAGAATGGCATTTGCCCATACCTAAGGAATTCGGACGAACCTATCCAAATCTCACAAAGAAAAATGAAATACAAATCGATATGACTTTTCCATAAACAGTAACCATCATTTGGTAAGTACCTTAGTAGGATGAAAATTGAATGATTAGGTGCCAGAATAACACAAATCTGATGAATAATCCTGCAAACCAAGACATAATACAAGAAATTTGAACAATAAAAATCTTTATGTAGCCACAAAAAGTGCTGCACAACTCATATAAATTAGATATGGAAATAAATATTTGCATTAAGTAGTCAATAAGATTATTACTAACTTATTACAAAGCAGAAAACTTTTGCTTAAGGGGCATTTCAACATGGTTTAAATTGTGACTCACCTGGAAATATAACGGAAATACAATATAGATATAAAAACAATAGTCTGTAAGTAATGAACAACTGAGACGACTATTATAGGAGTTTAAAGGAATAAATAAGATGTGTTAGTAACTGAGACAATTATACAGGAGCTCAAAGGAATAAGTAAGATGTGTAAAAGACAAACATAAGTAATGAGTCAATTACAATAGAGTTTAAAAGAATAAGTGAGATGTGTTCCAAAAGAATACTTACATCTATAAAAGATCCAAACACATAAAATTGGCAACACAGTTTTCAATCGCTGCTAGTGCTGAAGGAAGAGAGAAAGCCAAAAGCTGCAGTAATTCCCTTTGAAAGGGAGCTAATTTACTGTGGTGATTCCCCTTTTTAAAGGCCTCATTACATTGAACAAAGGCCATTTTCTTAGCAAATTTCATTGCCTTTTCTTTAGAATTCCCACTCAAAGAAGTCTTAAACTGTTCCTGGTGTCTTTTCTGCCTTCCACACATTTAATATATCCATCTTCAGTCTCCAACATGTAAGAGTTGATCCAATTTAAATCTAGTAAGTTACCTGAGTCATTGTCATTCCATTGAACAAATGCTTTTGTCTTGGCAACTTCCACTGCTTTTTCTTTAAACTTCCCTCTCAGAGGGATCTTTAATTGTCCCTGGTGTCTTGTTTGACTCTCTCTGACCTTTTCAGTAGGTCCATATTCAGTCTCTAATATGCAAGACTTAATAAAATTTAACTTTAACGAATAATCTGTGTTGTTCCTATTATTAGGAACCTTCTCAGCAAAATTCATTTATTGTATTCTTTGGAGACGTGAAAGTATATGAGAGCCTGCTTGATTTCCTAGTCATTAAAGGATATAAGCCTCTATTTGCACCATGTGGAGGTATAAGTAATGAAGAGGTGCGTCTCAGCTCCCTACAGACATTTAATTTCTTAGTAATGGGCAACATGGAACCAAAATTCTGGCTTCCAAGGAATTTTGAAGAGCATGTAGTTGGATTTTGATCTGAAAACCTCTCAAAATCTGAACTCTGTAGCTGAAAATCAGTGATCTTATCTGACATAATTTTCCTGCTTTCTGCTGTCACATCAACTTTGCTGATGGTTTTACAGCTTGCTGATTTTAACTCAGAAAGCTCACATTTATTGGGTTTCATCCATTCTGATGAACTAGAATTTTCAAGGTCAACAAATTGCTTAACCCCATTAACGTGGCGGACAAAAAGCTGAAATGAAGAAGACTTGTTAGAAACTTGATTTGTCTGAATCTTGACCATACTTTTCTTAACTTCATCATTTCCTCTACAAGATGGTGGTTGGTTGCATGGTTGATCATGTTTCACTGTTTCATCATCTACAGCCATTTCCTTTCCAAACAAATCCTTTCTGTCATCAATGTCAATTTCCTCGTCATTTCCTCTACAAAATGATGGTTGGTTGCATGGTTGATCATGTTTCACTATTTCATCATCTATAACCATTTCCATTGCAAACAAATCTTTTCTGTCATCAGTGTCAATGTGCCTCTGGCTATTCTTATCATTATCATGGTGATTTTTCAGCCTTTCACAATATAATAATAGTGCTGGATCGATATCATTTTCTTCCTGATCTCTCATGTCTATCTCTTTCTCCTGAAATCCAAAAGATCAACTAACTAAATAAGTGAAAAAAAACCAACAAAATACCAAGCAATATGAGCATGTGGTTGCTCATTGTTTCGATGTTTGAGATACCAATATTCCAGCCACTATGCTATCTGACAGTCAAAAGATAACAACAATATAAATTCAACAGGGAGATCATACCACAAGTGAAGCAGCGTAATAGGGATGTCTCCTTAGTTATGTAATTACCTGAGACAAAAGGTCTACTCCTTCAACATGAATTGACCTCTCCTCGTGACCAGGAGAAAACTTGTCTTTGTGGGTGTCACCCACATTCACTACAGAACAAGGAGAAAGGCTGGATGTGCAATGTAAGGATTCCTCATCAGCATTTCTGGTAACAACTTTACTCTGTTGACAATGTTTTTCCTGATCATCAACAAACCAAATGAGAGACATATAACCATTAAAAACAGCAGACGTATAACATTCAGACCACTGAATTGAGCAAGCTTCAAAAATAAATCTGCTGCAGAAGTCAAAAATACCACACGGTCATCATCAAATAATGTTGTGGCCTAACGAAAAGGAGGGACAAATTCTGAACAAATAGGAGATATTTCTATTTGTATACAACTCACCTGACCCAAATGATCCAATCTTTGCATATCAACTGTTGTCCGCTCATCATTAGCGTATATTCCATTATCATGGTCCAGCCTATCATTCACATCTTTACAAAGAGAGGAAATGGATGTGGTACCCAGTGAATATTCATCACCAATTCTAGTAACAAATTTAGCCTGTTGACAAAGCTCTTCCTGATAATCCGAAAAAGGAAAAATGTCACCTAAGATTATAAAAGAATCACTAGATACTAAATGATCAAGAATTCAAAAGGTGGCCAAATGATAAAAAGAAAGTCCATAACAACACATCCTTATCAAGGGCTATGGATAACAAGGATAAGAAGGAAGGATCATATTCTGACCAAATAGGATATACTTCTCTAGTATACAACTCACCTGACCCCAATGATCTACTCTTTGCACATTAATTGTTGTTTCCTCGCCATGACTATATATTTTGGTATCATTATCCAGCCTATCATTCACATCTTTACAAAGAGAGGAACTGGATGTGAAACACAGTGAATATCCATCACCCTTTCTAGTAACAAATTTAGCCTGTTGGCAAAGCTCCCCCTGATCATCCAAGAGAGGAAAACATAAGCAGGAAAAATACAACCTGATGTTATAAAAAGATCACTAGATTTAAAACTTCAAATTTTGATTTGCCACAAAAATACTGATACTACATGATCAAGAATTCAAAAGGTAACTAAACAATAAAAAGATTTTATCTAAAAAGAATATCCATACCAACACATCCTCATAAAGGGCTATACGAGTGTCTCGACCAGGTTCAGTTTGCTGATTAGCATGATGGTAAAGCTCTTTCCGAGCATCTGTACTCAATGATGCAATATGCAATAGAACGTTTTCTGCTTCAAAGGTCTTAGCTTTATTATTGTTCTCAATTGCTGCAGTGTCTGTCTTTGGATTTTCTCCAGTGAACTCTTTGGTATAGGTATCCACTGTTGAAGGGATAGCATCTTCCTCAATCGGTTCTTTTCTTTGAGATTGAATTTCCAAAGAGAAAAATGTACTTCCATAAGGAAATTTTGATGCACTGAAATCTTCCCTATTATTGTGTATTTTTAATATAGAAGAAATGGATTTGTTCTCTTGTACATTTTGGCTCTGGTAAGGAAGATTATGAAATGTAGAAGTAGATTGTGAATAAGCAGAACTATTTCCCACAACAGGTAATCCCCTTCTTTTGGCTAGGATGTCTGCTCGTAAGGTAGCAGCTCTTGCTAAATTGTTCATGCCTCGTAAACATTTACCAAATGGAATCTTCTTATAGTCATCCAACCTTGAAATTCTTCTACTCTCTTCAGCTTGTAAATCTAGCAACAGGCTTTTCTTGTGCACTTGCTCATGAGAATCATGGAGACAATTCATCTGTGACACACTGAAATAAAAGATAAAGATTTGAGAATTTGTTTACAGTTGAACAGAACTCTATACAAAACATCTTGAGCGTTCAAGGCATTGCTAACCTCTCAACTTTCTTGTCACTATTCTGATAGTCCTGTAAAAAATAAACTGCATCAAGCTTTGCTTTTTACCAAGGAAAAGAAAGAAAAATATGCACAAATTAACCTAGACCAGTGCTGAAAGACTTCCCCATAATCATGAGTTAAGTTCAATATCTATAAATATCAATAGTAAATACGACAAACTTATAAACTAACCAGCAAAAAGTTAAAATTAAGAATTCACAATGCTTAACAACTGTAAGAAATTGGAAGCCAACACTTCAGACAATTTTCTAGATATTCTTCTACGTATAACTGCATATAATGAAAACAAAAACCCAAATATCCACCATAACAAATTTCACCTAATATTTCACCTAATAAGTGTGGCCTATCTAGAGCCTCTCATCTGCACAAAATAAAAATCACCTATCTTTGGGCCTAGAGGCTCATTCACCCAGCATTAAAAAGAAAATCATCTAATATTTTGATTGCAACAAATTGAGGGGCTGCAAGCATCAAAAGTCCTTTTCCTTTTTAGTATTTTAGGAAAATAACACACCTCTGCAAGATGAAAATTGTGTTCATTGTCTGGTTTGTTTTTGGGGCTTTCGCTACAATAACAGTGCAACTCTTGATCCAACATTTCAACATCTTGACATCCATCTTTGATAGGAGTCATTGCAGATACTGCTTCAACATAAGCATGTGGACTGGCAGGTTCATCTATAGAATAGGCAGTTTTTGTAACAAATTTAGCCTGTTGGCAAAGCTCCTCCTGATCATCCAAGAGAGGAAAACATAAGCAGTAAAAATACAATCTAATGTTATAAAAAGATCACTAGATTTATAACTTCAAATTTTGATTTGCCACAAAAAGATACTACATGGTCAAGAATTCAAAAGGTAACCAAAACATAAAAAGATATTATTTGAAAAGAATACCCATACCAACGCATCCTCATGAAGGGCTATAGGAGTGTCTGGACCAGGTGCAATTTGCTGATTACCCTGATGGTAAAGTTCTTTCCAATCATCAGTACCCAATGATGCAATATACAATAGAACGTTTTCTGCTTCAGATGTCTTAGTTGCATTAATGTTATCAATTGCTGCAGTTTCTGTCTTTGGATTTTCTCCAGTGAACTCTTCAATATAGGTATCCACTGTTGAAGGGATAGCATCTTCCTCAATCGGTTCTTTTCTTTGAGATTGAATTTCCAAAGAGAAAAATGTACTTTCACAAGGAAATTTTGATGCAGTGAAATCTTCCGTATAATTGAGTATTTTTAATATAGAGGAAACAGATTTGTTCCCTACATCCTCAGGTAAGGTTGTAGTCGTTGCTGAGCCAAACTCATTTGTTTTATCAACCTTCAACATTGAAGAGTTAGTTGAATAAGTATTAGATGACTGAACAACCCTATTAAATAATCAATATTAAATGACTGAACAACCCTATCAAAAAATCAATATTGGATGACTGAACAACCCTATCAAAGAGTCAATATTAGATGACTGAACGAACCAAGCTTTTCCAATGACAAGTGAAATCAAAATAGAATTATCATATATACAATATAGATTATATTATAATTAATTTCAAATTTTGGCTTCAAATATATATGTGATGGGCAGAAGTTACTGATTACAGTTTCCTGTATCTCTTTTTGTATACCCTTCTGCTCCAGATTATTTATGTTTAAAAGGTATTTAGATTAAATTGTTTAAATAGATTCAAACAGAAATAGTAGTGGCAAATACCTTCAAGATCGAAGTAAGAGCATCTGCCATAAAGGAATTTGTTTTATTTGCAGGTATTCCATGTTTCTTACACAGATTTTGAAGCTCTTTCCGGGAAAGGCTGTAATAATCAACCTCGGGCTTATCAACCTTCAACATTGAAGAGTTAGTTGAGTAAGTATTAGATGTCTAAACAACCCTACTGAAGAAACAATATTAGATGACTAAACAACCCACGCTTTTCCAATGACAAGTGAAATCAGAATGCAATTATCAAGTATAACATATAGCTTATCATATAATTAATTTCAAATTCTGGTTTCAAATAAATATGTGATGGGCAAAGTTAAAGATTACACTTTCCTGTATCTGCTCAGGTATACCCTTCTGCTCCACATGATTTAAGTTTAAAAACTATTTTAGTTAAATTGTTTAAATGGATTCAAACAGAAATAATAGTGGCAAATCCCTTCAAAATTGAAGTAAGAGCATCTGCCATAAAGGAATTTGTTTTATTTGCAGGTATTCCACGTTTCTTACACAGATTTTGAAGCTCTTTCCGAGGAAGGTTGTGATAATCAACCTTTGGCTTATCAACCTTCAACATTGACAAGTTAGTTGAATAAGTATTAGATGATTGAACAACCCAATTAGATGATTGAACAACCCAAGCTTTTCCAATGACAAGTGAAATCAAAATGCAATTATCAAATAGACCATATAGTTTATCATATAATTAATTTCTAATTTTGGTTTCAAATAAATATATGATGGGCAGAAGTTAAGGGTTACAATTTTCTGTATCTCCTGAGGTATACCCTTCTGCTCCACATGATTGATGTTTAAAAAGTATTTAGTTTAAATTGTATAAATAGATTCAAGCAGAAATAGTATTAGCAAATACCTTCAAGATCGAAGTAAGAGCATCTACCATAAAGGAATTTGTTTTATTTGCAGGTATTCCGTTTTTCTTACACAGATTTTGAAGCTCTTTCCGGGGAAGGCTGTGATAATCTACAACTGCCATCTGTGCTGTTGTCCGACTTAGACTTGCAGCATGCACAAACTACAGGATCTGGAATAATGCAACCTAAACAACACCAATATCCTTCCCGTAGACCTTCCCTGAGCAGGCATAGTGGTTAATTCCAAAACTCTGAACTATTGACAAAATAACATGTCCTTAACTAGTCTTGCAAAATAATAAAGGCCAAACTAACGATATAAAATACAATCTCTGAAAATCAAAAAACTTAAGCTTGTTTAATCGTCAAAAGCATAACACTGCAAATAAGCATTAACTAAAGTCACTGAAAGTACATTGTTTTAAACAAAAGATGTAACATAATAATGTGCGGGCATAACTTGAGATTCTTTACAGTGAAGCCAAACTCAAATACAACTTAAATATGTTTTAACTACTATTGAAGAAAACAAAGAGAGTGCTTTTGCCTAATCATCAAATATTCTTATTTATATTTACAGTATTGTACATGTTTGGCATATTAATTCAAGAAATGGACCAAGCTGTTAGATCTGAAAATGCAGATTATGAGGCTCCTTGTGAACGGGTAACTAAGGACACAATCCCCTCAATACTACTAGGGTTTTTTCTGCAGCAGTGATTCACTGAACAGTTTCAATTGTTAAAACCTGAAGGAGATAATTTTCGTATTTAAATACAGTGCATGGAGCATTAGGCTGGACAATTTGAGCAGCCATTAGAAAATAGAAGATGGAATTTTGCAGCATCCTCTTGTACTTTTAAGGGAAATAATTCTACCAAATGGAATCCTATATTTAGTTTTGGGTTCACAAGTCTGAGAAACTGGAGAAGAGCTAAAAATATGATATTATACCAGAGCATTTTAGTGTAAATCACTCCAAAATGTTCTTAACAACAGCTGTTGACAAAATTCTAGTAGCCCCTTGGACCATTTCCTAAGAAGGGTTAGATAAAACTGCAAACCCTAGATAAGTATTCTCAAAATCTAGAAGTAGAATTCCTATGCACATACGTCTGAAATTTTTTAGTTGGAAGTAAAGATAATAAGGCAAGGACATGGAATCTGAAGCGGCAACAAAACTATGTGACATTCTCCTAGACTCAGCTCACACCCACACCCAACATACTTTTCAGATCTTGACTATAACGCCAGTCGAGTAGATGCTAGTGGCAATGAATGGTTGTCTTTCATCATTCAGTCCACAATAAATAATTACATTGCATAAAAATAGCCATATACTATAATTTTAACTTTCCTGAAATATCTTCAATCCAGTACCAAAATACTTGACAATGATGTGGAAGATGTAGAGATTAAACTCCATGAAGAACTGAATCTTCTTGCCTTTCCTCCCAATAATGATTTATATTTTATATGTATTTTTCATGCTTCAAATTTGTTATAATGATTGTTATAATCAATGGTCAGTTAGCCAATAAGTTTGACTCTTTGAAATATTATACCACGTGTAGGAAAGGAAACCAACTCTGTAGATCTTGTTTTGGTGTCCAGGATAAAGCTAAGAGTATGATTTTTCATCCTTACAGTTCAGATTTTTGAGCTGCTGGTGTCACATTTCGAAATTGAAATCAAGCTGGAAGCTCTGAGGTTCCAAATAACTTATGGTATTTGTTTGACTTGGCATATAGAAAATTGGCCATATATGATTGCCCCTCTTCAACAAGGTAAAAATAAAAAAAAATTAGAAGAACAGAATCAAAAGCTTTTATCCGTCAGAGACTAGTACAAACATGATGTATTTGAAAGAAGAAGGTCAAAACAATTTTTTTTGATATGGAAGTCTAGAGGTTCTTAAGAAACCCTTATCATAGAAGGCCAGCAACAACTACCCATCGAAAAAGGATGCTAAAGCTAAGTCTCATGAACCAGAACATTCCAACCCCATGTTTTAGCATCAATGGCATAACAAATTTTACAAATCTAGTCAGGCTGATCAGATTAACAAAAAAAGAGAGAAGAAACCCTTTTCTGTTCTTTTTTATTCTCTTTTTTGTCTGAAGGTGTCCCATATGGAGCAGTAAATTCCAAGTTGGGACTTTCTCATGGGTTTTCCGATGACACGAACTTTCTAATTGGCTGACTGTCTAAGAAACTAAATTATATTTTATCCTCATGAAAACAAGAAGTTTGCAACATTGACAGCTTCTTCAACTCACAATTGACGGGCTGCCTTCTTGTGTCTCCAACAAGGATCTTTTAAATTTGCTACATATTAATCTTTTAAATTTGCTACATATTCAGGTTCGCGGGTTCGTTCTAATTTTTATTAGGGTGGGTTCGGGCTCACTTAGGGTTTGTACAAAAACATATAAAATAAAAAATAAAAAATATATGCATATACGCAGCAGCAAATAAGTTCATAATACACCACTATCAACTATGCTAATAGTAAAGTAACATAGCGATATACACCACCATATATCTTTCATTCACAAATGCACAAATGAGATATGTTTCACCTTTTTGGCCTTTTTAGTGGTCTATTTAGGGTTGGAGGATCAAGTTAACTAAAAAAGACAATAAACAAAAACTTTAAAAAGTCAAAAATGCGAGTCAAACGGTCAAATACTTCCCAGGTTCTACCACTGAAGCAAAATTCTCCGCAAATATGACCTGGGTCCTTCACAGTGAACCCACAGGCCAAACACAGGACCCTACGTATTTGCAGAGGACCGCATCCGAACCAGATTTTGTGCAGAACTGGACCAGAACCCTGAGAATTTCCAAAAGAATCTGGCAACTTAGATATTGATCAGCAGAAGCGTAAGTCTGAAGTAGAGTATTTCTAAAATTAGCAGAAGTGTAGATCTGCATGACCAAGTTAAGATAAAGTAATTGAAATATAAGCAGAAGTCTTTGTTCATTGTGAGCCTAATTTGCTGGGATTTTCTTTCTGGTTTTGTTTTCATTTTTTAAATTCATTGCGATTGACTGTCATAGTCTGTGTCACTAAATTTTGGACTAAGACTGCGATTGACAGTCATAGTCTATGCATTCTCTTTGAGATGGAAGAGACCCTAGATATTTTGGAAGCATAGAGTTATCGAAAACCATCAAAGATTTACAGGTAAAATGGAAGCCATTGAAGCTGCCCAAAAAAGAAAGAGTTCTAAATGTGATTAATTCATAAAAAAAAGAGGAGTTAGAAGAATACAACAAAAGGGAAATCAAGGCTATTGCTAATATGGGAAGCAGAGCTTGGATGGAATTACCCAGTTATGCTAGTAATTTGAATTTGGAAAAGTCGATTGACTAGATATTAGACATGGAGAAGTACTTCAATTTGGAGCAAACTGAAGGCTACGAAAGCTTTGCTCCAATACGGACATGCATCATGTTGGTGGGCCCAAGTAAAACAAGAAAGACTTTGATGAGGAAAAGAAAGATTAACAGTATGGGTTACAATGTTAAGTAAAATGAAACATAAATTTTTGGCTTCTGATTATTCTATTATAGTATTTAAGAAGTTATAAAATCTCCACTGCACAGATTCACAATCAGAGCTGGCCATTCTAAAATACTGAAGAAATGTTTCAAGGTACATTAATGGGTTTAGACTAACAATTACAGATGAAATTGTTGATAAAAAGTTGCCTTAACCTTACTTTTCCAATCTTTGTATTTAATTGTTTAATTGTATTTCATTGTCACATTTAGTTTTAATTTGGCAATTTCTACTTTTCACTTAATTATCATGAAAGGCGCAAGATGCAACTATCACAACTTGTAAGGTGGATAAGTGTTGTTGAATTAGAAAGAGCATGACAAAGAGTGTAATGTCCCTTTTTATAAATTACCCTAGTTTACCCTAGATTATAATTCTTAGTTATTAAAGGAGGGCTACGAGAGGGAGTACCTTTAACCCTTAATAGGAAAACCCTACAACAAGTTAGCAAATAATCTACCAATTATAAAATATAAATGATTAATAACAAACATGCTAAGTAAAGAATGAACTGATCATGATAAAACGAAGCAAGGCTTACCATGTAAAACAAGAAGACTAACTATGATTCATAAATCAAAGAAAGTTAACTATGATTAATAAGGTAAATGAAAACTAGATAAATATAAATGTAAAGAAACATGGATCATAGGTAGAAGTTTCCCAAACAATGTGAGTTAGGAGGGATGACTCAATAGGGTGTCCACAACAACCGTTCTCCCTTAACCATACTTGATAGGGTGTCCTAATCGCTGTTCTCCCTCAATCAAGTCATAGTTGGTAGGGTGTCCTTAACGCCGTTCTCCCTCAATCAAGTCACCTTCTCCTACTCATATGAATCATCATCATCATCATAGAGAGGATGGGTATTGCCTCAATAGGGTGTCCTAAGTCTTACCCTCCTAAGCCCAAAGGCAGAGCACCTTTGCCCCCCTTTGGCCTCATGTGGACTCTACCATACATATGAGGTGGCATACCTAGAGGTGACCCTTAACACCGTTCCCCCTACTGCAATCATTCTTCTTCTACCATGTCTGATAATAAACAAACCAGAATATATATATATATATGTGTGTGTGTGTGTGTGTGTGCATGCAAAGCATCATATTTCATCACTTTTTCCAGAATATATAACCATGAACGACTCTAAAGTATGCTGTGTAAATGTACATAACAGTGGACTGTTATCAGACATTAGTATGCAAAGAATGTTGTAGAAATATGGTTCACGGGATCAGTACCAGAATGTCTTAATGTCTTAAACATGGATATGACAGAGAGTTCCTCACTTGCCATGAGTTCAATCTGCTTTCTTTGATGTTCGTCTTCCTTCTCTTAACATGATTGGGTATATTCAGAACATATGAAGAAATCCATTCAAATTGTGGTAATCAGACGAACTGCTGAATGTTTAATATCTTATAAAATATCCAAGCTGAATCCTCCCATTCTTCTTTGTTCAAGTCTTTGTGTGCAGGTTGATTTTCCCTAGATGCTTTTGATTCCTTTCCTTTATATCTCTCAATGTGAGGGAGAGTTCACACCTCTTCATCATGTATGCCCTTTGGCAAGAGACACACCCTTTCACCATTAGCACCCTCTAAAAGAGTGCAACTCTTCATTATTTCTGCCCTTTGAAAGGGACAGAACCTTTCACAATCAGATCCGTACTTCCCATTCCCAAATTCTACCCCCTTCAAATGAGTTCTCTTCTCCCTTTTATACCTCATATTTGACTATTCATTAACTTATTCAAATTTTAATCATATTTAATTATATAATTTAAAGTTTTATTTTTATTCTTTTGTAATTTTAATTTTATTATTTAATTTTAAAACATATATCAAAGTGAGGACATTAGAAAGAGGATTTAAAATGTTAACTTGGATAAGATAGGAATACCTTTAGTTTGCATGTGCACATTTCCAAAAAGCTAATATAAGATCACAAGTTGATTTCTTTAGTTGAAAGAGAATGTTTCTACTTTTCTCTTCTTAATTTAGGCATTGAGATTTGCATGGTTATGTAATGTGCCCAACTAAATTCACGCAATATTTGTCACTTTATGAAATTGTGTATTTTCTAAATTTTGAAAACCAAGCCAAGCTGGAACAGAAAATAAACATTGAAAAGAATTGACTGAAAACACATCAACACATCCTCAGTTGCTTATTCAACACTTCATATGATTAATCTCGTCAATTACAATTTCTGGAATAAACCCTAGATTACTCCAAACACTCAGATCTAAATTAAAATAATCATGTTAGCATCATTCAACATCAGATAGTAACTTTGGGAGCCCATAGAGATTTGATTTTATTTACCCACTGAGCTGGAAATGATTACAATGCATGAAACAATATTTGTTTCTGATTTTAGTATTAAAACATCAATCACAAAATGCAGATCTAGACATCCTTAAAGAGTCTTGTTTGTCTTCAAATACTGGTATGAAATACTGTAGGCTGCGGTAGGGATTTTGGAATTGTGGTGGCTGGTAAAATGGTGTAAAAGTTCCTGTGCAGGAGCAAACAATACTAGTACAGCTCCCCACCAAGTCTCATCCTACCCTCCATGTTGATAAACTAATATAGAATGATGACAAATGGCTGCTACGACGTCTAAAGGTTGTATGGGTGATGCTATTTAACCCACAAGTGCAGGTATTACACTGATATGCAATAAATGCTAAGCAATGAATGACTAATGTGCATGCAAACCCTTGAAAAATCAATAATATATGATGATAGCAATGTCCTAGATATAGCTAGCGCTCAGATACAGCATGAAATTTTGATAATCAGCCACCAAAAAATGCAGACATTACTTGTAATCCAGCAAGTAGGATTTAAAAGTGAAAAAGATGTTGGCAATAAATTTCCTCCTCAAAAAGGTGCCTCAAATCTAGCTGAAAAAGACGATGAACAGCAGCAATAAATTCTAAAAATCCAACAATGAAACCCTCCAAGTGCCAATCACCAAATGTGCTTGCAAACTAATCGTTTCTCGGTGGGAACTTGCTTGAAAACTAAAAAAACAGCAAAAAGAAAACTGTAGCTCCACTATAGCAAACTGAAAAAATGTCTTCAAATCCACAACAACAAATCAACACAATTGTGATCCCCAGATGGAATCACCCAAAATGAGAAACAAGGGTTTCCATTCTTGATCCCAAATGTGTAATCCAAGAGGGTTTCTGTCCTCTCAAACTCGAAACAAACCAAAGGTTTTTGCCCTTGTATGCCCTAGATTGAACAAACTGCTCAAATATTAAATTTGGATGCAACAAGGTTAACTTGAATGATCTTAAATGAAGATAGGCACCCCCTTGATACCTTTTCAAATTGGGCCCTTGGGTCCCAAAATTTCCCTCCAAGTATTTAAAAACACTTCATCTTTTTTTGTTTTAAAATATATTTATTTTGATATTGATGTTTAAAAACACCTTTTTTATTTTAATTATAATAAAATTATTAAGTCCCCCTCAAAAAAAGAGATTATTGAGCCCAACTTAAATAATGTTATTAATTATCCTTATTTTAAAAAATGGAACATGATAGGGGCTGCTTTTAGCCCGTGATTGTCTCTAACAATTTTGAAAACCATTGGCAGTTCCTAGTTTTGGGTCTTGCATGGAGATATTGGTGCCCATGATTTTCTCTCATGATTTTAGAAACCATTTATGGATTCTAGTTTTGATTACTGCCCTATATATAGTGGCTCATAGTGTGAAGACAAAGTTTTTATGATCGTATGTGTTTACAAAAGGTTATATTACCAAAATCTCTCCAACCTTCTATTGTCTTTCTCCTATGAAGGCTTGAGTGTGCTGGCACATTGTGACTGGACTTGGTACTTTAAATAAGTTAGTTCAAGCTTCCGAGGCTGGGTTTTGTGATGCCCTTAGCTAGACACTAATGAACGTTCCTCTATTGTGCCAAACTCAACCTTTATAATTTAAATAGGTTCCCCTTACCAAGAAGGGATAGTTTATAAGACCATTTAAGTGGTGCTACACATTTCTGCTACATAGATAAAAAAAAATGGATACCCTCAAAATTAGGATACAAGAGGAGGATGAGTGGAAAACAGCTTTGAGAACTAAGGATGGATTATATGACTGAAATGCTAATACCATATATGGGGAAATTTGTTGTGGTTTATCTTGACAATGTACTGGTGTTTAGCCAAACTTAGGAAGAATGTTTGTGACATTTGAGAGGTTATTAAAAATTTGAAGCAAAGCTGCTAATAAATCTGAATTGCTCTTTTTTAGAAAGGAAGTGATATATTTAAGTTTGTGACATCTAGAGAAGGATAAAAGACGGAACCTGCAATGCTAACTACAATTCATGAGTCACCTACACCAAAAAGTGATATAAAGGTAAAAATCTTGAATAGATTGGATAGTTTTAATAGAAAATTCATTACATTTCAATGGAATTTTTCCACTATTGACTTCTTGTATAAAGGACATATTTACATGGACAACAAAAGTAGAGAGACGCTTTAATGTTTCAAGGGGATTGTGATAAAAGTGGTAGAGCAACTGAAGTTGTGCTGAGTTAAGAGAGCTGTGTGGGGGAAAAAGTGACACTAAGCAAACATGCCCTAATCTCACTTTCAATCACACATTTGTGGAATACGAAAGAGCCTAGAGGTATCACACAATTGGCTACTTCTTTTTGTGAAAGAGAGAGCCACGGGCTACCTATTAGGATTTCTATTCCTTTGTTGCAATTGAAAGATAGAATGATGCAAGTTCAATCCCTAACCCCAAAGTGCAAATATGAACGAATAACGAGATTGCAGAATTGAACTTAAATGATGGAAAGCTGTAAACACAAGGACAAGACAAGAATGTAAATGCGTACCCGGTGTTAAAATATGAATGAAAATGTTCGGGACGGGGGCGCGGGCGCCACTGTCCTGATTCTGCCCCTGAAACTGCTCCGGAAATTGCTGTTTTGCAACCTGGAAAGCTGTCAAAAATGCTGAAAACTGCTGTCTGTCAGGAGGACCAGGGCGCCCAGCGCCCCTCTCCTGGCAGGACCAGGGCGCCCCACGCCCCTGTCCTGGTCTTTTGCTCTGAAATTTGGTGGGAAGGTCGGTCTCAGTCTGCTTCTCCCGAATCTGCAACCTGCGGCATCGTCCGAGTCCCGAAACCTACACTTATATTTAAAAAGGTGTTTGGGCGGCTATATAGGGTTTTGCCTTAGTCAAACCCCCGCTTCGGTGATTTCCACCTCCACGAATAGCCAAGTTGTATTGTAAAAGTAATGTGTGTGCAAGATCCTAAAATGCAAGTAAGCAAACTAGAGCAACCTAGAAAGTAAACCCTAATTGCTTGTAAATGATAATGTAAATGCTCTAAATCAAGATGTAAAGTGATCTAAAGCATGAATAAGTGATGTATTGAAGCTTATGCAAAGACATGAAAACAACATGAAATCATACCCAACCCCCAAGGGAGGGGTACAAGCCAATCTTCAGTCGGTAATCTCCTATTGTTCTTCAATGCCTTCAAAGCCCTAAATGGATGAATGAAATTGATAAATGCTTGATAGAAGGATGTTGAATGTTGTTGAAGTCTTCAAAGATCTGCTCTTTCGCTGCATAGAAGGTCCCTGAAAACAAAATTCCCAATCCTTTCAAATGAAGAAAGAGAGCTCTTATGTAGGAAACCCTAGGTCGTAATTTCGTCTTTTGGCCGACCTAGAGATTGAATCTCCCGCGAATTTCTTAGGGTTAAGCTTTATTTTATGATTGGGTCGCGCTCCTAAAATTTCGAGAAAAATGTCCGGGACCATGTGCACTCCAGGCGCCATGGTCCCGACAACTTTTCGCCAAATTTTCAAGGCCGTCAGATATGATGATTTTAGAAAGAATCCCGAAGTTACAAGTGATTTCGAGATGTTTTGACCCCCGAAATCAAGCCCCCAAGTTCAAAATAGGACCTAATTAGGGTTTTTGATTGAATGATGTATTGGAGGAATAAAATGAAAAGGGCACACTTTAATGAAAGGGCCCAACTTTATGATGTGGAAGATGATGAAATAGAACCCTAGACCTAATTAATTTCATTAATTAAGTGCTAAATGGGAAATGTAATGCAAAATGCAAAATGCGCCAAGGCGGGTGCTAAACTAGGTGTGAAATTGTACCACCCTAGCAAGTGTGTACAATTTACGACGCTACAAGAGCAAACCCTAAGCTTTCTTTGTTGAGAAATTAAATGAGCCAAAACAAAAGTATTATGTTTATGACCAAGAGTTCTATAATATTATCCAAGAATTGAGGAAACAGTGGCAGTACTTATTGCCTAAAGAGATTGTTCTTATACAATTGATCAAGCATTGAAGTATGTGAACAACCTAGAGAAGCTGAATGGAAGGCCAATGATGTGGGTTAAATACCTAAAAAGTTACTATTTTGTTTTTAAGTACATGTTTGGAAGTTCAAATAGATAAGCTAATGCACTAAGTTGAACAATATATTGTTGAACATTATGAAAATTTTGAACCAATTCATCTTGAATTCATTGATATCTAGAGGGCATGTCAAGATGCTACAATACTTAAGGATTTCTTTATTCACAAAGGAACTTTGTTTAAAATTCAGCAATTATGCATACCCCAAGGCTCTATGAGGGAGAACTCAATAAGGTAAATGCATCTCGGAGGGGTTTTCTAAGGGAGAAAATCATTTTACAGTTAGAAGAGAAATATTATTGGCCATCTACAATAGAATCTAGAGAAGTTTGTTGCCAGGTGTAGAATATGTCAACTCGCAAATGTTGATGTTGTAGCTAGGTCGGATCCCTTCTAGGGCCAACCTAGCATCTTTTGATGGCTAATTGGCTTGTCGGCCTTAGCCATATCTATTTGGCAAAATTCAAACGTGTAATCTTCTTTAGGACTGGCCCTAATTGGGCAATGTAACTTGTGGATAGGTCAAGTCCTATATTGAATGTAACTTGCATTGAAACGTGTCGGAGCTGACCTATATTAAGGTCACTTGTAACATGGGGGGCTATTTCAGTTTTGGCGCCAACCTTAAAGCATTGAATTGTAACTAAATATGTTCTTCATGCAAGTCGACTTGGGAGAATTAAAAGGCTAAGTCTCCTATATATATAAGGCATCAATCATTGTATAAACATATCATACACACAGCGAATTCATTCAGTTAACACATACAGCGAATACATCTATGATCAGCGAATATCCTCCTCCATCAGCAGGGTTTAGCGAATCATTCTTTAGTGGACAGTGAATCATCTTTGAAGGCTGCAAATTATCCTTGAAGGCATCACCCTAGGTGCAGCGAACTTCATCTCAGAGACAGCAACCCTTCTTGTGACAGCGAACATCATATCCTTGAAGATAAATTCATTATTGCATGTTGGCCCTAGGCTGAAGACATTATACTACTGTGCATAGTTTGCTGATTGCTTCAAGTGTTGAAGCACATTGTAAAGATACTTCTGATTATTGCATAATAAGATCTGAGATTATAGCTGGGTATTTTACCTCCAAGAGGGAGGTTTTCCCAAGGTATTTTTGGTGTTCCTTGTGTTTATTATTTTGATTATCTGTTATTGATATCTATATTTATCAGTCTGATCCTAAAACTAACATGCTATCAAAGCTAAGGTTGATTCAGTTGTGATCAGACTTTGTGATAGCAGCACTCCCACTTCTTCACGCCATTTCCAGCATTGAAGATGGTGACCGGTTTAAAGGTTGAAGATAGACTTGACGGAGCCTTGAAATTCATCTTGTGGAAGGTTAGAGTCCTTATTGCAGTTACTTCAGTTTGTGGAAGGAAAAGATCAGCCTGAACCTGAAGATCAAGAAGAGAAACTCCAATTCAAGAAGAATGCAATCAAAGCCAAGAATGATAGGCATAAGGTGATCCTTCATGGAGTCAATCAAGATAAACAACACAAGTAGAGCACTTGCATTGAGGCAGAAACTTCATCAAGTCAAGATGGCAAAAGGAGAAACTGTTAGTGCTTACTTCATGAGGATCTCTGAGTTGAGAGATCAGCTCTCTTCTATTGGTCATGTTATTGACAGCAAGGACTTGACCATGTTAGCTCTTAATGGTCTTCCTGCATCCTGGGAGTCTTACATTCAAGGAATTAGTGCAAGATCGAAACTTCCCAAATTTGATCGTCTTCGTGCGGATTGCATTCAAGAAGAGTCAAGATTGATAGCAAGAGGAATTGAGTGTGATCATTATGATGTGGAAAATCAAGTCCTTGCTACTCACACTTCTATTGAAAGAGGCAAAAGAAGAAAGAGGGATAGAGATAGAGGTCCAGATCTTGCTCCGAAAAAGGACTTGTCTCACATTCAATGTTTTAGGTGTGATAAGTATGGTCACTATGCTCGAGAGTGCAAATTCAGATCTACTCCTCTAGCTTCTTCTGCGGAAGTTGACATAGGGACACCTCAGGAGGAGCCAAGGTCAAATGTCAATTCGGAAGACTTCTTATTCTAAAAGGAGGAAATGTCAGCTCAGTTTCAGAAGGAGCCTAACATTTCAGCTTCAAAGGGAGCCTATCATTTCAGCTTCAAAGGGAGCCTGACATTCCAACTTCAAAGGAAGCCACATCGTCTTGAAGATTTTGTTAATGCATTCTTCTCTACGAGAGAAGTTTGAGGTCCAAGCCCTTGTTAATGCAATCTTCTCTGTGAAAGAAGTTTGAAGTGAAAACCCTTGTTCCACCCTCTACGAGTAGGCATGGTGGTAATGTACTCTTCTCTGGGAAAAGTTTGAGGTGAAAGCCCTCTTCCACCCTCTACTAGTAGGCATGGTGGATCCACCCTTTGCGAATAGGTACGGTGGATGTCATTGAAGAAATTCCATGACTTAGCACTTGTGTTTGTTCACCAGCTGGGAGTAGCTATGGTGAACGTCATGATGTTTATTTGGTTTTCATCCATGGGAGTAGCCATGGTTGACCCACCCTCTCGGAGTAGCCATGGTGGTTGTGTTCATTTGTAATTCCATCCATGGGAGTAGCCATGATGGACCCACCCTCTGGGAGTAGCCATGGTGGTTGTGTTCATTTGCATTTTTCATGGGAGTGGCCATGATGGTTGTCACCTAAGTCATCGTGTTCGCCGAATTTTCGGCTTCAGGTTCGAAATTCAGCGAACTTTTTAAAAACGTATGAAATTCATATAAATTCGTTGGATAATAGGTAGAGGTTTTGGCCATCAGCAGATGACTAGTTCTTTGTTTCCGTTGAGAGGTATGGGGGTCGTGGAAGAGCTACAGGTCGACTGTGTGCCTGGCCGCTGGTAGGGTTTGAAGCCGCGTCGAAGACAAAGGATATAAACTTAAAATCTTGCCCGATATAATGTTGTTGTCCAATATAATGTTAACTAAAATGCACGATATAATACTAACTAAAATGCCCAATTTGATTGACCTCCTATAATGAAAGCATTTTAGTATAATATTGTTCCCTGATATAATTTTGACTAATATTAAACATCTAATATACATTATTAATTAATATTAGTTGTCTAATATACATTATCAATTAATAATAATAATAATGTTAACTAATATATTAACATTTATTATAAAAGTTGTCAGATTTAACATTAATATATAAAAAAATATATATTTTAAATTATTTAAATCAAATTTTTAATTATTTATATTTAAAATTTGATAAATTTTTTTAAAAATATATAAATTAAATTAAACAAATTTAATATTGTTTGTTCTGACGTTTTTTAGACATATTATTTATATTTTATAAAAAATTAAATTTATATAAAGCGAATTTAATGGTGAATTTTTTTTTCAAATTTTTTCCTCTTGCCGAATTTCATCCGAATTTTATTGTTGGCGAATTCAAACTCGAACTCGAATGCGGTGACTTAGGAACTTGTCACTATGTGACTCGATTATTGAGAAGGTCTCCTCCCTAGCTAAGAGGGAGTGTTGATGTTGTAGCTAGGTCGGATCCCTTCTAGGGCCTGTTGTGACATTTTCACACATCACCCCATTGCAAACGGGGACCCCTAATTTTTCGGCCCTTCCGGTCTTTTGGCTTTGTTTTTTTGGGTCTTTTCACAACATTCTCGTTAGTCTCTCAATTTGCGAGTGTTTGGGGGTCATATTGATCAAGTTTGCTTTTCGTTTGAGCAAATCCAGTTAAGTCTAGGGCATGTTTCGTCAATTTTAGGGTTTCTGCATTTTGTCCCAGATTTTAGGGGTTTTTGTTAGTGTTTTGAAGAAACCAAGCATACAACTGGAATCAGGACCCTTCAAGGAACCTCCCATTAAAATTTGAGCCAAAACTGAGCAACTTTCTATTTTTAAAAAGTTCCTATTTTTAGGGATTTTGCTGAGTCCCGGAATGTCGTCATTTTGCCAAAAATCAAACTTACTATTTTTAGTAATTTCTATTTTTAGTAAGTTTCTATTTATAGTAAGTCATTATTGTGTCCTGTCTAGGGTCTAATGCTGACATTTTAAAAGTTTCTATTTTTGGAAAGTTTGTTCTGACAGGACCATTCAGGCAAGGTGATGAAGATTGAGCATTCGCGACTACTGCTAATTCCAGAAAGTCGAAAAAGCAGACAAGGAGAGTCAAAAAATGGTTAAGTACTGGAAGCACACTCCTCAAATGGAAAGCTCGGGAAATTTCTCTCTGTCTACATAAATGAAGAAGGCATGGAGGATCCACAAATTCGTTGAATCCTCCACCAGTGCAAAATTCCGCCCCAAGCCACAGCTGGGCGCCAAAATGGAGAAGGCATGGAGGATTCACAAATTCATTGAATCCTCCACCAATTCAAAATTCCGCCCCAAGCCACAACTGGGCGCCAAAATGGAGAAGGCATGGAGGATTCGCAAATTCGTTGAATCCTCCACCAATGCAAAATTCTGCCCTACTCCTCAGCTGGCCGCCAAAATAAAGAAGTCATGGAGGATTCACAAATTCACTGAATCCTCCACCAGTGCAAAATTCCTCCCCAGGCCACAGCTGGGCGCCAAAATGAAGGAGGCATGGAGGATTCACAAATTTCATTGAATCCTCCACCAAGTCAAAATTCCACCCAAGATGAAGGGCAAGCGCCAAAATGAAGGAGGCATGGAGGATTCACAAATTTCATTGAATCCTCCACCAAGTCAAAATTCCACCCAAGATGAAGGGCAAGCGCCAAAATGAAGGAGGCATGGAGGATTCACAAATTTCATTGAATCCTCCACCAAGTCCAAATTCCACCCAAGATGAAGGACAGGCACCAAAACCAAGGAGGCATTGAGGATTCACAAATTCACTGAATCATCCACCAAGTCAAAATTCTGCCCAAGATGAAGGACAGGCGCCAAAATCAAGCAGTCATGGAGGATTCACAAAATTGATGAAATTCCCTCTCCAGTAAAAAAATCCATACTTAAACTTGATGATTGAAAATTGTCTAAGGCATGAAAGTCAAAGGGTCGAGGAATGAAAAGCCAAAAAAAAATCCCCTCGAGAAATTTTTTGAAATTTCCCTTTTTAGACACCAAATCTTATCAAAATCCGGAAAATTTTGCAAATTTGGACTCGTGATATAATTCTCTCCTTGACCCGAGTCCTAAATTTTAGGAAAATTCCTAAAAAATAGGAAATGTGGCAAAGTGGTCAATGGAAATTCCTTCCTTCGCAACAGAATTCTTGGAAAAGGTGAAAATTTGGTTGTCTAAAATTCCTTCCTTCAGGACAAAATTCCAGGAAAGGTGAAAAATTGACTAAAAGTTTGAAATTTCTTACTTCAGGACAGTTCTTGGAAATCATGAAAATTGGCTAAGGCATGAAGAATTTCCTTCCTCAGGGGTAAGGAACAAATTTATATTCAAAGGAGAATTCCTTCACAACATGAATTCCACGTCGGGATGAATTGTAGGTGGAAAAACAATTTCTTGGCAAGGAAGGAATCAGGGATGAACTGAACAAGAAATTTCCCCCAAGAAAAGTTTTTAAAAAATCCATTCTCGGGCATCAAATCACATCCAAATTTCAAAAACTTTTGGAAAATTTTCTCTCCTGGACCGTGGAACCCTAATTTGAAAATTTTCCTAAAAAATAGGAAATGTGCAGAATTGATGAAAAACCTTCTTCAAGCAAGGAAAGTTGAAGAGACTTCAAGAAAATTCTTCCTGAATCAAATTTTCCCTCTCCAACAATTCCAGATGTGCAGGAGCAGATATACGACGACAATGTCCACTTGCATGGCGAGGATCTATTGAACACGTGGCAGTAGAGTGGCGCATTCATTACCGGAATATTTGACCAAATGGCGACCCTGTCATTGCATGTTGAATTTATGGCAGATTCCTTCTGCATGCTGCCGCATATTCAAGAGATGATGCTGCATTTATGGCATCATGGGCGATTTTTGCATGACGGTACATCCATTGCATAGTGGGCACTTTTTAAATGTAATGGTTAATTAATGCTTTATGGGTGCCATTTTCGACAGGATTGTAATTAATTGTATATGGGCTTTATGGGGTATTTATTGTTGATTCCCACCTTGTTGCATCCTGAGTGGAGAATCTTTGGGCAAACCCTAATTAGGGTTTTGCATGTTATCATAGCTTGAGGCCTATATAAAGGGGTGACCCCCCTCATTTGTAAAGGAGGGAGCTTTGCATGAAATTGTTACGAAAAGTTTTTGAGAAAATAATAGTGAAACATTGTGATCTGTTGGTGTCCACTTAAGTTATTTTTTCAAAACTTGCATGGTTTCACCTTCCTCTCTTAGAGTAGAATTTTATTTTCTCAGTTATTAGATAAAGTGCTTGGATTTCAATGGAGAATGTAGTGGTGTTTGATGAATTTCCATGGTTCATACTTTTCGCATCTTACTGATTGTAAGTTGCAGTGTAAAGTTAGCCTGAACCCCCAAATTTGTGTTAAGTTCAATTGTGAATGGTTGTTTGGATTGCGTCGTGTTGGGTATTCAAATGCACTTTCTCAATATGAAAATTCTTCAACATCCTCAGAAAATTGCACCGGTTCTTGCAGAGTTGTAGTTTATCTTGGCAAAGCAGAGCTTGGTTTGTTTGGAATTTGTCCACCAAAGCATTAACTATTGATATCATGGCCCTTAGGAATAGATTTAGATCCTTCTAAACCCTTTCCCTTTTATTTTCAATTCATTTTAGCCAGTTCGAAGCAACAACATCACAAAATTGCCATATCTGATGATGGAGTTCCAGCCACAACAAAGAAGTGAAAGAATGATGCAAACGTAAGGCCCCTTGGATTACCAGCAATCGCATCAGCCAACTGAGTCACATCCGTAGCATAAAGGAACCTTGGAGGTGACCGTTGGCAACTTTATTTTGTGTTCGACGTAGTCATAAAAAACACGTCAACAGGGCCAACCTGGCATCTTTTGATGGCTAATTGGCCTGTCAACCTTAGCCATAACTATTTGGCAAAATTCAAATGTGTAATCTTCTTTAGGACTGGCCCTAATTGGGTGATGTAACTTGTGGATAGGTCATGTCCTATATTGAATGTAACTTGTATTGAAACGTGTTGGGGCTGACCTATATTAAGGTCACTTGTAACATGTAGGGCTATTTCAGTTTTGGCGCCAAGCTTAAAGCATTGAATGGTAATTAAATATGTTCTCCATCCAAGCCGAAGGCTGCAAATTATCCTTGAAGGCAGAGCGAACTTCACCCTAGGTGCAGCGAACTTCATCTCAGAGACAGCAACCCTTCTTGCGACAGCGAACATCATATCCTTAAAGATAAGTTCATCATTGCATGTTTTCCCTAGGTTGAAGACATTATACTACTGAGCATAGTTTGCTGATTGCTTCCAGAGTTGAAGCACATTGTAAAGATACCTCTGATTATTGCATAATAAGATCTGAGATTATAGCTGGGTTGAACACAGACTTTTAGAAGCCATTGCCTTTTCCAAATGGAACATGGGAAGATATTAGTATGGATTTTGTTTTGAGATTACTTAGATCTTACAAGGGACATGATATTATCTTTAAATTAATGGACAAATCTTCCAAAATGGCTCACTTTGTAAGAAAACCAATGAAACACTAAATATTGCTCGATTATTTTTCTGGTATGTGGTAAGATTGCAGCATTTGCCTAGAAGTATCACATTTGACAAGGATACTAAGGTCACGAGTCATATTTGGTGGATACTATGCCAAAGATTGCAGGTGATAGAGGATTTCATCCCCACACTAATGGAAAAACAGAGGTACTTAATAAGAGACTTAATAATCTACTTAGAAGTTTAGTTGGAGACAAAACTACTTGCTGGGATTTTGTTCTTGCCTCAACAAATTTAGCCTACAAAAATTTAGCAAAGGTGAACTAGTGCTTCTCGTTCCACATTTTCTATGGAAGATCTCCAAGTTGTATAACAGCTTTAATTAAGGTGGTTGCTAAAAGAAAAAATGCAGAGGTCGAAGACTTCATAGGATATATATGCAAAATTACATGTGGAAATAAGAAGTGAACTTGGAAAAACAATTCAAAATACAAGGAAAAGGCCAATGAGAAAAGGAAAGTGGGTCATTTACAATCAATGATTCAATTATGATATTTCTATTGAAGGCTAAGTTTCCCAACGGGACCCATAATAAATTGAATACAAAAAAAATGGACCCTACAGAATTATGCAAAAAGTCTTTGACAATGCATATAGAGTTAATTTTCCAACACTGATAGATATTTCACCATTCTTCATTGCTATTAATCAACACACATGTAGATGACTATAGTGTTGCTATAGATTATGATGATGCTATTTGTGTTGCATTTCCAGACAGAATTGGTAATCATAACATACTATAGGTTTGTGATGAAGACCAAAAACAAATATTATAATGAGCATTTGGTACTATAGAAAGAAAAAGGGGGCTATTGAAAATGAATGGTTATCTAAAGCAAAATTCGCTCATTTGAGTGAAAGGATAGTTCTCACACTATACCTTCAGTATATAATAGCACCTTAAGGTCCAAAGACAATTTCAATCAAATCAAAAAATTGGAAACAAAAAATTCTCTGCTTTCTTTCCTAATTGTTTCGTCTATAGGTGTTTGATGTGGAAAAATAAATTCCAAGTTGGGGCATTCTCATTGGATATCTAATGTTATCAACATTCTAATTGGCTAATGGTCAATTCCAATCAAGTTTCAATTGTAGAGCACAAGTTTACTACTGAGAGTAGGGGGAATCAGTAGTAAATAAAACTTTAATTTTTTATCCAACTAAATCTTATTAAAACTTTTAATTTGAATTCTGAAATGAAAGCACCAAATTGAAAGCTAAAAGAGACACCGCACAATGACACTAATGCACAAGAGAAAATGTGGAAACCCAAGGTGGGAAAACCACGGTGAGTAATGCTACTAGGATCTACTATCCTAATCCAGCCTCACGAATAATTCAATTACAATGATTAAGGGCACCAACCCTAAGGAATCACCCAATCCCTTACCAAAGAGCACCAACTCTTACTGAACCAAACTAAATTACTTAAACTCTAAGTTACCGGTTCGGGTTCGGATTTGGGTACGGATTCGCGGATTCGGCAAAAAAAAAAAAGAAATCTTGGGTACGGGTACGGGTTCGTCCGTATATATATATATATATATATATATATATATATATATATATATATATATATATATATATATATATATATATATATATATATATGTTCAATATACAATCCATACAAAAATAAAATATACAATGTGACTTTCCATACAATAATGATAAATCATAAATCATAAATCCATAATTATTAATTGTCAATGCCAATAAATATTCATATATCACAAATGTAATCAGTAAACTAATAACTAAAGTCTAAATATCATATTCATAATTTGTGAAAAAGATAATATTCAAGTTTCAAGTCTTTTTTAAAAAGTCATAAAGGGGCGAATTAGAGTTTTATTATAAAAAAACTATTTTTTAAAGTCTTTTTTTATCATTTTTTATTGTTTCTTTGACTCGTGGCCCTGTTTTTTGGAAACCACGGAGGACCCAAGGAGGACCCGGGGAGAACCAGGACCGGGCAAGAACCAGAACCCGAACCCAGGCCAAAAGGGGAAGAACCGGTAACTTAGCAGTTAAACTTCACAAAATGATGATGTACAGTCATAAATTACTTCATACTGAATTAGTTTGATCTCAACTTCAACCTTCTGATAAATCTGCCTTTTACAAGTTCTGGTCAGTGGTCAGAATTGCTTAATAAAATTTCATCAAACAAAACATTACATGTATGATTGCTGTTTACAATCTGAATCAATCAATATAATCTGAACCAATCAATACAATCTGAAATAATCAATGCAATCTGAACCAATCAATACATTGTTATAAGTACTGTATACCTCAATCTTCTTCTTAGGTTTGACCTTCCAGCACCTTGCATTCATTCAGGTTTTCCTCAAGGATATATTAACAGATTCACTTCATTTAATTCTCAGAAATTAGATCATAAATCTTTGTTCAGAATTATATCATTCTAATTCATAATTCTCTGCAATGTTATTATTTACTTCTCTTTAATCTGTTCTCAGCATTCATATCCCTTTTTCAACAATCAAAAAGCCACAAACCATATGCATATATAAATACAACTTGATAACTGTTCCCAACAGTTAACAGTTGCAACCAGTTATAACTAATCGGATTGGCAGTTGATAATTAGTTTATAACTTCCTCCAAACTTCCTTAACCAAAACAGTATTCCTTCTCATCGATTACACAAACATTGTTATTAAAAAACAAGTCACATCTATTATAATCTTTAACTTAACAAATACAACTGCTTTGATGTTTAGAAATCTTGTTAATGCTTGACACATTCAATGAATCAGTTAGATCAAACTGTTTTGTCAATTGAACTCAATCCATATTCGAAGTTTGTGTAACATTAATGAGGATACAGTCCAAGATAGAAAACATAATGATCACGCGGAATCTAAAGTCTGAGATGGAAGACATAATAATGATATCATGAAAATCTGTTTTTCATGGTTAATCTGAACCCACAATGAATGTTTTGTTTGTTGAAAATTAACACGTTTCCTGTTTGTTGGTTCTGTTAGATTCAAGGACAACACAAACAATTTCAGAACAAAATCTGTAACAGCCACACAATGTGATACCATTTTCTGGAGATAGGTCAACCGATCACATTTTTCAGTAACAAGCTTAGGGTTTCAGAATCTCTCGACATCAATGACAAATACCAAGAGCAATTTATCCTTATTCATAATTTTTGAAGTGGTCGAAAAAGTGCCTATAAAAAACAATAACCATGACACATTCATGGACATCTATGTTGAAATTATAGCTAAGTTCGGATTACATGTAATTATAGCTTGCTATGAATATTGGGCAAGACCTATATAATGTAACTTGTGGATAGGACAAGACCTACTGAATGTAACTTGTAATTAAGCAAGACCTATATGTAACTTGCAATTGTATTGGACAAGACTCATATGAATGTAACTTGTAATCTATAGGTTTGATCCTATTCTTGGCGCCAAAACAATAAATGGGAGGCTATGTCACATATATATACAAAGCATCATTCATGCTTATTACATGCTCATTCCACACAATGATCTCCTTCAGCGACAATCAAAGAATACATTCATTCAGCAGTAATCAGCGAATCCATGCAGTCATCAGCGAATGCATTCTTATCAGCAGCGAATCATCTTCTATGCTCAGTGAATTGCTTTCTGGAAACAGCAAACTCCACCTTGAGGACAACGAACCTTATTCAGAGGACAGCAAACTAGATACAAAGGGCAGCAAACCTTCTTGAGGCAGTGAATTGATCTGCAAATGGTGTCTTGAATCAGCATTCAAGTGTACTGCCGATAAGTCATTTCATTATTGTGTATGCCCTAGTTTGAGTACTCCATACTACTGTTCACATTCTGCTGTTCTGATTGCTTCAAATGTTGAAGCAGATTTGTAAAGACTCAAACTGATTTGTCATAATAAGATTTGAGATTATAGCTGGGTTTTTCACCTCCACGTGGGAGGTTTTCCTAGGGTATTCTGGTGCTCTTTATGTGCGTTGATTTTTGGTTTTCTGATTTTGCTATCTATATATTACAGTCTGATCCTAAAACTAACATGGTATCAGAGCAGGTTCCTTCTATAAAGCAAGACTAGGGCTAGCATGAATCAGCAACAAATCTGGACAATATACCTGCTTGTCAAATTGAAGGCATCGATGGGGCCATAACAAGAATATGAAGGGTTCAATCTTTGCATACAGTTGTTCTTCCTCCTCTACCCTCATTTGCTTACCTCTGTTACGAAAGGTTTGGAGACTTGTATCTGCTTGCCTTGTCGTTATTGGTATTAGTTCTTTCCTACAACCCTAGTTTGGGATCTTAATTAGTGCACAGGGTTCTCTTGCTTGTTAACTATTTCATCAAAGAGTGCCTTCATATGTTGGTTTGTGCACTTGTTTCCTTGCTTCAGATCTTAAGTATTTCTTTTATTCCATTAAGGGCAGTATAATTGTCATCCTAAGGTTTGTAACTATCACCCTAGTTTGAGTTGTGTTCTTGCTTTAAGAATTTGTTATAAACCTTAGTTCGGATTGTTGAAGTTGGTATTCGGATCTTAGTTTGGATTGTTGAAGTTGGCATTCAAATTGTCTTACTCTCTATTTTTTAGTATATTTATCTCTCATCCTTCTTGATGTGATTTGCTATGAATATGCAATGATCCAATTTGATGCATTGATCTGAATATATCATCCTTGACACTTAATATTATCAACATCTGTTGCAGATATAAAACTAGGAGTATCCTAACCGATATACCAACAAGCATAAGATAGGAAGATTGAAAGATGAATGAAATTTATAGAAGATTTAGAAATATGGAAAATTAGTTGAAAACATATAATGAATAGTGTCCTTTAATCATTAGTGTGATACGCATGTAAAGGTAAGATGCCTTAGTCATCATATTCAGTAGATATGCCTAATGATGGCCTTACTATCTTCATATTATGATTTGATCCTTTATGATACTTGTTGCATAGTTATGATGCACTGTATTCTATCTAAGTCTTGAAATGCTCAATAGTCTTGCTGCTCTGGAATTATGTACTCTTATGGTGTGTCTCTTGATTTGCATCAAATCTTTTAACATCATATGGACTGTATTTTTTGTTCTAAGAGTGTTTTATGTTTGGATAAGGTTGTCGTGTAGGGTTGTGACTGTGCAACTCTTGGTTCTCATCAGCTCTTCATAAAGCTCTCATGATCCTTGTTATACTTTTATTATAACCTTGCTTTGCTCCTCTTGTGTAGAGGATTGCCTTTAGCTCTAATGCATTTTCTGTCATGGCTTTCACTATCCTCACATAATATTCATTGTGATATTATCTCTTCAATTTGAGCATACTGCCTATTACATTTTTTGAAGTAAGTATTCTCTTGATGATGAAACCTAAGATTAATGAGGTATCTAACTCATTGAAGTTGGCTTTTGATCATACGCTTGTGCTCAACTACAATGTGTATCCTTTTGAGTGGTTGATACTCATATCTGATTTTACACATTGGCTGGAAAAACAATTTGGCTTATATACCTTGCTTATAGATTTTATAAAATGTTTTCTGAACACTTGCCTTAGTTTTCTGATATGATCAAGCACAGCTAACTCTCTGTTATTCAACTATGGAAAACAATTTTACATTTAAAGAATGTTGTGTAGCTTTACACTATGATTGAAGTTGATCATAGACTGGCAATATCCTTTTGAGCAATCTTGGCATAGGTTGTCAATGGTGGAAGTCTAGTCAATAAAGAGATAAGTTATTTTACATGTTAATTCATTCTATTGGGATATTTAATCATGTTGATGCTTCTCTTCAAGAGATTCTTGAATTACCATGCCTTCAAGCTTAAGAGGGAGTTTGGTTTCTTCACTTGAAGGTATGCCATGATCATAATGATTGTGCTATGGGTCCATTTCGTAAAAGTAAAGTAAGGAAAAGATTGGCATTTCTCATCTATGATTTATGGCTGCCTTCTTTGATTGATTCTTATATTATGCAATCTTCATAAGACTTGATTACCACAAATTTATATTCAGAATCAAGAGGGAGATCCATATGGAAGTTTTTGAGAAAATATGAAGCTAGATGTGTAGCTCATAGTCAGAAGGAAACATTTGCCCGTGCTGCTAGATATACTAATATTAGAACCATTATAGCTAATGTTGCAGGCTAGAAGTTGGATATAAAGACTGTTTTCTTAATGTTGTTTATATTGAATAACTAGAAGGTTATGAGAATCAAGATAAAGAATCTCATGTGTGCAAATTAAAGAAAAGCTCTTTATGGCCTCAAGCAAGATTCTTGAGCTTGGTATGAGAAAATTGACAAGTATTTGATTAGTTTAGGATCTTGCAAGAATGATGTTGATTCTAACCTTTACTTTAAAAGTATTTTTTTGGTGAAATGCTAATTCTGGATGATTAATTTCTAACTAGTGAAAATAGTCTCATCTCTACATGAAGAAAGAATTAGCTTTAGAGTTTGAAATGAAGGACTTAGGCTTAATGCATTACTTTCCAGGGTTAGAAGTATGGCAAGATCTAATGAAATTATTCTAAGTCAAGGAAGTATACTGAATAGATTTGAAATGATGGATTGCAAACCTATGTCTACTCCTATGGAAACTAACTTGAAGAAATTGAGTTTCTTCCAGATCCATCAGAGTACAGACGGTTGATTGGATCCTTGATGCATTTGTTATCAGCCAATTTATGAACAAACCAAAGCATGTTCATCTTGTTGCAACCAAGGATATCCAGAGATATTTGCAAGAAACAGTTGGCTACGGGTTGAAGTATCCAATCAACACTGTCATTTCCTTGGAAGACTACTTTGATTTTGATTAAGAAGAATGTATTACTGACAAGAAGGACACTTTAGGAATCTATTTTGGGTTGGGTTTAGTCGTGATCACTTGTGCTAGCAGGTATCAGTCCTCAATTGCATTGAGTACAGCGGAAGTTGATTACATTGCATCAAGTATGAAGCAATGTGGCCTCACAAAGCTTCTTGCTAAGTTGCTTGGCTAACCTTGGGAACTGTTGATGTGTTTTTTATGCACATGCGAACACAGAATAAAATACCTAAAGGGTACCTTATCCTCTCTTGAATAAAGCCTCTGAATGCTGAAGATGTCACGAAAAGGATCAATCGGGATGACTTCAAGGTTCTTTTTGTAGGATCTCTACGTGTGGATAAGCTCTCTGTGGTATGATGTGATTTTGCTGGAATCACAAGGGGACTTACACTTGACAACCCAAACGTCTGATTCGCTTTGAATATTGCTGGAACACAGGATTTCACTAGCCTAGACTTTTTGAAAAAAAGGAAAAAGGATGAGGGCGAGGAAAGGATCTAATTCTGATACTAAGAAATGTAGGAGCAATGATTGATTTTTGATGAAATTCTAACTAAGTTTTGTTTTGACATCCCAAGACCATCTCCACAAGGTTAGTGCGATCTTTGGAGGAAAGCTTTATGATGTTCAGATCATCGCTACAGGCGTAGACACCATCAGACTGATGCATATCAATGAAGAAGCGACAATTGAAGTTGAGCTTAAGCTAAATGATTCCAGTTGACTACACAAGGCAAGTCTGCAATCAACAAACTGCTAGTAGTATGGATATACGAATTTCACCATCAATCAAACACATTTCTTCCACTCATCTAATAACATGAAATCAAATTTGAGAAGTATAGAGACCATGCAAATTGTTGAATCGACCCATAGATTTCACCATTTCTTCAATGAAGTTTTACAAGTCTTTTACAACATCTTGGCAACAATCTTTGCCTTATCTTGCTATTTTATTCTAAGTGCTATTCTATCAACTGACTATCCACTATTAGCTAACTATTCACCTTCTAACTACTGACTAACTATTGTTGACTCCTATTCACTAACTATTAGCCTTTACAAATGAGGAGCCAGGGCTTATATAGTGCCCACAATACAAATCAATGGCTTAGATCAATTTGAGATCAATGGCCAAGATTTTACAATGAAAACCTAATTAGGGTTTGTTACAAACAACTTAATTCTCACCAATGAAATAATTGCATTATTTGGACACATGTCTTCTCTGGAATATTCGACCAATGGATAGCCAGGGTAGGTATATCGAAGTTTGTGCCACCTTTAATGAGCCAGGTACATTGAATCTAGACGTGCTAAGGTGGACCAACCCGAATGGAGGAGTGATGACTGGGATGCCACCTTGTCCAACACTTGGTTGATGCTCAATTTGGTGATGCTTTCCTTCAAATGCTGGACTGGAAGATAGATGGAGAAGGTCGTCCTTGTTGATACTGGACTGGAGGAGGTCGTCCTTGTCCTGGCTTGATCTTCTTTGATGAGGGTCCGCCAAGTAATTGATCCTCCGACTCCAGGGCCGCCATTTGATGCCTACACAAAAGATTAAAGTTAGTCTTTGAGCATCAAACCTTAAAGCATAGAATTTAGGACCTTTCAAGAGAATGATTTAAGATATTAATTTGGAAATGACATGATAAATCCATAATTCTAATTTTTCAAATTAATGGCAATGAAATCAAAATAAATCTTGAATAAGAACTTCAAAATGATTCTTCATACCTTCTCCTTTGAAAGCCTAACTATAAAACCTTGGAAAACGAAGAAAGAAGACCGGATTTTGCTGGACAAGGGTTGAATTGTGGTCTTCCTTTGGATGAATTATGCCTCAATTAGCCTTCAAAAGCTTCACCTTCTTTAGCCTTCAACATTTAGCAAATTTTGGGATTTAGCCTCCAACTTAGTAAGAAATTCGCCTCCAATCTACTAGATTTCGCTCCTCTAATGTGCTCCTCAAATTCGCATAAGAAGGAATGAATGAATGATTTGAATTTTGAAACAATACTCCTTCCTTATATAGGGCGCTCACCCTAATTCTTGTTGAGGCCGACTTGACAAAAAGGAAATAAAATGAAACAAAACCCCCTTTTTGAAGGATGGCCGACTTGGCAAATAAAGGCAAATAACAAATATTGAGCGCTCAACTTAATTTTTTCATCATTTTTTTTTTTGAATTAATTTCAAAGCTTTAAGGGTGGATTTTTACATTTATTTTAAGGCTTGAAAATTAACCAATTCAATTACAAAGGCTTCAAATTATGCGAACTTAATTTAACCTCCCCAAATGTCTTAATTTTAGCAAGTTTGGTGAAAATTTGGGAATATGGAGGTTTGATTGAGGCTTAATGGAGCTTCCTTTCTCCTTAGGCTTTGAAATATTCAATAGTGATGAAGGTCTAGGTTCACTTCAAGACTTGTTTGAACCCATCCAGGCTTGTTCACTTGATCAAATTGAAATTTTCTCAACCTACATTTTTGCAAATTTCCACGACTTTGTCTTCACAATTTTGCAATTTGCCTTGGACTTAATCAATCAAGGTTGAATGATAGATTTTTTGATGATTTCGCCCTGGACCCTCTGGAAGGGTCAGGAGCGATTTTTTTCAATTTAGTCCTGAATACCTCATTCCCTTCACTCCAAAATCTCCCGGAAGGCAAGCTTATGTTTGTTTTGGCCTAATCAAGGTCTTGCATTTCAATTTTTTATCATTTCTTATGAGTAATTAGGTGAAAATGTAAATTTCGCCCTGGACCCTCTGGAAGGGTCAGGAGCGATTTTTCTTGTTTAGGCTTACTCCATCATTTTAACTCCAATCCACCTCACAAGGTTAGGCAATGATCCTCTTCATTCACTTCATGCATGCTTGGTTTGTTACTGCAAGGCAAAATAGGTGTTTGGAGGATTTTCGCCCTGGACCCTTTGGAAGGGTCAGGAGCGATTCTCCTTCTCTGACCTAGAATCATCAAATTTTGAAACAAACACCTACTCACAAGTGGTCTCAAAGGCCTTTTCTGGCTTGGTTTAGCCTTGTCTTAGCACAAACTTGAAAGGAATGCACTGGTTTTAGATTTTTCGCTCTGGACCCTCTGGAAGGGTCAGGAGCGATTTTTAGGTTTTAGGGCAATTCCCTCATCCCTTCATCTTCAAATCATTTCCAAGTGATAGAACATCATGCCTTACTCCCATCCAAGTCATGAATAGCGAAATCTTGTCTTAAATTTGCAAGAAAAAGGGAGAATTTAGAAATTTCGCCCTGGACCCTCTGGAAGGGTCAGGAGCGAATTTCTTCCTTGGCTTCATAATTCTCATCCTTAGCAATCCAATTCGACTTTAAGGCAATTCAAATGTCTTCTCATACCCATGCCTAAGCTTAGCTTTGCCCAAACTTTGGAAGAAAAGACAGGTTTTAGGATTTCCGCCCTGGACCCTCTGGAAGGGTCAGGAGCGAAAATCACCATTTGGCTCAATTCCTTCACTTTTCAATGATTTCTAAACATGCCTAAGGGTTTGAATATGCTCATTCTTCCTTTCATGATGCCTTAGACTTCTCAATTTGACCAAACAAGGCAAGAAATATCCCTCATAGAGATTTTCGCTCTGGACCCTTTGGAAGGGTCAGGAGCAAAAATTAGGTTTTAAGCAAAATCCTTCATTCTTCAAAGTTGAAACTTCTTCAAGAGGCAAAAACAAGCTATTCTTCTTCCATTCATGCCTATGCTTTGACCTTTTTCATTACAAACATGAGAGCTATTGGGAATTTCGCTCTGGACCCCTTGGAAGGGTCAGGAGCGAAATTTGACATTTTGTCCAAAAATCTTCATTTCGCATGCTTCCAAATCTTTAAGTGATGTCCAATCTTCACTCCAAGAGACCCTACACATCACAATTTAGCCAAAATTAGCGAAAAATAAGCTCAAATAAGATTTTCGCTCTGGACCCTTTGGAAGGGTCAGGAGCAAAATCTTCATTCTAAGCCAAATTGCTCAGTGTTCAAATTTCAAACCACTTCACAAGGCAAAATTAGATCATTTTCCAAGTTAGGAGCAAGGTTTCAAGCTCAAACAAGGTGGCAAATGAAGTTTATGATGAATTTCGCTCTAGACCCTTTGGAAGGGTCAAAAGCGAAATTCCTCTTCCAGGCTAGAATCCATCATTTTTCAAGGTTTTCAAACATTTCCAAAGTCCAAACATGTCCACTTTTCCCTTCAAAATGCCTTGCAAATCAAAATTTGGTCAAATAAGGCAAGAAATGAATCCTAGGTTGATTTTCGCTCTGGACCTTTTAGAAGGGTCAGGAGCGAAAATCACTTTTTAAGCAAAATCTTGATCTTTGAAGTCATCCAACTCCCTCTCAAGGAAAGAACATTCAAAAACCACTTCCACACGTGCCTTGGAAACTAGGAACTTGGTCTTGATAAGTGATAAATTGAGGTGTATAAGGATTTTCGCTCTGGACCCTTTGGAAGGGTCAGGAGTGAAATTCCTAATCTTGGCCAAAATCCTGACTTCATTTTCACATTTTTCCATCCAAACAAGTGTTTTGCCCTCAAAGATGCCTAGGAACGAGTTGGTTCTAAGTTTGGGTCAAACTAGAATGTCTTATGGAGATTTTCGCTCTGGACCCTTTGGAAGGGTCAGGAGCGAAATTCGCTTTGGACCCTTTGGAAGGGTCAGGAGCGAAATTTGACATTTTAGACTCTCCGTCAGGATCATTTTATGGAATATAACATTTAAGTATAAGAAAGATTTCTTATACTTTAAGTTATATTCCATATATACTTTCAGGATGTTTGAGAGTGGTTTCGGACCTGCAAGAGTTATATTGCAAAATCTAGTTTTTGGAGGATTCTTCAGTTTTCCAGACTTAGCCAAATTTCAGGGCATTTGAAGGTCAGGATGACATTTCAAACTTCATCACTCACCAACTCGACCTAGGTCGGACTTTCAAGAATGATACCCACTCACAAAGCAAGACACAATTAGCAACGAGAGCAAAACCAGGCCCTAAGGAAGACTCTCAAAGAAACCCTAATTCTGGGGGCCCTGTGGACTCACCCTGGCTCAAGCAAAGCCTGTAATCCAACGATCCCCTCGACAGAACTCATCCTGCAAAGGCTAACAGACAAAACCCTAAAAAACCTAGAAAACAAACCCTAGAAAGCAAAAAGCAGGGGTCCCCATTTGCAATGGGGCGATGTGTGAATACGTCACAACAGGAACCCACAGTCATTAATTGTGACAATCAGAATTGTATTAAGATGTTTGTTAATCCTGTGATTTATGTCAGGTCAAAACCTGTGGAATCTCATTATCACTACATTTGTGATATGATACAGAAAAGTGCAATTCAGCTGAAATATGTCAGCTCTATTGCAATTGTTCTCACCAAGCCTCTTGCTCCAGTGAAGTTTGTGTACTTCAAAGAGAGACTTGGAGTTGTGGAGAACATAGCTTTGGCTGAGAGGGAGTCTTAGTCCTAGTGATGCATTAAGTTGCATCTTCCACCCTCTGTGGGCAATGCAAGGTGGAGTCACCTTCTGCGGGTAATGCAAGGTGACATTGGATCCTTCTCTGGGAGAAGATTGAGGTGAAAGACCTCCTCCAGCCTCTACAAGCAATGCAAGGTGGAACCACCCTCTGCAGAAAGCAAGGTGGCAAGTTATTTTTCTCAGTAGAAAAGTTTTGAGGTGTAAGACCTCTTCTCACCCTCTGCGAGCAATGCAAGGTGGATCCATCCTCTACGAGCAATGCAAGATGGATATCATGAAAGAAGTTCATGATGTGTATTTATATATTTGTGTGTATTCATTTCTTGCAGGCGTGCATAATAAAGTTTTGAATCCATCCTTTGTGGGCAATGCAAGATGGATATCATGGAAAGGTCCATGATGATTTGTTATTTGGCTAGAATCCTCCCTAGCTAAGAGGGAGTGTTGAAATTATAGCTAAGTTTGGATTACATATAATTATAGCTTCCTATGAATATTGGGCAAGACCTATATAATGTAACTTGTGGATAGGGCAAGACCTATTGAATGTAACTTGTGGATAGGACAAGACCTATTGAATGTAACTTGCAATTGTATTGGACAAGACCTATATGAATGTAACTTGTCATCTATAGGTTTGATCCTATTCTTGGCACCAAAACAATAAAGCCAACCTAGGTAAATTGGGAGGCTATGTCACATATATATACAAAGCATCATTCATGCTTATTACATGCTCATTCCACACAGTGATCTCCTTCAGCGACAATCAGAGAATACATTCATTCAGCAGTAATCAACGAATCCTTGCAGTCATCAGCGAATGCATTCTTCTCAACAGCGAATCAGATTCTATGCTCAGCGAACTGCTTTCTGGAAACAGCGAACTCCACCTTAAGGACAAAGAACCTCATTCAGAGGACAGTGAACCTTATTCAGAGGACAGCAAACTAGATACAAAGGGCAGCGAACCTTCTTGAGGCAATGAATTGATCTGCAAATGATGTCTTGAATCAGCATTCAAGTGTACTGCAGATAAGTCATTTCATTATTGTGTATGCCCTAGTTTTATAATGTACCTATATAATGTAAAGGACTATATAATTAATATTAATTTTTAAGTTGATTACTATTTATTCTGAATATATAAATAATCAATATTTTAATAACTTATTTTTCATTATAAATGAATAATTATGTATTTAACTATTTAATTTTCATGTATAATTAATATAATGATATAATATTATAGTTAATAAAATTAATATAACTAATTATATCTAAAAATTATGGGATATTCCCTAAAACAAATCATAAGGTGGGATGGGATGTTAATGAAAAATGGGACAGCCTCAAAATCTCTCAAGGGTGCAATTCCAATGCATGACAAACAAAGATCAAAGAATCAAAATTAAGTGGTGTCCATCTTATAATGTTCCCAATTGAGATTCACCTTGATTTAGTCCTGAAACAATCATTCTAACTCAAAGTGAGAATAGTAATATATTAATAAATATAATTTTATCAAACTGTATATATTTTATTATATCTTTTAACTCAAAATCTTAAGAATAGTATGAAAAATAGAACTTGTCTTGCTTTATTGTAATGACCATAATAACCTCTTTCGAAAGGTCTAATGTTCCTTATTTGTCCTTATGCAAATTATATAATGACTGTCCATGTTATGAAGGCCTATGATTGCAATAATTGATTAACGATGTTATCTCTGATAACGTCAATCTGCATCTATCATACTGTTGTTGTCGATTTGATGTTATGATATAATATTTACCAATAATCTCGGTTTAATAACTGCTAATGTTATTATGTCTGACTTATGTTTAAGACGATAGTCTTCCCATTCATAATTAATGGTTGCAAAGGCAAACAGAGATCTACATGCGTCAGATCTGGTCTACCACTAACTATGTGTTGGCTGATGGCTTAATTATTTGTGTTTATATGAGCTGAGCGCCATTCCCTAGCCAAGGTGTGGGCCCCTCCATTGGGAGTAGCTCATAAGATTACACAAGGAAATTTAGAGATTATTGTTTGTGATTTGATCAATCAGCACCTACCAAGGTCAGCATCAATTACTATACTATTGGGAAATTAATATTAATTTTTAAGTTGATTACTATTTAATTTGAATATATTAATAATCAATATTTTAATAATTTATTTTTCATTATAGATGAATAATTATGTATTTAACTATTTAATTTTCATGTATAATTAGTATAATGATATAATATTATAGTTAATAAAATTAATATAACTAATTATATCTAAAAATTATGAAATATAATCACAAGATGGGATGGGATATTAATGAAAAATGGGACAGCCTCAAAATCTCCCAAGGGTACAATTCCAAAGCACAACAAACAAAGATCAGAGAGCCAAAATTAAGTGGTGTCCACCTCCAAAAGGAAGATTGATACACAGTTTTGACCGGATAACTTTGGGACAAGCATTGCTATAAGAAATGAGAAAAAGAATCTGGTATCAACAATTTCTAGAAAGCTTAAAATTGAAACCAACAATGAAGCAGAGTTTATGATCCTTTTAACTAAATTGTAACTATGCAAAAAGGAAAGCATATCCAATTTAGACATAGAAGATCACTCACAAATCTACATAAATGCAATTTGTGACCACCATGTGTTAAATTGGAAGTTGCAAAAATCACAAGGTTTATTTCATATTTGGACAATCTTGGACTACATGGACAACATATCAATCAAACATTGCTATCAAAAGAGGTGAATCACATGGTAAATTTTCATGCTAATCAAGCTTGTGAAAAAACTAAAGAGGGGATCATTTCAAACAATAAAAATAGGAGAAAATATCTTTCACTCTGAAAATTTACTAGAGATACTACTTTCTTCATGGGATGACTTACCACCCATTCTACGATGTACTATGACGATCATTCAAACCTGGAAAACCACAGACGGAATACATCTGTAAGATTTTATCAGCTCTCTTCGTAAATTGGTAATTTAGAATCTCTTTCGTACAAAGCATTTTGCAAAGTACAATTCATTGGTTAAAACTGCCCTTGTTTGACCAAGAAGACCTTGATCCAAATGAAGTTGAGACAGTAATTGGGATGGTCATGGTCATGATAACCACATACTAGAACTGTGTTTGATCAATCATATACTAGTTCTCAAAAGAAAGTGCTAGGAGAAACATGCAATGGTTGGTTACATCAAAGATCCTTTAAAGCCCTTGGGATTGATTCCAATTTCTGCATTCAACAAAAGGCCGAGGACTGGTAGTGTCAGTGGCATCTTCAATATTGCCATAGCCAGCGCAAACAAAGACTTAAAATAATCACTTTGTTCAGTCGAGAAGGATTCGAGAGGGAATATGGAAACATTCAATTTTTTCATCACAATCCCAAACAGGCACTATGACTCACTCCTATCTCCACCACACCTAAGTCTCCTAATTCATCACAATCCCAAACAGACAAATGTATCTTAAATGCAATACCCTCATCTGATGGAGCTGACGTAATCCTATATATATATATATATATATATATATATGCTCACACACACGCACAACGTGCGATTTTTCAAATTTCATTTCTCATTGTGCTGCCATTATTGTCAAGTTTTAAGTGTCTTATTTTTGGTATGATAGGTTTTGCCTGCAGCAGGGATTTTTCGATTGGATGCATATCGATCAGCTGACCAAGTTTTAAGGCAGAGTATTGTGATATCAGCGGAAGTTTCCAAGCATTGTGCACCTATGTTTATGTCACTTTATTTTCAGTTTTATTTTTGTTTTTTTAGATTTCACTGTGACTGTATTTATTAGTTAGAACAAAGACTGCATTCTTGCTGAGGCTGAGCCTCATTGGCTCTGTATTTGAAATCTGAAGTTTATAATAGACTTTGTATTCAATTTTTTCATTGAATTGTTTTCAAGTTTCTTCTGTGTAACTCTGGTCTCAATGCTTGCAGTATGTTGGCTTTCCCTGACCCACACAGCTACTGTACCAATTTTGGCAAAATGATAATGAAAGCAGTCCCTAACTTTCACATATGTATCGCAAGGTTGTGGTATACATTCAAGATTGTGATTTAACATTTAATGGTTATAAGTTAAATTCAAGGTTGAACCATCAGAAGAAATCAACAAACCTAAGTGTACTGTGTAATATATTTGAAGATTCAACCCCGAAATTTTGAATCCTAGCAGGCTAATCAGAGAATCACCAATATCCAAAATAATAGAAACTACAAAAGAAAACCCAAAAACCCACCAGTATCCAACAAGAACAAAAAACCGAATCCGCCAATGACGATAAAAATCACAAACAAAACAAACATGGAGATCTGAATCAATTAAAATTGTATTTTAAGTGTTCAAGGTGTTCTGCTGAAAAGGTAATAGGGAACAGTCACAAAAGCCTGATCCAAGTTAAAACTCTATCATTGTATGATGCGAATTGGGTTTGTAGATAATGGCGAAGTTGCGGTGTATTAATTGTGGGATACATTCAGAGTAGCAATTTAATGACTGATGATTATGGAGTTCATTCAAGATTGATTTAACAATTATGGGATACATTTACTGTGATCCATGTTTATAAATCTCAAGATTGTGATCCATAAATCATCCCACAAGATTAAACAAACGTCATCCCACACAAGATTAAGCAAACACCATTACTTCGAAAGATTCAACCCAAATTTCATAACAAAGAATTCATTATCACTAAAAACAAAGCAATTTATTGTCCTAAAGAACCCAACACAATCACCAATGATCACAGTCAATCTCTCGCCAATGCTAAATTCTAATTAGTTATCATAAAAAAACACAGAAAATCATATCACATTGCCAAAGCAAAAGTACAAAATGGCTTACCTGCACGGGGAGACCGAGATGCCAGATAAAACAGTAGTAATATTTCCTCTTCAACAACACACCCCAGATAATTGCAAAATCCTCTGAAAACGGCGCTAAAGATAGCAGAGCCCACTTGCTGCTTCAAGAAGGCCCCCAAGATAATTACAGAAGCCTCTGAAAATCCCTCAAATAGCAGAGCCCACTTGCTGCTTCAAGAACGCCCCCGAGATAATTGCAGAAGCCTCTGAAAATCCCTCAAATAGCAGAGCCCCCTTTGACATCAAATGCCAAAGCAATTAAGAAAATATACTAGAACATACAACCAACTACTCCCCTTGAGAAGTAGCTCTCCTCCATCAAAGCCGGAAAAAGGTTTCTCTATTAGTTTATGTCGGTTTGATACCAATCTTCAATCATCTAAGTCTCTATCGATGGGGTATTACCCCAAGCTGCTTTCTGAGATATTCAAAGGTTTCCTTAGGCAAAGGTTTTGTAAAGACGTCTGCAATCTGCTCTTTAGTATTCACATAAACCAATTTCACTTCATTTGCTTCAACATTCTCTTTCAGAAAATTATATTTTATAGAAACATGCTTTGTCTTGGAGTGAAATACCAGATTCTTTGATATATCAATTGCTGATGAATTATCACAATAAATGATTATCGTTTCTTTGCATTTTACCTTTATGTCCTTCAACATTTTCTTGATCCATAATACCTGAGTACAATTAGTTGTTGTTGCAATATATTTTGATTCTGTTGTTGATAATGATGTACAACTCTGCTTCTTGCTTATCCAAGAAATCAATTTGCTACCAAGAAAGAATGCACCGCCAGTGGTACTCTTTCTATCATCTACATCTCCTGCCCAATTTGCATCCGTGTATGCACATAAGTCAAAATTTTCATCTTTAGGATACCATAAACCAAGATTTGTTGTGTCTTGTAGGTACTAGAAAATCCTTTTTACTGTTGATTCATGATTTTCTTTAGGATTGCTCTAAAACCTTGAAACGATACACACTGCATTCATTATATCAAGTCTTGTTTGTGTCAAATACAGTATACCTCCAATCATAGATTTGTATCTTGTCGGATTAACAGGAGCTGAATCATCCTTCAATGACAATTTATCAGTTGTAGTCATAGGAGTACTTACCAGTTTAAAGTTTTTCATACCAAATTTCTTCAGTAGTTCTTTCAAGTATTTTGTTTGACATATGAATATACCTTTATCAGTTTGTGAAATCTGCAATCCTAAGAAGAATTTTATCTCACCAATCATAGACATTTCAAATTATTCCTACATCTTGTTAGCAAAGTCCTTACACAATCCATCTTTTCCTCCAAAAATGATATCATAAAAAAAAACTTCAATAACCAAGATGTCATCATTTGTCACTTTGCAATATAAGTTGTTGTCAGCAATACCTTTAGTGTAACCAAGCTTCAAAATATATTTGTCTAATCTAGCATACCAAGCTCTAGGAGCTTGCTTCAATCCATACAAAGCTTTCCTTAATCTGCAAACCATGTCTTTATCATTTGTCAATGAAAATCCATCAAGTTGTTCAACGTAAACTTCCTCTTCAAGATCACCATTCAAAAATGCACATTTTACATCCATCTGATAAACTTTATAGTTCTTATGAGTTGCAAATGCAAGAAATAGTCTAACTACCTCAATTCTAGCTACCGGTGCAAAGGTTTCATTATAATCAATTCCCTCCTTTTGTGAATATCATTTACAAACTAATCTTGCTTTGTTCCTGATTACCTTACCATCTTCACTAAGTTTATTTCTAAATACCCATTTAGTTCCAATTACATTTTTGTCTTTAGGTCGAGGAACTAATGTCCATGTATTGTTATTTTCAATTTGTTCTAATTCATCTTCCATTGCTTTTATCCAATGTTCATCTTGACATGCTTCAATAATAGATGTTGGTTCAACTTGAGAAATTAAGCATACCTCTTCATTTTCCAGTCTTCCTCTTGTCATAACACCTTGATACTTATTCCTAATTATCTGATTTTCTGAGTGATTCGGTCTTACATACCTGGGTTTATTTTGATGTTGTTGTTCTTCAGTCACTATGGAATTCTCCGATGATGTCGGTGTGACTGGATCCACATTTTGTACCAGTGCAATTTGCATTGGTTCATTTATGATCATCTCAACTACCGGTTCAGGAAGATTTTAATAATTAAAATTATTAAATATCTTCATCCGAAAAGATAAATAAAAGAATGAAAAATAAATAAAATATCCTCTTATAAGAAAATTAATTGTGTCGACTTGAATTTCATCCTCTAAATGTTACCTGCAACAAGTTAGTTTCACAAAATACCAATGGAAATGCTACAATAAATCTAAACTCAACCAATGAAACTACATGAAGTACGTATGAAATAAAATACTAATTTTACCTTCATGGCTTATATCCCATTGTGTCCTAACTCCATTGTTCCTGGTTGCAGATGGTGTGCTCTCAGACAATGCACTGATGGCTTCCAAGATGACATATGAAGAATGGACTGATAACTTGTAGTTAACTGATACTATGATATGCAATACTACATGATTATGCTAAATGATTATACTATGATGCTATATGATATTTTCTATTTGCTATTTGCTTCAAGATTAAAACTCATGGATGCATAAGTTTTACAAATGATTTTCTTGAAAATGCATTTGAAGTCTAACTCTGTCTCAATTGAAGCTCTTGATTTTATAGACCTTGAGAGGATTAGATGATGTGGCTCAAATCAACGGTCATGATCAGATCTGCAGAATTGGATGGCTGTGAGCAAAGGTGAAGGTTGAGAGAAAGGGGGAAGGAGAAGATAAGCATCACTCATCTCACCTTGACTAGGTTGTTGACTGAAGAATCTAGGAATGGTTAGAGGGAATTTAGGCATGATAGGACAAGTGGACTCAAGACCTTCCTAAGATGCAGGGGGTGTTGGAGAGAATATAGAAGATGGTTATGAAATATGTGTATGTACACCATTTTCATTAAGTTTGGTAGTTGAAGATAAATGATGAATTAATATTTAAGAAATATTAATTTCCTTAGCCACATGTTTGATGAGTTGGCAAAGGGAAGATGAAGTGGAGGTGGAGGGTGAGTTGGAAAAGGGATTAAATAATTTAAGAATTATTTAATATTTGAGACTATAGGATATGAGAATAACTATTAAATATTAGATATTTAATTGTTTGGAGGAGATAATTAAATATTAGATATTTAATTAACTTGGTTAGAAGGAATAATTAAATATTAGATATTTAATTAATTTAGAGGAATAGGATAGATGAATTAATTAATAAAATATTAATGAATAGAAAGACATGAAAATGAATTAAATAAATTAATCTTTTCAAATTAACTATTTAATAGAAGAATGGTCATTAAATAAATATAAAATATTTATTTAATTGCTCATAGCCATTTTTATGTGTATACATTAATAAATAAGATTTATTAATTATCTCCTCACAAAAAAACTAATTTTAGAAGATGCATACCTCATTTTTAAATTTAAAATTAAGATGACAGAGATATTGCCAAAAACATTGGTTTTTGAAAATCAAGGAAAGATATTAGTTTCCAAACTCAAAAATTAGGAGGGTTTTATGAGAAGATTTAATAAATAAAAATTATTAAATATGTTCATATCAGAGGATAAAACGGAAGAATAATTTTTATTTTTTTAAAAAGCAAGAAATATCCTCACATGAGAGGATAAGTAGAGATAATTAATAAACAAGATTTATTAATTATCTTCTCACAAAAAGAAGATAAAGATGTATTAATAAATAAAATTAATTAATTATCTTTATTTTGGAGGAAGATAAATATGATAAATTAATAAAAATGATTTATTAATTTATTGCTCATATTTATGAATTAGTTAATTAAATAAAATAAATTTATTTAATTAATGGACAAAGGAGACAAATAAATAAATTATTTTATTTATTTATTTAGCACTTAGAAGAATTGTTTTTTTTATCTGTAATAACAAGATATTTTATTAATAATATTATGAAAAGATTACAAAAAATGTCATCCAAAATTGAGTCGATAACTATCTAAAATTGCACGTTACTTGCAACTACCATTGAGCATCAATTAATTACACCCCTATCAGACCTCACCCAATACCCAGGGCCAAAGTGCCATTACATTCATCACCAACTGTGCAAAGCAGAAAAAAAAAACCTCCCTCCCCAGATACTAACCTATTAGGACACAACAAAACACATTAACACCCAACACACCCTTGTACAAATCCATTTTCATAAAAAAAAGCCCATACATAGACTATGAGAGCACATAACCATATACCCCATAATGGAAAACCAAAAAGACTGCCTTTCACATACCACAAACCTTGCCTTTATTCTTTACATCATTCGTTGAGCCTTCCCACATGGTGAAACCACCTTGCCACCTCGAGACCTTCACACCCACATGGAATGCCAATGACCATCTGAATTTGTCGCTTCATCCCTCATTGCCACTCCAATGCCAGTTGAGATTCCCTATTTCAAATGCAATTCATAATTGTATCCCACCAAATTAGAGCTTATGTCCTCCTCTCTTCCTTGTCACGCTCTAGAGGCCATCATATGAATGGAAGGGGCTCATACCCATCCTCCACCTTCGCACTCTCAAGGCCATCCCCCAACACTGCCCATTCCAAAAGGGAGTCCAACCCCTCCATCCAATCCTTCTCCACAATTGAGTTCATAACCCATTTAATGGTATCAATGGGATCACCCAAGTCAAGCCCATACACAATAAGCAATGCACATGATATCCATATTCGTTTTATACCTATGCTTGAGTTGCACAAAAATCTCTCCCACTAAAATCTTCACAACTTGAATATGTTAATCCTATGAGGATCTGGTTAATATTGAGAGGGGAGGTGAATCAATATTAATAGCAATTGAAACTTTAAACTAAAGACAAACTAATATTAGATCTGAAAAATATCTCAGCTTCTATTATCAGATCTAACAACCTCTTTATCAGATTTGCTAACACATTAATCAAATCATTTACCACATCTATCAATTCTTTCACCACTTTAGCAGTCACATAAAATTGTATTGGCATTGACAAAATCGATTAATCCAGAGAACTGATATATTTGTTAAGATTTGTCATTGATGTCTAACACTGACCGATGGAGTGGTACCGGGGGAGTGGTGTATCTCAGTAACAAAGGTGATGACTTGTAAATAACATGGAAACAACATAAGAGAGAGAGATGATCAAGGTTCAATCAGCTCAAGGGAAGACAGACCAAGCTAATCGGTCTATCACTCAAGAAGATCAGTGTTGAGGTCAGATCTTTAGGTTGGTCATTCTGATGATGATGAAGTCACATAAGGTGACTTAAGAAAGAAGGCTTGAGGTTGTATGCAAACTGAAACCTCATTGGCAAATAGGAGAAGAGGCTTGATGGAAGCACTACAAACCAACATCAAAGGATGAACTAGTAATGAAGAGCATAGTGGTATACCGGTACATCGGTGAAGCAGAAGGAAGATAGGTGGGCACCATAATCTCAAAGTGGTGATCAGTTACAGAGTTGCGATGGAAAAAGGTGAGTTGGTGAGTTTGCAACAACGCCCAACTAAAGGTTGGTGAAGTCAACTTCAATTATCATGCAGTCAAGCCATGATTACTTGTGGATTTTCTGGTTCGCATTTAAAAGACTAAACTTGATCCAAAAGTTGTTATTTTGGGGGGATGCAGTGGCAGAATTGGTTGAGTAGTTGGTAGAATTGTTGCAGGGTATGCAGAGAAAGAGCGAGAAGGTTTGAATTTGAAATCTACCGAAATCTGTGATTGCATTGATTAAGGAAACACCTGAAGGTGACGACAGAGAATGTATAAAGTATTTTGAGTCCATTCAAAATATTTTTTATCATAAATTTGCAAAGTACAAATCCCATGAGAGGCAATCCGAAGTGAAAAGTGAAGAGTGAGGAAGTGCTAAATGATTTAGCAGAGTAGATTGTGTGTGAAGTAGACCAACAGAGTGCAGAGCCAAGGGTATGAGCAGAGGATTGGTGTAGTGCAGAGCATACACAACCGGTGGAGACAGAGTATGATTTTCATTGCGATCTGATCAAGCTATCAATAACTATTTTAACAGATCAACTTTATGTTGCTTTCTAACCATTACAACTCAAAATCCCTTAATCGAGTGGACTTTAACAGGTCCCTTTGTAAAATCCCTTAACCGGGTGTCATCTTAATTGATGATCCTAAGACCTTTAAAAAGGCTACCTCTAATAGGGTAAAGGCACTAACCAACCTTAAATAAAATCCCTTAACTAGATGGCACTTAACAATGTCTTTGTAATATCCTAACAGGGATGGCTCCTCACCGGACGTACTCCAGAAGAGTGCAAATTTTGTGAGTTTCTACTCACACTGTAGTTTTCTCCCATTTGGGTTTCCACGAGATAAATCTTGTTGTTATTGTGTATCTTTTCATGCATGCATGTTCTTCTGAAATAACTGTTTATATTGATGAATATTAAGATAGTGTAATCTTGATTTAAAAGGTTTTAATTTTGTTAAACTGGTAAAGTGTTGATTCACCCCTCCCCTCTCAACACCGGTTGGGACTAACAATTGGTATCAGAGCTTTGGTCCTTAGATTCAGAAGAGCTTAACAGCTTAAGGAAAGATCCAAGATGATGTGAAAGGAGGGTCCTAAGTTCTCTAAGGATAATTACACCTTATGGTGTGGTAGAATGAAGCTCTACCTAAGAACCCTAAGAGATCAATAGTGGAATCAAGTAATCATAGAGTACAATGAACCTATAGGGGTTCTCATTGCAGATCAGATCAAAGAAAGGCAAGACAACACTTCTATTATGGATCTGATTGCTAGCACTCTATCTGATAATGAGTATGTTGAGGTTCAAGATATGAAAATAGCCTATCAGATGTGGAATAAGCCTAAGATTGTTTATGGAGGAGATCCTCATGTTCAAAAGGCTAAAGTGGACAACTTGAGAGGAAAATTTGATGAGATGAGGATGCAAGAAGAAGAAAATATTGAACAATATAGTAAAAGAATAAAGGATGTGGTAAATTCCATCAGAAGTGTTGGAGGAAAGCTTGAAGAAGATGATGTGGTTAGAAAAATATTGAGAACCTTGCTACCACAATATGCCATAAGGATTTCTGCAATTCAGGAACTCGGATCCTTGGGAACAATTAGTGTTTCACTTGACTCACTGATCGGTAAGTTGACTACCTTTGAACTGAGCAACTGTGATAACAATGTACCAAATATTGGTGTTGCCTTCAAAGCTTCCATGATATATACACCAACAAGGAGAAGAAAAGAATCTGGAAACAATTCTACTACAAGAACTAGTCATTCTCATGAAAGTGACAACCTATTATCTGAAGAACAAGAACAAGATGAGATTGAAGCTCTATTGGCAAGAAGACTAACAAGAGGAAAAGGAAAGTATAAAGGTAAGCTTCCCTTGAAGTGATTCATAGAACATGTCATATTGCATCCAAATATCCTAAAAATGATAGGAATGATAATTTTAGAAGCTACAAAGACAAGAGCAAGAAGGAGTTCTATCTTGTCGAAGGAGTTACCGATGAAGAATCAAAAGGATTTGATGGAGATGGAATTGCATTTGTCGTGGTAAAGGAAGATAACATAGAGGAAAGTAACATGGCACTAATCTCTAGCTCAAACCGGTGTGGAGACTAGGTAATTGACAGTGGTTGCACTCACCACATGACCAGTGACAGAAACAAATTCCTCAGCATGAAGGACTGCAATGGAGGAATGGTGAGATTCGGAAATGATGCTCCTTACGCAGTAAAAGGTAAGGGATATATAGCCCTAAATAATAAAATAAATTGTAAAGATGTTTATTGGGTAGAAGGGCTAAAATATAGTCTGTTAAGTGTTGCACAACTTAACAATAAGGGTTACCGGTTAGAATTCAATGAAGGAATGTGCAAAATAAATGACAAATCAAGAAGTCTGATTGCTACCGGTAAACAATCTAGAGGTAATTTGTTTCACCTAGACACCACCGTAGGTAGTTGTCTAATGGAAAAGGTAGAATACATTTGGTTGTGGCACAAAAGACTATGTCATGTTAACTTTGATAGCATAGCAAAAGTCAGTAAAATGAAGTTTGTCAGAGGTACGCCTGATATTATGAAACCTGAAAATGCTATGTGTAAAGAATGCCAACTAGGAAAGTTAACCGGGTCTAGTTTCAACAACAAATCTTATTCATCTGAGAATATGTTGGACTTAGTTCATACAGACTTGTGTGGTCCTATGAGGACCAAGAGTTTCTATGGAGACCGATATTTCATGTTGTTTGTAGATGACTTCTCAAGAATGATGTGGGTTGTATTCTTGAAAGAAAAATCTGAAGCCTTTCACATGTTTAAAGTTTTCAAGGCTCGAGTAGAGAGAGGAACTAGTAAGAATATAAAATTTCTAAGATAAGATAGAGGAGATTTCGCCTCTCAAGAGTTCATGAACTACTATGAAGAACAGGGGATTATGAGACAGATGTCTGCACCCAAAACACCTCAACAGAATGGGTTTTTTGAAAGAAGGAATAGAACTCTGATTGATTGTGCGAGGACTCTGATGATACAGAAGCATATTCCACATGTCTTTTGGAGAGAATCAGTAAGCATTGTTGTGTATACCTTGAACCGGATACAGGTGAAGAAAGGGGCAAATAAAACACCCTATGAATTATGGTGTGGATACTCACCCAATGTGAGATATTTCAAAGTATTTGGAAGTATCTACTATATCAAGAGGGATGAGTACTCTGGAAAGTTCAATCCCAAGAGTAAAGCATGTTAGTGTTTGAACAAAAGGACCGGTAAGATTGTGGACAATGCCAATGTCAGAGTAGATGAGTTCTCTGAGAAAAATGAATAGGATAGAAAGATGAACTAGGGGATTATCAAGGATGAGTACACTGCACTGGTTGAACCTGCTGAAGAAAATCCTGTTATAGCGACAAATGGGGAAGCATGTGAAGTAGAACCTACACAACTGGTAGAAGAATATCCAAGAAATGAACCATTATTAGCAAGGTATGTCAGAAACAATTACTCCACGGAAAATATCTTTGGTGATAAAGATGCAGGAGTATTGACTAGAAGAAGAGCAACAAAGAATGCCTATTTGCTCTCCAAAATTGAGCCCAAAACAAAAAATGAGGCTCTGAAAGATGATGACAGGATCAAAGCCATGAAGGAGGAATTGGAACAGATTGAGAAAAATGAAACTTGGACTCTAGTGCCCAGATCGGAGAACAAAAATGTGATAGGCACCAAATGGGTGTTTAAAAACAAAATGGATGAAACCGGTCAAATAGTAAGAAACAAAGTAAGGCTAGTCTGCAAAGGCTATGCTCAGGAAGAAGGTTTGGATTATGGAGAAACCTTTGCACCGATGGCCAATCTAGAAGGGGTCAGAATTTTGATTGCCTATGTTGCTTACAAGAAATTCAAAGTTTTCCAAATGGATGTCAAATCAGCATTCTTGAACGATGTTTTAGATGAATAAGTATACATAGAGAAACCGGAAGGGTTTGCATCATAAGATGGAAGAGATATGGTATGCAGGATGAAGAAGGCTCTATATGGGCTAAAAAAAGCATCAAGAGCTTGGTATGAGAGGTTGAACTCATATCTATTAAGCATAGGGTTCAAGAGAACTAGTGATAATAGTAACCTATATCTGAAGACCGGAGAAAAAGGAAAACATTTGATTACATAAATTTTTGTTGATAATATTATCTTTAGAGGAGATGATGAGATGAGCAGATGTTTTGCAGAACAAATGAAGCAAGAGTTTGAAATATCCATGATTGGTGAAATAAAATTCTTCATCGGGCTGCAAGTATCGCAACTAAAGAATGACATATTCACTAGCTAGATGATGGGGTTCACCTAGCTTGCTCACACTTCACCTAGTTGGTGTTGCTCAATTCCACCAACTCTCCAGGCCTAGATATGCTCTAAGACCTCCAAGTCCTTCTCAATCTCTTCTATGGATTTCTTCTTGTCAATTTCAAGGTGTTTTCTTCAAGTGTTTTCACTAGGAACCCTACCAATTCACAATGTTTCCCATGTGCTCATCATGGCTGTCTTGGCTTCAACTTGTCAATTTTACCTCCTACTATTGTGATTTTATGCAGAGGTGTGGAGGTGGCTTCTACCATGTTTTTCATACCTTTTGGGTCCACTTTAGGTTTGCAATCATTAGCTTTCTTACCGATTTCACCATTTTGCCTAAGAAAGGGCTACAAGAAATTAGCCCTATTAGTCCTCCAAAATCCGTTTTTCTAGGGCTTGAGGGGAAACGGTCCAAAGGACCCTACAACAAGTTTGGATTTTATTCAAAGATACACCTAAACTCAAGTGATTTTTGTGGTTTTGGTTCCTTATCCCACCGTACAATGCCCTAACCCAAAAATGAGGGTTTTGAAGGGTTTCTAAGCCTTCTAACCGGCAGTGACTGGTCAAGTTTGTGTTTGAGAAAAAAATGGTCTTGTCAAGGATTCCCCTTGTATTGGAAACTCTTTAATAACTTCTTGTACCCCTCCAAAAGGTTATATTGTGATTTTGGTATTCACCCCTGCACTTTGCACACCAAATGCACCCTGTCTCCTCTAGCCGGGTTGCTCCAAGACTCACCTGGAACAAGGTGACAGTCATATCAAACTCCATCTCCAGCACTTGTCCCTGCATATGTACACTATAAAACTGGTTTAATTCCATGTCCCAATAGGTCGTGATGGTATCATGGAGGGAAGTCATGGGGCAACCATTTTACACAAAAGAGCTATTTACAAGCCAAAACTGGCTATTTGCAAACCAAACCAAGAAAACACCAACACACACTACCTAGAAAGCTTGAAATGAATTAAAAGACTCTAAAATACACCAAAGAAACTCAATCCATTACTGGATCAATGGATTCAATCCATTTGTATTCACAAAATGAGCAAAATAAGCCAAAATGATGACAAACAGTCTGAAAATGAGTAGTTTCAAATTGTTGATCTTACAAAAACAATACTTGAACCTTGGTAATTGTGAAAGAGAAGGTTCTTATAGTATTTACCATGTGTGGAGGCATTCTAGGGAATTGGTCTCTTTCCTAACTCTATCACTAAGCATTTTAAGACAAAAATTGTCATGACAACTTTCAAAAGTTGTCATGACAACTTTTTGCACTTTTTGCCTTTTCAACCTATGAGACCTATTGTAAGTCATTACTCATGACTTTTCAAGCATTCCTAAGACTATTTTAACCCTCCCTAATGCTTATACCAATTTTTTATACTTTTGACCATCAAGAAGGTCAATTACCTACTCAAACCACTACCCGTGCACAAAATGCAAACCTAGGAAGCAACTAACTCTACTAGGCCTACATTTGACTCAAAAAACTCACTCTTGGACCCTCCTAGATTCCTATTCAATACCTGAATTGGCTAGGGTTGGTACAAGCCAAAATTGAGAAAATCCTATAAGCCTAAGTCCTAGGTGCTCCTGTACCATTCTCCCAAACAAAAGAAAATCATGTCACCTCCTTGGGAATCAGATTCTGATCAATGCCTAGCTTCTTAAACTCTGTCTCAAGCACCTATGTAGCTTCAGCATCATCCATACCCTACCACTTGATTAGGTGCTCCCAATATATTTGATGCCTTGTCTTCTTGGCAATCCTCGAACTCAACACCTTCTCGGCCTTTGGATTTGGTCTTGCTGGTAGTTGAAGGTTGTTCACGTCATTTGATACCTCTAAGTGACTATAATCTGAACCTTGAATTGGTCTCTTGTAGGCAACTAAGTCTACTATGTTGAAAATCGGTGACAATCCTATGTCACTAGGTAGGTCCACCTTGTATGCATTTTCTCCATACTTGGCTAGAATGGCACATGGACCCAACCTTCTCATTTGCAACTTGTTACACACTCCTTGTTGTAGCCTTGCTTTGTTTAGGTGCACCATGACAAGATCTCCCACTTGAAATTGTACGCTCTTCCTTCTATCATCAACTTTTTGTTTGATTTTGCTTGTGTTCTCCATCAAGATTCGCTTAACTGATTCATGTACTTCCTTCATTGACTGAGCAAAGTCTTCTTCATATCCACTTCTTGCTGCTGCACTACCTAAGTCTCTCGACTCCAAAATACCCCTTGGGTGAACACCATAGACCACTTCAAAAGGGCTCTTGTCGATGGTCCTATTTATTGTGTCATTGTATGCATATTCAGCTTGTGAAAGTACTTGATCCCATGTCTGACCATACTCTTTAGTAAGCACCTCAATAAATTCCCTAAGCTCCTATTCACCACTTCGATTTGCCCATCTGTTTGTGGATGGTAGGATGATCCAAAAGATAGGTTGGTGCCAAGCTTTTGCCAAAGTGTCTTCCAAAAATGACTCGTGAACTTTGAGTCTTTATCTGAAACAATGCTCATGGGTAAACCATTTATCCTTACTATTTCCTTAAAGAACAAATGAGCTATTTGGCATGCATCATGAGTAGTCTTGCAAGGCACAAAGTGGTCCATCTTACTAGATCTATCCACAATGACATAAATGTTGTCAAATCCATGCTTTGTCCTTGGTAAGCCTACTACAAAGTCCATACTAATGCATTCCCAAGGTCTACTTGGTATGGGAAGAGGTTGGTATAAACTGACATTTGAAGAAGTACCTTTGGCCTTTTGGCAAACTATGCAAGTCTCCACACACTTTTTCACATCTTGATTCATCCTTGGCCAATAGTAGTACGTTTGAACCAACTCTTGAGTCTTATTGACTCCAAAATGTCCACTAAGGCTACCATTATGCTTCTCTTGTATGAGGTTTTCTCTCATTGAGCCTCTAGGCACACAAAGTTGTCCACCTCTAAACAATAGTCCATCTTGCAAAGTAAATTCATAATACTCACTATGGAAGTGATTTTGATACTCCTTACACACCTTATAGGCATTGGATAAGTCTTCATCCTCCGGGTATAAGTCTTTAAAGCTATCAACTCCTATACTCCTCAATTGGATTTCTTAGACTGTCAAAAGTCTCCTGCTTAATGCATCAGCAACCCAGTTCAACTGTCCTTTCTTGTGCTTGATTGTGAATGTGTAGGCTTGTATGTACTCCACCCATTTCATGTGTTTATGACTAAGTTTTTCTTGTGATTTTAGAAAACTCAATGCTTGGTTGTCCGTATAGACCACAAATTCCTTAGGAAGGAGATAGTGTCTCCACTTCCTTAAAGTCTGCACTAAAGCATATAGTTCCAAGTCATAAGAGGAGTACTTCCTCTTTGCATCACTTATCTTCTCACTATGGAAAGCTATTGGTCTTTCTTCTTGGCTTAGGACAACACCTACTGCAACATTGCTTGCATCATCTTCCACTATGAAAAGTTTCTCAAAACTAGGCAATACCAACACCGGTTGAGTAGCTATCTTCTCCTTCAAGGTTTCAAAACCTCTATTTTCTTGTTCACCCCATTGAAAATTTTCCTTCATTCCACCTCTAATGGTGTCTAACATTGGTGCACATATAGCACTGAATTGCCTAATGAACTTCCTATAGTACTAAGCTAGTCCATGGAAGCCTCTCACCTCTATTGCTGACTTAGGAGTAGGCCAATTTACTATGGCTTCAACCTTGTTGGGATCCATCTTGAGGTTTCCTTGAGACAACACAGACCCAAGGTAAACCAAATCCTGCTTAACAAATTCACACTTGTCCAAGTTCATGGTTAGCTTTTCATCATACAATCTTTGTAGTACATCTTGCAAATGATTAATATGATATGGCCTATCCTTACTAAAAATGAGAATATCATCTAGATATACCACCACAAATTTACCTATGAAGTCCTTCATCACCTCATTCATGAGTCTCATGAAGGTGCTTGGAGCATTGGATAAGCCAAATGGCATTACAAGCCATTCATAAAGACCCTATATAGTCTTAAATGCAGTTTTCCACTCATCACCCTCCTTAATCCTAATTTGGTGGTATCCACTTTTAAGGTCAATCTTGGTAAAGTACTCGGATTCTCCTAAACAATCCATTAAGTCTTCTATTCTAGGAATTGGAAATTTATATCTGATGGTGATCCTATTTATAGCTCTAGAATCCGTACACAATCTCCAAGTACCACCTTTCTTTGGGGTTAACACGGTAGGGACAACACAAGGGCTAATGATTTTCCTAATTAGACCTTGGTCTAAGAGCTCTTGGATTTGCTTGGCAATCTCAACATTTTGTTGGGGAGTCATTTTATAAGCTGCCTTGTTCAGTAAGGATGCTCCGGGAATGAAGTCTATTTGATGGCTTATGGTTCTTTTAGGAGGTAAGGTGGCGAGATGTCCATCACTCACTATGCCTTTGAACTTCTTCAACAAGTCTTGAACCTCTTTTGGAAATTTTGGATGCTCTTTCTTGTCTTAATCTTTAGGCTTCATTAATAGTGAAAACCCTATACCTTCACCTTCCTCAAGTGTCTTCAAGAATTGCTTTTCACTCACCAACAGAACATTAGGACCTACTGCCCTCTTTTCACTTTCCTCAAGGATAGACTGAATCTTGAATGTGACTCCATCTTTCTTGAATGAGTATGCATTCTTAGCTCCATCATGATTATCTTTCCTATCAAATTGCCATGGTCTTCCCAATAGAAGATGGCATGCATCCATGGGTAGGACATCACATAACACCTTGTCCTTATACCTCCCCATGGTAAAATCCACCCATACTTGCTCATTGACTAGGACATGTTGGCCTTTGTTCAATCAGGTGACTCTATAAGGGTTGTTGTGAGGTATCCTTTTCAATTTGAGCTTACTCACTGCCTCTTCTGACACAATGTTGTCTGTTGACCCTGAATCAATGATCACTTTGCAAACTTTGTCCATAATCTTGCATTTGATCCTAAATAAGGACCTTCTTTGGCATGGCTCTTCTCTGACCGATTCTTTGATCAAAGCTCTCCTTATCATCAAGTTGTCACCTACCTTTGATTCTAAGGCAACCTCTAAAGTCTTGTTGCTTGAAGACTCTTCTTGAAGATAGTTCACTCTTCTTTCACCACCATGTGATGATGATCCCTTCTCTGGACACCTATATGCTGGATGACCCAGTTGGTTGCAATGGTAACACTTCATTGTTGCAAAATATGAGGAACCTCTACCTTTTCCACTAGATCTTCCTCTAAAGCCACTATTTGATCCCCTTCCTCTATTGTATCCTCCTTTACTAGTGTCACTCTCTTGCTGCTCAGTGAGTTTAGACTCACCTTGTGTCCTTTGTTTAGAACCTCTTCCTCAAAAGACTCCCCTATGGCCTCTATTATCTTTTCCTCTACCTCTGCCCCTATTGTTGCTCGAGTCATATCTTCTTTTCAATTTTTCTTCCACCTTAAGGGAAAGTTGATAGGTTTGATGAACTGTCTTTGGGCTCATTAGACTGATTTCTTCTTGGATGTTCCACCATAGACCATTTAGGTACCTAGCAACCTTGAGACTCTCTTCTTCTACTGCATGAGATCTAAGGCTAAGTTTGTGAAACTCCTCCATATAACTATTGTCATCAAGGTCTTTTTGTCTTGAGTTTTGTCTTTTTCTATGAATTTGCACTTCATAGTCATCAGGGAGATAAACTTCTTTGATTTTGACTAACATCCCTTTCCAATAAGAGATGGGTGCTTTTCCCATTTTCTTCCTCTCATCTTGCACAAATTTCCACCATGTGAGAGCAGCTCCTCTCATCCTTGACTTGGCTAATTTGACTCTTTGGGCTTTAGTTATGCCTTCACATTCAAAATGGTTCTCCATGCCTTCTATCCATTCTAGGACCACTTTTGCCTCCATCTTACCAGTGAACAATGGCAATCCTTCTAGTGATTTACCACTTAAGGCCTTCAATGCCTTCAGGAAAGGTTCTTGTTCTAGGATAGGGTCAGGTTTAGGTACTTTTTCAATCTCTTACACTTCTTTACCCTTCCCTTCTACTCCTTCAACCTTTACCAACACTTCATCTGCCTTGGTTTCAATCTCACCAAGCTTACTCTCCAATTCTAGCAACTTCTCCTTCAAGAGTCTATTCTCTTCCTCCTGATCATCCACTTTCTTTGCCAACTCTGCATTGGTCACCATGTTGTTGTCTCCTACAAATTCCACTGAGGACATCTACTCACCTAGCCCAAATCTTATAGGCTTTGATACCAATTTGATGGGGTTCACCTAGCTTGCTCACACTTCACCTACTTGGTGTTGCTCAATTCTACCAACTCTCCAGGCCTATCTATGCTCTAAGACCTCCAAGTCCTTCTCAATCTCTTCTAGGGCTTGCTTCTTGTCAATTTCAAGGTGCTTTCTTCAAGTGTTTTCACTAGGAACCCTACCAATTCACAATATTTCCCATGTGCTCATCATGGCTGTCTTGGCTTGAACTTGTCAGTTTGACCTCCTACTATTGTGAGTTGATGCAGAGGTGTGGAGGTGGCTTCTACCATGTTTTTAATACCTTTTGGGTCCATTTGAGGTTTGCAATAATTAGCTTTCTTACCGATTTCACCATTTTGCCTAGGAAAGGGCTATAAGGAATTAGCCCTATTAGGCCTCCAAAATCCGATTTTCTAGGGCTTGAGGGGAAATAGTCCAAAGGACCCTGCAACAAGTTTGGATTTTCTTCAAAGATACACCTAACCTCAAGTGAATTTTGTGGTTTTGGTTCCTTATCCCACCGTAAAATGCCCTAACCCAAAAATGAGGGTTTTGAAGGGTTTCTAGGCCTTCTAACCGACAATGACTGGTCAAGTTTGTGTTTGAGAAACAAATGGTCTTTTCAAGGCTTCCCCTTGCATTGGAAACTCTGTACTAACTTCATGGACCCCTCCAAAATTTTATATTGTAATTTTTTTATTCACCCCTGCACTTTGCATACCAAATTCACCCTATCTCCTCTAGTCGGGTTGCTTTTGGACTCGCCTAGAACAAGGTGACAGTCATATCAAACTCCATCTCCAACACTTGTCCCTGAATATGTACACTTTATAAGTGGTTTCATTCCATTTACCGATAGGCCTTGATGGTAGCACGAAGGGAAGTCATGGAGCAACCATTTTACACAAAAGAGCTATTTACAAGCCAAAATTGGTTGTTTTAAACCAAACCAAGAAAACACCAACACACACTACCTAGAAAGATTGAAATGAATTAAAAGACTCTGATATACACTAAATAAACTCAATCCATTACTGGATCAATGAATTCAATCCATTTGTATTCACAAAATGAGCAAAATAAGCCAAAATGATGGCAAACAATCCGAAAATGAGTAGTTTCAGATTGTTGATCTTACAAAAACAATACTCCAAACTTGGTAACCATGCAAGAGAAGGTTCTTATAGTATTTCCTATGCGTGGAGGAATTCTATGGCATTTTTCTCTTCCCTAACTCCATCACTAAGCATTTTAAGACAAAAATTGTCATGTCAGCTTACAAAAGTTGTCATGACAACTTTTTGCAACTTTACACTTTTTGCACTTTTTTCCTTTTCAACCTATGAGACCTATTATAAGTCATTACTCATGACTTCTAAAGCATTCCTAAAAAAATTTTAACCCTCCCTAATGATTATACCAATTTTTTATACTTTTTACCATCAAGAAGGTCAATTACCTACTCAAACCACTACCTATGCAACCTAGGAAGCAACTAACTGTACTAGGCCTACATTTGACTCAAAACACTCACTCTTGGACCCTCATGGAGTCCTTATTCAATACATGACTTGGATAGGGTCAGTACAACACAAAATTGAGAAAATCCTATAAGCCTAAGTCCTAGGTGCTCCTGCACCACCAGACCAAGTACATAAGGGAAATTTTGAAGACTTTTGGAATAGAAGATTGCAAACATGTTGGAACTCCAATGGTTATAGGTTGCAAGCTCTCCAAAAATGTTGTGTCTCATGAAGTGAATGAGACACTTTATTGGTCCATGATCGGTAAGTTGCAGTATGTAGTACACAGTAGACTGGATATAGCACAAGTTGTTGGCTTGGTTGCCAGGTTTGCTGCAAATCCGAAAGAGACTCATATGGTGGCAGTTAAGAGAATATTTAGATACCTTAAGGGGACTGATGAGTATGGTCACTGATATCCACATAAGGGATATTTCAGCTTAAGTGTCTTCATCGATGTAGATTGGGCAGGGAACATTGATGACAGAAAGAGCACTAGTGGAGGTGCATTCTTTCTTGGAGATAGGATTGGGTCATGGACAAGCAAGAAACACAATTGCATCTCTCAATCTACATCTGAGGCTGAGTATGTAGTTTCTACAATCAATTATACACAAATAGTATGGATCAAGCAATTATTGGAAGATATCCAAGAAAAGGTGACTGAACCTGTGGTGATTCACTGTGACAACACCAGTGCTATTTATATATCCAAGAATCCGGTGATGCATTCCAAGACAAAGCATATAGCTATCAAATATCACTACCTCAAGGAATAGGTTCAAGACAAGGAAGTGAGGTTGGAGTATATACGAACAAAAGAACAGGTGGCTAATATCTTCACCAAGCCACTACTGAAGGAAACCTTTGAATACCTTAGAGGTAAGCTAGGGGCGATGCCCCTACCTACATTAAAGTAAGAAAAAAGGGCTCTACATCAATCTGGTATGATTTCTTTATGAAAAAACTCCAAGACTGGATTGATAAGTGTGGACTACTCTGGTTAGGGGGAGCAGTCTTGTAAGTGTATTGAAATACATCTTTGGAATTGTTGTCAAAGGGGGAGATATGATTATAGTGTTTGGGCATTGGTAAGTAGTGTTGAGCTGAAGTTGTTGAAATACAGTATTGCCAGTGTTAGGGGGAGATACTCATTACTCAGAGAAGAAGTAATGACCGGTACAGAAATAAAGAAATAAATGAAGAAAATACATGCAGGAGCAACTGATAAGACAGATTTTGAAGTGTTGTCATCAATGCCAAAGGGGGAGATTGTTGGCATTGACAAAACTAGTTAATCCAGAGAACCCATATATTTGCTGAGATTTGTCATTGATGTCTAACACTGACTAATAGAGTGGTATTGGGAGAGTGGTGTATCTCGGTAACAAAGGTGATGACTTGTAAACAACATGGAAGCAACATAAGAGACAAATGATCAAGTTTCTATCAGCTCAAGGGAAGATAGAATAAGATAACTGGTCTGTCACTCAAGAAGATCGGTGTTGAGGTCAGATCTCCAGGTTGGTCATTCTGATGATGATCAAGTCACAAAAGGTGACTTAGGCAAGAAGGCTTGAGGTTGTATGCAAACTGGAACCTCATTGAAAAATAGGAGAAGAGGCTTGATGGAAGCACTACAAACCGACATCAAATGATGAACTGGTAATGAAGAGAGTAGTGGCATACCAGTACATCGGTGAAGCAGAAGGAAGATAGGTGGGCACCGTAAATCTCAAAGTCATGATCATTTACACAGTTGCAATGGAAAAAGGTGAGCTGGTGAGTTTGTAACAATTCCCAACTAAAGGTTGGTGAAGTCAACTTCAGTTATCATGCAGTTAAGCCATGATTTTTTGGTTCGCATTTAAAAGACTAAAATTGACCCAAAAGTCACTAGTTTTGGGGGATGCAGTGGTAGAATTGGTTGATTAGTTGATGAAATTATTGTAGTGTGTGTAGAGAAAGAGCAGGAAGATTTGAATTTGAAATCTACCGAAATCTGTGATTGCATTGATTAAAGAAACATACAAAGGTGATGACACAGAATGTATAAAGCATTTTGAGTCCATTCAAAATATTTTTTATCATAAAATTTGCAAAGAGAAAATCCTGTGAGAGTCGATCCGAAGTGGAGAGTGAAGAGTGAGGAAGTGCTAAATGATTTAGCAGAGCAGAGTGTGTGTGAAGTAGACCGACAAAGTGCAGAGCTGAGGGTATGAGCAGAGGACTGGTGTAGTGCAGAGCATACACAACCGTTGGAGATAGAGTATGATTTTCATTGTGGTCTGATCAAGCTATTAGTAGTTATTCCAAGAGATCAACTTTTTGTTGCTTTCTAACCATTGCAACTCAAAATCCCTTAACTAGGTGGACTTTAACAGATCCCTTTATAAAATTCCTTAACCGAGTGTCATCTTAATTGATAATCCTAAGACCTTTAAAAAGAACACCTCTAACAGGGTAATGGCACTAACTAACCTTAAATAAAATCCCTTAATCAGGTGGCACCTAACAGTGTCTTTGTAATCTCCTAACAGGGATGGCTCCTCACCAGGCGTACTCCAGAAGAGTGCAAATTTTGTGAGTTTCCACTCACACCGTTGTTTTCTCCCATTTGGGTTTCCATGAGATAAATCTTGGTGTTACTATGTATCTTTTCATGCATGCATGTTCTTCTGAAATAACTGTTTATATTGATGAATATTAAGATAGTGCAGTCTTGATTTAAATGGTTTTAATTTTGTAAAACCGGAAAAGTGATGATTCACCCCTCCCCTCTCAGCACCGGTTGGGACTAACAAATTGATCATTTACCAACTTATTATCCTTATCTATCAGAACAAACACTTTCTATAACAACTCTTATTAGTACCGATAACCTTTGATAAACCTCTGATAAAACATCATAACCAGTGTACTCAGAAATAGTGCATGAAATCACATAAACAAGAACATCACATGAAAAACATTCCACACATGAAAACTATAATTTTGACGTGGAACCCAAATAGGGGAAAACCATGGTGGGAGTTGGTACCCACAAATATTTGTATTGTTTTGAAGTAGCCCTATTAGGAGCTTACAATACGCCCTGTTAGGAGCAGACCCTGTTACAAGTCACCCGGTTAAGGGATTTGCCTAGTAGACCAGTTAGGGGCTTGATGATATGTTAGGATCAACCTCGTGAGAGGATTTAATACTCTTTTGAGAGCTGCCCTGTTAGGGGACTTAAATGTTTAAGGCTTGTTAGGACAGTTAAGGGATTTAACCCGCTGCAACAGTTAGGGAAAAATAATGAAAAATTGATCTATTACTTGCACTTCTCAGCTTGCTCGATCAGATCTAGTTATGCTCAACACTCTGCAACTCTCGAGCAGATCTCAAACTTCACTTGGATGACTCAATACATTCTCTTAAGACCATCGATACAATAAACATCAACTGTGTCATCCTAAATAGCCATCTCAACTAGGTCAGCCACTAAACCCTAATTACGTCATAAAATTATAATACAAATCATAAGAGATCATCTCAGATCAATATATAGATCATAATATAAAATTACAATGCAATATCAACCATTGGTTGATTGTAACCCATCACGAAAATCTGATCTGTACCAAAGTTAAACCCTCAAAACACTCCACCAAGTGTTTCATTGTTTCCCAAAAAATTCTTCCTTGAATCGCTCCAAAATAACAATTAAATCATTCCACGCGGGTTGTGTCATGTTGCCACCTTCATGTAGACTCGTCGTCGATCACTATCATAACAAAAATCTTTACTAGTTTGATGATATCTTCACTGATCTTAAACCTTATGAAAATCTTAGCAAAACTTCATTAGAAATTTGAAACATGCCTTTCGGTAGTCATCACGAGTTTCAGTTCCGGTCAAATACTACTTTCCATGATACAAGCTCTCATTCCAAACCACAAATCACCAATCATCACCGATCGTCAAATTCAATCACAACATCTCTGCTTTATTGGTTAAAGTCCTATTTCACATACTTCGATTCTCTATCGGTAAACCCTGTCTTCTGGTAAACCAAATCACTTAGATGACAAAATAGAACATCAAGAACATCAGTAATCATCATTTGACATCAGTTGCCATAAATGAAAACACAAATAACTGATCAAGTCATCTAATCACAAAATCTCAATCTCTTCATCACAAATAGACTTCTATCCTCTACCAGTGCAGTCATTAGTCTTCAACTGCATCACCTCATTTGCATCAGTTATGCCAAATGCCATCAGAATAAACTCGACATCACCAAATAAAAATAGTTGCTTTATTCTCTAAGTTGTTACATTTTCATGGAAGGCAACCAGCAAGTGGGAAGTGACAAGGGTGAAATTCGCTTCCATCCTTCACTCACCACCTTAAACTCTATCGCACTAAACTGTAAATTCTACCACCAAGCACTCTATTTTCCTTTTAATTCCACATCGCACACTCCTCGTACCACCACTCTAACTCCCCTGCCATGCCATTAATATTTCACATGCTTCACAGGATAATGTCATATATTATCCATCCATGTTGTGAGGCCCTACCTTGAGCTCGCCATAACACTTCTTTATTTTTCACTATGGACTTATCGTTTGATACATTACTTTGATGCACTATGGATTTAGAGACTATTTGATAGATGATTTGATATCATTGGATATGATATATCCCATATTATGTTGATGATGTTATGATTCATGTATGCATTCCTAATTGATCATTGCTTTATATGATTTCAATGATGTTGCAATTTAGTAAATGATTACAAATGGATTGTTAAGAAAAGTAATTGGATTCTATCTCTATTGTTCTTTGATTAGGAGATCAATCCATGATATGATGTGAAATTGGATGCTATGTGTTTAAAAATGTATTCCTTCATATATGTATGCATATTGTTTTGGACCTACTGATGTGTGGGTTGAGATGTGCAAGATATTAATCCATGTGACCATGGAAATACACAGGAGAACTAGAGCCAAATCTATGTGCGATTGTGAAGCCAAGGTTTGCCTATTTAGAGAGACAATACCTCATTTGTAATGTGTTTATTTTTGTATAAGTGAATGTATGTGTGTGTGTTCAATTTGCTTAATTTTAATTGATTTCCCTAGAGAAGGCATGTCCAAGTGTATGTTGATGTGTTGTATTTTATGGTGTCACTTGACACTTGTAAAGAGTTGTGAGTTGGCATGTGACATGTCCTTGAGAGGGAAATGTGAAAACCTATGAATTTTTCAAACCTCATTTATTTTTCCCAAAAGACAACTTGGTTAAGGAGCCCTTAGAATGGTCAAATCAAGTTTGAACCGTAGGTAAACTTTAGGTGGGTTTTTGGGGGGTCAAACTAACTCCTATAGTTAAGGTTAAGTCATCTTTGAAGACCCACTTGATATACCTATGGGCAAGGGACCTTTTTTTTTTTGTGACTAGCCTTATTAGAAAATGCATATCTAATTTCTATGATACGCTTTTTACTATGGATAGTAGGGTCATAAATACCATGGTATTCATTAGTGAAACCTAGTGTTTTAACCAATTCGGTTAGGTATATTTTTTTATTCACTTAGCTTTTTGTTGAACTACCACTTTCTGGTTTCCCCATCGTTATTACTGTTTATAATTCAAAATAATGCTAGATACAAGCTTGAAAATGCTAACACTCAAATTGAACCATGAGATTCAAAAAAATAAAAAACGCAGGATGTAGGTGTTCTAGATTTTACCCTAAATTTCTATTTCACTAGATTAGCGCAGACACACTTTGTTGCATCCCTCAATCTAGTAGCCATTTCTGAATCTCCCTAGATTTACTGGTTTTTCCATGAAATGAAATACGATTATGAGTCACTTCTTGTGAAAACACTGAAAAGTTCAAAAGTAATACCTAAAGGGCAAAATTTCTAGAATCCTGTTGTAATTTTATAAATTATTATTAATATCTATTCATTGTTGAAGGACAAAACATTCATTGCTTTAGTCTAAATTCTAAGGACAATGGACACATCACCAAACTCGAGTCACTTTTCCAAACCGTTTTTGAAGTCTTTTTTATCCTTTTCAACTTCTGCCCAGAATAGAGCTTTTTAGACTTAATTATAGTTAATTAAATGTAAAATGTTCAATTTTGGGCGAAGTTCTCAAAAATGTGTTTACCTCCCACATTCGGGCTAAAATCCACCCTAAGCCATTGATATGTGTTCATCCAACGGACGATGGTATATGTTGTCAGTTGTCATGGGTCCTAGGACTTTTGTCATTTTTTGGTCACGTCACTAGACTCGAGTCACTTTTTCAGACTATTTTTGAAGCTTTTTTAATCCTTTTCAACTTCCACCTGAAATAGAGCTTTCTAGACTTAATTATAGTTAATTAAATGTAAAACATTCAATTCTGGGTGAAGTTCTCACAAATGTGTTTACTTCCCACATTCGGGTTGAAATCCACCCCAAGTCGTTGATCTGTGCTCATCCAACAAACGATAGTATTTGTTGTCAGTTATCGTGGGTCCCAGGAATTTTTCCATTTTTGGGCCACGTCAATAGATACGAGTCACTTTTTGGGAATGGTTTTGAAGACTTTTTAATCTTTTACAACTTATGCCCGAAATAGAGCTTATTACAAATAATTAAGTATACAATTAACACTACCCTTCAAGGGAATTTAAGTATACTTAATTGAATGTTTCTAGAATGTGTTGGGTTACTTTTCTTAGGGAGAAATCAAAAGATTTTGGGAAATTCAAACTATTCAAGGAAATGGTAGAGAATGAAACCGGTAAGAAAATAAAATGTTTAAGATCAGATCAAGGAGGTGAATTCACATCTAAGGAATTTAATATATTCTGTGAAGTGAATGGAATCAGAAGACAATTATCAGCACCTTGGACACCCCATCAAAATGGAGTTGTGGAAAGGAAGAACATAGCTATTATGGATGCAACTAGAAGCATGATATCAGAAGCAAACCTACCTCATGTGCATTGGAGAGAAGTAGTCAATACAATGGTTTACACATTCAACAAAGTTCACATCAAAGGTGAAACCGGTAAGACCCCTCATGAACCATGGTTTGGTAATACTCTCACTCTTAAATATTTCAGAATATTTGGAAGCAAATGTTATATTAGGAGAGATGATTATATTGGTAAATTTGATCCTAGAAGTGATGAAGGAATATTTCTTGGTTATTCATCTAAGAGCAAGGCATATAGATGTTTTAATAAGAGATTGTAGAAAATCATTGAGAGTGCAAATGTGAAGATTGATGAATAATTTATAGGTAATTCAAGGTCTATGGACTTTGAACCAGTAGTTGAGATAATCACAAATGAACCTATACAGAATGCACTGGTACAGAATGTTGATCCAATCACACCAGCATCATCTGAGACTTCCACAGTGACTGAAGAACAACGGCAAGTGAATACACCTGGGTATGTAAGATTGAATCACTCTGAAATTCAGATAATTGGGAATAAGTATCAAGGTGTAATGACTAGAGGAAGACTAGAAAGTGAAGAGGTATGTCTAATTTCTCAAATTGAACCAACATCAGTTAATGAGGCATGTGAAGATAAACAATAGATTAAAGATATTGAAGATGAATTGGAATAAATTGAAAAGAATAACACATGGACATTGGTTCCCTGACCTAAAAACAAAAATGTAATTGGAACTAAATGGGTATTCAAAAATAAAATTAATGAAGATGGTAAGGTAATCAGAAACAAAGCAAGATTAGTGTGTAAGGGATATTCATAGAAAGAGGGAATTGATTACAATGAAACCTTTGCACCAGTAGCTAGAATTGAGGTAGTTAGACTATTTCTAGAATTTGCAGCACACAAGAACTATAAAGTATATCAAATGGATGTTAAATGTACATTTCTAAATGGTGATCTTGAAGAGGAAGTTTACATTGAACAACCTGATGGATTTTATTTGACAAATGACAAAGATTTGGTTTGCAGGTTAAGGAAAAATTTATATGGATTAAAGCAAGCTCCTAGAGCTTGGTATGCTAGATTGGACAAATATCTTTTGAAGCTTGGTTACACTAAAGATAATGCTGACAACAACTTATATTTTAAAGTACCAATGATGACATCTTGGTTATTGAAGTTTTTGTTGATGATATAATTTTTGGAGGAGAAGATGGATTGTGTAAAGACTTTTCTAATAACATGTAGGAAGAATTTGAAATGTCTATGATTGGGGAGAATTTTTTTTTTTTAGGATTGCAGATTTCACAGATTGATAAAGGTGTATTCATATGTCAATCTAAGTACTTGAAGGAACTACTAAAGAAATTTGGTATGGAAAACTCTAAACTGATAAGTACTCCTATGAATACAATTGATAAACTATCATTGAAGGATAAATCAACACCTGTTAATCTAACAAGATATAAATCTATGATTGGAGGTTTACTATATTTGACACAAACAAGACCTGATATTATGAATGCAGTATGTATTGTTTCAAGATTTTAGAGTAATCCTGAAGAGGGGAAAAAGACCTGTGAGGTGGATTAGTTAATAAGCATGCAATTCAAATATATAATCATATGAAATCAAAGACATAACTCCAAAACACATGAAAACATGAATAAGATGCATATACCTCACAAAATCTTATACCTCTCCCTTAGATTGAGCTTGATGAAGTGAAGGAGCCTCTTGGTGATGCTCCACTTGATGTGCTCCTCTTGCTTTCTTGCTTGATGTGGATGGCTCTCCAATGTTGTGCACAAATGGAATGGATTTGGAAGATGATAAGGATGAGATGATCAAGTGTGGATGAGATATGATTTGAACATGACAAGGTTGCCAAGATGGATTCCTGGGCTCAAAAGGACAACATAAGATTACTAAACTTGGAGATGAAGAATGGAGGGATGGAGTCCTCAATTTATAGGAAGAGGAGAGGAAGAATGTATGGCTAGGATGGATTCAAGATGATGGCTAGGATTGTTTGTGAGCTCACACAAGGCCCAAGAGAGGGTGTGGAGACCAAGAGATATGCCATAAAGGCATTTCTTGTCTCCACACTCCTCAAGGTACATTGGGGAGACTTCCCAAGGTACCTTGAGAAGAGAAAAGTGCATTGGGAAGACTTCCCAATGTGCCTTGAGAGGAGCAAGGGATGTGACATTCCTTGAAGAATGGGGAGGAGGAATTTAAAATTCTCCAAAAAGGGATAATCATTGGGATTGGAGGAATAAGAAGGAATTAAAAATTCCTTGGGAGAGGAGATGCCTAAAGGATTGTGAGATTTTGAAGATCTCACATTCACCTAGGAAAAGAGCATTAAAAGCTAGTGGTTGGATGGAAGGGACAAGGAGTTGACTTCGTGGCTAATCATGATGATTAGCCATTAGCAACTCATTAGGAGGGGGATTAGAGGAAATTTTAGGTGGGATTAGGATTTGTAGGAGGATTTGACTAGGAGAGAGAATGAGTGGAGGGAATTAAAAATTAGAAGAATAAGGTTAAGTGAGTTTAGGGAGTTTCTAGAAGACTTTATTAGGTTAATGATGAATTAAGAAGATGGTTTGTAGGAATCATGTGGGTTAACTAATTAATTGAAATTAATTAGCCAAGAGGAAGATTTGTGAGGATTTAATCTTTTAGAAGAATAAAGAAAGGGATTGATTTATTAAATAAATCAGTCACATACTATAGTGACAATATCAATTATATTTAATTAATATTGAGGAGAATTTGAATTAACATCATTAATTAATTAATTATGTGAGGAATTAAAAATAATTAAAAATAATTATTTTTAAGTGTCTACAAATCCTAAAGAAAATCATGAATTAGCAGTGAAAAGGATTTTCCGGTACCTACAAGGCACAACAAATCTTGGTTTATGGTATCCTAAAGATGAAAAGTTTGATTTATGTGCATACACAGATTCAAATTAGGCAAGAGATGTAGATGAAAGAAAGAGCACCACCGGCAGAGCATTCTTTCTTGGTAGCAGATTGATTTTATGGTTGAACAAGAAATAGAGTTGTACATCATTATCAACAACAGAATCATAATATGTTGCAGCAACAACTAATTGTACTTAGGTATTATGGATTAAGCAAATGTTGAAGGACATAAAGGTAAAATGCAAAGAATATATAATAATTTATTGTGATAATATGGTAGCAATAGATATATCCAAGAATCCGGTATTTCACTCTAAAACTAAACACGTTTCTATCAAATTCAATTTTCTAAAAGAGAATGTTGAAGCAAATGAAGTGAAATTGGTTTATGTGAATACTAAAGAACATATTGCAGATATCTTTACTAAACCTTTACCTAAGGAAACTTTTGAATATCTTAGAGAACAGCTTGGGGTTATACCCTCACCGGTAGAGACTTAGATAGTTGAAGCATGGCATCAGACCGACAGGAATTAACAAAGAAATAATTTTCCGGATTTGATGAAGGAGAGCTACTTCTCAGGGGGAGTAGTTGGTTATAACAATTGGTATTTGTAATTAGTTCTATGAACTGGTTGTATCTGGTTTTTGTATTGCATTGGCATTTGATGTCAAAGGGGGAGAGATATCTATGGAAAAACACATTATCTTTTGGGGAGAGATTATTCATTGGGGGAGAGATATTGTGTATTTTGATTTCTGGTAATTGATCTCTTTGGGAGATTATTGGTTTTTGGTTTATTGACATTTCTGCTTTGGCACTTAGATGGTTTTTCCATCTTGTGTTGCCATCAATGCCAAAGGGGGAGATTGTTGGTATTATGGATGTGTTGCGTTGGTTTTCTCATTGATGTCAACACTTGTCAACATTGGAAATCTTTGGTTATGTTCACGGACATGTTCAGTGACTTATGCACAGTCGTCGGTATTTGGTTCACCGACAAGATATATTGTTCACTGGCACAAAGGATGACTTGTTATCATCTGAAGATCACTTGGTTATGTCTAAGACATGGTTTAGACACTTGGTTTTGATGATTTGGTTATTGGTCTAATTGAGTTTGCATATTTGTTGTTACCGACAAATTGGTCTAGGTTATGGACCGACAAATGTTATCTATTCTAGATCAGCACGACACGTTATGGAGATAATTTATTGATTGGTTATTATCATAAATGCATTAAGCCGACATGATGCATCACATATTGATTCATTTGTAATTTATTTAATTGTAATATTCTTAGTGAGCCGACCTACACATTTGGTCTTAGGTTTTGGTATATATGTAAGATCTCATTTGTGAGATTATGTAGAAGTGGAAGAGGAATGTAATAAGGTATTACAAGGTTGTTATATTTGGTATATTAGAATATAAGTAGAGATATACACACATAAATCATTTGAAGATTCAAGGAAGGTATGAAGAAGACAAACAAAGCTTAACCAGTACAGAATCCAACATATGAAGATGTTATTTTGAGTAGTACATTATCATTGGATTTAACCATCCAATTGTAGTCAGTGTGACTCTCATTTTGTGATTGAGCAGTGAGCTCTAGGTAGTTGGCCTTTCTGCATGTGCAGACCCCATTTGTACAAACATACTATCTGTAGTAGTATTATTTGATTGTGGGTAAGGTTTCCCACCGTGGTTTTTCCCCTTATAGGGTTTCCACATACAAATATCTGTGTTATGTGTTGTGGATGTTATTTGTCTTTCTGTTTCATGCATTGAACTTTACCGGTACTATTATTAACTATTAAACTGTCAACCAACATTAAGTTTGGTTTACTGGTATTATGCATCAAGTTTGATTAAGTTATATTTGGGTTGAAATTAATAGACAATTGATTCACCCCCCCTCTTAGTTTCCTTCGACTCCTAACATTCTTTAGCTATGTATCTCACTCTCTTTATCTTCCCCAAACTCTAGACCTATCTCTTTCCCTCTCTTGTCTCTCTCACTTCTCTATCCTTGACTCTCTCCCTCTCTCTTCTCTCTCACTCTCTTATTGTTTCTCTCCCCTCCCACTCCTTTCTCTTTGTCACCACCTATCCCTTTTATCCTCTCTCTCCCCATATCTATGGTTGTCCCTCCTTCCCTATTCACCTCACTGCCTCTCCCTCCCTATATTATTACCCACCCTTCTTTCCCCCTCTAGGTTTATCACTTATCTAATTGTCCATCCTCTAGTTCTCTCCCTCCTTCTCTACCTTTCTCTCCCTTATCCTTACCTCTATCTATTTATGCACTCTCTCCCTCTCTTATCTCTCTCTCTCCAAACCTATCTATCTCCTCATTCTCTAGGTCTCTCACTTCCTCCATGTCTACCTCTCCATCCATCTCCTCTTACTCATCTCTTTGTTCTTCTATCTCTTCTATTCTCCCTCCCTCCCCTCTCTAGGTCTCTACCTTCCTTTCTTCCTCTCTCCCTTTCTGTCTCCTTCTCCCACTCTCTCATCTTCTCTCTTCCTCTCTTATTCTCAATCTTCATTATCTAGGTCATTACCTCTCCATCCCACCCTCTCTCCCCTCTCTAGGTTTCTCCCTCCCTTCCTCTCCACCTATCTACCTCTGCATATAGGTCTTGTTACCCACTTCTCTTTATCCCCCTCTATCCATCTCACTCCTCTTTGGCCATCTAGGTCTCTCACCTATCTATATGCCCCCTCTATAGTTCTCTTTGTCCCTTTCTACCTCTCTCTCCCTCCCCTCTATAGTTCTCTTTGTCCCTTTCTACCTCTCTCTCCCTCCCCTTAACCCTATCCCTTTATGAACTCCCTCCTTTTCTCTTCCTCCCCTAACCTCTTTATCTCCTCCTTCCATAGGTCTGTCCCTCCCTCCATGTCTACCTCTCCCTCCATCCCCTCTTACTATTCTCTTTTTTCTTCTATCTCTTCTCTTCTCCCTCCCTCCCCTTTCTAGGTCTCTTCCTTCATTTCTTCCCCTCTCCCTCTCTACCTCCCCATCCATACATACCCCCATATATATCTCACTCCCCCACTTTTTTATTCTATCTTCCTCTTTTATTCTCTCTCTCTACATTCTAGGTTATTAACTCTCTCTCACCTCTCTATGTTTATCACTTCCTTCTTCTCCACCTATCTACCTCTGCATCATGTCTCATTACTCACCTCTCTCTCCCCCCCTCTATCAATCTCATTCCTCTATCTTGTCATCTAGGTCTGTCATCTCTCTTTCCCAATGCAGTTCTCTCACCTATCTATTTGTTCCCTCTCTAGTTCTCTCCCTCTCTCTTCCCCTCTATCCCCCTCCCCCTTTACCCCTATTTGTTTTTAACTCTCTCCTCCTCTTCTCTCTTTCCCCCCACCTCTCTATATTCTCCTTCTCCAGGTCTTGTAGTCCCTCCATGTCTACCTCTCCCTCAATCCCCTCATACTCTTCTCTCTCTTTATTATTTCATCTCTCCTCTTATCCCTCCCTCCCATTTATAGGCATCTTCATTCTTTTATTCCCCTCTCCCTCTCTATCTCTCTTTCACTCCTTATCCACATGTCTCTCTCTCCCTTCCCTACTAATTCTTATTCTCTCTTTACCATCTACATCATCAGCTTTCCATCACACCCTCTCTACCCCTCTCTAGGTTTCTCCCTCATTCCCTCTCCACCTCTCTACATCTCCATCCATATCTCATTACCAACCTCTCTCTCTCTCTCTCTCTCTCTCTCTCTCTCTCTCTCTCTCTCTCTCTCTCTCTCTCTCTCTCACACACACACACACACACACCCTATCTAGTTCTCTCACGCCTCTCTCCCCCTCTAGGTATCTTATATCTTTATATAACCCATCTAGGTATGTGCATGAGCATGGTGGGCCATATGACCCCTTAGGAAGCCATTAATATCTATCTTAGGACACCATATGACCTCTTAGGACAACATATAGTGTCATTACAAGTCATATGGTGTGCTAAGGGGTCATATAGTGTCATTACGGGTCATATGGTGTCCTAAGGGGTCATATGGTGTTCTATGACCCCTTAGGATACCATATGAACTCTTAGAACACCATATGAGCCCTAATGACACCATATGGTGTCCTAAGGGGTCATATGGTGTCCTAAGGGGTTATATGGTTTCCTAAGGGGCCATTTGGTGTTTTATGGCCCCTAACGACATCATATGACCCCTAATGACACCATATGACCCATAACGACACCATATAGTGTTCTAAGGGGTCATGTGGTGTCCTAAAGGGTCATATAATATCGTTAGGGGTCATATGGTGTCCTAAGGGGTCATATGGTGCCCTACTAGGTCATAGAATACCATTTGACCCCTTAGGACACCATGTGATCCCTAATGACACCATATGACCCCTTAGGACACCATATGACCCCTAACAACACCATATTGTGTCTTGAGGGGTCATATGGTTTCACAAGTGGTCATGTCATGTACTAGGATGTTAAAAGGGGTCATATGGCCTCCTAGGGGGTCATAGAACACCATATGACCCCTTAGGACACCATATGGTGTCATTAGGGGTCATATGGTGTCCTAAGGGGTGATATGGTGTCCTAAGGGGTCATATGATGTCCTTAGGGGTCATAAAAACCAAATGTACCCTTAGGACACCATATGACCCCTTAGGACACCATATGACCCCTAATGTCATTAGGGGTCATTTGGTGTCGTTAGGGGTCACATGGTGTCGTTAGGGGTCATATGGTGCCCTAATGGGTCATACAATATCATATGACCCCTTGGGACACCATATGATCCCTAACGACACCATATGACCCCTAACGACACCATATTGTGTCTTAAGGGGTCATATGGTGTCACAAGTAGTCATGTCATGTACTAGGTTGTTAAAAGGGGTCATATGGTGTCCTAGGGGGTTATAGAACACCATATGACCCCTCAAGACACCATATGACCCCTTAGGACACCATATGGTGTCGTTAGGGGTCAAATGGTGTCCTAAGGGGTCATATGGTGTTCTATGACCCCTTAGGACATGATATGAACCCATACACCACTATATAATCCCTAAAAACACCATATAGTGTCCTAAGGGGTCATATGGTGTTCTATGACCCCGTAGGACACCATATGACCCCTAATAACAACATATGGTGTCTTAAGGGGTCATATGGTGTTCTATGACCCCTTAGGATACCATATGATCTCTTAGAACACCATACGAGCCCTAACAACACCATATGGTGTCCTAATGGGCCATATGGTGTCTCAAGGGGTTATATGGTTTCCTAAGGGGTCATTTAGTGTTTTATGGCTCCTAAGGACATCATATGACCCCTAATGACACCATATGACTCCTAATGACACCATATGACCCATAACAACACCATATACAATCCTAAGGGGTCATATGGTGTTCTATGACCCCCTTATGACACCATATGGTGTTAATAGGGGTCATATGGTGTCCTGAGGGGTCATATAGTGTTGTTAGGGGTCATATGGTATCCTAAGGGGTCATATGGTTCCCTAATGGGTCATAGAATATCATATGACCCCTTAGGACACCATATGATCCCTAATGGCACCATATGACCCCTTAGGACACCATATGACCCCTAACAATACCATATTGTGTCTTGAGGGGTCATATGGTTTCACAAGTGGTCATGTCAGGTACTAAAATGTTAAAAGGGGTCATATGGTATCTTAAGGGGGTCATAGAACACCATATGACCCCTTAGGACACCATATGGTGTCGTTAGGGGTCACATGGTGTCCTAAGGGGCGATCTGGTGTCCTAAGGGGTCATATGGTGTCCTTAGGGGTCATAAACACCAAATACACCCTTAGGACACCATATGACCCCTTAGGACACCATATGACCCCTAATGACACCATGTCATTAGGGGTCATATGGTATCCTAAGGGGTCATATGGTTTCGTTAGGGGTCATATGGTGTCCTAAGGGGTTATATGATTCCCTAATGGGTCATACAATATCACATGACCCCTTAGGACACCATATGATCCCTAACGACACCATATGACCCCTTAGGACACCATATGACCCCTAACAATACCATATTGTGTCTTAAGGGGTCATATGGTGTCACAAGTAGTCATATTACATACTAGGTTGTTAAAAGGGGTCATATGGTGTCCTAGGGGGTTGTATAACACCATATGACCCCTCAAGACACCATATGACCCCTTACGACACCATATGGTGTCGTTAGGGGTCAAATGGTGTCCTAAGGGGTCATATGTTGTTCTATGACCCCTTAGGACATGATATGACCCCATACAACACTATATAATCCCTAAAAACACCATATAGTGTCCTAAGGGGTCATATGATGTTCTATGACCCCTTAGGACACCATATGAGCCCTAATGACAACATATGGTGTCCTAAGGGGTCATATGGTGCTCTATGACTCCTTAGGATACCATATGATCTCTTAGAACACCATATGATCCCTAAAGACACCATATGGTGTCCTAAGGGGTCATTTGGTGTTTTATGGCCCCTAAGGACATCATATGACCCCTAATGATACCATATGACCCCTAATGACACTACATGACCCATAATGACACCATATAGTGTCCTAAGGGGTCATATGGTCTTCTATGACCCCTTATGACACCATATGGTGTCAATAGGGGTCATTTGGTGTCCTAAGGGGTCATATAGTGTCGTTAGGGGTCATATGGTGTCCTAAGGGGTCATATGGTGCCCTAATGGGTCATAGAATACCATATAACACCTTGGGACACCATATGATCCCTAATGATACCATATGACCCCTTAGGACACCATATGACCCCTAACGACACCATATTGTGTCTTGAGGGGTCATATGGTTTCACAAGTGGTCATGTCATGTACTAGGATGTTAAAAGGGGTCATATAGTCTCCTAGGGGGTCATAGAACACCATATGACCTCTTAGGACACCATATGGTGTCGTTAGGGGTCATACGGTCTCCTAAGGGGTGATATGGTGTCCTAAGGGGTCATGTGGTGTCATTAGGGGTCATATGGTGTCCTAAGGGGTCATATGGTGCCCTAATGGGTCATACAATATCATATGACCGCTTAGGACACCATATGATCCCTAACGACACCATATGACCCCTTAGGACACCATATGACCCCTAACGACACCATATTGTGTCTTGAGGGGTCATATGGTGTCACAAGTAGTCATGTCATGTACTAGGTTGTTAAAAGGGGTCACATGGTGTCCTAGGGGGTTATAGAACACCATATGACCCCTCAAGACACCATATGACCCCTTAGGACACCATATGGTGTCGTTAGGGGTCAAATGGTGTCCTAAGGGGTCATATGGTGTTCTATGACCCCTTATGACATGATATGAACCCATAAAACACTATATAATCCCTAAAAACACCATATAGTGTCCTAAGGGGTCATATGGTGTTCTATGACCCCTTAGGACACCATATGACCCCTAATGACAACATACGATGTCTTAAGGGGTCATATGGTGTTATATGACCCCTTAGGATACCATATGATCTCTTAGAACACCATATGAGCCCTAACGACACCATATGGTGTCCTAAGGGGCCATATGGTGCCCACCATATGACCCCTCACGACACCATATGGTGTCCTAAGGGGTCATATGGTATTCTATGACCCCTCAGGACACCAAATTACCCCTTAGGAAATCATATGACCCCTTGGGACACCATATGGTGATGTTAGGGGTCATATGGTGTTGTAAGGGGTCATAGAATACCATATGACCCCTTAGGACACCATATGACATGTCCTAGGGGGTCATATGGTGTCTCAAGGTGTCATAGAACACCATATGAACCCTAAGGGCACCATATGACCCCTCAGGACACCATATGGTGTCATTAGGGGTCATATGGTGTCCTAAGGGGTCATAGAACACCATATGACCCCTTAGAACACAATATGACCCCTAACGATGCCATATGACCCCTCAGGACACCATATGGTGGTCATAGGGGTCATATGGTGTCCTAAGGGGTCATAAAACACCTTATGACCCCTTAGGACAACATATGACCCCTTAGGAAATCATATGACCCCTTGGGATACCATATGGTGACGATAGGGATTATATGGTGTTCTATGACCCCTTAGGACACCATATGACCCCTAATGACACCATATGGTGTCCTAAAGGATCATATGGTGTCCTTAGGGGTCATATGGTATTCTATGACCCCTCGAGACACCATATTACTCCTTAGGACATGTCATATGGTATCCTAAGGGTTCATATGGTGTCCTAAGGGGTCATGTGGCATTCTATGGCCCCTTAGGACACCATATAACCCCTAACATCACCATATGGTGTCCTAAGGGTTCATATGATTTCCTAAGGGGTCATATGGTGTCCTAAGGGGTCATAAGGTGTTCTATGACCCCTTTGGACACCATATGACCCCTAAGACCACCATATGGTATCTTGAGGGGTCATATGGTGTCCTTAGGGGTTATATGGTGTCATTAGGGGTCATATTGTGTCCCAAGGGTTCATATGGTGTTCTATGACCCCTTAGGACACTATATGACCCCTAACAACACCATATGGTGTCCTAAGGGGTCATATGGTGCCCTTAGGGCTCATATGGTTTTCTATGACCCCTTGAGACACCATATGACCCCTTAGGAAATGTCATATGTTGTTCTGAGGGGTCATATGGTATTTTACGACCCCTTACGAGACCATATGACCCCTAACATTACCATATGGTGTCATAAGGGGTCATATGATTTCCTAAGGAGTCATTTGGTGTCCTAAGGGGTCATATGGTATTTTATGACCCCTTAGGACACCATATGACCCCTAATGACAACATATGGTGTCTTAAGGGGTCATACGGTGTTCTCTAACCCCTTAGGACACCATATGAGCCCTCAGGACACCATATGACCCCTAAAAATACCACATGGTGTCTTAAGGGGTCATATGGTGTTCTATGTCCCTTTAGGACACCATATGACCCCATACAACACCATATGACCCCTCACGACACCATATGGTGTCCTAAGGGGTCATAGACCACCATATGACCCATAACAACATCAGATGAGCCCTTAGGACACCATATGGCGTTGTTTGGGTTCATATAGTGTCCTGAGGGGTTATAGAACACCATGTGACCCCTTAAGACACCATATAACCCCTAACAACACCATATGACCCCTTAGGATACCATGTAGTGTCCTTCGGGGTCATATGGTGTCCTAAGGGGTCATATGGTGTGCTAAGGGGTCATAGAACACCATGTAACCCCTTAGGACACCGTATAATCCCTTAAGACACCATATGACCCCTGATGACACCTTAGGGGTCATATGGTGTCCTAATGGGTCATACAATACCATATGACCCCTTAGGACACCATATGACCCTTAACGACACCATATCACATGTCCTAAGGGGTCATATGGTGTGTTAAGTGGTCATAGAACACCATATGACCCCTAAGGACACCATATGGTGTTGTTAGGGGTCATATGGTGTCCTAAGGGGTCATAGAACACCATATGACCCCTAACAACACCATATGACACCTAACGACACCATATGACCCCTTAGGACACCGTATGGTGATCTTAGGGGTCATATGGTATCCTAAGGGGTCATAGAAAACCATATGGCCCCTTATGACACCATATGACCCCTTATGACACCATATGACCCCTAACGACACCAGTGTCGTTAGGGGTTATATGGTGTCCTGAGGGGTCATATGACATCCTAATGGGTCATAGAATACCATATGACCCCTCAAGACACCATACGACCCCTCAAGACACCATATGACCCCTAAAGACACCATATGGTGTCCTAAGGGGTCATATAGTGTCCTGAGGGGTCATATGGAGTTCTATGACCTCCTTGGACACCGTATGACCCCTTTTAACATCCTAGTACATGACATGAGCACTTGTGACACCATATGACCCCTCAAGACATAATATAGTGTCGTTAGAGGTCATATGGTGTCCTAAGGGGTCATATGGTGTTGTTAGAGATCATATGGTGTCCTAAGGGGTCATATGGTATTCTATGACCAATTAGGACATAATATGACACCATATGACCCCTAAAAACACCATAAGGTGTCGTTAGGGGTCATATGGTGTCCTAAGGGGTTATATGGTGTCGTTAGGGGTCATATGGTGTTCTATGACCACTCAGGACACTATATGACCCCTAACGACACCATATGATGTCCTAAGGGGTCATTTGATGTTGTCAGGGGTCATATGGTGTCCTAAGATGTCATATAGTGTTCTATGACCCCCGAGGACACCATATTACCTCTTAGGACACCATATGGTGTTATATGGGGTCATATGGTGTCTTGAGAGGACATAGAACACCATATGACCCCTTAGGACACCATATGGTGTTTTTAGAGGTCATATGGTGTCTTGAGGGCTCATATGGTGTCCCAAGGGGTCATAGAACATCATATGACCCCTTAGGACACCATATGTTGTCATTAGGAGTCATGTGGTGTCCTAAGGGGTCACAACACACCATATGACCCCTTAGGACACCATATGGAATCATTAGGTATTATATGGTGTTGTATGGGGTCATATGGTGTCCTAAGGGGTCATAGACCACCATATAACCCCTTAGGACACCATATGACCCCTTAGGAAATCATATGACCCCTTAGGAGACCATATGGTGATGTTAGGGGTCATAGGACACCATCTAACCCCGTAGAACACCATTTGGTGTTGTCAGGGGTCATATGGTATCCTAAGGGGTTATAAAACACCATATAACCTCTAATGACACCATATGACCCCTTAGGACACCATATGGTGTCATTAGGGGTCATATGATGTCCTAAGGGGTCATATAATACCATATGACCCCTTAAAACATCATATGACCCCTTAGGAAACCATATGACCCCTTTGGACACCATATGATTTTGTTAGGGGTCATATGGTGTTCTAAGGGGTCATAAAACACCATATGACCCTTTAGGACACAATATGGTGTAACTAGGGGTCATATGGTGTCCTAAGGGGTAATATAAGACCATATTTCTCATTAGGACACCATTAAACCCCTTAGGATACCATATGGTGTCATATGGTGTCCTAAGGAGTCATAGAATACCGTATGACACCATATGACCCCTAACAACACCATATAACCCCTTAGGACACCATATGACCCTTAACGATACCATATGACCCCTTAGGACATGATATGGTGTTGTTAGGGGTCATATGGTGTCCTAAGGGGTCATATGGTATCGTAAGGGATCATATGGTGTCTTAAGGGGTCATATGGTGTCCTGAGTATCGATACGACCACTACCCTCAACCCTATCTACCCTAAAGAATGTTCCATCAATCTTGTACCCCATACCATAAACCTTATATCCTACAACCTATTATCTAAATCCTATATAGGGGAGGGAGAAAAAAGAGGGGAGAGGGAAGAATAAAGAGAAAGAGAGATCTACAAAGAAAGGGAGAGGTGGGTAGGGAGTGGCTAAGAGACCTAGAGAGGGAAGAATAGATAGGTGAGGGAGAGAGAATAAAATAAGAGAGATAAGTGCACAAAGAGAGAAAGAGGGGTAAGGAGGTGGAAATGAAATAATTAGAGGAGAGAGATATAGAGGTGAGAGATCTAGAGCCTAGGAAGAGAGAGGTGAGAGACCTAGGGTGGAAAGATAGAGGTGAAAGAGATACAAGGGGATCAAGAGACAAAGAGGGAGATGCAGATATGTAAAGATGGAGAGAAGGAGAAAAATCAGTATGGAAAAAGAGGTTAGAAGGGAGAGGTATTCATTAAGAGAACACAGAGAGAATTGAGAGAAACAATAAGAAGAGGAGAGATGGAGGGAGGGAAGGATAGATATGGAGATGAGGAGGGAAGGTGAGAGAGAGAGGGAGAGAGTATAGGAGAGACCTAGAGAGGGGAGAGAGAAAAAATAGAGATAAAAAAGGGGGAGTAATAGATCTAGATTTTTTGGTAGATAAAGAGGTGATGAGAGAGATAAGAGAAGGAGAGAGTTCATAAAGGGAGATGTGTAAGGGTTGATGGAGAGAGAGAGGTGGATAGGAATGGAGAGAACTAGAGATGGGATAAATAGAGAGATGAGATATGCAGAGCATGAGAGAGAGATTAAATACCTAGATGGGAGAGATAGAGGAGAGATAGATAGAGGGGCTTAAAGATAGGTTCCTAATGAGACATTAATGGACAAGTATAGAGGTGGAGAGGGAATGAGGGAGAAACCTAGAAATTTGAGAGAGGGAGATAGAGAGAGTAGGAGGGAGAGGTGACAACCTAGACAATGGAGAGAGGGAATAGATATAATAGAAAAGAGATGAATAAGAGGGGATGGATGGGGTAGACACGGAGGGATTAAGAGACCTAAGGAATGAGGAGATAGATAGGTTTGGAGAGAGAGAATAGAGGGAGTGATTTCATAAATGGATAGGGGTAAGGGAGAGGGAGAGAAATATGGAAATGGGGGGAGAGAAATAGAGGGTGGACAATTAATTAGGTGAGATACCTAGAGGGGGGAGAGAGGTGGGTAATAATATAGGGAGGGAGAGGTAGTGAGGTGAATACGGAGGGAGGAAGAGACCTAGATATGGGTAGAGAGAAGATAGAAGGGATATGTAGTGACCAAGAGAATGGAGAGGGAGGGGAGTGAAATAATAAGTGAATGAGAGATAAGAGAGAGGGAGGGAGTCAAGGATAGATATGGGGTCAAGGAAGGAATGAAAGGTAGAGAAGTTGGGTTTACCTAGAGAGGGGAGAGAGAAGTGAGAGAGACAAGAGAGAGATAGAGATAGGTCTAGAGTTTGGGGATGATAAAGAGAGTGAGATACATAGCTGAAGAATGCTAATAGGAACATGTTGATTACTGAAATTTGACTAAGTCTGAAATTCTATACGATCCTCTTAAAACTAGAATCTACATTATAAGTCCTATAGAGTTGAAACCACTCTCAAACATCCTGCCAATATATACATGAAATATAACTTAAAGTATAAGTCACATTTCAAAATGTGACTTATATTTGAATGTTATATTTCATGTATATATTCTCCTTGAGGGTGGATATAAATTATGCCCAGATTGGAAAATCTACACACTCACAAAACATTCACTTTGGACAATGCAAAACATTTGGTGCACGCCAAATGCAAAAAATTGACTTTTTACATTTGGCGAGCACCAAATTTGGCGTGCGCCAAATGTGAAAATTCAAAATTTTGCATTTGGCGAGCGCCATATTTGGCGCCTGCAAAATGGTTTGGATTGGAAACCACCAACCCTTTGGGTTCGATTGTACTTGGGCATCCAACCCAAAGGGTTGGACGACTATTTCAGGCCTGAGACGTGCTTTTATTAGAAGATTAAAAAATTTCACATATTTTTGGCCATGCTCTCCATCAGGTTTGCATGTGTTTCAATGAAACTAAAAAAAACACCATAGCAACCTCAATCTCTCTCTTAGCTATCCAAGCGTGTAATTTTTTTCACATTTTGATTTCATTAAGGCTTTCATCCATAGTTTGTTTTGTTAGTGTGTCCATTTTTTGTCAAAAACCAACATGCACTATTTTGGGTATAGTTTTTTACACATTCATTAGATTTTGCAGAAACTTATATTTTTAGAAACTAGACTCCATTCTACACAATTTAAAAAAATAGTTTTGATTTTTAATTAGTTATCAAATATTTTAGGGCGGAGCACGCTCAAATTTCTATTTTTCAAGATGTGTCTGCTTCGAAAATTAGTAAAAAAACATATACTCATTAAAAAATTAGTTGAAAAATCTGGCATAAACTATAAGGTTTTAGATAATTTATGCTAGTATTTTGGTTATGTTGATATGGTTTTGTCATTGATGTCAGCACCTATTAACACTTATCAACTCTGGCACTTTGGAGAATTGGCAATGTTCACCAACAAGCAAGTGACTTATGCACAATCACCGGTATCTGGTACACCAATAGGATATATTGTTCACCGGCACTTGGAATGACATGGAAAACACTTGGTTAATTCGAAGACATCGTTTGGACACTTTGTCTTGGAGATTTGTTCATTGATATATTCGTATTTTCATATTTGTTGTTACTGGCAAATAGGTCCAGAATAAGCACCAACAGGCTTATCTATTCCAAATTAGCACGCCACGCTTTGGAGATGATTTATAAATGTTGTAAATGCATTAAGCCGACATGTTGAATCAGATATTGCATCGGTTATTGATTTACTTGTAATATCTTTTAGAGCCGACCTACTAAAATTGGTCTTAGGTTATGGTATATATGTAAGATATTATTTGTAAGATCGATATGCGACTGGGAAAAGTAATTGTAAGAAGGTATATGCGAGAATAAGTAGAGCTATACACAAACATCATTTGAAGGTGAAGCAAGGTTTTTGTGAAGACATATCAGAACTGTAGCGGTACTGAATCCAACATATGAAGATGCTATTTTGAGCAGTACATCATTATTGGATTTAACCATCCAATTGTAGTCAGTGTGACTCCTAGTTGTGATTGAGCAGTGAGCTCTAGGCGCTTGGCCTTTCTGCATGTGCAGACCCCATTTGTATACACATACTATCTGTAATAGTATCATCTGATTGTGGGTAAGGTTTCCCACCGTGGTTTTTCACCTTACAAGGTTTCCACGTACAAATATTGATGTTATGTGTTGTGGATGTTATTGTCTTTTTGTTTCAAGCATTAATCTTTACCGGTATTGCAATTAACTGATAACTATCTACTAGCATAAAGTTTGGTTTACCGGTATTAAGCATTAAGGTTGGTTAAGTTATTTTTTGGTTTAAATTTATTTGACAACTGATTCACACCCCCCTCCCCCCCCCGCCTCTCAGTTGTCTCCGGGACCTAACAATTGGTATCAGAGCTTAGTCCTCTATTGCAGAAGTTTAACAGCTTGAGGAGATCCAATGTCTACTCACTATTTCAGGAAGGACAGTCCTAAACTTGATGGAACCAACTATGACATATGGAAGATCAGAATGGAGACACATCTAAATTGCATTGGAAAGGACATCTTTGATGTTACAAAGAATGGCTATATTGATCGTACTCAAAGTCATCCTAATCCACCTACCTTAGGAAAATATGAGGAAAATGATTGCAAAGCAAGAGAAGCACTTTTGAGCGCATTATCAGATGAGCAAATCATGGGATTATCAGATAGGTCTACTGCTAAAGCTATTTGGGATCATTTGGAAACATTGAATGAAGGAGATTCCACAGTCAAAATTGCAAAACTTGAAAGCTTTCAGGTCAGGTATGAAAATCTAAAAATGGAAGAAGATGAAAGGATTTCTGCTTTTATGGAAAGAGTTAATGAAATTGTTTTGGGTATTAATTGTTGTGGAGGAACCATAAGTGAAGATGAAATTGTTTCAAAATTTTTAAGAGGATTGCCACCAGCATATAAAATGAAAGTTACTGCTATAAATGAGTTAAGAACAATGCTTAATACATCAGTAACTAGGGACACATTGATTGGAAAACTTTCAACTTTTGAAATTGAGGAATTTGGTCCTATTGCTACTATAAAGACAGATTTAGCTTTTAAGGCATCAACATCATCTACACCATCATTTGACAAATCTGATTGGAAAGCCTTTTATGCAAGAGAACTTGAAGAAAGCAAGAGAGAAAATGAAGAACTTGAAGAACTTAAAGCACTATTTGCAAGGAAAATGTCCAAAGGTCTAGTTGGAAGTAAGTATGAAGGTAAAGCACCCTTTAAATGTTTTAACTACAATAAGATTGGTCATATGGCTTCAAGATGCCCTAATAGACATGCTAGACTAAGAGAAGAAGCTAGAAGAACATACAAGCCTAACCTTGAATATCAGAGATACAAATTTAAAAAGAATAAAGATAAATCTTGTTATCTTGCTGATGAAGGAGTCACTGATGACTCTGATGAGGATCTGGTAGACAATGGATGGGTCTTTGTTGCTATAATAGAAGATCAACCGACACCTACTGTTCAACCAGTAGAGCAGGCCCTGCCAGCTAAAGTTGAAGTTAAGGATGAATGGATCATTGATTCAGGATGTTCACATCATATGACTAGTGATAAAGGTAAATTCTTGACCTTTCAAGAGTATAATGGAGGTTTGGTAAGATTTGGAGATGATAACGCTTGTTTGATCAAAGGAAAAGGTACTATATCTCTTGATGGTAAGCATAATACTGACAATGTTTACTATGTAGAAGGTTTAAAGCATAATATTTTGAGTGTTGGTCAATTAGTTGAAAAAGGATTTCAGTTACAATTCCAGAATGGAAAATGCAAAATTATGAACAAAACTGGTTTGGAAATTGCAACCGGTAATCAAACTAGAGGTAACATCTTTCATTTGAATAACAGTGAAAAGACATGCTTGATTGCACGTATTGATGAAAGTTGGTTGTGGCATAAGAGACTTTGTCATGTAAATTTTGATTGCATGGTGAAAACCAGTACTAGTAAGGCAGTTAGAGATTTGCCTAAAATTATCAAACCTCACAGTCCGATATGTAAGGAATGTCAATTTGGAAAACAAGTTAGAGCATATTTTAAAAGTATTTCAGAAAAATCCAATAGTTCTCTTGACTTAATTCACACTGATTTATGTGGTCCAGCTAGAACTAAAAGGTTACAAAGTGATAGATATTTCATGCTAATCATTGATGACTATTCTAGAATGTGTTGGGTTACTTTTCTCAAAGAAAAATCAGAAACACTTGGGAAGTTCAAACTATTCAAGGTGATGGTAGAAAATGAAACTGGTAAGAAAATCAAATGTCTGAGATCAAATCAAGGAGGTGAATTTACATCCAAGGAATTTAATACATTCTGTGAAGTGAATGGAATCAGAAGACAGTTATCAGCACCTCGGACACCACAGCAGAATGGAGTTGTAGAAAGGAAAAACAAAACTATCTTGGATGCAACTAGAATTATGTTATCAGAAGCAAATCTACCACACGTATATTGGAGAGAGGCAGTAAGCACAACGGTCTATACATTTAACAAAGTTCACATCAAAGGTGAAACCGGTAAGACCCCTCATGAACTATGGTTTGGCATTACTCCTACTCTTAAATATTTTAGAATATTTGGAAGTAAATGCTATATTAAGAGAGATGAGTATATTGGCAAATTTGATCCTAGAAGTGATGAAGGAATATTTCTTGGTTATTCATCTAAAAGCAAAACATATAGATGTTTTAACAAGAGATTGCAGAAAATTATTGAGAGTACAAATGTGAAGATTGATGAACAGTTTAGAGGAACCTCAAGGTATATAGACTCTGAACCGGTAACAGAAATATTGACAAATGAACCTACATTGAATCCACCGGTACAGAATGAAGATCCAGTTACACTGGTATCATCTAAAAATTCCACTGTAACTGAGGAACAACAACAAATGAAGACACCCCGATATGTAAGATTGAATCACTCAAAAAATTAGATAATTGGGAACAAGTATCAAGGAGTTATGACAAGAGGAAGACTGACAAATAAAGAGGTATGTCTTATTTCTCAAATTGAACCATCATCAATTAATGAGGAATGTGAAGATAAGCACTGGATTAAAGCTATGGATGAGGAACTAGAACAAATTGAGAAGAACAACACATGGACATTAGTTCCCCGACGTAAAGACAAAAATATGATTGGAACAAATTGGGTATTCAGAAACAAACTTAATGAAGATGGTAAGGTAATCAGAAATAAAACAAGATTAGTGTGTAAGGGATATTCTCAGAAAGAAGGAATTGATTATAATGAAACTTTTGCACCGGTAGCTAGAATTGAGACAGTCAGATTATTCTTGGCTTTTGCAGCACACAAGAACTACAAAGTATATCAAATGGATATTAAATGTGCATTTTTGAATGGAGATCTTGAAAAAGAAGTTTACATTGAGTGACCTGGTGGATTTTCTTTGAAAAATAACAAAGATATGGTTTGCAGGTTAAGGAAAGCTTTGTATGGGTTGAAGCAAGCTCCAAGAGCTTGGTATGCTAGATTGGATAATATCTTTTGAAGATTGGTTTTTCTAAAGGTAATGCTGACAACAACTTATACTATAAAGTGGCTAATGATGACATTTCGATTATAGAAGTTTTTGTTGATGATATAATCTTTGGAGGAGAAGATGGATTATGTAAAGACTTTTCTATTGAAATGCAACAAGAATTTGAAATGTCTATGATTGGAGAGATAAAATTCTTTTTAGGATTGCATATTTCACAAACTGATAAATGTATATTCTTGAGTCAATCCAAGTACTTGAAGGAGTTACTAAAGAAATTTGGAATGGAAAACTCTAAACTGGTAAGCACACCTATGACTACAAATGACAAATTATCACCAAGGGATGAATCTACACCTGTTAATCTGACTAGGTATAAATCTATGATAGGAGGCCTACTGTATTTGACACAAACAAGACCTGATATTATGAATGCAGTATGTATTGTTTCAAGATTTCAGAGTAATCTTAGAGAAAATCATGAATCAACAATAAAAAGGATTTTTTGGTACTTACAAGGCACTACAAATCTTGGTTTATGGTATCTTAGAGATGAAAACTTCTAATTATGTGCATGCACAAATCCAAATTGGGCAAGAGATGTGGATGACAGAAAAAGCACCACCAGTGGAGCATTTTTTCTTGGTTGAGTAAGAAATAAAGTTGCACATCTTTATCAACAACGGAATCAGAATATGTTGCAACAACAACTAACTGTACACAGGTATTATGGCTTAAGCAAATGTTGAAGGGCATAAAGATCAAATGCAAGGAACCTATAACTATCTATTGTGATAACACTGCAGCAACTGATATATCTAAGAATCTGGTACTACATTCCAAAGTTAAACACGTTTCTATCAAACTAAATTTTACGAAAGAGAATGTTGAAGCAAAAGAAGTAAAACTAGTTTATGTGAATACTAAAGAGCACATTGCAGATATTTTCACTAAGCCTTTGCCTAAGGAGACTTTTGAATATCTCAGAGATCAGCTTGGGGTCATACCTCCACCGGTAGAGACTTAGACAGTTGATGTTTGTCATCAACCGACATAATTAAGAGAGAAATCTTTTACTTCGGCTTTGATGAGGAGAGCTACTTCTCAGGGAGAGTAGTTGCTATACTAAATTGGTTGGTATTTTGTACTTGAACTTGGATTTTGTATTGGCTTTGGCAATTGATGTCAAAGGGGGAGAGATTGATATGGAAAAACACAAGGAAAACACATGTTACTCTCAGGGGGAGAGATTGTTACTTTGGGAGAGATTGATTACTCTCTCTATCTGAATTTTGATTTCTGGTTATGATCTCTTTTGGGAGATTGTTGGTTTTTGGTATTTGGCATTTCTGTTTTGGCACTTTGATGATTTTTCCATCTTGTGTTGCCATCAATGCCAAAGGGGGAGATTGTTGGTTTTTTGGTTATGTTGATATGGTTTTGTCATTGATGTCAACACCTATTAACACTTATCAACTCTAGCACTTTGGAGAATTGGCAATGTTCACTGACAAGCAAGTGACTTATGCACAGTCACCGATATCTGGTACACCAGCAGGATATATTGTTCACCGACACTTGGAATGACATGGAAAACACTTGGTTAAGTCGAAGACATCGTTTGGACACTTTGTCTTGGAGATTTGTTCATTGATATATTCGTATTTGCATATTTGTTGTTACCGGCAAATAGGTCCAGAATAAGCACCAACAGGCTTATCTATTCCAGATCAACACGACACGCTTTGGAGATGATTTATCAATGTTGTAAATGCATTAAGCCGACATGTTGAATCAAATATTGCATCAGTTATTGATTTACTTGTAATTGATTTTATTGTAATATCTTTTAGAGCCGACCTACTAAAATTGGTCTTAGGTTATGGTATATATGTAAGATCTTATTTGTAAGATCGATATGTGATTGGGAAAAGAAATTGTAAGAAGGTATATGCGAGAATAAGCAGAGCTATACACGCAGACATCATTTGAAGGTGAAGCAAGGTTTTTGTGAAGACATATCAAAACTACACCGGTACTGAATCCAACATATGAAGATGTTATTTTGAGTAGTACATCATTATTGGATTTAACCATCCAATTGTAGTCAATGTGACTCCTATTTGTGATTGAGCAGTGATCTCTAGGCGCTTGGCCTTTCTGCATGTGCAGACCCCATTTGTATACACATACTATCTGCAGTAGTATCATCTGATTGTGGGTAAGGTTTCCCACCGTGGTTTTTCCCCTTATAGGGTTTCCACGTACAAATATTGGTGTTATGTGTTGTGGATGTTATTGTCTTTTTGTTTCATACATTAATCTTTACCGGTACTGCAATTAACTGATAAACTGTCTACCAGCATAAAATTTGGTTTACCGGTATTAAGCATTAAGGTTGGTTAAGTTGTTTTTTGGTTTGAATTTATTTGACAATTGATTCACCCCCCCCTCTCAGTTGTCTTCGGGACCTAACAATTTATCACCGAAGTGATTTTAAAAATTCAAAAAGAAAGTTAACATTTTAGGGGGGCCACAACAGACGCTATGTTATGGTTTTTGCATAAAAACAGGACCACTTTTTGTGGCTCCCCTTTTTCAAGCCCTTAATCTCCACCATTTAAAAAAAAAATTAGTAGTTTAGAAAGTAGACTCGAAGCACTCTGACTCTTGTTCTTGTTGCATCTTCAAATTTGGAGTGTAACTATCTTCAATTTGTCATTAAAGTTCAGACTTTGCTGATTTCAAAAAAAAGTGGCATCTTAAGACCCCCTTTTGGTACCACAACTTGGTGCACATACCCTTTGTATGTTCAAATGTTGTAATCTGAAGTTTATGTTAGTGGTTATGGGTGCCTGGATTCACCCATGGTTGTAGTTACAGGCTAAGGATGTCTCTATGTGTTTGTTCTTGGGGCCGATCCTTTCAGTCCTGGATCTGGTAGGCATGCTGGTTTTCTATGTCTATTCTTTTTAGCAACATTGTTTTGCATTAGTTGGAAGCTAAAGAGTCAACTGTGTTGGTTTTTGGCAATGGTTTTCATTGTTAATATCTTTGAGGAGCCTTCTTTGTTGGGTTCTAGATCTTGGTAAAATCTATTGGGTTTCGGGTCCCTTCAAAACCTGTTGTATGGGGTTTCTGGTCCCCTTAAAACCTATTTTGCCTTAATAAAAAACATAACTCTTTTAAAAGGTGCAAAGTTTCATTATCAATTGCATTTTTTTAAATCATGAAGAAAATACAAATAGGATTTTTAATATTCTAAATGCAACACATTAAGTGTGTATAGTACTTTTTTCACAATCGTTTAGATATAGAACACAAAAACATATATGCTTATGTATGAATATTTTATGGAGTTATCAAAACCTTCTATTGTCAAAACAATTATCATTATTAGTTTCTTTATTAGTAAATTGATTTTCAACATGGCAATCCATTACCTATTATTTCACTGAAACAATATCATATACTTAGCATGTACATTAACCTTCTCTAGCTCCCCTCTACCGCCCACATATTTCCTTTTATCCACTACTATCCACATTTCTAACTCTCGGCAGGAACATGACACTTTGTGTCTTTTGTTATTGATTATTATGGATCGTGACATGATTCTTCCATATCGGTAAAGGGTTGGGTTACTCACAAATTAAAAAAGAGCAACCCAACCCTTTACCCTACTTTTTCATACTAGTAAAGGGTTGACCTGCTTTTTATAAATTTGTGGGCAGCCCAACCCTTTTATCGATATGGAAAATTCATGTCACAATCCATAATAATTGATAATAAAAAAAAAATGGCAAAAAAATTGGCACAAAAATGCCACAAAAATTGAAAAAAGAACATATGGGGTAAGAGGGAAATGAAACCAAGGACCTATGAGTTAGAGAAAAATAAAAGAATATAATCATCTTTGAAATGATTTTTGTCGATTTTGTGGTTGTTGAATATCTCTTACATGAAAGACGATATAGTTAAGGCTAATGAGGAAATCAAATTATTGAGGGAAGGGAACAACAAATTAAAAATATCTCATCTCTTGATGGCTAAAAAATGTGAAGAATCTAGTTAGCAAAATTTGAAAAAAATGAGAAACAAGTTGGAGAAGGCCAAAGGGAAAGGAGAATCAAATGATAGAAATATGGAGCAATAAAGAAACAAGACGTAATAGGTGTGTAGAAAAATCACTGCAACAGTTGCAATGGAGAATGCGACCAAATATGCAAAGAACAAGAGCATATCGGAGGCAATCCAAAATCAAGATAATATACACTTTACCAATGCGAGCAAAGTGTACATGAAGAAGAATCAAGATAATATACACTTTACCAATGCGAGCAAGGGGCTCTAAAGGGCATATCAAGCCACAAATAAATGATCGGCCTACCATCCTCTGGTGTGGTGATTATTGCTCCCACCACAATACATTGCAATCATTAATGGATCTACAGTTCCGGGCCTCCTCTACGGTTCCACGTGATAGTGTATATGCCCAGAAAACTTGTTAGCAAATGTAGAGACCCCAAGACCTATCCTGCATGTCACTAGGCCCTTCACTTGCTAACTACCTCCCCCACTCTTTTAGGTGCGCCCCTTCAAGATGTGACCTCACTCTTAATCACTAATGTTAATCTATCACATATTTTGACAAATGTAAAAGTCACAAGTATTTTTTTTTAATTGAAAGGAAAGGAAAAGTTAGGTTAGGTTCTAAATCAAAGGTTGTCCATTTTTATCCCGAAGTGACTATTATAAGCCAAATTATGACACTTCCTCAATTATATAAATAAACAAGAAAGTTCACTATAATGGTCTATTGGGTAAATTAGAACAATATTTTGTTCTCAACAGATTCTAGCACAACATTAAAGATGCATAAATTAGAATGTTTTTGGATTTGGAAAAGCATGGAATGCAATATTATAGGTGTCTAAATTTATCCTCTTTGAAATTGATTGGAGCATAATATACAACAAGTAATCATGACAATCTTATCTCTACATATTATGAACTAAAAAATTTAATAAAAATACATATAAATTTTTTTAATTTTTTGATTAACCAAGATACTTGTAATTAGGGACATCAATTTTGTCCCAAAAGAACTCTAGTATAACTTGTTATTAATCTAACTAGTCTATTATCATTATATTTATTATCATACACCTATAACTATCACATATTTTTCATTCATTTCACTTTTTATTACTTCTATCTCTTCATTTTCTACTTTACTTTTCCCTCCATTTTTAAACCCTCCATTAGCATTTTTTTCTTCACACCTATTATTTTGATGTCTTATTCACACATTTACGCATGTATAACCTCTCGAGGGGGCATCATCCTAATATCTAATCATCCATTATTTTTTTCACCTCACTAGGGCATATCATCACTTTTTCATCTCATTTAATTCGTTCTTCTTAGCTGCTTTTCTTTGAAACAATGTAACTTCAAACATGATCTCAAAGGCGAACAAAAAGGAGACATCCAAAATTGACCCATCCTAATACCACACCTAATATTATCTTTTGATAACATCTCTAGCAACATGTTGGTCACCAAATTATTAATCAATAAAACAGTTTCATTATTTAATTAGATTAGGTTGATTTCTCTTCATCTGAAATAAATAAATTATTCCATTTTAACCCATTTAATCCATTATCTATTAAATAAATATTAAAATCCATCTTGCATTATTCATAAATATTTAAATCAAAATCCTAAATTCCACCTAATATTCCATAATTATCCATTAAATAAATAAATTCTTCAAATCCATCTCATTTGGTTAACTTATATTGATTCAAATTAGTTAACTCACTTGTCTCATTAGTTCACCCAATTAATCTAATTAGTCAACTACTTCATGTAAGAACTTAACTCCTTTATACACCTAATCAACTCCATGCACTTAGTCAACTCACCCATCTATTCTCCATGTAATGAGTTAACTCCCTCTAGTTCACCAATCAATCCAATTTACTCACTCATTAAATCTAGTTGATTAATAATAATTATTTTTATTATTAATTAACATAAAATGAGCAACTACTCCATGGTTGCTGCCTCTCCTCATCACATCTAACAAGCATGAATTAGAGGCATGATCCAAGACCAAAACTAGACCATCCGTATATAATTCTCCCCCCAAAATATTAAATTTCTCTCAAACTCGTCATTTTACTATCAATTCTGACGATAAACTCGTGTTAATTTAATAATCTAGAGAATATTGTCATTATGTTAGTCAAAAGAGAGCACCCACACAATGGGCACCTCATATTTGATGCCCAATCAAAGTTTTTATGTGTTAGAATTACCATCTTAAATTTTAATTTTATTTTTATTTATTTATTCTGATTCAATCCTTGCAAGCTCTATGTTCCTCTTTTATTGGTATCATGTTTCTACAAGTCCTAATTCCCTCTCCCTTTCCTCAAATTCATCCACAAACTTTAGAGTTCTTCATTCCCTATACCAACTCCTAGTAGGTATCCCATTTCCCTATCTCCAATTCTCCCTCGCTACCATGTGTAAAATTTTGATCCTTCACATCTCCTTCTCCCCAAAGGGTATTGAGGACCTAGTAATCCCAAGCCTAACCCTTGATACTCCAATCATACATTCTCCTCAAGCATCAAGAATTCCCTTTCCTTATCTATACTTCTTCTCATGGTACCAGGTACTCATTTTCCTTAATTGCCACTCCCCATCAATCCTTTCTTCTTAAAAACTTTAATAGTAGTAATTCCAACATACTTAATGAATTTTTTTCATGTGTAAACCTAAATCCTACTGTCCCTTAATTCTTGTTCCCTAAGCTCATAAACTCTTTTCTTCCTATTTACCTACAGTGCCTTCATCTTGGCCACTAACTTTTTGTCATCCTTGACATCTTGTGCTCCCTTTAGTAACTTACTTTTCCTTGAATCAAAATGTCAATCCTCAAAATTGTCTTTAATTTTAAGGTATTATTAAAATATGAAAACCCATTAACATCACCCAGACAAGTGAACGTGATAAATATGTAAGGACTTCCATAATTTCAAAATAACATTATACACCTAGTTCACATTTTTACACATAAAACAAGTATAAATCAATACCACATATTCAAGTATACAAGATCATAAGCATGAAATTACATTTTGACATAAGAAATTTATATATAAGCTGATAACAAGGTAGCATATAAAGAAACATGTTACTTTATAATAGCCCACAAGCTCGATTACAATGAGTACATAAAGGACAACCATGAAGGTCACCCTGACAAGAACTCTTGACATTTGTCCACCATGGGTGATAATATTGTTGGAGCACGTATCTACTCTACCAAAAAGTAGATACACTTTCATGAAATCTTTCATGATACGGAAGATACCCGAGACAACCCAAGGTAAACTAACAATGCAAATCTAGTAGGAGTAATGAAATTATGTGTAATGTGATATATCTTCATTCTAATAATAATGTACCGATATATGGGAACACAAGATGCATATAACATTTATATGAAGATAGAAACAACAAACTTCGCTTAACTATCTAGAAAAAATTTCAAGTTCTTGATTCCATCTCAACCACGTTTACTCCAAGAGGTAAGCATAACATGAATTTATCTCAAACATGGAGAAAACATAAGAATGAATCCATGCATTTCTACTAATATTTTTACACTCATGAAAATTAGTCGTCTCATATGATTCCGTAGATAACAAATATTTTATTTACAAGCACACAAGTATATCAATCAATGATGTTTAAGGACAATAATCAATTTATCAAAAACAACACATAACCAATAAACTCATATATGATATCCATATCATTTGTTTAAGAATCAATCATGCAGCTAAAAGTAATAATATCCACCTTTTCAATTCTATACAAGGCCAAATAACTAAGATTAGAAAGATAAGATAGGTTGATGCATCCTAACTATCTATTCTAAAAGTTCTTGATTGCTTATAATTTCTAATCATGTATATACATTCACCCTTGATTTGATCATCATGTCCTTTATAATATTACATCAAAGCTTCTATGTGATTACTTATCTTACCGAGGAAATAATAATTCTTATAGATATGTTAAGAAGGCCAAGGATAATATCAATTCCCTATTGGGGTATAATAACTTGTGCCTTAAAATATCAATTCAATTAACCTATTAGCTACTTTCATAAGATCTTAAATTATATGCTTCATGTATAAGCAATAAAATATTTTCCAAGAGGTCATTATTCCCAAACTACTTAAACTTATTCAATATGATATCACGATGATTACTTGGCATTCTTCTTTAGGCTAATTACGCTAGTTTATATCCGCCCTACCCCTCACTCTCACTTTCTTTCTTTTATATTATTGACTAAATAATATCTTTACATTATTGATAAGGATCATAAATCATTGGTCTACTTCTAAACATCAACCTTTTCTCTTCTAAACATCCTAAGGTTCATTCTTATCATTCTAGTTGAACTTGTAATCATAGATTCTAACTCTTGTAGTCTTAATGAATATCATGATTGATAATTAATTTTTAATTCATGATTAGATCATTCTAATACACAAATATAGATATTAAATATACAGTTATTTCCCCCAAAAAATGATACCATGTAATTAAATAAATGCTCCAATTATAATAATTTATTATTCAATTAATAATCCTTAGTAACAATTAACTAGATCCTATAATATCATGCTAAAGGCATAAACCCATTATAACTTAAAACTAACACAATCATGAGTTTCAACCTATATTTCTCTTGATATGACCTAAGCTTAGTTAATAAGCCACTGACATATTTTAGCAAACTAAAATATCATATTCTCTATCATATTTCCTACCTTCTCATAATGGTCGAGAGGTCATGAACATTTTCACAAGCTAACCACTACGAAAATCCAAAAGCACCTCACTACCATAAATCTCTACAGAAAGAGAGGAATGGACGAATGAATGAAGGGATTTGAATAACATCCATGAGATCAAACAGTCTAAGGAACCAAGAGCTCCAAAAACAACACTAAATCATATTTCTCTCCATGTCAGCTCTTTTTTTGTGAGTCTTGACTAAGAAAGTTGCAATCTTGTGAAGTCTTTCTTCCTCAAACAACTTGCTCATATTGTCCACCTCGGATTATTTTCAAACTGCTTAAATGGATATCCTCATAAGTTGCGCTCTACATGATGTAATGCCATCCGATTTAAATTGCCCCTTTACCACAAAGATGTAGGTCCTTTTTTCTCACTCTTCTTTAGAAGTTATCCATCTACTTGTTTCAATCCAATGACAATGAGAACATGAAAGATTGTAAATAGTTGCACAATTAGCATAGGTCGGTATAGGACCAGTCCAAAGACTAAGTACTGAGACACAAATGATGATAAAATCATAGCACTTAGTGTATTTTACTTGAAAGGGTGAACATAATATTAGTTCAATCACAACTATTGGATCAACATGCATAGACATCTCTATTCAAATGAGTTAGTGATTATTAGAATGTTATTAGTCTCTGCCTATCTATAGGTGGAAACTAATATTTTTAGCCCCCTATTCAACAATTAATTTATCCTTGAAAATCGTGTAGAAAGTTTTTAACCTATGCTTTGTAACACTTTCATAATATACATTGATTTTTTTATTGTATTTTCCTATTTTCTCATTCGTAGGTCGTATTTTTTTGTTTTTTATTGTATTTTCCTATTTTCTCATTGGTAGGTGGTATTGTTTGCATGGTGAAAGACGTAGAGAGTGAGGGTTAAAAAATGTGTGAACGAGAATTTGTTTCTTTGTCTATGCTTTCACATTTTGGACTACTTTTATCTCCTTCCTATTCCAATGTATCTCTCTTGTTGCAAGTGTTAGGGAGCTCCCACAAGAATTTGGTCATTCAGACAACTCAGAGTGAGTCTGTGTAGGCTACAATGGTCGTCATACTGGTTACATTCCCCATTGTGTTTGTTATTGGAATAAATCAGCCACTTTTTATCATTTATCTTATTGCTATTATTGATCTCTAATTCATCCTTATACATTTGAAATTCTTTGGGAGAGGACCCAATAGTTGTGCACCCTAACTTTGTGCTTCTCGAAATCCTATGTGTTAATTTCAAATCACTGCCAATTTTTTATAACAAATTATTTGGAAAATCCCTTGCTTATAACTAAGGTTTCATGGCTAGATCATCAAATATGATGTCACATCAGCTTGCTTTTTTCCAAGGTGTTCAAAACAACCCCCCAAAAAGGTAAGCCCAATAGTTGTGCAAAAGAGGCCCCAATACTTGTGCAATTGATGTGGCATCACGTGATTGGTTGCTTTCTACAACTAAAGGTACATTTTATTAAATTATGGATAGTCATCATAGTAATTACAACTTTTTTGTTCTTTTTTCTTTTATACATTTTTCTCCTTTTATTATGTTTAACTATGCAAGATTGGGCATCTTGTTCACAGAGATTAATATATGGAGATACATGTATGGGACAAGTTAAATAGGAAAGTGTAGGAAGAAACTCGTAGAGTGCGGGGCTAGGTTCAAAATACATTGTAGAAGAGCACAAGGCCAAGTCCAATCAATCTCCAAGACAACAAAGGAGGATGACATAAATCTAGGTAATGATCCCTTCAATTTTAGGGTCTTTTCAATTTTGCATATTCTAATTCATGTCTATGAATTCTGTAGAGATGGTTGTAGAATAAAAAATCCCCTAAATGCTTTATATATATTTTATTTTATTTGAAAAATAATAATTATCATAATTTTATTTAGGACGTTAGCCTAGGCTTCAATTGGGGCCCATGTTAGAAGAAGTTTTCCCTATTATGATTCATTGGGCTTTGCCACATGCCCTTGATAATGGAGTTGGGGTTGCTCATATTCTACACATAGCGTGTTGCATGGGTACATGAACACAACCCCTTTGGACACAAACCGAAGACTAGGTCACGTCTCCCCCACCAGAGACCCATCGAGAGACGTCTCTACACATAGGAGACTCAATGCTAACGAACCCTCCCATCTCCCGTCGTTCCCTGTAAACACGGGCTTATAAAAACCTAAAAAACACTCACAAAAGTAAAAAAAAAATTGACGCGACCAAAAAAACACTAAACACACATGATAAACTTTGACGCGACACATGGGCAAAAATAAAAAATCGCTGACGCAAGCTCCATTTTCAAATATTTGTATGACATTTTGATTTGACTCATTTCACATTTGTGTACTTACAATTCAAAGTTAATGTTAATTCTTGTTTTGAAAGTTCAATGTCATCATATTTTCAGATTTTCTATAAATTATTACATCTCCTAGTTACCTGTCTCCTGCCAGCCTACGTCGTCTCCAAGTACCCCATACCCATGCAACCTTGGCACCCATAGATGATGATATTGAGGCTATCAGTGTGCAATTATTAATTCTCTCATAGATATAATTTGTTTGTTTTTTACTTTTCAACAATCTAGGTAACACTCCCTTCAATTTTAGGGTTTTCTCCATATTGCAGATTTCGGTTCATGTCTGTGGATTTTGTAGAGATGGTTGCAGAATACAAAATTTCCTGAACATTTTATATATTTTTTATTTTATTAAAAAAAAAACATTATCGTAACTTTATTTAGGGCTTTGGCCAGCCCAGACCTCTATTGAGGCCCATGTTAGAAGAAGTTTTCCCTATTATGATTCATCGGGTTCTGCCATTCCCTTGATAATGGGGTTGAGGCTGCTCATATTCTCCACCCAGATATAATGATAATGAGCTTGTGGGTGTCCAATAGTTGATGCTCTTATATTCAAACCCTAACTATGCAAATACTATAGTAGACATGCATGAAAAATGTGAAAGCATATGCAGCTCAAAGAATGCCATGATTGTAGGATATGAATAAAATATTTTTGTTCAAGAGGCTTTAGAGGGCTTTTAGCAAATGAGCCAAATACCACTAGTGCACCATCATGGGTTTTGAAATAGGTAAATGGTGTTACAAGCTAGGGTTGTCGTTGCACCAAATATCGACCTGTCAATGCCCGATATAACCACTAGACTTATAGAATCCATAAGAGGTTGTTAAACCATGTCGTGAATCCCCACGAGAGATGCTAGTCTACTGCCAACAATCCCCTCCCAACATCACTTGTCGCGGCTTGTGTGATTCAACCAATGACCAAGCTTTGATACCACTATTTACAAGCTAAGGTTGTTTTTGCACCAAAAGATCGAACTGCCAATGCTTGATACAACAACTAGACTTATAGAATCCATAGAATGTTGTTAAACCATGTCGCAAATCCCCGCCATGGACACTGGCACACTACCAACAAATGGTACCAATTAAAATAGAATGGGATGGTAGAGACTTGAATGTAGCTGAGAGGAAATCTCAAACAAGAATGAAATCAATTGACAAACAATAATATAAAATCAACATTTAAAACATCCATCAAATCAGTAGGCAAAAATAGATAAAAACCTTACAGTATTGCACCTGCTTACTAGAGTCTCCTTTTCCTTCTGCAATCTCGTCCAACTTGGTTCATTTCTACTCATAATCTTATTAAACACCCAATTCCCCATGACTTCCAAATTTTGTACTCTCTATCGAAATACGATTGCACTACTAATAATACCTATGTCCTTGCTTGAATGTTCTCAAGCCTTTGATAGCTCTTTTACTTAGCCAACATTCTCTACCCACCTCCAAATGATTGAATGAACCTATGCACTAGATTCTTCCATTTTTACGTCCCTTTAAACTGCCGATTTTCTTAATAGAAAGAGGAGTTTCCATTCTCGTCACTACTGGAAACCTATTGTAATCAGAAGGTTTTTTGAAAATTTCTAAAACCTAAATTATTTAAGTTAGCTAAATACGTCATCATTCGCTACCACAAGCCTAAACAAAGTTCTAAATTTGCTTTCTGAAACAACATAAGTCTGTTGTGTATGTACATGGTGCGTAGTTTCCTTATCTCTTAACCAAAAGAAATAAAAGATGAATCACTGATTTTAATTCATCCTTTTCCACCATTTCTTAGTTTCATCTTTTGAACTGATTCTGATGATATTCTTGCTTTAACATCTGTTGGGATTCTATAATGCAATCCTTTGCAGTTTGCATGCCTAGAGATGAATAATTTAAGATTTAAGATTGATTATTGCTATTTAAAAAAGGAAGGGACTGATTCATTTCAATACGTATCTGGGTTGCACTTGGCACTTGCTCTTATCTGTACTAGCTTTTGTACACAATCTGTTTTCTGTAATAATTTTTTTTTTTTTTAATTTTAATTGTTGACGCACCTTGGCACTTGTTGTTATCTACACTAGCTTTTGTGCACAATCTGTTTTCTACAATAATTTCAAAATTTTCTGTGCCTTTAATTGTTTACGCAAGTATTTAATATGCTTTGTGCCTTCAATTGCTTACGTATGTATTTAATATGCTGCATTGATGTATTGAACGTATCGCATATGCATACCCATATATATGTTTAGTTCATTACTTAGTACAACAAAAATATAATGATCCAATTTGTGCTATTGAACATATGATTAGTTCACTCCTTAGCAAAACAACATTAGGGGCTTATTGCTAACTTTCTTTTAGTTTTTGATTGCTAACAACATGTTCCCATGTTCCCATGCGACATGTTCTGTAGTGAAACATAAATGTTACAAGTGATGTTGATACCACATTTATGGTTCGAGTCCTAGCATGTTCATATGCTTGGTTGAACTGTCTCCTTCGTCCGGTGTGTTTGCAAGAAATTTCAAGATGTGATGGACAAGGTGTACACCCTCACAATAGGGATTGACTCACGTGTTGACTAGTGTTCATGCCACGACTTTGGCAGGTCAAGGGTCATTGGTTTTTGATGGATGGTTGAACAAGCCCCCCACATTCATTAGTGGTCCTCACGACACTTCCCTCGTGCCTCGCCTCTTGAAAATTAAGGACACAACTATTGTGGCTCCAAAACATTAGCGTCGTACCTATGGCATGCATAACATACATGCATACCCATGCCTAGTTGCAGGTAGGCTCGCACACGGGCTGTGATGATGTGGACATAGCGGGATATCACGTGGGCCAGGGTTGTGATGACGTGGACTCGTCGGAAAGGACATCCACAGAGCACACCATGTCGTCAGCTTTGGAGGGGTGTATAACACACAATCAGTCAAACTGCCAGGAGACTGTAGAGTTCTTTGTTGGGCAGGTGGGAAAGTAGTGGTAGACAGTTGTCTCCCACGACTGATCTATCATCCCCAATTACCTGCATGTTATAGTACAAAATCAGTCATGGGAGACAACTGTCTCCCACTACTTTAGTCACTTCTTTGGGATAAAATTTCACTATCTCCTACTTTGTTTTTTTATCCTGAGGCTCTTCTCTCTATCTTTCACATCTCTCCGAGAAAAAATTTGCATTGAGTTTAATTATTTTCTTATCTCAGAGAAGAGCTTTGTCTTTCTTTTATTTATTCTTACTGAAACCCAAAATCCAGTCACCACTACACCTTGTGCCTCCCGAGATAACTTTTCACTTCGCCTTCATTTGTTATTTTTATCCTGAAGCTTCTTAGGATGCCTTTCTTTGCCCCCAGGATAAGCCTTCTTTTGTATTTCTCTTCACTTCTTTATCCCAAACCATCTTTCTTTGATCTATGCTACCCTCCGGGATAAATATTTCATTGCTTACTTACTAACTCTCTTATCCCAGAGCCCCAATTATCATATGCATATTCTCACTGAAATCCAAACTCTGGCTCTATGTATTCTCTCTCCCTCTGGGGTAACTTTTGCTTAGTTTTCCTTTATATTATTATCCCAAGTCCACCATAAATGCTTTGCTAACCACTCCGGGATAAAATTCTCTTTATCTCTCGCTTTACATTTTTTACCCCAGGCTCCACTTTCTTTTTCTCTGGAACCTTCCGGGATAACCTTTTCCCTTTATATTTTCTTATCCTAGGGAACAATATTTAACCTTGAAAATTCACCCGGGGCAAGGAAAGCACTCCACATCTCTTTGTAAAACTATTATGGGGCCTTTCAAAACCAACTTGAAATCTCCCCGTGGCAACTTTTATTCGCTGACTTGACTCTTAGGAAGTTCGACTCTCCAGGGCAAGAAATGAGATAAGCAGAAGCACAATGCTTATCCCGGGGGACTAGAAGGGTTAAAGAAATGTGGCCCAATATAAGAAAGAAGAGTAAAACAAAGAGAAAAAGTTTATCCCGCGGGGATCATAATGATACATGATGAGTCAATAACAAATGGTGTCAATAACATGACATGCCAATAACATGATGAGTCATAACAAATGGTGTCAATAACATGACGTGTCAATAACATGACGAGTCAATAACATGACATGTCAATAACATGACGAGTCAATTACATGACGAGTCAATAACATGATGGGTCAATAACATGACGAGTCAATAATATGATGTGTTAATAACTTGACGAGTCAATAACATGAAATGTTAATAACTCAACGAGTCAATAACATGATGAGTCAATAAAATGACATGTCAATCTAACATGACGTGTAAATAACTCGACGAGTCAATAACATGACAAGTCAATAACATGATGGGTTAATAACATGAGGTGTCAATAACTCGACGAGTCAATAACATGACGTATCATAAGGGTCTCCAATATGTTGCCCAAGATAAGAAAATAGTGGAGCAGAGAAGGAAAAGTTATCTTGGGGAGCGAAGAACGACATCCAAAGGTTGTCCGAGATAAATCTTATTGAGGGATCACGAAGAAGGAAAGTTGCCTTGGGGAAGTCTCTAGCCAGTCCCCATAGGCATCGGGATAATTTTACAAAGGAACGAGGAATGCTTTCCTTGCCCCAGGTGACTTTTCAAAGTCAAAGAATGTGCTCTAGGATAAGAAAATACAAAGGAAAGGGTTATCCCGTTGGGTTTAAAGAAAAGGGAAAGAAGAGCCTGGGATAAAAATATAAAGCCATTGGCACAGAGGAAAATACCCTGAATCGGGTAGCGAAGTATTTTAAATGATCCCAGGATAACAGTAAAAAGGAAATCTAAGCGGAGAATTATCCCAGAGGAAGAAAATATACACAGAGTTAGTTTCAATATGCTGATGTCTAGGATAAGGAAAAGAAATAATAAATAGAGAAAGACTTATCCTGGAAGGCCACGAAGACTAAAAGCAATTGGCTCGAGATAAGGAAGCAAAGGAAATACAAAGGAAAGCTTATCCTGGGGAGCTAGGAGGAGCATCATTTGAGGCTTTGGGGTAAAAATAACGAAGAAAGACAAGGTGAGAGTTATCCCGGGGGACAAAGGGCATAGTGTTCAATAAGTATATGTGAGAAGGATGAAAGCAATGCTCCCGGATAAAAGAACAATGATTTCCAAAGTAATTCTTATCCCAAAAGGATGCGATGGATAGAGAAGAGGGACTCGGGATAAGAAGAAAAGATAGAAATGATGAAAAGTTATCCCAAAGCGATGAGCAAAGGTGAAAAGTGACGCCCGGGATAAGGAAACACGATGATTTCAAAGCCTTTATTTCCCCGCGTGGTGATTGACATGACGTATAAAAGCATAGATGACAATTTTGTGAATTCCTTGAAGTTTAAGTCTCTTTGGCTGAAAGAAAAAGTAAGAAATGTAGCTCCAGGGGAAGAAGTAAATATTGACCCTAATAACATTCAATGCACCCTCGAGGAAGCCAGAGAAATGGTGGCCAATAGTGGCATGATTCTAGTTCCTATATGGGATCCTCATTATCCTCCTCTTGTTTGTGTTTTCTTTCTTAGCTAATCCCCAAGTTACTATCATTAGAATTCTTTATTTGTGTTTTTAATTAATTTTTTTTATGTTATGTTACTATCATTCTATAGTGTTGTAAATTATAATCCTTTACAATATTCGCACTCTACTTGGGCCCCTACTTTAGTATGCCTTCTCTTGGATCATTTTAAGCCTATTTGGGCCATATCCTATCCCACTATTGTCATATACTAATGTTGAGACTAGATCCTATGTTCTGGATCTTGATACTATACCACCCCTTTCTCTTGTCAATGTTTGAGAGGACTATGGTGCCCAAAACCCTAGTCTGAGTGGACTAGGGTGCCCAAGACCCTAGTCCGTCCAAAAGGGGCGTCAATTCAAATGTGTGGTAGTTATGCCTCTATTCTTTATGATTGAATCTCAATATATCGATGTCTATGGCTCAAAGGGAGCATACTATTTTTCTTCTTTGAACCTCATGTTTGTCTCAAGGGGAGTTCTAAAATTTTGGTAAGCAGTATTGGCACTGCTTTTTATATTGTAATAATGGTTCATCTTGCTCATTTCTACAATATCACATGTGAATAATGCATTGTCTGGTCTATGTTTTGATATTAATGCCAAAAGGGGAGATTGTTGGCATTAGATTGTCATTGATGTCAATAATTGAGAAGATCCAGTGGAGAGACTTGCAGAGATGAGACTGATAGAGATGGTGTTGTCCTAGGTTGGCAGACGTATTGTTGCAAACATCATATGTTAACAACTGAGAAGATGCAGTGAAGAGACTTGTAGAGATCAAATTGACAGAGATGGTGTTGTCCTAGGTTGGCAGAAGTATTGTTGCAAACATCATATAACACATCATGTTAGTAACAACAGGAGAAAAGCATGAGGAATGCCAATAAGACGTGAAATTAATCTAATTGATTTAACCTAGTTAATATTAACCTAATTGATTTAACCTAAATGATGTTAACCTAATTGATTTAACCTGATTGATATTTACTTAATTGATACTAACTTAATATCATTTAGGTTAATTGATATTAACTTAATATCAACATATTAAGTAATATCAATTTAATTAAAATAAAATAAAAATAAAAAGAATATAATTAAAATGTAAAAAATATATTAAAACTTACACGAAAAATTAATAATATTGAAAGTTAAAAAAAATTAATATAAATAAATATATTAAATAATGAAAATATATAATATAAATAAAATAGATTAAACCATTAAAAATATATCATAAAAAAAATATATTAAAAATAAAATATATTAAATATTATACTAAAAATATAATTAAAATATATTAGATAAAACATATAAAACATTAAATAAATTTTGTGTACTTATTTGTTATATTTGACATATGTGAATATAAACATTTTACTATTTCATTTTGATTGAAAAATGCCTACAATTTAGATGAAAGACAATGAAATTGAATGTTCATATCAAACAATGAATTGTGATTTCCGCAACTAAGATCACTCAAAAATTATGGACCGTTGATCGTGATCACCAGAACTAGCTGCAGCTTTGATTTAAAAAAAAAAAATCTAAAGTCAATAACATGAATTTTATAACCACTTTTTGGAGTCAGTTTATCAAGAGTAGTGCACACTGCTTAACCAATTTTTTGCAAGGATTACATGACGGATTATTGACCATGTAACACGAAGGTTAGTGGGTTAGTGCAGGATCATGGGGGGCCAAAAAGTGGCGATGTGAAAAAAATAGCCTTCTCCACTTGCCCAAAAACGCGAAAATCCATGTTGACTTTTTGTTTGGCCTGGGTGTCAGTACACCTTGGCATGGTAAACACCTAAGCTAATCGGATATCGGATAAAATCAGATATCAAATAATATCGGATATTGGATTATATCGGATATCCTATTTTAATGTATAAATTTGTGGTCCCAAAAGTTTTTCCCGTTGCCACCTTTTTTTTTACTATTGCCACATTAATGGCAATAATAGAAATTGGATATCCGATAAAATCCGATATCCGATTTTATTACTCATATTTTAGAGAGAGAGGGATTATGAGAGAGAGAGAGAGAGAGAGAGAGAGAGAGAGAGAGAGAGAGAGAGAGAGAGAGAGAGAGAGAGAGAGAGAGAGTGGGGGGAGTGGGGAGAGAGAGAGAGTGACCACAAGGGGTCGTATGTTTTCCTTAGGGTTCATATGGTGTCCCATGACCCCTTAGGACACCATATGACCCATAACGACATAATTTGGTGTCTTAAGGGGTCATATGGTGTCCTAAGGAGTCGTAAGACACAATATGACCCCTTAGGACACCATATGACCCATAACAACACAATTTGGTGTCTTAAGGGGTCATATGGTATCCTAAGGAGTCGCAGGACACAATATGACTCATAACGACCCAATATGGTATCATAAGGAGTCGTATGTTGTCCCTAGGGGTCATATGTTGTCCCATGACCCCTTAGGACACAATATGACCCATAACAATACAATTTGGTGTCTTAAGGGGTCGTAGGACACAATATGACCTTTTAGGACACCATATGACCCATAACGACCCAATATGGTTTCTTAAGGGGTCATATGGTGTCCTAAGGTGTCATAGGACACAATATGACCCCTTAGGACACCATAGGACCCATAACGACCCAATACGGTGTCATAAGGGGTCATATGTTGACCTTAGGGGTCATATGGTGTCCCATGACCCCTTAGAATACCATATGACCTATAACAACACAATTTGGTGTCTTAAGGAGTCATATGGTGTCCTAAGGGGTTTTAGGACACAATATGACCCCTTAGGACACCATATGACCCATAACGACCCAATATGGTGTCTTAAGGGGTCATATGGTGTCCTAAGGGGTTGTAGGACACAATATGACCCCTTAGAACACCATAGGACCCATAACGATCCAATATGGTGTCATAAGGGGTCGTATGTTGTCCTTAGGGGTCATATGGTGTCCCATGACCCCTTAGGACACAATATGACCCATAACGACACAATTTGGTGTCTTAAGGGGTCATATGGTGTCCTAAGGAGTCGTAGGATACAATATGACCCCTATGGACACCATATGACTCATAACAACCCAATATGGTGTCTTAAGGGGTCGTATGTTGTCCTTAGGGGTCATATGGTGTCCCATGACCCTTTAGGATACAATATGACCCATAACAACAAAATTTGGTGTCTTAAGGGTTCATATGGTGTCCTAAGGGGTCGTAGGACACAATATGACCCCTATGGACACCATATGACTCATAAAGACCCAATATGATGTCATAAGGGATCGTATGTTGTTCTTAGGGGTCATATGGTGTCCCATGACCCCTTAGGACATCATATGACCCATAACGACACAATTTTGTGTCTTAAAGGGTCATATGGTGTTCTAAGGGGTCATAGGACACCATATGACCCATAACGACCCAATATGGTGTCTTAAGGGGTCATATGGTGTCCCAAGGGGTCATAGGACACATTATGTCCCCTTAGGACACCATAGGACCCATAATGACCCAATATGGTGTCATAAGGGGTCATATGGTGTCCCAAGGGGTCGTAGGACACATTATGTCCCCTTAGGACACCATAAGACCCACAATGACCCAATATGGTGTCATAAGGGGTCATATGTTGTCCTTAGGGGTCATATGGTGTCTGATGACCCATTAGGATACCATATGACCCATAACGACACAATTTGGTGTCTTAAGGGGTCATATAGTGTCCTAAGGGGTCGTAGGACACAATATGACCCCTTAGGACACCATATGACTCATAACAACCCAATATAGTGTCATAAGGGGTTGTATGTTGTCCTTAGGGGTCATATGGTGTCCCATGACCCCTTAGGATACAATATGACCCCTTAGGACACAATATGACCCATAACAACAAAATTTGGTGTCTTAATGGGTCATATGGTGTCGTAAGGGGTCATAGGACACAATATGACCCCTATGGAAACCATATGACTCATAACGACCCAATATGGTGTCATAAGGGCTCCTATGTTGTCCTTAGGGGTCATATGGTGTCCAATGACCCCTTAGGAAACCATATGAACCATAAAGACACAATTTGGTGTCTTAAGGGGTCATATGGTGTCCTAAGGGGTCGTAGGACACAATATGACCCCTATGGACACCATATGACTCATAACGACCCAATATGGTGTCATAAGGGGTCGTATGTTGTCCTTAGGGGTCGTATGGTGTCTCATTACCCCTTAGGACATAATATGACCCCTTAGGACATAATTTGACCCATAACAACAAAATTTGGTGTCTTAAGGGGTCATATGGTATCCTAAGGGGTCATAGGACCATATGACTCATAACAACCCAATATGGTGTCATAAGGGCTCGTATGTATTCTTTAGGGGTCATATGGTGTCCCATGACCCCTTAGGACAACATATAATGCATAACGACACAATTTGGTGTCTTAAGGGGTTATATGGTGTCCTAAGGGGTCGTAGGACACAATATGACCCCTATTGACACCATATGACTCATAACGACCCAATATGGTGTCATAAGGGGTCGTATGTTGTCCTTAGGGGTAAAATGGTGTCTTATGACCCCTTAGGACACAATATGACCCCTTAAGACACAATATGACCCATGACAACAAAATTTTGTGTCTTATGGGGTCATATGGTGTCCTAAGTGGTCATAGGACACAATATGACCCCTATGGACACCATATGACTCATAACAACCCAATATGGTGTCATAAGAGCTCGTATGTTTTCCTTAGGGGTCATATGATGTCCTATGACCCCTTAGTACATCATATGATGCATAACGACACAATTTGGTGTCTTAAGGGGTCATATGGTATCCTAAGGGGTCGTAGGACACAATATGACCCCTATGGACACCATATGACTCATAACGACCCAATATGGTTTCACAAGGTTTTGTATGTTGTCCTTAGGGGTCATATGGTGTCCCATGACCCCTTATGATACCATATGATGCATAACAACATGATTTGGTGTCTTAAGGGGTCATATGGTGTCCTAAGGGGTCGTAGGACACAATATGACCCCTTAGGACACCATATGACCCATAACGACACAATTTGGTGTCTTAAGGGGTCATATGGTGTACTAAGGAGTTGTAGGATATAATATGACCCCTATAGACACCATGTGACTCATAAAAACCCAATATGGTGTCTTAAAGGGTTGTATGTTGTCCTTAGGGGTCATATGGTGTCCCATGACCCTTTAGCATACAATATGACCCATAACGACATAATTTGGTATCTTAAGGGGTTGTATGGTGTCCTAAGGGGTTGTAGGACACAATATGACCCCTATGGACAACATATGACTCATAAAAACCCAATATGGTGTCATAAGGGGTCATATATTGTCCTTAGAGCTCATATGGTGTCCCAAGACCCCTTAGGACACCATATGACCCATAAGAACACAATTTGTGTCTTAAGGGGTCATATGGTGTCCTAAGGGGTTGTAGGACACAATATGACCCCTTAGGACACCATAAGACCCATAATGACCCATAATGACCCAATATGATGTCTTAAGGGGTCATATGGTGTCCTAAGGGGTTGTAGGACACAATATGACCCCTTAGGACATCATAGGACCCATAACAACCCAATATGGTGTCATAAGGGGTCGTATGTTGTTCTTAGGGGTCATATGGTGTCCTAATGAGTCATGGGACACCATATGACCCCTTAGGACACCATAGGACCCGTAATGACCCAATATGATGTCATAAGGGGTCGTATGTTGTCCTTAGGGGTCATATGGTGTCCCATGACCCTTTAGGACATAATATGACCCATAAAAACATAATTTGGTGTCTTAAGAGGCCATATGGTGTCTTAAGAGGTCGTAGGATACAATATGACCCCTTAGGACACCATAAGACTCATAACGACCCAATATGGTGTCTTAAGGGGTCATATGGTGTCATAAGGGGTCAGAGGACACAATATGACCCCTTACGACACCATATGACCCCTTACAACACCATATGGTGTCATAAGGGTTCATATGACCCATAACGACACCATATAGAGTCCTAAAGGGTCATATTGTGTCCTGAGGGGTCATATGACACAATATGACCCATAACGACACAGTTTGGTGCCTTAAGGGGTTATATGGCATCCTAAGGGGTTGTAGGACATAATATGACCCCTTAGGACACCATAGGACCCATAATCTCTCTCCCTCTCCCCTAGTCTCTTTATCTCTCTCTTCGTTCCCTCTCCCCATCTCTCTCTCCCTTCACCCTCCCCATCTCTCTCTCTTTCTATCTATCTCTCTTTCTCTCTCTCTCTCTCTCTATATATATATATCCACCCTTTCTCTCTCTCTCTCTCTATATATATATATATCCACCCTATCTCTCTCCCCTAATATCTCCATCTCTCTCTCTCTCTCTCTCTCTCTCCCCCTAATATAATATACTATTTTATTTATAAATTAATATATTAAAATATTATATATTAATATATTTAAATATTATATATTAATATATTAATAAACAATAGATTAATTATGTGCAAATTTAGTTAGTGAATTTACTTATTAAAATCGGATATCCGATTGTACATATTAATAAACAATAGATTAATTATGTGCAAATTTAGTTAGTGAATTTACTTATTAAAATTGGATATCCGATTGTACTGGATATCTGATTTTTGTTGTACAAATTTCAAATTTTGGCTGAGGAATGCTTTGGGATTTGGATTGGAAGTGACAAGCCTAGAAAGTCAACTGAAAAAACGTGTTTTTCAGTATTCCTTGATTTTCTGGACTTTAAACTGGTGGCTGACGACTTTTTTTGTAGCCAAAATTGATAAAACGAAAATGGTTTTTTTAAGGATGTTCTCAGCTTTCCTACAATATAAGTCTTGTCTTATTTTGACTTTAATAAATAATTATTATTTATTTTCTAATTGAATTCTGACAACAATCCTGATTGATATACTGATTGAAAAACACTCTTAACTTTCAAACGGTATAACATTTTTTAATCCGAAACATGCATCACATCTTACGCTTCGTCTACTATAGGGAAAAATAAAAAAAATTGAAATTTCATAACGTTTTGGCCAAGTTAAGGTGTTCAGATGTAGGAGTTTCTGTATTTTTGAAAAGCTGTAGTAAAAAAATCATAAATAATTATTTACTTTATAAAAAATTATAAAAAAATATGTGTCACATCCGGACATGAGTCTAATACTTATATTATAAATATTATAAAAAAATATTATGATTTAATTGTGATTAGGGTGGTTAGACATACGTCTACTTCTTATCTTTTTCCTAAAATTTTAGTACCACTACATTGAAATTTGAAATTTTCATCAAATAGGATTTTTTTTTTTCAAAAAAAAATTAGTAGCTTAGAAACTACATTCAATTTTCTATAGATTCTCTTCTTACATATTTTAAAAATAATGTTCACAAATTATTCAAATTTTCATGTCTAGTTGCATAACTTTGATTTTCTGAAATTTCATTGCCACTTAAGGGCCTGTTTTGGCACACCATGATCCTGCACATACCCTAGTCCTAGATAACATGATAGATTATTGACCGAATTGTTGAATAACATGAAGATTTTTATTGGATAACATGATAAATTATTGACCCAGTTGTTGAATAACACGACGGTTAGTATTGGATAACATGACAGATTATTGACTGCATTTCCGTATAACACGAATGCTACTATTAGGTTCTTGAAAACTTATCCTGCACAACCTTTTGTGACACATTAACACTCAGGCAGGATAAGCCTCCTATTTCTTTCACCTTATTTTCTTATCCTATGTTGTCCTAGACAAGTCTATTTTACCCCCGCAGGATAAGAAAGTTATTCTTGCTTTCGTGTGTCCTTGTGTCTCCTTATCTCACATTTCTTTAATCTTACTCTACTTACCCTTGCGGGATAAGCTTATGTATTCTCACAAAAGTTTCTTCTTATCCCGCATGTCATTGCATCTCTTTGTTCCTTCGCTGCTTAGTTCTTTCCCCGCCTTATGCTTCATACCCATGTGGGATAAGCTTTGCTTCTTGTTATTCCTTCCTTCCTTTATCCCACACAGTTATGATAAATCCATTCCATGCATGTAGATCTTATGAGTTCCATGTATAGGGTCAATCTTATGGGTGTGTGATCAATCTTGCACCATTAAATCTAGTCACCAGAATTTTAAAATTCAAATTTGTTGGTGTAAATAAATATTCATTATGGATATTATTACACTTTACTTAAGTTAACTTAGGATAATGCATCTCTTCGTAGTTTGGATTTGAGACACTTAGAAAAGTGTGCACATAGGGATGGAGCTTGTAGGAGAAATTCTACCTTTTGTGGTCTTGTTTTGCTGTTACACTCCACATTCGGTGGGTCATCCACCTCTTGTGGAATATTATTTTATTTCTCCTACCTACCCCTAGTATTTATTACCTATCCTTGTTTCTCATTGAGCCACATGTCATGATTGTGTGCTCATACATCTATATGGCCTTGCCTATATAAGCAGACCTATATTCATTGTATTGGTGAATCCGGTTGATCATTTGCATATTGATGAGAATATAGTTTGTTCTTATCATTCTTTTGTCTCTATTTTATACTTTTCATTGTGCCCTTGATCTTGACAAAATCTCACATGGTATCAGAGCCATTGGAGCTTCATTGATTGGTTTTTGGAGACATTTTGGAAGACTTCTATTTTCAGATTTGAGGAACAAGCATTTTTTGGAGGCATCTTGGAGCATTTTCGACCTCACCATTGCGTCCAGGAGGCCGTTTCCATAAAAAGCGAGTATAAACTCGACCATTTTTGGCGAAAATTGACTTTTGGGGGTGGAGAAATTTTTTTGGCCAATTTAGGCGGTGATGCCCTCCTAAATGGCAAAATGTTAGTTCTTGATCAAAAAACACAAAACACACAAGACGTTAGAGTTAGTCAATCAAAAACTAAAACATATGAAGGCATTCCAAGAGAGATACTAAAAACACATGCTAATGAATCTAACTAAAGAAGTAAGACAATGAGATATCTCCAACTATCTCTTAACATGATATTAGCTCCTTTCTCCCTTGTTCCTCTCCTCTCCAAGTTCCAAAATAGTGTAGCTCTCAGCAGCTTTTTGCACTATGGATGTTTATGGAGGATTGAGATTTGTAGAATAGCTCCCAAACATGAAATGAAAAGCTATTTTTAATGCTAAAATGATTGATTTTACCAAAAAGACAAGATTTAGTTATGCTATGCTAAATGCTCTCTAAAATGGCTATAGTCTAAATGCTTACAAGTTTTCAGGATCTGGATTATGAAGGAATGGGCTCTATTTATAGGAAAAATGGAGCAATGGATGGCCAGGATTGAAAGGTTTAATCAAGGGTCAAGCTTGAAAGTTGGGGATCCATGTGCACAATTGGCACCAATAAAATAGTGACAAGTGTCAACACATGATTGAGTTGAAAGAAGAGGTTGGAGGCATTAAAGGCCTGAGAAGACCTCATGGTTATCTAAAGGCTAAGGGTCAAACCTAAATTAGGATTACCCACTGAATTAGGAATTAATCCAAGGATAAACCTTTGTGCAAATGATTAAGAGATAATCATGGTCAAAGCATTAAATGCTTGATGAGACCTTTGTGGTTGGATAGAGGTTGAGTCAAACAAATGTTTTAACCATGTGGGACGGTTGAATTAACCATTAATGGTTATTGGAGACTTTGGGGAATTAAGTGGTTGAAAGTTGGAAGCCTTTAATGGTTTTCAAAGACTTTGAGGAATTAAGTGGTTGAAAGTTGGAAGCCTTCAATGGTTATCAAAGACTTTGGGGTCTTTGAGAAGTGACTCCATTTTGATTAGGAATGTGACAATATTTAGGTGATGGATTAGGCTAATTAGGAAGGGGTTAGAAGAATCTAGAAGGTGATTAGATTTTGCAAGTGGATTTGGTGGGTGAGGGAAAATAGGATTTTATTAAAATAAAAATTCATTTATTTCAAAATGTGTGCAAGTTGCATTTGTAGGAAAATGCAAGTGGGGGGGTTTTAAAATGATTTAAATAAATGTTAATTTATTTATAAGAGGAAAAAGGGGGATTTAATTAAATAAATTGATTTTATTTATTTAATTGATTTGAATTGGATTTAATGAATTAATTAAAATAAATTGAATAATTTATTTAATTAATAGGAGAATGTTTGGGGATGAATTAATTAAATATTAATTTAATTAATTGATGGTTAGTGGATTTTTAATCAAATAAATACGAAATATTCATTTAATTAAAATGGACAGATTTATGTGACTATATTTGCCCCTCTTTGAGACGGTGCAGTTTATCGCATCGTTTCAAAGAAAGAAAAACTGGTGTGAAGAAATGCCCCATAAAATATAAATTTAATGGGTGGTATGCCCCCTCGAGAGATGGACCGAAAAATTTCGAAAAATCGGGCGATCTCTCGAAAAAGAATGAAAATTGGCAGGGTGATAGAAGAGAAGAAGTTAGGTATACTGGTGAGAAATAGAAGAAATCGGGGGAAACTGGGAGAAATGGGAGGCTCGGGAAGTTCACGGGGACCACGACGATGAGCAGGGCGAAGTTACGGTGACAGCGGGGGGTATAAATGGGGTGAAAGGGGTGAAAATAGGATCATTTGTGACCGCGACCAGTTGAAAACGAGAGCTCTGACAGTGACATTTGGAGGAGCAAGGAGGAGCGAAGATGCCGTTTCCGATTACCGAGCACCGATTTGAGCGAGTCCGCCGATTCCAGCGCCCAACCGACTATGGACCAGCGGTACGCAAATTCGAAAACTGTCTTTTCATGCATTTTTAAGATGGTTTTAGCTGAGTCCAAGTCAAGTCGGAGCAAGAGCGCTGGAACTATGTTTTTAGCGCTTTTGCTCCATTAATTAGCGCTATTGTGCCGCAATAGCGCTTTTGTAAGCTAGTTTGAGCGCTTTTGCTATTAACTAGCGCTTTTGTAGGTAAGTTTTAGCGCTTTTGACAAATTAGCGCTATGGTAGGGTCAATTGAGCGCTATTGACAGGTAATAGCGCTATTGTATAGCGGTTTTAGCGCTTTTGGTTTTTAGCGCTATTGGAGAGTTGTTTGAGCGCTTTTGATGTTGTTGTAGCGCTATTGATGTTGTTGTAGCGCTATTGTGTAGAACTAGCGCTATTGTAGATAAAATAGCGCGTTTGCCTTAGGATAACGAGATGCCCCAATGTCGAACAAAATAAATCTCCTGATGCCGAACGATTGATGGATGGCGAGGTGAAGTGGGAGTTGTTTTGAACCATAGCAGCCCGATGAGACTTAGGTCATTTGTTAGGATAAATGCCTGTTGAAGTCTAGGCGGCCATGATTGCTTACCTGTTGAGACTCGAAGACACTTGATCAAAGTATCTGATGATAGTTTAGGTTTAAACTTAAGAAAGTTTGATAACAAAACAACTGATGGTGATTGGATGAATGTCTATGTGCAGGAGGATCTGCGCGTGTTGCAGTTACGCGAGCGCCACCCCGCGACACAGGGATTGCGGGATCGATTGACGCAAATAGAGATTGATTGTATTGCGGCTACTGGCCTCTACGAGGTGATGCATATGCCCATTATTCGGATGAATCACGGCCTGATCACAGCATTGGCAGAGCGATGGCACAGTGAGACGTGCACATTCCATCTAGCTCATGGAGAGATGACGGTGACCTTAGAGGACGTGTGGCGTATCCTTCGGATTCCGATTCGGGGGGAGCTGGTGACATATGATAGATCCTGGGGGACGGTGTCTTGTCAGAGGATTTTTGAGGAGGATGTATACATTGATGATGGCTCGAACGCATGGGAGGATATAGCGGCACTATATGAGCCCCTTCCAGCAGTTTTGTCAGGGATCGTGGGAGGACTTTTGTGTCCCGACAGGCGGTCACATGGATTGGCGGTGGGATGGGGACAGGTGATAGAGATGATGGTGACTGAGGGGACCCGATATGCCTGGGGGCCGTGCGTGTTAGCGCACATGTATCAAGAGCTACAAGAGGTAGTGTACCGGGGGAGAGGTTCTCTTGCAGTGGGCATGACGTTGCTGCATGTGTGGGCATGGGAGCACTTACCAGTGACTCGACCAGTGAGTCTCAGATTCTGAGCCATGGACCAGCCCTATATGTTTATGTATAGTGGTATGATGAGCCAGCCCCACTTGGGGAAGCTAGAGTGGTGGCGGCGGGCATTAGATGATTTGGATGCAGTGATCTGGCGGCCATACTTGGAGTGTGAGCCATGGGAGGATGATGCGGAGGCACTACCATATTGCTTCATGACCCGATTCCTCATTGGGAGGACCTCATATCATGTAGAGAGACAGGTGCCGGGACGGGTGATGAGGCAGTTTGGACGGCAGCAGGGACTGCCGAGTGGATCAGGGGAGTATGCACGAGTGATCCGAGAGCGGTATGCATGGGGTCCAGTGCTACCGTATGATCAGGCACTGGCAGAGTTTCGGACACTGCAGCCGAGGCCATGGGACTTACGACTGAGGGTCGTGGATGCAGGGGTTACAGCAGAGTATACACAGTATCGGGCGGCGCACCCGATTCTACGGATATCAGACCCAGCTGAGCCGATCCCAGCTTTTGAGGATGAGAGGGGACGGGGACGAGGATGGAGAGCAGGAGGTCGAGGAGGAGGAGGAGGAGGAGGTGGAGATGGAGGGGGCGGAGGAGGTGGGGGAGGAGGAGGAGGAGGAGATGGAGGAGGAGGTGGAGGAGGTTTGGGGATGCCGAGGCAGCGGAGAGGGAGAGGTGGACTACCTCTTTAGATATCACAGGGACCTTTGATGCAGGGAGGAGTGCAGCTGAGTGGGAGGGGGATGGAGAGAGAGATCCCGATGGCTACAGGTGCAGGGGAGGGTGGTGCAGGGGAGGGACCTAGTGGAGGGGGTGACATAGGTGCGGCAGCGATGGACATGGGAGAGGGAGCTACTGGGGATCTGCGGGAGCATATGATAGGTTATTTGCAGACCCGGGTAGAGAGATTAGAGGCGGAGGTAGCAGCTAGAGATGTGCATCTATTTGCACGTGAGTCAGAGCTGACAGTGGTGCTGCGGGAGAGAGATACTATGGTGGAGAGATTGGCGGAGCTGCAGGAGAGAGTGCGGACTGGTGCACAGGGGCCTTCAGGGGAGATTATGAGGGAGATGCGGCGAGCTCAGGCGGAGATAGAGTACTGGCGGGGGTTATATGAGCAGGTGGTACCGATTAGCCAGCGAGCTCTCAGCTATTCACAGATGCGGCAGGCCAGATCCGAGCGATCACAGAGGATGCAGAGCAGTGGGGGTGTGATGGGTCCTCTACGGCAGGAGAGATCAGGGGATGCAGGAGGGAGTGGGGGTTCGATGAGGCCTCCACGGAGAGATGGATCAGGTGGTGCAGGTACCAGTGGTGGAGTAGGTAGGGGTGGTGGTGGTACAGCATCTGGCCAGAGTGGCATTTGAGAGAGCATTTTTGCATACATGTATTGTATCATTGTCTATTTTTTGGACTGTATCGTGGATGGCTCTTTGGTAGCCGATTTTGTAGACTTCATTGTACTCTGATATATGAGAGGATATATATGAGGAGATCCCATATTGTGATGAGATGCATTTGATTATGTATGGACGTTTATGCATGATGATGATTTATTGCTTAGATGTATATGTGTACGTGTATGCATTTGATGAGATGTTTCTTTTATGCATGTTTTTATGATGATTTATGATGTGAGATACTGACATATGAATGCAGGTTTACATATATATGATGTATTTGATTTGTGATGTAATGCTTTATGTATGGAATGCCATGATGATATATGCTTATGTTGTGATGTATGAACAAGATTTTTGATGTTTCCTATTGTGATGCAATGATAAGATGATTTAGGTGATGATGTTTGAATGAATGATGTTATGTATGAATAGGCATCTAGATGTGTTTTTAGAGGAATGTAATATGGATAAACAAAATGTAAAGTGCACATGTTTATATGATACTGTGGTAAATGAATGTAAATGGATAAACAAATGTAAAGTACAAATGTTCATATGATGATGCCTAAAATGAATGCATACGGATAAACAAATGTAAAGTACAAATGTTTATATGATGATGCCTAAAAATGAATGCATACGTAAAATGGATATATGAAATGGTATGAACCAATGTTTTGTAAACAAATGGTCTTATGAATCTAAAATGCGTTTAAAATATGTTTGTAAGTACAAATGATAATGAGATGATACTATAACTAATGAGTATAATAACTGCACCTTAATGTAATGATAATGAATGCCATGTGAATGAATCTTACAATGAGCATAAGAAGATACTTAGTAATGAATGAATGCATCTTTTTAACTATAAAGAAATGTATGCAAATGATAAATGATGAAAAGATTAATAACATGATAATGGATAATTGACACTGGATGAAATGCTTAGTAAATGATTTAAAACAAACAAAGACAATTTGATCTCATGAACGAATCTATTTATTTATGATTGATGCAATGATGAAAATGATTTTTAATGAAAACTAATGTCAATAATGAACTATATGCAATGTTTTAAGTTTAAAAAATGACATGAATGGACATAATGCAAGATGCACCTAAATGTAATGATGATATGATCATGAAGAATGCAAGGTTTTAAGACTTTGCATGATGCATTGATGATGTATCAGAGTACTCGGTCGTGATTTGTATCCAAGACCAACGTTATTAGTCATTTTTGCATGTAAAAGCCTACATATGAATGAATGGATGGGTGATATGCAACAGAATGCAATATATAAACAGATGAGATGAAATGGCGATCCATAGTGCTCTTTTTTTCATCATTGAGCTTTAAAATGTTGGAAGAGAATACAAGCATCTTGACACAATAATTCAAGATGACCTGAGTATTTCTTTCATGGATTTTAATATAGCAAGTTAATACAAACGACTTGATATAAGGGTCAAGTCGACCAGAGTATTGCTTACGGAACAGACAAGGATTATCTCCTTTCGTGCATGACTTGGATCGTCCTCCTTGATCTTAGGCTGATCAGATCCTGAGACAAGTGCATACCGTACTAAGAAAATAAAACCTTTATCCAAATTGGAGGAAGAGGAACCAAAGAATGAGCATTGTACCTGCAAACAAATAGTATATACATAAAGAATAAAGAATAAGGATCCTTGGTAATGGTTCATGCCCATATGGTCGAGGTATACGCTGTAGTCAGCAAGCCGTAGTGATCTATGACTGCATTTTTTTTGTCTATGATCTCATAGCTTAGTGAACTTCCCACGTAGACACCATTAGTATATGCCCCAGAAGTTCATCGGAAATAATGCGCAAACGATACAAAACAATGCTGAAAGATCCCGATACAGATAAACAAACGATTGTACTCACGAATCAACCAAGTATTTGATAGCCTAACATAATTTTCTTGTCAAAGAAAATGTCATTTTGTCTTTGTTTTGATAAGGAAGGATGCATCCTTGTTTAAAGACAGGTTTGTATTGTTAATGTCGATTGTGTGGTTTGATTGGTAAATGGTCATTGTGTGAGTATTTTGTCAATGTTTGTTTTGGTATCTGCAGATATGGGTATGTGCAAGGTGTTGCCATGTTTTTGTGTGATTTTTGATGGGTTTTCCGATGTTTTTTGGATTTTGAATTGTTTTTGAATGTTTTTGGTATTTTGAAAGTTATTTTTTTGAATGTTTTTGGATTTTGTATTGTTTTTGAATGTTTTTGATATTTTGTATTGTTTTTGAATGTTTTTGTATTTTCTGATGATCGCCTGAATGAAGAGTGTAATGACACATAAGACAATGTAGAATCCACTTCCATTACTAGGTTAAGGGTATTGCCCCCAGTTTGTAGACCTGACTATGAAAAGGTGGGATGCTAGACGCATGGAGTACTTTCTTAATTGCAGATCAAATAACAAGCCATGGTTGGGATGGATGTATGTATGTGTGCATGAATGTGATCGCAACGAGCCTGAAAGATACTGGAGCCATTGCCTTTACGAGTGGCGCCTGTTTGCCAGGTTTTCACCATCACACTTACCCAAGGTGCCACCGGAGTGGTTGTTCACCATTTGGATGCATGATTTTTCTTTACTTTTTGGAATGTTTTTGTATTTTCTTCAGGACATTTTCTGAATGTTTTTGGTATTTTTCTGATATGTAGGGGAGCCTGAGGCTCTATACACCTTAGGTATAAAACCGTTTGAGGTGCATGCTATTGATTGGATCTGCGAGTGGTTCTCCATCTGATGTAGCCAACTGATATGCCCCGGACCCGAACACAGCAGTGACAACATATGGGCCCAGCCAATTTGATTCAAACTTGCCTTGATGTTCTCTATTTGGTTGGTTGCGAGGATTTTCTCGAAGAACAAGATCACCTACCTCAAATGTACGAGGTCTAACTCGGTGATTGTAACTTCTACTCATGCGCTGCTGATAGGCTTTGAGGTGATTGTATGCAGCTTGTCGCTTCTCATCAAGTAACTCTAAGTCCTGAAGACGTGAGACTCTGTATGCTTCATCATCGATGAGATTATGCAAGGAAACCCGTAATGATGGTATCTCAACCTCAATGGGTAAGATAGCTTCAGCACCATAGACCAATGAATAAGGAGTTGCACCTGTAGGGGTCCGAATGCTAGTTTGATATGCCCATAGCGCTGGATTCAATTGAACATGCCAATCACGGCCGACATCATTGACTGTCTTCTTTAGGATCCTCAATATGTTTTTATTGGATGCTTCAGCCTGACCATTGCCTTGTGGGTAATAGGGGGTGGAAAAGCAATGTTGGATATGAAATTTCTCACAAAGCTCACGGACATCCTGATTTTTGAAAGGAAGACCGTTATCTGTGATGATGGACATGGGTACACCATACCGGCAGATGATGTAATTGAGGATGAATGAGGTGATCTGCTTGCCGGTGACTTGGGTAAGTGGAACAGCTTCGATCCACTTTGTGAAATATTCGGTGGCGGTAATAATGAATTTATGGCCATTGGATGAAGATGGATGAATCTTACCCACAAGATCAAGACCCCATTGACAAAAAGGCCATGGTGTTGTGATTGGTTGCAGTTCCTGTGTTGGTGCATGTATCAGGTCGCCGTGAACTTGACATTTCTTGCATTTCCTGACAAAGTAGTAGGAATCCTTTTCCATAGATGGCCAATAGTATCCAGCTCGCATGATCTTCTTGGCTAGTGATGGACCACTTGAGTGAGTCCCGCAAATTCCTTCATGTACCTCTTCCAAAACCTTTGTTATCTCATCCTGTTCCAGACATCGAAGGAGAGTACCATCAAGACTACGTCGGTATAGGGTTTCGGCAATAATGGTATATCGAGCAGTTTGGCGAATGAAGGTTTTTCGTTGGTTATTTGATTGGTTGGGAGGAAGGGTGTGATCGCGGAGATAGGTGTAGAACTCACCATACCATGGGGATTTAGAACCGACAAGGCGACATATCATTTCGGATTCGGGGATATCATAAGCGGGAATCCAAAGCTATTCTACCAAGAACTCGTAGCGTGTTGAATTCTGTGGAAGATCTAGTAGAGATGCGATGGTAGCCATAGCGTCAGCAGCTCGATTCTGATCTCTTGGTATCTGCTCAAAAGTGATAGTAGTAAATGATGTCTTTAGAGTGTCCACCATTTGCTTGTATGGCATGAGTTTATCATCTTTGGTCTGATATTCATCAGTTGCTTGTCGAATGACTAGTTGGGAATCGCCATATACTTGCAGTTCTTGTAATTTCCATTGTATGGCTAATCTGAGTCCCGTGATCAAGGCCTCATACTCTGCTATGTTGTTTGTGCATGGAAATGTGAGCCTGTAAGACTTCGGGATGCTGTCACCTTGAGGTGTGATAAACAGAATACCTGCCCCCGAGCCGTGCCTAGTGTATGAACCATCAAAATATAGTTTCCATGGTTGTACTGTGGTGATCATGAATATCTCTTCATCTGAAAAATTGGAAATAAGAGGATGATCGCCTATGAGTGGTGCATCGACCAACTGATCTGCAATGACCTGCCCTTTGATAGCTTTACGGTCCACATACTCGATGCCAAATTCACTTAGAATCATTACCCATTTGGCCAAGCGACCTGTCAATGCTTCTTTGCTGAGTAAATACTTGAGTGGATCAATCTTTGCGATGAGTTGTACCTTGTGTGTCAACAGATAGTGCCTTAATTTAGTGGCTGCCAGGATTACTGCTAGGCAAGCTCGCTCAATAGGTGTGTAATTGAGTTCATAGCCAACCAGTGTGCGAGAGATGTAGTAAACAGCACACTCTTTGCCTTCTGCATTATGTTGTGCCAATAATACACCCAATGCTGTACTTGTCGCTGAGATATAAAGTAACAACGGTCTACTTGGATCTGGTGGCATCAACAATGGTGGATTCATGAGATAGTCTTTAAGCACCTGAAATGCTTGTTGGCATTTGTCATCCCACTGAAAGCGGATGTTCTTGTGTAGCAGGTGTGTGAATGGGTGACACTTATCAGCCAATTGTGCAATGGATCTGCGGATGGATTGAAGCCGTCCTTGTAGTGTTCTTAGCTGACTGATATTCCTTGGAGGTGGCATGTCCATGATTGCCTTTACCTTCGCTGGATCGACCTCAATGCCTTTGCTTGAGACAATGTATCCTAGAAGCTTCCCGGAGGTTACTCCAAAGACACATTTCTTTGGGTTGAGTTGAACATGGTATTGTTCCAGTCTATCAAAGATTTGATCTAAGATGTGGAGATGCCCATCTCTAGTGAGTGATTTTGCTAGTAAGTCATCCACATAATCTTCCATCATAGTATGCATCATGTCATGGAAGATGGTGGTCATTGCTCTTTGATAGGTTGCTCCTGCATTCTTTAGACCAAAAGGCATTACATTCCAGCAGTATGTGCCCCATGGACATGTGAAGGCTGTCTTATGTTGATCTTCGAGTGCGATCTTTATCTGATTGTATCCTGAAAAGCCATCCATGAGTGAAAGCATGGCATGTCCTGCTGTCAGATCCACTATGATGTCGATATTTGGTAGGGGAAAGTCATCCTTAGGACATGCCTTATTCAAATCTCTGAAGTCAGTACAAATGCGGATGCCCCCTTTTGGTTTGCCGACAGGCACAATATTGGAGATCCATTCTGCATAATCAATTGGTTTAATGAAACCAACATCCAGGAGTTTCTTGAGTTCTATTTTGACTAGCACTGCAATCTGGGGATGCATCTTACGAAGCTTCTGCTTGACAGGTTTGGCTCCTTTTGCTACTGTGAGATGATGCATAACTAAATCAGGATCAAGCCCAGGCATGTCTGCATATGACCATGCAAAGTTGATCTGACGTTGCTGGAAGAATTCTATGAATTGAGGTTGTTCCTCTGTAGTGAGAAGAGATGCTAGATGTATGATATGAGGGTTTTCAGGAGTCCCCACATTGTATTCTTTGGTTTCCTCGATAAGAATCGTTGATCGTTCCTGTTGTGTGCTTGCAGGGAGACTGTCAAACCCTTCATCCTCAGGCGCCTCAGAGAGGTTTTTACCGTTGGATACACTCTTTCTTTTTACTGTTGCCGGATCAAATAGTGCCACTGTGTGGTTTTCACTAGAAGATCCATGTTTTATTGTTATATTTTTGCAGCTGAAGGGTTTGGCATCCGCCCCGAAGTATGCTGCGCTATTAAGTTGAATGGCGAATCCAGCTTTGTGATCCTCGCTTGGTAGATTATCCCTTAATTCCAAAAAGTCAATGATAGCCTCATCGTTCTGGAAGAGGTCAAGACATGGGGGGTTTGGTTGGTTCCATTCAATGAGTTCAGGGTGGATAATGGGCATTACTTCATCGATTAAGTTAAGTGCAGGAGATGTATCAGTGAGGGTTAAGACAGTGTGGTGAAGGTCGTTGATGGTACTCTCCCTGTCAGAATCAAGCGTAGGATGAGACGTAGGGTCTGTGGAAGATGTTTCCAGCTCAGGTACCCAAGTGGTCTTTATCTGTGCTTCTCCATAAATAGGAATGTCTTTGCGTGGCGGAGGTGGTGATGTGTCTTCCTCATCTGAAGTGTTAAGCTATATAGAATCAAATTCCCACTCATGTGAGTCGGTCTCTGAATCACTCTCCAGCATCCGATTGCTATACCATACTGGGATGTCTTTAGAGTTAAACACGGCAGGTGTGATGGGTTTATGTATCTTTGTAGTGATCGGTGCTACAGGAAGTTTGATGGGGATAAAAGAATCTGGCACAGGAAGTATCGGCAGTGTTGACTCAGTGGCTTCTGCAGGAACTGCTGGTACCATAGATGCTGCTGCGGATTCTGATACAGTTGCTGCTGCTAATGGTACTATGGATGTAATGGCTGTTGCGAATGGGATTACTGGTTTGATTGGTGGGATGATTGGTATTGTAGATGGTGGAGTTGTGAGCCTCGATGGGGCAGTGGGGATAGTGCTTGATGGTGCTTTGATTATGAAAGGTGTCCTCTTTGCAGTAGGTGGGCAAAATGGTTTGCTGGGTTTTCCTTTGAATCTGAGTTTAGGAAGGACCTCTTTTTCAAAACCGAGGCCCGTATTACCTTTGGGCTTGAATTCTGGTAGCAGAGGTTTGTGTCGTCCTTGTTTGCAGGATCCCAAAGCACTCTGACCATCATATCCCATTCTTTGCATAATGAGGAGGCCTTTGCCATACTGTTCTGTAGGAAGTGTAACTTGCGGTTTATCAGTGGTGATGGGATCCTTATAGATCCATTCCGCTAGGTCCTCATCTTGTGTTTCTTCCTCTTGACTCTTTCCAAGAACGAAAGGTGTCAAAGCACATGCTGGTATGTTTAGTGGTTGCTGGAGCAACTGCTGTGGTTTACCATGTGTTCTAGGAGAAGTGGGCATTTGTCCCACACAAAAGAGCTGACTCAAGTTGTATTCTCCAGGACCTTCCTCTGCTACTTTCATTTTTAGCTTTTCTTGCTTGGGTATAGGGGTGTTCGAACTGGCAAGAGAGGTGGGACTTACATATGATGTGGAGGAAATGGCTTCCCTATTATTAGGAACAGTAATCTTTGGTTGATGGCTGATATTATGGAAAAATGCAAAGGGATTTGCATCGCCCAGGATTGTGATCTCTGTACCGTTATGTGGGAACTTGATACATTGATGGTAGGTAGATGGAACAGCTTGCATGGCATGTATCCAAGGTCTCCCTAATAATAGATTATATGGCAGAGGAAGGTCCAGAACCTGACAAATTATGTGCTTTACCACAGGGCCCACTCGGATTGGTAGGACCACGGCTCCTTTGGATGAATGCTCTGCATCATCATAGGCCTTGATGGTGATCTTCTTGCGAGGATCCACTGATTCTATTGCATATCCCAATGCTATGACCAACTGTAGTGTACAAATGTTTAGGCCTGCTCCATTATCTATCAAGACTCGCTTGATCCTGTGTTGGTTGACAAAGCCTTCAATGTGTAGTGAGGCGTTATGAGGTTGTTGGAATGAAGAGTTGTCACTTTCGGAAAAAGTGAGACAAGGTGATGACTTTAGATTTCCAACCATGGCTTGAAACTGGTCCGTATTCAGGTTTGCAGGGACTGACGCCTCTTGGAGTGCTTGATCCAAGATTGTTTTATGAGAGGGTGACAGACGCAAAAGCTCCAAAATGGATATAAGTGCAGGGGTTTTGTCTAATTGTTCCACAAGATTGTACTGCTTTGGGATGGAGGTGGTGCCTTGTGGAGCTGCCTTTATGGTGACCTTGCCACGACGTGTAACAACATTGCAATTTGAGGTGGGATTTTTGAAGGTGATAGTTGCAATTTGTTCACTGGCATCATACAGGTGATTGACAGTGTAATTATACGTAGCCTGCGTATAATCAGTGGTATCAGGACCTCGTCTGGAAGTGGAAGGACCTCTTTGATCTTGCGATGGAAGTGGATTCTTGAACATCTGATGATCATTATTGGTTGTTTTTGGGTCATGTCCTTCAATCTCAATTTCTCCTCGATCAATAAGATCTTGAATGAGATCTTTCAATCGGTGACAATTACTTGTCTTGTGTCCTCTTCCTTGATGGAATTCACAGTGTTCAGTATCTCTCCACCATGCTGGTTTGACTTGGGGTTCATAATTTGATAACTTAGGTAGAGTGATCAAATTCTGAGAAATGAGTTGTCGCATCACTGTTTCAATGGGTTCCCCTAAGGGAGTGTATGTGCGTTTTTGTTTTGGCTGACGAGGTCTTGGTTCATCATGAGATGTGATGCGACCTTGATTAGCAGGACTATTTGTGTTATTTTGAGGTGGAGGATTTTGTCCTGCAAATCGCACCACAGGTTGTGCATTTTGGATTGTTCGAGCATCCACAACCCCATCGTTGATGATATTTTTATTATTGTTCCAGAAGTTTGGTTTATCACTATTGAAGCGCGGGCGAGGAGCATCTTTTGGTTCATTAAAGATTTTGATGAGTCCTTTCTTGATGAGTGCCCGTTCACATTTTATACCCTTGGTGATCATATCGTTACAAGAGTCGGTGTCTTTGACATCCAGGTGAAATTCCATTTCTTCGTTTAAGTTGGAAATGAAAATTTCCACTAGTTCTCGTTCAGGTAACTGAAGAGAACGTCTGCTAGACATTTGGTGCCATCGTTGCAGGAATACTGAGAATAATTCACCTGGTTTTTGTTTGGTATTGCATAGGTCAGCCATGGTGATGTCGCGTTCAATATTATAAGAGTAATGAGATAGGAACTTCTGGATGAGTTCCTCAAATGTTCTAATGCCACCTGGAAGTCGGGAAAACCATGATGTGGTGGTTCCTCCCAAGCTTTGGGGAAAAAGGCGCATTAGATATGTGTCCTCATAAGCCACTTCAAGACAAGCGGAATGAAATTCTCGGACATGATCACGGGGATCCCCCTTTCCTCTATATTTTTCAAATTTGGGTGTTTCGAACCCGCGTGGAAAGGGTGGCATATAAAGATTCCTATCAAAAGGATAGGGACAGATGTCGTTAAGTGAAAATTGATTGGTCTTAACACCACTATGAAGTTGTTGGGCGAGATTCTCGACTTGTTGCCGCAACATCTCCATTTCGTTTGGAGGAGGAGGTGGTGGATTACCTCGAGGAATGTTATATCTGATGTGATTTCTACCTCTTTCTTCCTCATGGCGACTTTGTCTTTCTGATGCTTGTCTTAATTGGGCAAGATCAAAGTCAGAGGGGAGTTTGGCTCCTTCTTGAGCGAGTTTTAAGAAGTGAGCATCCGCATTGCTCCTGAGTATTTCATCAAACAATCTGTTAAAATGAGGGTTATGCTGAACCCTTTCGATTGTTGAAGGAGTGGGAGTACTTGGGTTTTCGTCATTCACATTTCCTCCAAGTGCTTCTTGAAATTCATTGAGGTTGTCCTCTTCTTCCTCAATTTCTATTTCTCGTTGCCTTGATCACGATCGGGTTTGAGCCATTTTGTTTACAAGTTTGGTTTTGAAGTTGATTGAAGATGATGATGAGTTGTTGATGAAATGAAAGATTGATGGTTGGTGATTTGTGTTTGTATGTAGATCTCTAGCACTTTAAGATAGATGTAACCGAAATTCCTTCTTTGAATTGCTCACTTGTTTTGATAGATTTTGGATGTGATAAGGTGTAGAGAAATCTGAGATGTGTTACAGATTTAGACTACCTAGCAATGAGAGGATTCACTCATGAACTAGTTTTAACCTGCGTAGATGTGTCTCTTAGGATGAGCTTATCCTAGATGTAGAAACAATCTAAAAGTGATGTGATGTGTTTGATTTCAAGCAATATCTAAAAAAGAACTTGGGACAAGAACCTCTTAATGTTTTGAGAGTTTTGGGATGAATTGATGATGGAATAATGATGTATGAATGAGATGACGGATGTTTTGTTTTCAACTTCAATAAAAACTTTGTGTTACAAATGGAACAAACTCTACTTCTTCCCTTTCAGGTGTTGGTGGCACTTCTTGAGCTGTGTTGTAGGTGATACAGATGTTTGGGAAGAAGTTGGGATTAATCTTTCCTCCTTGATTTTTGTGATAACTCAGAGCTCTATATTGCATAAAAGCTCTGCGGTTCAATGATTCGGAATCAAACTCGTTTGTTTTACCTTGAAGATAGAGACGCATGCGATGTAGAAAGACTCTATGTGAGACAAAGATTTGTTTATTGAGATAGAAGAATTTCCTCCTTTTGATCAAAGCCTTTGAGCTTAATGGTCTTCTTTTCAAGGTAATATTTTGATGACACTTCTTCTTTCGCAAGATGTGAAGAATGGTCATAAATTTTGTCTCTTTGTTGTTTGTACTTTGTTTTTGGTATTTTTGTTTGTTTTTGAGAAATGTTGGATGAATACTTTGTTTTTGGGATTGATTTTTTTGATTTTTCCTTGACAAGAAAACAAAGCAAGCACACAAACACAAGAATGTTGCCTCAAAGGCACAAATGAGTATGGGTCTAGATCAACCCAATTCTTGGACTTGTTTTTGACCCTTCCTTTAGATTTATTTTAAGGTGTAGTTCCAAAGCCTGAAGTCGGCTCAATTTGCACTAGGTCTGTAAAACGAACACACTTCAAACACTTTTTATCCCTAAGGTCAAATGGCCAGTTGTGATAAATTTAGCCCACATCTTGATATTTCTTCGACTTTGGTACTACATACCTTATGAATCCCGCCGTGGCAGGTAAGGATGTGATATACTAAGTCTTGCATGAGCATAACAAATAGATGATCCCTATGATGGGGGAGTCACCACTTTTATCAAGCCACAAGTGACTTTTCAAAAAGCTATGTTTCTACTCAAGGAAATATGTATGGTGAGTATCTTGGGAGCAAAACCTTCTATGCTCTTGCACTAAATTGTATCTCAAGTATCCTCAATCAATAGAACAGGTGGGCTACTACTTAAAGGTGTTTAGTCATGTTCGATGGCTTTGGACATAAGTTCATTCTGCAGTGACTCACTTAAGAGCCTTGTAACTGGTGGTGGGGCCCATTTGTCCTTTCGGCCAGTTACACTGTAGGAACAGCTATACCCAAGGCTACAGCTTTCGCTCTCACCTGATTTCTATAGCGGCTCGAAGGATTTACCGCTCGAGGTCGTTCCCAAGAGTATCGATCCCTTGGCAGGCCTCTCTTAAAAAATAAAATTTTGAGTGTTACTAACACTTTTCTCTTGCACCTAGGACCACGAGAGCCAAGGGAGAGGATAGTGTGTGTCAGAAGTAGGTCCACTCGACTGACTTTTGTGCACAAGCATGCCAAACACAAAATTCACTTGTTCTTTTTAATCCATCATGGCAATATGATCTAACTATTTGGAGATGTTGCTCCAACAGTCATGGTGTTCTTTTTAACTCCAAAGGCAATGTGTTTTGTAATCTAGAATTTGGAAATTCTGGTCAACTTAATGAAAAACACGTTTTTGCTTGAAGGAAAATTTGTTTTTGCCAAAAAATCAAGACAAGTGGATTGTTCTTTTTACTGCACCAAAAATTGAAGTGTGGCTTGTGATTTTTAGATTTGATGCAAGAAAATGGAATTGTTTGGTTTTAAGCACCAAATAAAGTGTATCCCTAACTAGAAAACAATGAAACTATTTTTTTGTGTTTTTAAGTTCTTTTTAAGCACGAAATAATTTTTTTTTTTGTGATTTTTGTTGTGTTGTTAACCTGCACAAAGAAAAGAAACAAGTTAAGAAAATTAATGCTCAAAGGGGGGGCTTCCACAAGCCTAATTTTTGATTTTTCGGTTACAAGTCCATTTGGGCGACACTCTGTCGCAATAGCGCTATTCTGTGTTTTTTTCAGAAGCGCTGATTTATACGATAGCGCTAGTCTGCGTGAGCAGAAGCGCTAATTTAAACGGTAGCGCTGAAAGAAAACAGAATCCCGAGTAGACAAACGCACTGAAAGTATGTCAATAGCGCTGAAACGGGGACAATAGCGTTGAAATGTTGTCAATAGCGCTGGAACATATTCAATAGCGCTATATTAGTGTCAATAGCGCTAAAAGAAATCGTTGCAAAAGCGCTAAAACGCGTTCAATAGCGCCGAAGCGCGACCTGTGTGGCAATTTCAACAAGAAAAATGTTAATTTCAAAAAAAATCATCAGAAGGTTGCGTGTTCGATTCACGTCGGGTTCACCAAATGATGCCCTCCTAAATGGACAAATGTTAGTTCTTGATCAAACAACACAAAACACACAAGACGTTAGAGTTAGTCAATCAAAAACTAAAACATATGAAGGCATTCCAAGAGAGATACTAAAAACACATGCTAATGAATCTAACTAAAGAAGTAAGACAATGAGATATCTCCAACTATCTCTTAACATGATATTAGCTCCTTTCTCCCTTGTTCCTCTCCTCTCCAAGTTCCAAAATAGTGTAGCTCTCAGCAGCTTTTTGCACTATGGATGCTTATGGAGGATTGAGATTTGTAGAATAGCTCCCAAACATGAAATGAAAAGCTATTTTTAATGCTAAAATGATTGATTTTACCAAAAAGACAAGATTTAGTTATGCTATGCTAAATGCTCTCTAAAATGGCTATAGTCTAAATGCTTACAAGTTTTCAGGATCTGGATTATGAAGGAATGGGCTCTATTTATAGGAAAAATGGAGCAATGGATGGCCAGGATTGAAAGGTTTAATCAAGGGTCAAGCTTGAAAGTTGGGGATCCATGTGCACAATTGGCACCAATAAAATAGTGACAAGTGTCAACACAGGATTGGGTTGAAAGAAGAGGTTGGAGGCATTAAAGACCTAAGAAGACCTCATGGTTATCTAAAGGCTAAGGGTCAAGCCTAAATTAGGATTACCCACTGAATTAGGAATTAATCCAAGGATAAACCTTTGTGCAAATGATTAAGAGATAATCATGGTCAAAGCATTAAATGCTTGATGAGACCTTTGTGGTTGGATAGAGGTTGAGTCAAACAAATGTTTTAACCATGTGGGAGGGTTGAATTAACCATTAATGGTTATTGGAGACTTTGGGGAATTAAGTGGTTGAAAGTTGGAAGCCTTTAATGGTTTTCAAAGACTTTGAGGAATTAAGTGGTTGAAAGTTGGAAGCCTTCAATGGTTATCAAAGACTTTGGGGTCTTTGAGAAGTGACTCCATTTTGCTTAGGAATGTGACAATATTTAGGTGATGGATTAGGCTAATTAGGAAGGGGTTAGAAGAATCTAGAAGGTGATTAGATTTTGCAAGTGGATTTGGTGGGTGAGGGAAAATAGGATTTTATTAAAATAAAAATTCATTTATTTCAAAATGTGTGCAAGTTGCATTTGTAGGAAAATGCAAGTGGGGGGGTTTTAAAATGATTTAAATAAATGTTAATTTATTTAAAAGAGGAAAAAGGGGGATTTAATTAAATAAATTGATTTTATTTATTTAATTGATTTGAATTGGATTTAATGAATTAATTAAAATAAATTGAATAATTTATTTAATTAATAGGAGAATGTTTGGGTATGAATTAATTAAATATTAATTTAATTAATTGATGGTTAGTGGATTTTTAATCAAATAAATACGAAATATTCATTTAATTAAAATGGACAGATTTATGTGACTACAGGCGGTATGGTACGAATTTTTCAGATTTATAAAGAAAAAATAAATAAATATTTTTTTCTGAAAATTATTTTCCACTTTGAAAAGATTTTTGAAAAGATTTTTTTTGAAAAAATAAAATATATATATATTTTTTTGGTCTGTACCTTCTGCCTAGTCAGTGGCGCCCAATTAGTAGCGCACAGTCAACGCCCAGTTAGCATTTTTTTTTTTTGGAAATTCTCAGACCTCTCTCTATTGAGCTGTTTGGTTTTTTGGGTCAACTTTGGATGCTCAATTTTGCTCCTTTTTGGGTGCAATTTTTTTTATTTGGGCTAATTTTTTGTGCTCTTCGTAGTGGTGTGGTTATTTTTTGGTTTTGGTGCATAGATTTTTTGGAATTTTTGGATTCTCTTAGCTGTACCTATCCAATCCTCAATTCTGCAACTTCAAAGGCCTCGTTTGAGCTCATACAACCTCCTTTTCAAGTGCCGTTTTTTTTTAAAGTGCATTTTTTTTTGTCTACTTTCATAATCTATGATCACATTTCAGAGATTTTGAGTGGAAATTATATTTTTAGATATTGGTCTTATTTGGCCTATTTGATACTTGTAAAATGCTTGGATCTTAGTTTAGATCTCTTGCACTATTAGTTTTAATCTCTTTTGGCCTTATTGAGGCAGTTGTAAAATTGAAATCAAAAGTCCACTTTGCCATTTTTTACAAGTGGCCCATTGTACACGCACTAAGTATAAAGTGCCAAGTCATCACTTTTGGGGGGGTTCTTTGATTGAGTGAATTTGGGGGGGTGTCTTGTGTGATTGTGCCTCTCTTTCCTTGTGCTCTTTCATTTTTTTTGCAATGAGTCCTCATAAATTTCCACCTTTAACTCCACATAATTATGCATCATGGAAAATTAAAGTATGGAGCAAATTAGTGGAAAAAAGGTCTCACGCATTACATAAATGGAACAATAGCAACACCATCTGATCCTAAGGCTGATCCTAATGCTCAGTTATAACAGCTCACTAATAATTGCATGGCTCTTAGAACTTTGCGTAAGTATGTATCAGATGACCTCATTTTTCACATTGAGAAGTGTACAATAATCAAAGAGGCTTGGGATATGTTTCAAAAATTGTATGATCAAGTTGATGAAATCAGAGGTTACAAGATTGACAATGAGCTCACCAACTTGGATCCTAAGAGTTTTGATACAATCCAAGATTATGTCACCAAATCAAATGAGCTAAGAGCAAAGCTTAAGGATTGTGGAAATGACAAAAAACATGCTTAGTTGATATTCAACTTGTTGGACAAGCTTGCACCAGAATATGCAACATTCGTGTCTAGCTTCCAAACTCATCGTTTGACAGTGGGGAGTTCCTACGTTATGCCTACATTTGATGCTTTCATAGAAATGTTGATATTGGAACAATCTAAGTTGTTGATCATGGGGCTTCTCCAGTCTTTAAAGTCCAAGGCTTTGGTGGCTAATCAAGGGAGTCAAGGGAGTTAAGGCAAAGATTCCAAGAAGAAGAAGAAGAAATCTAAGTCAAAGCCACAACAGGAAAAAGGGAAATCATCCTCTCCATCACAAGGCGATTTTTCATCCTCTTCCAAGAAGGGGACTCCACTTAAGAAGGATAAACCAGCTTGTGCATATTGCAAGAAGTATGCTCATGATGAGCATCGATGCCACACCAAGCAAGTTGATGAGTTAACTAATCTTCTTAAGAAAAACAACATCAACTTGCCATCTGCCTACACAAAGAAGGATTCATCTCCTTCCTCTTCCTCTCAGTCTAAGGGAAAAGGGAAAGCATTTGTGGCTACAACAGGTTCTTCACAGCAGTGGATACTTGACTCAGGTGCCTCATATCACATGGGTTCTACAAAAGAACAATTTTCTTCATTGGAGCCATCTAAGGTACCTCACATTTACATAGGTGATGATACACAAGTAGAGGTTGAAGGGAAAGGTTCAGTTGACATGGGTGATGGAACATTTGAGAATGTTCTTTATGTTCCTAACTTGTCTACCAACCTTCTCTCTATCTACCAAATCACTCACTATGGGAATGGGAAAAAGGTTGAGTTTACACCTGATTCAGTTGTGGTAAAGGAACTTGATGATGATGCCTTGGTAGCAGTGGGACAAGTCAATGACAACTCAAGGCTTTATTCATTCTCCCATTTTGTGCCAAGTTCTCCTTCTAGGGCCTTGCTTACTCATTCAAATTCTGAAAGTAAGCTATGGCATGAGCGGTTTGGTCACCTCAACTACTGCTATCTTCAGTAGCTCAGCACGAAAGACATGGTCACAGGTCTACCTTGAATCAGTTTTTCAGAGGGTGTATGTTCAAGTTGTTCCATGGCAAGCATCTCGAGGAGAAGTTTGATAAGGGGAAAGTTTGGAGAGCTTTGGAAGTTCTTCAACTTGTTCACAACGTTGTAGCAAGTCCATTTCCAACACCTTCATTTAGCAAGGCCCGCTATGTCCTCACCTTCAATGATGACTACTCCCGCTTCACTTGGGTCTACTTTCTCATTCATAAGAGTGAAGTATTTGACAGATTTTAGGACTTCAAGACTCGTGTGGAGAAGCAATCCGGGAAAGTGGTCAAGATTCTTCGCACAGATAATGGAAGGGAATATGTGAACAAGAGACTTGAGGATTTTTGTACATTTGAGGGGATTGATCTTCAACATTCTGTTACATACACTCTACAATAGAACGGAGTTGCAGAATGCAAGAATAGAACTCTCAAAGAAATGGCTAGATGTATGATACATGCAAATTCTCTTGATCTCATCTTTTGAGCAGAGGCTATCAGTTGTGCCACACACATCCAGAATCGGGTTCCTCACAAATCCTTGCAAGGTATTACTCCTTTTGAGGCTTGGCCTGGTAGGAAACTGATTGTCAGACATTTTAAAGTCTTTGGGTGTCCAACATGGGCTCGCATACCTCCACAGAAACGCAAGGCATTGGAACCATAGAGTAGGCCTTGCATATTTGTTGGATATCCTGAGGGTGTTAAGGCATATAGATTGATGGATCCTGAGACACATAAGGTGTTTATTGAGAGGAGTGTTCACTTTGAGGAAATCTCTCCTAGCTTAGCCTCTCTACCTCCTCCACCTTCCTCAATTGTGGATAGTGATGCTAGTGATTCAGATGAGGAGACTTCTTCAAGTATGACTCGCAGGGTTACACCTCTGCAGGGTCCACTTGCAGTTGAGGAGCCTCATTCTCCACCTTCACCTAGACCTATTGGGCTCGACAGACACTTGAGTTTGTGGGTTCTCTTATTTGGGATTCTTCATATACACGAAGAACTCAATCACAACATCAAGATCTTCCACATGCATTCATTGCTACCGCTTCCGATCCGCAAACATTTTGGGAAGCATCAGGGGTTCCTGAGTGGGACCAAGCTATGGAGGAAGAGTATAGTTCCTTGATGAGGAACAACACATGGGATTTAGTCCATCTCCCTAAGGGGAGAAAGATGGTTCGATGTAAGTGGATACATTGGACCAAGTTTGCAGCGGATGGTAGTGTGGATAAGTATAGGGCTCAACTTATTGCAAAAGGTTTCTCTTAGGTTGCAGGTGTTGACTATACTAAGACCTTTGCACCCATAGCCAAGATGAACTCCATTCACTTGACACTTGATATTACTACAGCTCATGGTTGGGTTGTACATCAGATGAATGTGAAGAGTGCTTTTCTTCATGGTGATCTTGATGAGGAGATTTATATGGAGTAGCCATAGGGTTTCATCCAGGATACTTCCTTGGTTTGCAGACTAAGGAAATCTCTCTATGGCCTTAATCAGCCCCCCAGGGCTTGGTACGCCAAGATGGATTCCTTTCTTCTCTCAACAGGGTTCATCAGGTGTAATTCCGATCCAAATGTCTATATTTTGCGACAGGATGACTCTCACTTGATACTTGTGCTCTATGTTGATGCTTTGATCATTACAGGGAGCACCACATCCATCATTAGTAGGGTCAAATCTGCTTTGCATGACACATTTGCTATGACTGACTTGGGTCTTTTGCACTACTTTCTCGGGATAGATATTTCACAGTCACCTTCCGGGATTACACTATCGCAGCCAAAGTATGCTCTTGATCTACTTGCAAGCTTTCATATGGCTGATTGTAAGCCTGCACCGACTCCCTTTCTTTTAGGAGTCAAGCTTGAGGCTCAATTTTCTTCTCCACCAGTTGATGCCACTTTGTATCGCCAGCTTGTGAATAGTCTCATCTACTTGACTCATACACGCCCTGATATTTCATTTGTGGTTGGCATGGTTTCCCACTTCATGCAAGAACCACATGAGTTTCATTGGAAAGCTACCAAACACATCCTTCATTACATCTAGGGTACACATCACTATGGGATTCACTTTGCAATAGGCATAGGACTTCGCTTGGTTGGTTACACAGACTCCGATTGGGTTGGCGATCTTGATGGTCGTAAGTCTACTTCAGGTTACAGTTTTCACCTTGGTTCAGGCCCCATTTGTTGGCAAAGTAAGAAGCAACATGCTATTGCTCTCTCTTTGACTGAGGCTGAGTATCAAGGAGCTATTAACGCATCGACTGAGACTATTTGGCTACAACAGATTGTCATAGAGTTTGGGTTCACCACTCCATGACCGACAGTTCTACATTGTGACAATCAGAGTGCTATTGCAATCTCAAAGAACTCGGTCTAGCACTAATGGACCAAACACATCGAGATCCATATGCACTATATTAGAGAGTTGATTCAGGAGGAGGTCATTGATTTGCAGTATTGTCCTACAGCGGAGCAGGTTGCAGACATATTCACCAAACCTTTCACCGAGAGTAAGTTCCAGCTGTTGCGAGCTCTCTTGGGGGTGCGGGATGTGTCATTAGGGGGGGGTCAGCTGACTTCTCCTTTCTCTCTTACGGGGGGGACTTTTTCCTCCTTGAGGTTTTGTCCTTCTTCTTTGAGAGTCTTTTGTACATTCATCTCTCTTTTGGGGGGAGTTTTTTCCCGCTGGGTTTTCTCCCTTTCTCCATTTTTGAGAGATTGCATTGCATATTTTTGCTTGCATTTGCATATTGTACATGGGTATTGTAGACATCTAAAAATGGTCAACGCTTGTGGAGTCATACTTTAACATTTGCGCATTGCCTTATTTTAGGGTTTTTGCATCGCATTAACATTTCTTCTATGTTGCGCACTTGGTCTTTATCATTTGTGAGCATTGAGTCCTTCTTCTGCATTCCTCATTTTTATCACTTTCGAATTAGGGTTTTGTCCTCTTTTCAATCTTGTCATTTTGTGATTGATTCGTCATCGATCCTTGTCCTCTTGTTAATCTCGTCAATTTTGTGATCAATTTGTCATCGATCGTTGTCCTTTTCAATCTTGTCATTTTGCGATCGATTCATCATCGATCCTCATTCTTGTCAATCTTGTCATTTTACGATCAATTTGTCATCGACCCTTGTTCTTGTCAATCTTGTCATTTTGCGATCGATTCGTCATCGATCCTCGTTCTTGTCAATCTTGTCATTTTGCAATCAATTCGTCATCGATCCTTGTCCTCTTGTCAATCTCATCAATTTTGCAATCGATTTGTCATCGATCATTGTCCTTTTCAATCGTGTCAATTTGGATCAATTAGTCATTGTTCCTCATCAATTGGCGCCTATCAATTTGGTCTCTTTATCAATCTTGGTCAATTTTTCAACCAATCTCAATCGTTTATCAGCACTGGTCCTTTGTCAATCAAAATCATGATCGAATCGACATCAATTATCTTTTGTCAAGACTTAATTGTCGTCCTTGCATTTCTAATTCATCTTCTAAGGTTTTATGATTTATTCATTTAATCTTGATTGTCATTTTCCCTCTAGGTTAAATAATTTATTTATTTATCCTAAGTCTTCTTGTCACAATTAAATATTTATTTAATTGGCTAATTAATTCCCCCCCTTTTTGTGAATTAATTAATGAATGAAAAATTATTAATTAATTCACCTAATTTTCTAATTTCATCAATTTCTAATTTCTTAATTTCTAATTCATCATTTCTAACCCAATTTTCTAATTTCTCCTAATTTCTATTTCTATTTCAAATTTTTGTCATAACACCTTGCATAGCAATTTGTCATAATTTGTCATAAAATTGTCATAATTTGTCATAACACCTTGCATAGCAATTTGTCATACACTTGTCATAATTTTTCTATTCTTGATTTGAATTTCCATTCGAATCAATTTCATGCTAATCTTGTCATCTCTCCAATTTGTCTATAAATTGGATGAATTTCTTCAATCAAGGGAATGAATCACATTTTCGAATCGAATCAATCAAATCACATTTTTGAGTAACCTTATGCTACAAATTTCATCAACAACTTGCTTTCCACTTGCAAATGGACTTTGTAGGTGAGAACAACACCAAATTGGAAGGTGAAAGAAGAACAATGGAGCCACATGAAGGAGATATTTGCATTTGGTTTGCTTTGATTTCATTTTGAATATCTTGTCTTCATGTTTTCATTGATTAGATTAGGATTGTTTTCATTGCAAATCAGGTTTTGTGATTGTCCTAATTTTTATTTGCTTTGATGATTTCCAAATTCCTATCTACATTAATTGGTGAACCCAACGTGAACTATCCATTTAACCATGTTTTTGAGTGCCTTTTGAGCTGATTTGCAGGTGAAAACCCAAGAAATAGGGCAACTCAGGGCTTTCTGGGCACTTCTGCGCCTGTGTAGGGGGGATTTGCGCCTGTGTTAAGGATATCTGCATCTATGTCAAGGAGATCTACACCTGTGCCAAAGGGATCTGCGCCTGTGTCAAGGTATTCTGCGCCTGTGTTGAGACATTCTGCGCCTGTGTAAGGCCAGAAATAGAGGTGAAACCAGTGTTTTTACTTGCAAATTACTTTGTTTCCATTCTATTCTTATATTCTGGTTTTTCTTTGGTACTGATTCTCTGTGCAACACCTTGGCGTTACATGCGATGAAGACTAAGAATGAAACTACTAACAAATCTTATGCAGGATGCGATCAAAGACTTTTATTAAAACATCTTGCATGTGATTTTTAAAGTAGTTGCACATTTAATTTCTTAAAGGTTAATGAACACCATGCATGCTTTGTTTGTTTTCAATTTGATTGTATGTTTTAAGCCTTAGAGTTGGGCCTACCTCCCGATTTGCCTGGCACTTCGCATAGGCATTGGTGAGAGGGAATGACCCAAAGTGGTGATGGGCTAAAGCCAAGCTCTTTCGAACCACTCTAAATAACTGTGGATGCAACAAAAGTTGTAGACAACGGGTGCTGGAATGGTATTGCGATAATTTATTCACCAGATCAATACCCACTCGAACGGATGCCCTTACTATAATCTCTTGTTTAGATGCCAAAATCCTTCTATCTGTTGGCTTAGGCATTGTGATACGCGCATGCCGAAGACACCTCTCATGTAATCCTCAATTAGAGATAGCAAGTTCTTGGGAAGTGATGCCCCTTGAACTCAAAGCTTGGTATGCCTGAGAAGTGAGTGCACTGTAAGGGGGAGCTAGTGCTACCAAGCGTCTAGCTATCCGACTGAGTGTTGTATTTTATGGTTAGAGGATTCAACAGATATTGCCCTTGCTAGCCATAGGATTTGTTGTGAATGTGCTTGATTGTCTTGAGTCAAAGTCAAACAAACATTTTGTCTTCCGTGATTGTCAAAGGTTAAATAAAAAACAAACTTTCAAAAGTGCTCATAATCAACTTGGGTTTTCAAAATCAACAATCTTCAATTCAAAACAAAATTCAAACAAAAGTCCAAACTTGTCCAAGTATTCATCCAACATTTGAACATGGCTTGTCAAAACATTGAATATCTTTGTTTCAAAATTCATGTCACTTTAGGCTAGGTTTTGCATAGTCCAACTTAGGTCCTAGGGCATATTGTCATCTCCCTTCATTTTAGTCCTTTTCATTGCAAGCGTCCTCATTTTGCACTTAGGTTCAAAATCATTTCCCTAAGTTTGCATTTCATTGTCATATCCAAGCTAGATTTCCATTTAGGTGACATTCGTGCATTATCCTTGTCATGCTAAAATTAGGTCTTGCCTAGGTTGCATTTTGCATATTCCAAGTCATTGGTCTTCGCATATCCTTATCATTGTATTGTCATCTTGTCTTGGCTTCATCTTGTCATATCATATCCTTAGATCATTTTCATGTCATATCCTAAGTCACTGTCATAATCATTGTCTTCTTGCATTTAGTCTCAAAATTTGGTTTGTCAAACTTAAAAAAAAATCAAAACTTTGGATGATACCCTAAGTTGTTGTTAAGAAGTCTTGACCTTGTCTAAAACTTGTCCTTTTATTAATATCATTTTTGTCAAACCTAGCTTAGTATCCAAGCATATAGGTGAGACATTGTCAATTTGTCCTAGTGTCATTTGGTCTTTTGTCCTTTAAGGTCTTCACTTCATTTCAACTTCCCAAGGTTGAGTCTTTAGGTTTGCATTCCAAAAAGTTTGTCAAAATCTTGAAAAACAACAAAAACATAGGTTGCATTCTTGCCACAGATTGCATTTTCATTTATTTAGGTTGCATTTAGTTGCATATCATACATCATCCCGTTAAAATAAAAAAATCCCCAAAAAAATATTGCATTTGCATAGTGACATGCCTGTTGAAACAAGGTCGAAATCTAAGAAGATGGGCGAACCAACATATCAACCCATTGACAATGTATCAAAATCACAGTTTCAACCTAGTCAATCATTATAAATTGAAGGTTCGTCAAACACATCATTACCACCATATGGAATGGTTCAACTTGGACCACCTCCATTATATGAGCCAGTGTTTGTACCCATGAAACCGGGATATGGGAGTGTTCCACCAACACCAAGAGGAAATGCACCATTCGATTGGAATCAACCGAACATGCAGCATGACATTCAAACTCAAACATTACATGAGGAACAAACTCTTTCACAAGGATTTGGTTCAGATCAAGGCGTTCAACAAGAAATAGATCCAAATATTTTACCAGATTCTTCATCAGATTCTGATGCTTCCGATGATGTTGATATGTTCCTTAAAGATCCAAAGTTGACAAAAAAGATGGATAAATTCTTGAACAAGGTCTTTAAGATGTTCCCACAAAAATATCTTGACATGATGAGTAATGTGACCTCCTCAAGTGAGCAAATTAATGTGCAAAAACAACAAGGCGGTGAGCTGTTAAGTTTCTCTCCACATCCAAACGAAGAAAATGTGCAACAAGAAACTCAACACACCCTGATGAGTAAACATGCTTCACAAACGTTGACAATGACTATTCCACAAAAGTCACCATTTGAAACAATAAACAATCTGTTATTTAATACAACACCTTTAACACAAGATCAAATGAGGGCCACACAAATATTGACAGTTGTCCCTCAACAAGAAATGATTCCTCGAATAATTAAAAGTGGATCAAAATCTACAATGCAAGAAAGCTTTACGACTGGAATGCCCGATCTTACCAATGTCCAAAACAATTCCACAATGCAAAAAAGTTCCTATGTCCCATTAAGTTCAATATATTTGCCAAATACTCAAGTACCTGTTATGCAAAATATTGTGACAGATCCTTCAATAGTGGCAACACAAAGAGCCACAAATAGTGGTGTGCACCAACAACAAATGTTGCAACAATTGAGGAATGCACAGAAGGCAGAATCGAATGTGCAAACAAGAAATGCACAACAATGACAATATCACATTCAACAACACGTTGTAGTGTCTTTTGCACCATTACAAGTTAATTCAAACTTGCAACCACCACAGTGGATTGGACAAACAACATAGCAAGTAAATGTGAGTGCCATACCCCATCTCAAGGAGAAACAACAAAAACCTTCCAAACAAAGTTTTTTGCAAATGATGGGATTTACATCAAGACAACAACAATTGGCACAAAGTCAGCAAATTCTGATTCGTCAGCATCAACAACAACATGTGCCTCAATATGTGCCAAGAGAAACAAATTATCACACTTCACAACCACAATTGATGTCCGTGCAATATCAACAACACCCTCAATTGCAATATCAACCAAGCCTACCAATCATGATTCCACCACAAGAAGCACAACAAAAAGGTCAATGTCAAGGCACGACACAACCACATCAACAAGAGCTGTATCAAGAACTTTATATGCCAGAGACACCAAAGACAACAATTTCTGAGCATCAACAGCCAATGGAGAGCAGGATGTATCGACAAAGAGTACACCCAAGAGTGAATGATGAACTTCCAAAATCTTTGCTACCTAACACATTTGCACAATAGCTTGAGAAGTTGCAACGACAAGTCGACGCATTGGAAACCAAAGGGACAAATAAATTATACACAGATCAAGATTTATGTCCTAATCCATTTGACAAGGGCTTGTACATGCCTCCCTTCCCTAAGCATTTTGAGGCACCTAATTTTGAGAAATATAAAGGGAATGGCAATCCAAAAGACCATATTCGAGCATTTTTCGCAGCATGTAATGAAGTGAGTTATGAAGAAACATATTTAATGCGCTTATTCGCACGAAGTCTCATAGGACAAGCCATGGATTGGTATTCACATTTGCTAGGGAATATAAAGACTTGGTCGGAATTGGCTCAAAAGTTTATATCCCATTTTGCATTCAACATTGATAGTGAAGTGACCATGTCAGATTTATGCAACACCAAGCAAAAGCAAGGTGAATCATTAGTGACTTTCTTGCAATGATGGCGAAGCTTGTATAGTCGTTCTTCCCTAGATATACCTGAAGAACAACAAGTGAACTTATTTATTCAAAATTTGGTCCCAGAAATGATGTATGAACTTAAGTTGAAAAGTCCTAGTACCATTGAGAAGCTCATTAAGAAAGGGATGAACATTGAAATTGCTCTTGTAGCTAAGGGAATCATTTAGCTCAACAAAGACAGTGACAACACAAATAATTCAGGGGACAGAAATAGATTTTGGTACAAAAAAAAGAATGTCACTAATGATGGAGTTGTTGACGCAAGAGCAGTGAATGCAAATCAACCCACATTCACAATAAAGAAATCGAGTGCTCCTAATATGTCAACTATGGAACAAAATCAAACACCAGTAAGCAATGTTACTCAACAGCCGCAATACCAACAATATACTCAACAATATAATCAACAACAAGGTTAGCAACAAAACCAACAACAAAAACCTTTCTAATCAAGGGATGGGCCTCCTCGACAGTTTACGCCATTTGGAGAGCCTATTGAGTCAGTAATGAAATAATTAATACAAGCAAAGTTTATCAAGTTACCAGATATCAAGGCAGAACCATTGGTAAAGCCGCATTGGTGAAATGATAATGCATATTGTGAATACCATCGGTCAAAAGGACATAAAATCACATCGTGTTTTCAATTGAAACATATGATTCAAGACTTGTTAGATCAAGGTGTAATTGAGGTAGACCCGCCCAACGCGACCTCTAACACTGATCATACAATTTTCAAAACTCCTTTGCTTGATCATGACAAGGGTAAAGCATCTTCTTCAAACTCTACCCAAACAACAAATCTTAATTATGCAAATAATGGTTATAACAATGTCATCAATTGTTTTCAAGCATCAAACGAGTATGTTTCCACCATAAAAATAAAGGGACAAGATCCTTCTTGCACAGTCACCACTTGTTGATCCAAAATAGTCCTGCAAGGAGCTCCTGCAATTCCTCCCAAATCAACTCCTACTAGTCAGTATAATCTCCTAGATCATCTGGGGAAGACACCTGCACAAATATCAATTCTTGAGTTGTTGAAAATGTCCCCTATGCATCGCATAGTCCTAGATAAAGCTTTAACTGAATCCACTATCCCGACAGACATTGATGTTGACCAGTTTCAAGCCCGAATTGGACATTTAGCTATTTTCCAACACGTCGCCTTTTCTGATAATGATATTTCTCCTGATAAGCTCCCTCATAATGATCCTTTACATCTGGAAGTCTTTGTCCATAATTGCAAAATCCGACGAGTCTTGATAGATGGTGGAGTAGGTCTTAACATCTGTACCTTGAGGGTAGTCATTGGTCTTGGTTATATAGAAAATGACATTGATTCTTCCAAAAGAATTACAATCAAAGCATATGATGATGCTGAGCATCCATCTAAAGGGGTGATTTCATTGCCTATCAGAGTCAGTCCAGTGACATAAAACACTTTCCTGCAGGCCCTAGACCTTGATCTCCCTTACAATATGATTCTTGGCCATCTGTGGATCCACGCAATGAAAGCAAATCCATCTACTTATCATCAGTGTTTAAAATATCCTTACAATGGGACTGAGATAACAATTCCAGGAAACCGTAATCCATTTCAATTTTGTGCTAATCTAAAGGATTCCCTGAAGCAACAAGTCCCAGTCAATAGGGAGGCCCACTCACATAATTATGTGGATCCTAATGAATTGTTAGAGGCTGTCAAAGGAAAATTGAAGATATAGGACCAAGGATGCGGAGAGTATTCAATGGCTCAAACATTCCTCATTGGGAATTTACCAATATGTCCAAAATCACATGGCAAACCACATTTGTTGCAAAAGGAACCTAAGATAGTCATTCAATATCAGCCCCCCACTACATTTACAAGATGGGGTGAACTTGACAAGGAAACTTTGGATGATGATGTCATAGATTGGCTTTATAAGGATCCAACTGAGACACCACCTATCAGGTTGCCGGTGGAGCGGTACGACAAAGGGTTTACTATGCTACAGAAAAAGGGATATGATGACTACAATGGCTTGGGCCCTGACAAGAAAGGAAGACTAGAACCTATTATACCCAAGATGCGACCTCCAACTTTAGGGTTAGGTTTTGTACCATTGCGAATTGGACCCTCATCTACCAAAGTGACCACATGTAGTAAGGGGCGTGACTCTGATGATGAAACAACACCTGAGGATACCCGACTCGAAATTGATTCCAATGAATGGGAATGGAGTTCCTTTTCTTCTAGCTCCTATGCCCTTGAAGATATTTTCCTTGACCCCGATGATTTGCCCATGGAAGACAAACATGAAATAACTCCCCCTCCTAAAACGTGTCCTAACGCTTGGATAGAGTCATTCTGGGACCCAAGCTCCGAATCAGATACGAGCAGTTCAGACAGTGATACCACAGACGTTTACATCTTTACCATCTCGACCCTCTCTCTCTTTAAAGCCGATGATGACATGCCCCTTGTCTATCCTCAGCTTATCCAACATGACCAACAAGAACCACTCACATTGGATTGTTTTCAAAATGACGAAGCAATTGCAGAATTCCTTGGACTACAGGAAGGCATACCACAAGGTGATCATAAGGTAGGGTTTGCTATTGATTTAGATTCTACAACATATTTTGGGGAGTCAGCTCCATCTTCTAGTCATAAAAATGAAAAAGAAAAAGAAAAAGTAAAAAATCAAAAGAATGAGTCTTTGAGTGAAAATCGTAAGGCACTCTCTAATCATGAAAAAGTAAAAATAAAAGACGTACCTACGGGAGAAAACCTCTCTGAGGTGCCCAAAAGTGGAAGATTGGACATACCCCTATCAAGTCAAGATAAATCAACATTGCTTGTGGAAATGACCGAAGAGATAAATTTGGGTACACCTGACAACCCTAAGGTCATTCATTTTGCTGCTTCTCTATCAAAACAAGAAAGAATAGATTTTGTCAATTTCTTTCTCGAGAAGAAGATCAGTTTTGCATGGTCCTATGTAGATATGCCCAACCTTGATCCAGAATTGGTCCTTCATCACTTGCCATTAAAATCAGATGCCAAGCCCATCAAATAGAAACTCAGAAAGATGCATCCTCAGGTGGCTCTCTTGGTCAAGGTAGAACTAAAAAAATTATTAGATGTGGGCTTTATCAGACCTATTGATTATGCAGACTGGATTTCAAATTTGGTACCAGTTAGCAAAGTAACTGGGGGCATCAAAATTTGTACGGATTTTAGGGATCTCAATAAAGCATGCCCTAAAGATGACTTTCCATTGCCAAATATCGACATCATAGTTGACATGATTGCCGGATATGAGATGCTATCATTGATGGATGGTTTTTCGGGATATAATCAAATTCGTATTGCTCCTGAAGATCAACATAAGACTGCATTCACATGTGCTTGGGGTACCTACTGCTGGAATGTGATGCCCTTTGGTCTTAAAAATGCTGGCGCAACATATCAAAGAGCTATGACGACAATTTTCCATGATTTTATGCATACTTTGATGGAAGACTATGTTGATGACCTATTATGCAAATCTGTCACAAGAGATAGTCATCTAGCCATCCTTGGCCCAATCTTTGATCCAATGGAAACCTACAAGCTCAGACTCAACTCAAGGAAATGTGTCTTTGGTGTCACAGCCGACAAATTATTAGGGTACATTGTTTCTCACAGAGGCATCAAAGTCGACCCTGCCAAGGTTAAAGCAATAATGGATATGCCTCCTCCTTCCAATCTCCGTCAACTAAGAAGTCTGCAAGGAAAGCTACAGTCAATCTGTCAGTTTATAGCTCAATTGGTAGACAAATGTCATCCCTTCTAGCATTTATTGCATAAAGGTGTCACTTTTAAATGGACTGAGTAATGTCAATCAACATTTCAAACTCTCAAGGATTATCTGCTGTCGCCACCTATTCTAATGCCTCCTATAGAAGGGAAGCAATTCATATTGTATATTTCTGCAACTAAAATGGCATTGGGAGTTCTTTTAGCCCAACAGGATGCGAAAGGCAAAGAATGGGCTATTTATTATATCAATCGGACACTAGTAGGCTATGAGCTGAATTATTCAACTATTGAATGGGCATGTTTAGCAGTGGTATTTGCAACACAGAAGCTTCGACACTATATGTTAAATCATCAGACATTGCTAGTTGCAAAAATTGATCCCTTGAAATACTTGCTTAGTAGGGCAGCTTTGACAGGTCACCTAGCAAAGTGGGTTATGATCCTCAGTGAGTTTGGTATTGAGTACATTGAGAGAAAGGCAATAAAAGGACAAATCATAGCGGATCAACTTGCAGAGGCACCTCTTCATGATGATCTTCCAATGTTGATGGATTTTCCAGATGAATCAGTCTTTGCTGTCACATCTTCTAATGAATGGAAATTATATTTTGATGGATCCCATACCAAATTTGGGTCCGGAGCAGGCATATTGTTTGTCACCCCTCAAGGTGATGCTATTCCCAAATCCTATAGAATAACCTTCCATTGCACAAATAATATTGCAGAGTATGAAGCTCTGGTCACAGGACTTCGAGTAGCGATCCACTGGAACATCACACATTTGCAAGTCTATGGAGATTCCTAGTTAGTCATTCATCAAGTGAATGATGACTATGAAACAAAGGATGAAAAGCTTCTTCCCTACAAGCATATGGTGGATTTCTTCAAGACAAAATTTATGGCTATCCATTTCAGTCAAGTTCACAAATTCAAAACAAGTCAGAAAATGCTATGGCCACTATTGCTTCCATGTTAAATATGCCCCATAATATGGACAGATGTGAATTTTTGGTCGAACAGTTGCTTGTCCCTTCTTTTGAAATTTTGACAGCAGATGTGATGTGTGTTCTTGTTGGTCCTAATTCCCCGTGGTACAATGACATCTATCAATATTTGAAATCCCAAACCTTACCACCTAGCCTTTCCTCTAACCAATGCCGAGCCTTGATTCGCCAGACAATCAAATATGTCATCATCGTAGACACCCTTTACCATCATTCCTTTGACCACACCCTCCTCAGGTGTTTGGATTTTGACGAAGCACAAACGACTTTACGTGAGGTTCATGATGGTATATGTGGGGGTCATTTCAATGGTCTGAGCTTAGCCAAAAAGTTGGTTTGTGTTGGGTATTATTGGCCCACCATGGAAAAGGATGCTCATGATTTTGTCAAGAAATGCTACAAATGTCAAATACATGGAAATTACATTCATACGCCAGCCCAAGAGCTTCATTCTGTCATATCTTCGTGGCCCTTTTCTCAACAGGGATTGGATCTTATTGGTAAGATTCATCCGACATCTGCAAATGGACATAAGTTTATCATCACAGCCACCGAGTATTTTACAAAATGGATCGAGGCTATCCCTATGACCTATATCACTAGTGTGCAAATTTCAAAATTTCTACTGAATTATATCATCTGTAGATATGGGGTTCCTCTTGCGATAGTCACAGATAATGGCCGTCCATTCAAGAATAAAGATGTCAAGGAAATCTGTGAAAAGTTTCACATCCAACATCATTTCTCCAGTCCCTACTATCCACAAGGTAATGGTCAAGCCGAAGCATCAAATAAAACCATTATGAAGATCCTGAAAAAGGTAGTCAATAACGCTGGTCGAGATTGGCATGTACAGTTGAATCCAACACTATGGGCTTATCGCACTTCTATCCACACACCTACTGGCGCAACACCTTATTCTTTGGTGTATGGTGCGGAAGCCATTTTACCCTTGGAAGTGGAAATTCCCTCTTTGCATGTTTCCCTACAAAATTTGATTGATGATGAGACACACAGAGTCTCTTGGTTGCATCAGCTTGAGATGTTAGATGAGAAACGTCAGACAACCTTGACACATTTGCAAGCATATCAAAACCGTCTCCGTTGCTCTTATAATGAGAAGGTCAGAGGGTGACACTTCGAAGTGGGAGATCTAGTTTTAAAGGCAAACCCCAAGAATACACAATCTAATGACATCATCAAAGGAAAATTTGAGCCTAATTGGGTTGGACCTTTCATAGTTACTGCAGCCTATGGCTCGGGGGCATATCAGCTTGCAACCCCAGATGGTGAACCTTTGTTAGATCTTGTAAATAGTATGCACCTTCGAAAGTACTGGACATAGTTTTCTGTCAGCAGTTCTTCAAATATGATCTTGAAAAAATACAAAAAAATCAAAAAGTTCAAAAAAAAAAAGTGAAAAATCAAAGAAGTGAAATTTTTTTTTTTGAAAAGAACAAAAGTAAAGAAAAATAATTCGCCCTCTAGTGAAAATCTGACAAACAAGCGCTTTGGGAAAGTACCATGGTGAAAACCTGGCAAACAGGCGCCATGTGTAAAATATTATTGCTCCATCATCTATCATGACCCCTAGCTGTATTTTTTCCCCACAGGTTTATCATGATTATCCTTGCACTAACCCAATGTTCTGTTTCGGGCCTGTGATTGGTCAACATCATTGTCTTGCATACTCAGGTTTCCAATCTTTGTACATATGTTTCAGTCCTGGTCGCTGTATATGTCTGTCAAATCTTCATTGGGTGCACGCCTTTGTCATGATCAATTACTGGAGTTATTCCTGCGCGCGGACTAGAGTTTTTCAAAATCAAATAATGTCCTGAAAAAATCCAAAAAAATCAAATAATGTCCTAAAAAAATCTCTAAAAATCAAATAATGTCCTAAAAAAATCTCTAAAAATCAAATAATGTCTTGAAAAAATCTCTAAAAAATCAAATAATGTCCTGAAAAAAATCCCTAAAAATTCAAATAAAGTCCTGAAAAAATGAACAAATTTTTTTTGTAAAAACTTGAAAAAGCAAAACAAAATATCCCCTTTGTGCATAGACAGATCGCTGAGCATACATCCAACGACAATCAATCACAACACTGCGCTTTATTGCAAATCACGCATTCACAAATGAACTTTTCAATTAAACTAGACATTCAAACTGATTAAAATTGTCATGTCAATCAATCAACATCAATATCATTTGTCCTTGTTACTATTATCATGGGTCTTATACAGGGTGTGGTATACTCGAAACCAGACTGTGTCCTGTCTTAGACGGGGTACCGCATTCCCTGGAACCAGATAGTATGATCATTCCTATTTTCCACTTTTGACAGTGATGATCAAAATGTTTGTTTGACTTGGTTGAATTTGTGCGTCTTATCTTTTTACTGATTTATTTTTGTCTTCGATCATGTTCCTATGTTTCTCGAGGATGTCACTGAGTGATTTAGAGTGACCGGGATGGTTCACGGTCCCTTTCCTTTTTTTGTTGTGTTTGCTGTTTGGGGAATGTTTGTCACAAATTGGGGCAACTATATCATTGGGTGTCTGTGATAAGTACGTTCGCTTTGTGAAGGCTGCACATACCTCGACCCTTGATGTATGCACCCTAGGATGCTTCACTCATTCCTTGTGTGCGATGTGTTTGTCTTTTGTAAAAAGGGTTGCGTTTCAGCTCTGGCCTTCAATGCCATGATGTTCTGCATCCGCTTTGCTACATTAAATAAAGGTTCTCACCTACTTCTGTGCATTGGTGAAAGCAAGTTTTTCTTCATCTCTAACTGTCCTCTGTCTAATTTCTTCTTACTAACATTTTTTCCATCAGTTTGGGCAGTTAGTTCGATCTAGTTCTCCGATCTCCAAAAAAAAACATAAGTTGCATCCTGTATTCATTGATTAGTACCTTTGCATTATATCAAGCATCATATCAAACATTTTATCCATTTCATATTTGCATCAAAACCACATAAAATATATTCATACATGTTCCACAAGGGTACATAAATAGTGCATAAGACATCCATACATGGAACGTAAACATGCACCATAGCACATTGCATCCCATCATATAGCTGCATATCATATCAAATATCAAAACAATATCGGAGTACAAAATTGGATTGTCTGTCCTAAGTATGGCCCGCAGGATGAATACATAATGTCAAACTATATATGTCTCTGTCATAAGGAGCACGTGCCTCTGTCACTGGGTGCTCCCTCTATCCTCCTCATCCCTGCCATGTCTCAAGGATGATGTCCCTCCTTCCCCGGGTCCTGGCTATGGTGGTCTCATAGGTCGATTCATCCCCATGCTGCTCACTGACCTCTGAGAACGTGGCCTGCTCTCTGTCCTTGACCATGACTGATATGATGCTCCTCTTTGCTCTGGTGGAATTTCACTCTCATATAGTGTCCTCCAATGGCGTATCTCATCTCTGGTCTCTACCAACATCTGTGCCATCTCACGTGCACTGGCATCTCTAATCGACCCAATATACTCGGTCACTCTCTGCCCTGTTTTCTGTGCCTGGGCTATCGCTATATCTCGAGCCGCTATCAGTCTGGCTATCTCTGCTCTGAACTGATCCTGTTCTGTCCTTAAGATAGCATTCTATCTCTCTAATGTTGCAATGTGATCATGCTGACTCGCTATGGTGGCCCTACATATCTCCATCTCCTCTATGCTAGCTATCTCCGACTCTATGCGTATATCCTGCAGTGACTCCTGATCGACTGGATCTGACTCATCCTCCTCATCCTTATCTCCATCCTCATCATCCCCTCCATTCTCATCATCCCCTCTGTCCTCATCATCCCCCTCATCCTCATCATCCCCCTCGTCCTCATCTCTGTCCTCATCATCTCCCTCCTCCTCTCCAGCGAGTGGGAAGTCCTCCTGTCTCCTAGGTACTGGAATATCAGAATCTGTCAATGGCATAGGCCGTTGTCGTGCAAACCATCACTCATACTCCTCTGTCTTTCTGGCGTCCACCACATCTGATCTCCAATCCCACTATCTCTGCTATAGTTGTGTGAAGTTGGCATATGCTATGTGTGGCTGAATCATCCTCCCCCACTGACTCGTCTCTCTATGAGATCAGGCAAAGTGTGTAGTCCCTATCGGTACATCCTGTCTCTCTCCAAACTGTCATTTGACTCTCTCTGGCAGGTACATCTCAATCACTCTCTGGCGGTTCATTGGTCACCCAATCAGGTATCTCTCCTATCTGCAGTATGGTAGCTCATCCCCATCGCCTGACCATCCAGGGCAATCAAGATATGGCCTCCATGTGAACTCTCTCAATCTGTCTAGCTCATGTCACCAATACAATATTTATCTGAACAGACCCTGTCTCAATGTACCCCCATAATAGTACACATATGGTCGGTGTGGTACTACCTGTCTCTCTGCAATCGGTCGACATATGGCTATGTGCTCAAATGCCCATACCTGTAACAGTGTGACCCCACAGCTCAAAGTCTGAACTCCCTGATATGCTATTTGATGCAGCTAAAAATATAGCATGGCAAGCACACATGGTCCCCATGCATATACAGTCCCCTCTGTCGCCATCCGCTCTAGCACTCTTCCCCATCCAATAGGGAATCCATGTCCTCATTCGTCCCCTGCTAATAGGCATGCTATAACCATGGCTATCACCACATATCGCTGATCGTACTCTACTGCCATGGTCTCCTAGCGGATCTCCCTCTCTACGATATCAAGGTCATCTGCGTTGCAATCAAATAATCTACACAAAGCATCTCTCCCTGTTGCTGGGTCATATACTATCATCTCCCCATGAATCAGAATGCAGAGGATACGCCACATGTCCTCTAGTGTTATCGTCACCTCTCCAGTCGACAGATGGAATGAGGAAGTCTCTGAATGCCATTGCTCTGCCAATGCGGTGAGCAGTCCTGTGTTTGCCCTAATCTCAAGCATGAATGTAATGTAGTATAATCCAAGTCCTACTAATGTATCTCTGTCCGTACTCCTGAGTCTATGTCGCAACATGAAGCAGTTGGGTCTGTTCTCCCGTGTAATCAATGGATACTGTCGACTCTGCATCACAATTGGGGCACAAATTTGTCAGTTTTAGGGTTTTCTCCTAAGGGCTGCATTTCCTTATTTCATGCACCAATCAGGGTTTTTCTTATCTATTTTGACCTATCCTACTCTTATCTCCCTTTTTGGGATCATCCACATGCTGTTTTCGGTCAAATTAGGGTCCTAAGTGCACAACTGCACCTGTGTACCCTATCCTACGCCTGTGCAACATCAAGCTGCACCTGTGTACCCTACACAGGTGCAAAAAATCCTCACACAAGTGCAGAATGCAGCCACACAGGCGTAGAACTCCATTTTTCCATTCCCCGTGGGCCTCGCAATGTCCCGCAATCAAGCAAAATTCATGAAATTGACAATATGGGTTTTTGAGATACATACCGCTGCTCCTATGTCATCCGGTCATCTGTAGGTGCATACACATTCCCTGAGGTGATCTGCCATTGGAATGTTCACCATCTCTATGCAAGGGTCATTTTCTAGAGCAACAATTCCTCCACTTTGGCTAGTGCAAATGAGCTCTTTTTCTTCTCCTTGTCTCATTTATAGATCTTTGTCCGTGCATAGATGGACATGCATGCTCTCCATCTTATGTTGGTCACGGTCTTTTACGCCTTCCACTACTTGTCATTTGTGTATCCGACCTCCGATCTTTCATCCGTTTGATCTTATCATTTTCTATCATTCTTATCGATCAATTGGCCTCTTTTCTGGATGTTTTCGGCCAATTCCTCGAGGGGGCATGCATATGTCATTGTTATTGTCTGGGGCATTTTCATTATTGTTCTTTGAAACAACGCTTAGAATCGCATTGTCTCAAAGAGGGGCAAAATGTAGACATCTAAAAATGGTCAACGCTTGCGGAGTCATACTTTAACATTTGCGCATTGCCTTATTTTAGGGTTTTTGCATCGCATTAACATTTCTTCTATGTTGTGCACTTGGTCTTTATCATTTGTGAGCATCGAGTCCTTCTTCTGCATTCCTCATTTTTATCGCTTTCGAATTAGGGTTTTGTCCTCTTTTCAATCTTGTCATTTTGCGATCGATTCGTCATCGATCCTTGTCCTCTTGTCAATCTCATCAATTTTGCGATCGATTTGTCATCGATCGTTGTCCTTTTCAATCTTGTCATTTTGTGATCGATTCGTCATCGATCCTCGTTCTTGTCAATCTTGTCATTTTGCGATTGATTTGTCATCGATCCTCGTTCTTGTCAATCTTGTCATTTTGCGATCGATTCATCATCGATCCTCGTTCTTGTCAATCTTGTCATTTTGCAATCGATTCGTCATCGATCCTTGTCCTCTTGTCAATCTCGTCAATTTTGTGATCGATTTGTCATCGATCGTTTTCCTTTTCAATCATTTCAATTTGGATCAATTAGTCATTGTTCCTCGTCAATTGGCGCCTATCAATTTGGTCTCTTTAGCAATCTTGGTCAATTTGTCAACCAATCTCAATCGTTTATCAGCACTGGTCCTTTGTCAATCAAAATCATGATCGAATCGACATCAATTATCTTTTGTCAAGACTTAATTGTCGTCCTTGCATTTCTAATTCATCTTCTAAGGTTTTATGATTTATTCATTTAATCTTGATTGTCATTTTCCCTCTAGGTTAAATAATTTATTTATTTATCCTAAGTCTTCTTGTCACAATTAAATATTTATTTAATTGGCTAATTAATTCCCCCCCTTTTTGTGAATTAATTAATGAATGAAAAATTATTAATTAATTCACCTAATTTTCTAATTTCATCAATTTCTAATTTCTTAATTTCCAATTCATCATTTCTAACCCAATTTTCTAATTTCTCCTAATTTCTATTTCTATTTCAAATTTTTGTCATAACATCTTGCATAGCAATTTGTCATAATTTGTCATAAAATTGTCATAATTTGTCATAACACCTTGCATAGCAATTTGTCATACACTTGTCATAATTTTTCTATTCTTGATTTGAATTTCCATTCGAATCAATTTAATGCTAATCTTGTCATCTCTCCAATTTGTCTATAAATTGGATGAATTTCTTCAATCAGGGGAATGAATCACATTTTCAAATCGAATCAATCAAATCACATTTTCGAGTAACCTTATGCTACAGATTTCATCAACAACTTGCTTTCCACTTTCAAATGCACTTTGTAGGTGAGAACAACATCAAATTGGAAGGTGAAAGAAGAACAATGGAGCCACATGAAGGAGATATCTGCATTTGGTTTGCTTTGATTTCATTTTGAATATCTTGTCTTCATGTTTTCATTGATTAGATTAGGATTTTTTTCATTGCAAATTAGGTTTTGTGATTGTCCTAATTGTTATTTGCTTTGATGATTTCCAAATTCCTATCTACAGGTACCTATCATGGCCTAGCAGCCGAGACCCATCTTGCATTGTTGACTTGAGTCTTAATTCCCCTAAGTTGCACTTAAGGGGGGGTGTTGGTGTAAATAAATATTCATTATAGATATTATTACACTTTACTTAAGTTAACTTAGGATAATGCATCTCTTCGTAGTTTGGATTTGAGACACTTAGGGAAGTGTGCACATAGGGATAGAGCTTGTAGGAGAAATTCCACCTTTTGTGGTCTTGTTTTGCTGTTACACTCCACATTCGATGGGTCATCCACCTCTTGTGGAATATTATATTATTTCTCCTGCCTACCCCTAGTATTTCTTACCTACCCTTGTTTCTTATTGAGCCACATGTCATGATTGTGTGCTCGTACATCCATATGGCCTTGCCTATATAAGCATAGCTATATTCATTGTATTGGTGAATCTAGTTGATCATTTGCATATTGATGAGAACACAGTTTGTTCTTGTCATTCTTTTGTCTCGATTTTATACTTTTCATTGTGCCCTTGATCTTGGCAAAATCTCACAAAATTCAAATTTTGGTTCACTCTTGCTTGTTTCCTTCCTCTCATGAACTGATTTGGTACAAATTTCATGCAAATTATAGGTATATTAGTATTTAAAATCATTCACAATCATTCATTTAAATCATAATTACATCCAAGCATTATTGGCATATCATTCATATTTATTAAAGGAAAATGTTAACACTTCAACTAGAGCATTACAAAGAACTGAAATCTACATCATATCTACATGTTTGAGGTTGTTGTTCTGTATTATTTTTGTTACAATCATAGAATTGGTTCTATCAAGGTGTTTGACCTATGAGGACACGACCCTTACAATCTAGTGATCTCCACTAGGTGTTTATAAACACTGCTAATCCCTGACATTCAAAAAAGCAAAAAGACAAAATCAAGAATTAGGAGTGCACATGATACAAATCAATTCTATAAACTACAATTCTTATATATTCCCATAGAAAAGATCTAGAGCCATAGTTTCAAAAAAACCTTCCACAAAGTTGACAAATTATCTAAATCTTTAAACAAAGCACAAACATGAAAAAATCAATTACAATATCGAGACAAGCAAAATTCATAAAATCAAAATCATACTTCCTCCATTTTAAAGATAAATAGATTCTATCATTTAATAATTACTTTTCTAACTTAATATTTAACCATGCAAAATTTAATTATTTTCCTCTCAACTCTATTATCTTGTAAAGCGGAAAATCGCGATCGAACCCTAGTTGTTCTCCCCTCTTCCAACTCCGAGGAGAGATAAGGGAGGTTCGCTAGGATTTGATGGTTTTCACTTAGGGGAGAGAATTTACATTCAAAAGAGGGGTTGAAACCCACAAGATCCAATCCCACGCAATGCAAGATTGGATGCTAAATGTGTTTCAAGGGTTAAGACAGCAAGGCTACCCTCTTTTGTAAAGAATGTTGATAGGAGAATTAAGCTAAGCATGCATAGAAAGTGATAAAGATTCGCTTATAAACTGAGATAGGAATACAGTATGAAGCTGCGGACCTGGAATTAGCAGTAAAATGTCGATACGGCGCTGTCCTGCAAATTTGAGCAAAAGTTGTCGGGACGATGGCGCCCGGCGCCACGGTCCTCCGAAAAATCCGCGAAACGAAGGGGGATCTGTTCGTCTCTGCACAAGGATTCCAGATCTTCAATTTCAGCGGCGTACCTGCAACCTACACATAGAAAAGCGAAGACGATTGGGGGGTTAGGGATTAGGGGTTTGCCTTTAGGTCAAACCCCGGTTTTGGAATTAACCAAGAAATGAGCAAGTGCTGTAAATGTAAATGTATGTAAAACAAGTACTAATACCTTGTTCTAAGGATGTTTGTATCCTTATGTGCGAAGGTTTAGATGTTGTATGTTGTATGTTGTAGCATGTAGTATGTGATCTCCTCTTCAATGGTTGAATCCTTGTCTTGAATGCAACACTTAGCCTTGAATGGAGACTTGAAATGATCAATTGCTTGAAAGAATGCTTGAATGCTTGAATGCTTGAGTATAATTTCCACGCTTTTTCCATCATGTCGAATGAAAGAGGAAAATGTAGTTTATATACTTGTCATTTAGGGCTGATAGACTGATTTTCCCGACCTTAGGCCGACCAGGAAAGTTAATTTCCAAATTGCAAACAAAAAGACCCGAGACCCCTTAGGAGACCGGGCCCAAAATAGGACCCAGGGACTAGGGCGCTGGGCGCCCTGGTCCTGAAGGACCAGGGCGCTGGGCGCTCTGGTCCCACCTCCCGGGACAGCAGGGTGCAAGGAGGTTCAGGCCAGGGTGCTTGAAAAATGCAGTTTTCAGTGTCATGAGCAAGTTTCAGGGTCTCCATTCAGGTTGCATGTTGCGTCGCCATCGTGAAGACCGAAATGCAGTCAAAATTGCAAGTGTCGCAATTTTAGGACGCTACATTTAGCCCCCACTTTAGCGGGAGTATGTATGCTCATACTTCCGGTAAAGTACAAGGAAACAACATTGAAAGACTTTCACCACGTCAAGGAGGCAAGATACACCAAGCCCCCAGTGGACTAAGGATCTTACGACTTCGATTGACAAAGTAAAAGGGAAGATCACGAGGGAGAACCATGACTGTCAGTAGTAAGGCTCCCTCACTATGAGCCATGCAAGAAAGATATCAAAAATTTTCAAGGCAAGGCTAAATTTGCCAAGAAATTTTCAAGTATCTTGAAAAGATATGAACGGGATGTATGCCCCCCTACGTTAAAGCGATCGCACACGCCTCACCGGGGGTGATTGTTTTAACGTAGTGATACACATAAGAAATGAGAAAGGAAAGGAGCACGTTATCACAAGGATTTAGCCCCCAAGTGTGAGATAAGCCCAAGGATAATAGACACAAAACACAAAGCACAAGGTGACTTCACTTTCCTCGGGGTCAGTATGCTGTATGATAATTCATGTATATATATCATATGTATGTATGCATAATTGTTCTTCATTCCCCAATCAAGGAAGGTCACCTAGAAGAAGGGAACACATGTGTCTTTTGAGTCAACATGAGAGAGATCGAGAGATCTCAATGCTTTGCATCGTCCTCAAGTAGACAACACCAAGGACAACAAATAGAAGAATGAGAATAACATATAGAAGAAGTAACAAAAGAGAGGGGGAAAGAATCTGCTATGCTAATGAAACTAGTCTAGCATGTCATCTACCCCCCGATCTTGCTGATCAATGTTTCGGGAAGGCAGGGAACACGCTAGAGGAGGAACATCCAACACAGCAGATGGAGCTATCACAAGATCCAAACAAGGGCTATGTTCATGTTCTGAGCCACATTGTTCTTGTCTAGGAGCTAGGATAAGTGCTTTAGAAAATTCATTAGATAAATGGTTATCAACATCAACAAGTTCATATTCACTATCAGAAGCAAGAGGAGTAACATTTTCATCATGAATAACATTTTCATCTATATCATCATCAAGATTTATAAAAATAGGATCTTTAACTCGCACCGGATCAAGACCATCATGCATCTTATGTTTAGGAGATTTCGGCTCAATTTCCGGCTGAGGAGAAAATGGAATAATACTTGTTGAAGGTGTTTTTGGAGATTGTAAAGTTTGAGAAGCGGCTGCTTGAGCCCTAAGACGACGCTTTCGTCGACGTTCACGTGCAGAACGATTTCATCTAGTCTTAGTAGGAAGTGGAGAAGACTGAGGAGGAGGAATGTTCTCATCCTTAGAAATTGGGTGTTTAGGTTGTGGTCTCTTAGGCTGGATAATAGGAGAAGAAGAAGGTCTCTTCTCTCTATAAAAAGAAGGAGGAGGAACTGCTCCATATAAAGGAGGAATTTTTGGTTTAGGGAGAAGACCAAGTCCATCATGACGAGGAGGTATAGGTCTACTCTTAGGAAGTTTATTAGGTATAGACATAGTCACATCCATAGGGATGGGTTGAGAATCTTCTTGAGGAAAGACATTAGTTTTATCTTTCAAAGGAAGAACTTCCTTCTCAAGAATGATAGGAATATCAAGTTTAGGTGCTCTAGGTTCACTTAGAGATAGGATCATATCTGTTTTCCACTTTTGATAAGATTTGAAAAGATGATCACTTCGCGGAGGAAGAGATTGGAATTGTTTAGGCCAAAAGTAATCAATAGGAACACTAGAGGTTCTTTCAGCTGGTTTAAAGAGACTATGATTGACAGTAACAACTTCACCATTATGGGGAAATTTGAAACACTTATGAATAGGAGAAGCAATAGCTTTCATGGAAGATAGCCAAGGATAGCCAAGCTTCACACGAAATTGTTCGGAAGATGGAATAATAGCAAAGTTCACATCAAGAGATTTGTTATGGACCTCAATAGGCAATGTAATAGAACCAATTGCAAGAGAAGAAAATGCATCAAATAATTTCACAATCACATCTGTTTTGTCATATATCACTTGATTCAATTGCAAAGTAAAAAGGAATTCTTCAATAATAACATTAACCATGCACGAAGGATCAATAAGCACTCCATGACAAGGTGTATTCTTAACTTTTGCAACTATGTATAAAGGACCATCAGGTGCCCTAATGGTTTCACTGGAATCAAATGTGATGGAAGGTTCTTTAGGGATTTCTTGCTGCTCTACAAAGTTAATCACATTCGGAGTCATAGACACAAGACCATCAGATGAGAGAGAGGAATCATTAGCCTCAATTGCATTAGAGGTATGAGAAGGCAATGGATCAGTGAAAATCTGAAGATTTTGGTTAGGAGGAGCTACAGATGTGTTGCCTTTATCATTCACTCCAGAAACAGAGATAGTATTGTTATCAATCAAATCTTGAATTTTACCCTTTAAAGAAAAACATTTTTCAGTATCATGCCCAGGCTGACGGTGAAATTGACAAAAAGATTTATTATCAAAATAAGGTGAAGTAATCTTTTCAGGATCAATTTGTCTTATAGGAGGAAGAGTAAGCACATTTTGTTCCAATAACTTATTCATAATACTATGCAATGATTCACTCAAAGGAGTATACTTTCTTTCTTTCTTGAAAAATTTAGAAATAGGAGGCACACCTGATGCTGCATTCACATTGTTGTTGATGATGTTTTCATTGAATTTGATGGAATCTCTGTTCGGTTTAAACTTCCCAAATGGTTGTTGACTGCTATCACCCTTATCACTCGGAGCCATAGGATGTGATTGTTCCATTTGACTCACAGTCAGTTGATAATTGTGAAGAGTGGCACACAACTGTTGGAAAGAAGTAAACTCAGAAAATAGAAGTTTGTCTCGAATATCTTTTTGTAAATTAGAAATAAAGATTCTTTGAATATCATTGTCAGGCACTGGAAAAGAAATTTGAGCATACAAATGCTTATATCTACCAATGAAATCAGTCACTTTTTCTTTAACACCTTGTTTACAATGCATTAAATCAATCAAAGTAACTTTAGGACTTATATTGTTTTGGAATTGTTGAATGAAAGCATTTGCAAGTTGTTCGAAAGAAGTAATAGAATAAGAAGGCAATGAGCAATACCATTGTAGGGCTTTGTCTCTTAATGTTCTAGTGAATAGTTTTGCAAGCAACCTTTGGTCATAAGCAAAATCGGTACATATTGTTTGAAAAGTCTTAACATGTGTTAGAGGATCTCCTTTACCATTATAAAGTTCCAAATGCGGGATTTCAACATGTTTAGGAGGGATAGCTCGAACAATGTCAAGAGAAAGTGGGCTCGCAACATCAAATGTGGGCACACTAAACTTAGATTGATTCATAGAGGCAATTTGTTGCTGTAAAGAAGAGACAGTTTGTGCAAGATTGTTAATGGTCGCTTCAGTCGAAGAGTTCATATTGGATGTGTTAGATTGAGATGGAGGTGTTATGTTATTGAAAGAAGGTAAAGAGTAAGGTGGTGGGACTCTATGATAATTAGTCATAGGAGATGATTGGACAGGAGGAATACTACAAGGAGGAATAGAATGGTTAAATGAATTGCCCCCTTGCGTCATGTTCATTTGTGGTGATATAATAGGGACACTCATTGAAGGAATGAATGAAGAAGTCGGATTGAATGAAGGAAGAGGGTTAATTGAAGAAGAAGGGTTGCCCCCATGACTGGTGATCACAGGAGGAATGTCTTGTGTAGAAGTAGCCATTATGTTTGATGTAAAGGTAGGTATACTAGGAATAGGAGTTGTCAAAGGAATAGAATGATTGACTTGAGTAGGAGGTTGTGTATAACCTAAATTTTCAGCACAACTCTTCATAGGCATCACATTCGAATCCACAATGTGTGCAATACCACGCAAAATATCAATTCCATTCTTATCACTTTGAAGCATACGTTTTAGACCCTCAATTAAAGGAAGAGCTTGACTATTAGGGTATTCTTGAGACATCCATTGTCGAAAATCGTCAAATTGGTTATCCAATTTCAAAAGTTGTTCTACAGAAACCTCATGGAGAGCTTCTTCATCATTAGGAGGATTAGAGGAATTACCCATGTCCTCGTTAAAAAGGCTATTCAAATTAGGTTCCATCTCCTCAGTAGTTAAACCTTGGAAAGACTTAATTCTACGGCTTCGTCTAACGGGAATAGTGTAAGTAGGGCTTATTGTTGTAAAACTCATGCACTAGAAAGAGAGAGAAGATCTTGAATTTAGAGGTAGCAATTTTCAGTAAAATCAGCCAATCTTCTGGATTTAAGCTGTTAAATGCAATCACGACAGTCTCCCGAAATTTCGGAAAAAATGCCCGGGACCGTGGCGCCCGGAGTGCAACATGGTCCTTGCAACTTTTTTCGAAATTTGCAGGGATGAAAGGTATGATGATTTTAGAGCTAATCTGAAAAAATTGAGTGATTTTACGATCTGTAGATAGGCCAAATTAAAGTTTTAATCTCAAAATTGAACCCTATCAAGATTGTCGAAAAATGCAAAAATTTGAATTTTGAAAAAGAGAGGGAAACTGAAATTTTGAATTTTATGATTTTAGAGGGAATGTCAAGAGCAATGCAAATTTTGAAATTTGAAAATTGACTCAATTTCACGCAAAATTCAATTTTGAAAGTGGAAATCAAAGTTGTTGTAATTAAGCACTTAATTTCAAAAGTCACAAATTGCAAGAATTTGAATAAAGCACTGAAATTTTTAATGAATGATAACACACTTTTCAGATTTAGGACAGTAAGAACACAATTTTGACACAAAATTTCAATTTCAATGATTTTTAAATGTTTAGAAGCCTTAATCCAAGCAATCACAAGACCAACTTTGACTGTTATTTTGAAGGTGTTAAAATTGATAAAATCAGCCAAAATTCTGGATTTTAGCAGGAAAATATAGTAAGATCTCGCTCCCGAAATTTCGGAAAAAATGTCGGAGACGATGGCGCTCGGCGCCACGGTCCTCGCAACTTTTTTCCAAATTTTCAGGGATGAAAGATGTTGTGATTTTATTGCGGAATCCAAAGTTACAGCTGATTTGGAGATGTTTTGATCAGTGAAATTGTCGGACAAAGGTTGAATCAAGAGGGTTTCAAAAATTAGGGTTTTGACACTTAACCACTTAATTTTCAGAATTAAAGCACAAATATGAACTGAAAATTTGTAATAGAAGGGCAGATCTGAAACAGGCATTAACATTTAGACATTTCGCAAGTTCAATTACTAAAAAGAAAATTTAGGGTTTTTATGCAATCACCTCTAAAATTTTGCAAAAGATCAAACATGGAAATGTAATCAATTTTTTCAGATCCAAGCATGAAAAATCAGAAAGGATGTTCACGTCGGGTTCACCAAAATGTAAAGTGGAAAATCGCGATCGAACCCTAGTTGTTCTCCCCTCTTCCAACTCCGAGGAGAGAGAAGGGAGGTTCGCTAGGATTCGATGGTTTTCACTTAGGGGAGAGACTTTACATTCAAAAGAGGGGTTGAAACCCACAAGATCCAATCCCACGCAATGCAAGATTGGATGCTAAATGTGTTTCAAGGGTTAAGACAGCAAGGCTACCCTCTTTTGTAAAGAATGTTGATAGGAGAATTAAGCTAAGCATGCATAGAAAGTGATAAAGATTCGCTTGTAAACTGAGATAGGAATATAGTATGAAGCTGCGGACCTGGAATTAGCAGTAAAATGTCGATACGGCGCTGTCCTGCAAATTTGAGCAAAAGTTGTCGGGACAATGGCGCCCGGCGCCACGGTCCTCCGAAAAATCCGCGAAACGAAGGGGGATCTGTTCGTCTCTGCACAAGGATTCCAGATCTTCAATTTCAGCGGCGTACCTACAACCTACACACAGAAAAGCGAAGACGATTGGGGGGTTAGGGATTAGGGGTTTGCCTTTAGGTCAAACCCCGGTTTTGGAATTAACCAAGAAATGAGCAAGTGCTGTAAATGTAAATGTATGTAAAACAAGTACTAATACCTTGTTCTAAGGATGTTTGTATCCTTATGTGCGAAGGTTTAGATGTTGTATGTTGTATGTTGTAGCATGTAGTATGTGATCTCCTCTTCAATGGTTGAATCCTTGTCTTGAATGCAACACTTAGCCTTGAATGGAGACTTGAAATGATCAATTGCTTGAAAGAATGCTTGAATGCTTGAATGCTTGAGTATAATTTCCACGCTTTTTCCATCATGTCGAATGAAAGAGGAAAATGTAGTTTATATACTTGTCATTTAGGGCTGATAGACTGATTTTCCCGACCTTAGGCCGACCAGGAAAGTTAATTTCCAAATTGCAAACAAAAAGACTCGAGACCCCTTAGGAGACCGGGCCCAAAATAGGACCCAGGGACCAGGGCGCTGGGCGCTCTGGTCCCACCTCCCGGGACAACAGGGTGCAAGGAGGTTCAGGCCAGGGTGCTTGAATAATGCAGTTTTCAGTGTCGTGAGCAAGTTTCAGGGTCTCCATTCAGGTTGCGTGTTGCGTCGCCATCGTGAAGACCGAAATGCAGTCGAAATTGCAAGTGTCGCAATTTTAGGACGCTACATATCTAAATTTATTTATAAACTTATTACTCATTTTAAGTAATCTCAATAACACATTAGAAAGAAACATTTTCCTATTATAAATATATACTCATTTAATTTTTAGCACAACATTGACACATGTCACTTCCGCACAAAGAAATGCTTATGGGGTAACAAAAGAATATAAGTGTGTTATTTATCAAATCTTGAAAGCTTTTCCCAGTTGATTACAATCTAAAATATGTAGCCCAATTTAAATAGAAACATTGTTAATTTTGCCATAAAATTCCCCCTAATCCAAAAACTATTATTTAAACAACATGACAAAATCATTACTAATTTTCTATTATTCTCTAAAATTTAGATTAAAAATTATAATCCAATTTAAATATTGCAAATTTTCTTCAAAATCCTAAACTGTGCACCAATATTCATGACCAAAATAAAATAGCAAGTGCCAAGAACATTGCTAATTTTCCACAATGCACTATATTCCACAACCCAAAAACATTGCTATTGCCCTAAAATTTCTATAAAATACATAACCTAATTCAAAGAGAAGGGCAACACTGTTAATTCTCTTTAGAAAGCCCTAAAATTGTCACAGGAACCCACAACGTGAACCATGTCAAATAAGAGAAGAAATAAATGTTAATAAGTGATTGCAACGAATCTTTCCAAAAATGAAGAAAATAAGAAATATCATTTTGGATGAGATAACACAAGGAACTAGGTCTTTCAAAGATGAAAAATATCCAAATAATTATAGTACTTTTTAGAGTAGATTCAATTTAAAAAGAATTGCAGTATCAAGAAAATGAATATTGAAATAAAGAAGCAAGCAAGAATTTAATGAATCTTACAAGTAGCAACACAATAGTTTAGAGAAGATTCAATTTAAAACTTGTTGTTGCTAAAGAATTGTATGATCAAGAAACTGAATGTACTAAGAGAGAAATATACTAAATGGTAGGAGAAGTAGAAGATTTGGGTGAGAGAATTTGCCTCTACATACCCCAACCTATACAGTTGGACTTTTATGTCCACGACCACCCCATGGGTGTCACCTTTGTTGAACTCTTGGAGCTTGGAAGTGTGTTGAATGTCGATGCTAAATCTGATGCCCATGATGATTGCTTCTTCACTGGAAAATTTTTTAAAGAGCTGAAGCCCAATGGTTAGGGACTTTTTGTTTGCCCATTTTGAGGAAGGATCCATTTTCTACACATCACCCATTTTTTCTACAAACATATAAATCCCCTACGATTATAGATTTCCAATCTCTTTAGAAAATGTGATAAGTTGAAGAATGATGAGATAATACTTGAATATGAGGCACTTGATTGGAGACAGTAAAGCTGCATCTTTGTATACTGGTTTTCCTTTCTCTCATGGCTTTCCTTTCATTGTTGTAGCTTGCATCAGAAATGGGAGAAATATTTTTGAAAGAGGTTGAGAGGGAACATAATTTAAATTAGGAATTCCCTCCTCTGTTGAAAATAGTGACTGACTGCCATTAAAAACGCTGTTATCTATCATTCCAACTTGTTGTGACCATCAGAGTATCTAAAAAATATTACCCATGTGCAAATGATTTCCATCAACCTCAAAACAACAACATGCCTCCATGTCAGCCCGATGGTGGGTCCCAAATTGTGTTTCATGGCATCATAATAATGTATCACAAATATTTCTCACATCCAAATTGGCTTCCAAGTATAACTTGTTTTAGATACATTAACACCCTTGGAGCATGGGCTCAAATATAAAAAACAACTACAAAAAAATGCACACAATGAAGACAAACAGATATATTATTTTAAGGGGAATGTCATCATTTTATTTTAAGATCTACAAAATCACTATCATATCACTTGGACTTTGGACATGTTTGAACAAATGGTGAAACTAAGAGCTGAATTAGCACTTGACAAGAAAGAAATAATTTTGTGTAAGTTTTCCGATAGAAAAGGGAGAATCTGGTCTAACAGTGAAGTTTACAGTGACTATGAATCTCTTTGAAGAATTTCTACTAAAACTATCATCGGTAGATCTTACATTTGGAGCATACATGATGGAATCAATGTTGATATAGCTAGAAATAAGGTTTGTTTCTTTTGATACAACTAGAGAGAGATGGAGGGATAAAGAGAGGGAGACAAGTATAAAGATAGAGGGGGAGAAGAAAATAAAGGTACAAATGAGGATATAGTGAATGAGGAAGATGAAGACAAATAGATAGGGATATAGAGGTGGAGGAAGAGATAAAGATAGACAAGGGGAGATAGGGAAGAAGAGATATAGAGATATAGAGGAAGAGGGAGAGGGAGATATAGATATATAGATGGTGAAATCGAGTGATATATAAATAGAGATATAAGGATATATAAAGAGAGTGGGAGAGAGATAGCAACATAGAGATAGACAAATAGAGAGGAAGAGATGGAGAGATAATACCTTGGAGATAGAGAGAGATAGATATATAAGAGAAGAGAAAATGAGGGAGAGGTAGAGATAGATAGATAAGGGGATAGGGAGGGAGTGAAGGAGGGATATACGGGGAGAGATTGGGAGGGGTGATATATAGAGAGGGAGAAAGTAAAAGGGATAGATATGGAAACAAGAAAGATATAGAGAAGAGGGGGTAGAGAGAGGGAAAGTAAATAGGTAGAGGAGGGAGAGAGAAGAGGGGAGAGAGAAATAAGGTGATAGAGACAAGTAATAGAGAGGGATAAATATAGATAGAGAAATATAGAGATGTAAATTAGGATAGGGAGAGAGAAATAGGGGTGTGTGTGGAGAGTAAGGAGAGAGGGATAGAACAAAGAATACGTAATACTAAGAATGAGAGATAGAGAGATGTATCTTAGAAAATGTAGAAGGGTTGATGGAAGGAGAGAGAAAGGTTGTGATATCCAACATGCTTTTGTTACCTAAAGAGGAAGGTTGTGATATCCAAATATCTATTTGAGATAACATCAAATGAGAAGAAAAGGACATCTTATCAACCATGCACTAGACTTTTACAAGTTGCAAAACACAATAGGTATTTCAACCTACAACTTCATATATACAATTAAGTCCTATTGGAACTCTATAGCAATATAAAATAAGGAATATGCTTTTTTTTTGGGGGGGGGGGGGGAGGGGGACATACCTCTATTACCTAAAGATCACCTTATCTATATTATAGTAGTATTTCCAAGATCAACATCATATATTAATTACATTACAATGTTAATTAATCCTAGTTTAATGATTGGGAAGATAATCTATGCTAAGGTGAATGTTCTACGACTTAACATGTAAAAAAACATATTCCTTATTTTATGTTGTTGTGGGGATATGATGGGATCTAATTGTAAATATGAACTATGTATGTTGAATTGACAATAGGACTATAACTGGAGTCAAATATTTCATCTTGCTAGGAAATTGTATGAAAATGAACCACATGGAAGCTAACACTTAAAAGAAAATTTGGAAAGGTTGTGTATTCCAACATGATTTTATTTTCCCTCGCAACTTCAAAAAACTGTGTATTTCAACTTGCAATTTCATATTTATAACGTGAACCTATCACAACCATAAAACAACATCAATTGCAAATTTTTTTTTTGGGGGGGTGTGTGTGTGTGTTTGCTACCTAAGGGGCATGTTGACATTTGCATGAAGATTGCATTAATGATATGTTATGTTGTCATTGATGTCATTTAATCAGTAATGATATTGTTATAATATTGTTTTGTAATCGATAGGAAGAGCTAGTGAAGGAAACTGTAACCGGTAGGTAAGTTTGTGGAGTGAACCGGTATTCCTAAGTATTGGCGAGTTGAACTGGTAAACCCTACCTGTTGATTTGATAAACCCTAACTGATTAAGTTTGGTGAATTGGTTGTATTGGTTTATGATATGATGATGAGTGGTAATGATTATGACATGTATGCATATTGTATGAAGAGAGTTTCAAAGTGATTTTGGTGCATTGAGGTAATGGTTTTTGTCTAGGGAATGAGCATGTATATTGCATGTAATGAAAAGCACATGATGAGTTACTAAGTTTGATGAAGCGATGATCAAGGAGAGATCGAGGCTTTCTTGAATGATGTACAGAGATTGTTATGTAATGCAACGGTCATACTTGAACTGACTTGTTTGTAATCTCTATGAGAGAATTAGGTTTTTGTTGTGTTACTGACCTAGTGATTTGTTTATAAGGTCAATGAGTTGTTTTGTTTTAGAGTTGGCAAAGTTTTAGTTGAGTGTGTGGTGGCCAAACCGGATGATGTATCTACAGTTTGAGTAAAGGCAGATAAGATCATGAAAAGGATTTGAACAAGCAAGTGTAGTGCTATTCAAACAGATCAACAAATCCCTGTTGATTTCTAACAATTACAACAATTAAATCCCCTAACCGGATAAGCTCTAACAAGCTTGGTGTTATTTAAATCCTCTAACCAGGTGGTCAATTATCTTGGATTTAAAATCCTCTAGCGAGGTTACTCCTCACAAGGTATTGCTTCTAACAAGGCATTATAGTCAATCCCTTAACCGGGTGGTCCCTAACAGGATCTCTTCTTAACATGACTTTTTGTAAAGCTTTAATAGGCTTGGCTCCTAACAAGGAAAACTTCAGAATAGTTCAGATAGTTATCTTGTGAGTCTCATCTCACCGTGGTTTTTCCCATTTGGGTTTCCACATCAAAAATATTATGTCAAGTGGTGAATGTTTTTGGGGTTATGTTTATTATGGTTGATTTTCTTAACTACTTAATCCACTTTGATAAGTCATGATAACCGAAAAAAATATGAAATGAAGTTTTACTTATGTCAGTAAAAGTATTTGGATGTTTGTGAGTTTCAAGTTGTTTACAATTAATCTGTTGTAACAAACAACTGGTTTAACTTGACAGTTTATCTTGACAGTGATATTGCATTGATAGTTCTAAGTTTACTTTGAGAAGTTGATTTTGAGATTGGTGAAAGTTAATATCAGTTTTTCTATCTACTGATTCACCCCCCCTCTCAGTAGTTGACCGTATCCTTGTTATTTCATCATACCATCAATTGGTATCAGAGCATCTCAGGTCCTCTAAGGTCTAAGCCTAACAACTTGAGGTAAATATCTTGTAGATCATGATGAAGAAGGAAGGTCCAAAGTTTAATAGAGAGAAATATAAAATATGGAGTGATAAAATTAAAATTTATATCAAGAGTCTTGGAAATCAATTCTGGGAACACATTGTTACTCAATATGTTACACGTAGTGGGATTATGACTGATGATTAGAAGAAAGAGAAACAAGAAAACAATCAACCATTGGAGGCTATTATCAGTTCTTTGTTTGATGCAGAGTATGTAGATGTCCATGGTCTGGAGACTGCATATGAGGTATGGAAGAAACTTGAAGAGATTTATAGCAGTGATGAACATGTGAAGATTGCCAAGGAAGAGAGTCTAAGAGGAAATTTTGATGACATGTGGATGGCTAAAGGTGAGACTATACAACAGTATGGTCAGAGGATAAAAGAGATAGTTGGTGAGATCAAGAGTGTAGGTGGTAAAGTAGAAGATGCCATAGTAGTTAGTAAGGTATTGAGAACCCTGCTACCGGTCTACAATATCCGATTTGCAGCTATTCAGGAGCTAAAATCTATTGACAAAACTAAGGTAACCCTTGACTCCATCATTGGTAAGCTTACTTATTTTGAATTAAATGGTTATGATGGTAGTGTTCAGAAATATGAGTCTGCATTTAGAGCTTCAATTTCTAACCCATCTACGAGTAAAAGTAGAGATGTTAGTCACAGTTATGAATCTAGATCTAGCAGAGAAGTTGATGATGAAGACAATTTGGCTGAGCTTGAAGCATTGTTGGCCAAGCGGTTGCCCAAAGGTACTAGTAAATATAGAGGTAAATTACCTTTAAAATTTTTTCATGCAACAAGATTGAACACATTGCAGCTAACTGTTCTAATGGTGATAATGAGCACAAGCGAGAGAAATTCAAGAAGTACAAGGAAAAATGCAAAAGAGATTGTCTTATTACAATTGATGGTGGTATCATTGATGAGGAATCTGATGGTGATGCTAATGAAGATATTGTGTTTGTAGCCATTAAAGAGGAATCATCTGATCAGAAGGCTTTAGTTTCTCGCATGGATAATTCCGATGATTGGATCATTAATAGTGGTTGTTCACATCATATGACTGGTGATTGGAGAAAATTTCTTTTTTTGAAGGAATTTAATGGCGGAGTTGTAAGATTTGGTAATGACTCACCCTGCATGGTTAAAGGTAAGGGAACTATTTCTCTTAATGGAAAGAGCAGTGTAGATGATGTCTACTGGGTTGAAGGTCTAAAGAACAATCTTTTGAGTGTTTCTCAACTCAATGACAGAGGATATCCATTAGAGTTTAAAAAAGGTATGTGCAAAATCTATGGGAGCAAAGGTGAACTGATTGAAACCGACAAGCAGACTAAAGGTAACTTGTTTCACCTGAATCCTAAAGTCAACAACTATTTAATTGCTAAAGTAGATGATAGTTGGCTTTGGCATAGGAGATTTTGTCATATAAATTTTGATAACATTGTTACAGTGAGTAAGCCCAATACAGTGAGAGGTTTGCCTCAATTGGACAAACCGGTTAATGCTCTATGTAAGAATTCTAGTTGGGAAAGATGACATCCTCAACTTTAAAGAGAAAATCTTTTTCAGTGGAACATTTGTTAGATTTGGTTCCTATAGACCTCTGTGGACCAATAAGGACTAAAAGTATTCAAGGTGACAAATATTTTATGATCTTCACCGATGATTGCTCAAGAATGATGTGGGTCACATTCTTGAAGGATAAAACAAAAGTATTTAGTAAGTTCAAGGCATTTAGAGCCTTAGCTGAAAAGGAGAGTGGTAAGAAGATAAAATATTTGAGGACTGATGGGTAAGTGCACCAAGATGGTGACTAGAAAAGTGGCCACATGCCAAAAAAAAACCAAATTTTTCATAACCCGTGCGAGTTCTAAAAATTCAAAAATGTGCTAGGCTTGGTAACACCAAGCCTAGAGAAAAAATAATTTAAAAAACCAAAAGTTCCTCAAAACCCGTACAACAATTTTTTTTAAAAAAATAAATAAAAAGTTTCTCAAAACTCGTATGGCTTTTGAGAAACACATTTCTTTTGTGTAGGCCACAGGTTTTGGCCATTTTCAATGCCAAAACCCATGGAGCAATAGCAAGGAGAAGCAAAAAAGACATAGAACCCGCATGGGTTTGCGACTATTTTGGGTTTTCCCAACATCGAGAACAATTTTCAACAATGGCACCCCATCGAACAGGTAAAATTTGATTTGTTTGATTGTTTTTGTTTGCATTTTAATTAAAATTGGGTTTTTTAATTGATTTAAGTTTTGTTTTTATTAATTTGATGTCAGATTCTTCAAGCAATCCCCAAAAATGAAATAGACCAGAAAGACCTCCTCAAGCACAAGCAACACAAGAAAACCTTGTTAATATTGCACAAGAGCAACAAGAAAACCCTCAAAATCCTAAAAATACTGCTCCTCAACAACCACCACCACCCCGAAACCCTCCACATCCTCCATTAGATCATGTAGATGCCACACAAGAGGATCTCATCAATCGCCTTACACAAAATAGTTCTCAAATTTCTATATTGTTGAATAGGTTGAGGACCTCTAGGCTTGAGCACCACTCAACCCTCGCCAAAACACTAGAAACAATGGCTAATAGTGCAAATGAGGTATCTAGGGAGGTTACAAAATGGGGTTCATGGAGGGATAGATGTTGCAAATTTTATGTGGATGGGTTGTCATATGATCAAGTGAAGAAAAAGGGCATAGGTAAAGCTAACATATGTGCTCTTTTCACTGATCTTGTTACCAGTAGCAACCTAGAACTAAATACGACTCATTTTCCTATACATTGGTGTGTTCATTCTAGGTTGAAAGAAGCTTTTTGGGATAGGTGGTTTATGGTCTTTGACCAACCACCTTGTAATAATTAGGAGGTGCCTCTACATTTTTTGAGAAAGTTGTATTATGAGTTTATCCTCGGCAATAAGCCGAATTACTTTGACATCCAACAATTTCAGGGTAGAGGGAGAGGCTATGTGCAGGATAGACTTGGGGCCCATAGGGTGGTAGACCCACAACATAGGAGGTGTACAACTCCTTAACCCATGGTTCATGTCATTGTCCCTATATCCTTGAAGGAGTCTATGAAATTAAAGACTCTTCAGGCAGCTGCATCATTGACTGATGTCATTGTTCAACATGGCACACAACTGGTCAAAGTAGAGGATGTACCAGCACCTGCAACACCTCCTTCATCAGTGGCACCTCCTTCATTAGTAGCACCTCCTTCCTCAGCGACACCTCCTTCATCAGTAGCACCCCATGCATCATTTGGCACGAGCTAGCCCATTCAGCATATGTGCCCCACCTGCCAGGGTGTATGTTCTAGTGTAGACACTGACGCAGATGAGGATGGTTTGACATCTCATTCATGTACATGTTGCGGGAGTAGATGCCATGCTTCCACTGCAGAGGATGTGGCCCTCATCGACGAACTACTCAATATGTTGTACCCTCTTTATCAGACACATGTGCATTTAATTCTGTTTATGACATGTTATCAATTAAGTGAATAAATCTTATAAAAATAAATGAATTTTTATTTTTAGAACAATTTAAAGTGACATATAAATAAAATGCATTGCAGGGTGTAGCAGGTGGTGGGAGTACACCACATATTGTTCAGTCGACTCCATGGTCACAGTTATTTTCTCCACCAGAGGTAAAGATTTGTAAATTTGTTAAAAATATAATAATACATTGGTTTCAAAATATATTTTGTTAATTATATGTATCATTACTTGGTATTTTGTAGGGCTTATCAGTGGCTGAGATGTCCCAACTTGATGATATCACACTTTCGGCCATTGACTTTGGCCAAAATAGCTATGTGGTACCATTTAGATTTATATATATTTGACTTAAGTGATATATTAAATACATGCTCTTTTCCCTTAGGTTAATTTTTTTCCATTAGTTTACCCCACCTTCCTCGAGGACATCTCATGTGAGAAATCCATCCTCTAGCACTCCGAGGCAGAAAAAGATATCATGTCAAACACCCAAATGACAGAAGGTAATTCACTTCAATTTAAATTCAATTGTTGAAATGTATTATGATTAAACATGTATATGTAGATATTAATAAATGCACTTAATTTATTTGTTCTATATACAAAAACATATGGGGTTTATGGAATTAATAAATGCACTTGATGTCGATGAGGTTTAGTAGAGGAAAGAGGTGATATCTTCATATTCACTTTGGATTGCATTCTTGCTTGTTTGAAATAACTAAATCCTTTTATGTTTGCATCATATGTTATCATTTTTCATACAAGAAATGGTAATAGTTGCATCAGATTTGACTAGGCCTCTTGAGGTTATAGAAGAACTATACGAGGCTTCGATGTGCATTTTTTCTACATATGTTAAAAATATTTGTTTTATCTTGTTTGTCAACAACTTTGGGTTATTAACTTGTATGATTGTCTTTAAACTATTACAGGCGCCTTCCAAACTTCCTACTGTTATTCTACCATTCCATTTTAGTAGAAGTCCTACACGTATATTATGGGATCTAACACGACGAAGGGAAAAAGGTATGTCTATCTTAGATCAATTCCTTTTCACTAAGTGCACAACGGAGTTGAAACCGTCTAGTTAACTCCTTTTGGATCACTTACCATGGATATAGGAAATGGTCGTAACTGATTCATCTGTGACTTTGCCTCCTATGACCACAACACATCCTTCTGAGGCTCCGGTATGCTTTAGTTTTTTAGTCTATTCATTTTTAGTTATTATGTTTTATTTGACATATATGTTATTAACATGTATTAATGTTGTTTTACCAGTTACAACCTCCTTCAGGACATCCCACGGATCCTCAGCCTCACCCAATTGCAGAAGACAGAGATGAGGTAATCAACATTTCAATTTCAAACAATTTAGAGTTCAATATTTAGTTATTTTGATTTTATATTGAGAAAATATATCTGATTCAACATTTGAATTGTCCTTGTGCAGCCACCTACAGAGCCACATACTGCTTCGAAGAGGCTTGATTTTGATGATCCACCATAGTCATAGATATTGATAGAGACATATAGTTATAGTTTTGATTAAGTAAAAGAAGGTTTTTAAAAGGAAACCGAACCTTTTACAAAGAAGGATATATAGAAAGAGCTCAAAAACTAAAACAGATCCCAATCGAACAAAAAGGGATCACAACCCATAGAACATAACATTACATTAATAAACTAGGAAAAGACAACATTCGGAGAGCAGAATGACAACAAAAAGATAGAAAACAAGACAACTGCCAAGACAGAGACAGAGACAACTATATACTCTTCATGATATCCTCAGCTTGGACAAGCATCAACTTCATGTTGTCTGTCGAAGTCTTTAACTCCTCCAACTCATGACCTTTAATGTTGCTCTTGATCCTAGTATTGGCTCTGGTCCTCTTCTCATGGCCTTTTTTGTCCGGTTGTTCCTTGTCAACATCCTTCTCTGTGTTGTTCTCAAATCTATTGATCAGGATGTTCATGTTATCCACTGAAGCTTTAAGAATCTGGAAGTTTTGTTCTGCTATCTTCTTAATAGCGAATTCCATCTTATCAATTCTGCTACCTAGATTGTTCATAGCAGTGTCCATTCCTTTCTCCTCCTTGTTTTCTTCCATCTCTTTAACCTTTTTTTTAGTGGCAATAATTTTACCCACCATGCTTTCAATGGCTTCCGCGTTATTAATTGCAACTGCCAACTCTTTAACATTTTCCGTCAGGGGTTTCTTTCCAACTGTAGCTCTTTTGACAATCAACATATCTTTCTTCAAGCTACCTATATCCTTCACCATTGCACCAATAGTCTCACAGAAACCCTTTATAGTCGCATTCTCACCAACACAGTCACTAAGCTTACCACTTTTGTCTTCTTGCTCCTCTTTCTGCATATCTTGGGCATTCAAACCCTCAATTTTGTCTGTGACCTAGTTCTCCTCCCCCTCCTTATCCTGTCCCTCATCCTTTTTATTCTCCTCTACCTCTTCTTCAGAATCAATCAGGATTTGGCTGATATCTTTATTGCTTTCCTTGCTTGTCTTCTTCCTCTGCATTTGCTTTCCAGTAAATTTCCCTTTCTTTTTTTAATAAATTTCCCTTCAAAGGATTTGGCCTCAGACTTTGAAATATCTAAATCCACCACAATCCTTTTCCTCTTAGCCTTATTCCTACCTTTTTTTCTAGTCTCCTCTGATTTGTCCTCAGTTTCCAAATCAAAGTTCAAGCCACTGGCTTCACTCTTTGTGTCCTCATTTCTTGCATATTTGCCTTTTATAAGTTTTTCAATATTCTTCCCTTTAAGCACTTTATTGACAAGAGCCATAAGACCCTGTTGAAGGGCACGGTCACCTTTAGGATCTTTCTGAATCTCCTTGATAGTGTGGTCCATGGAGCAGGCTAGGTAATACGATAAGCTCACCTTTTCCCCATGGCGAAAATGGTCGAGCAAAACAAAATGGCGACCATAGGCTCTAGTAAACCTACCATCCAAAGTGATATAAGTGATAGTAGCGAATAAAATAAACCTCCATGGCCTTCATATCTGTTTTGAGGAATGATAGGAGTTGTCGACTTTTACCATTTTCTTCCTCTCATCATCCATTATAGGGAATTTGTCTGTAGCTTTATCAGAGATGCTACGGTCCCTATAAAATTTCACGCCTTCCGTGATCATCCCCATAGCTTCAGCAATAATCTCCTCATCTACAATCATCATCTGGGACCCGACCAAGATTTTACCATTCTTCCAGTTCTTAAAATGTTTGGTGACCGCAGGATCTTTCCCACTAAGCTTCTCCATAAACACACTCAAACCCCCCTCCTGAAGGATATCCCACACTTCCCTATTCTTCCTCCAATCTGAGCAGGAAGTAGGTTCAAACCTTTTTTTATTTCCTCCCATTTTTCCTTCGCTATCTCTAAATTTCCTTCTCTCACCTCCTAATCTTCTTCTTTGGTTTTTGTGGATGCCCTGAAAAAAATCCTATAATCCATGCCAAACAATAATGAAAAGACACTTGAAAAAATACTTATTACCTCCATAATAACCTTGCTTCGAAATAAGAGGAAGGGGCATTTAGAAATTATATTTGATGGTGCCATGTAGCCTCGTCTAGATACGGTCCAGATCAAGAAGAGATTTCACATCGCATGCGAGCTCACTCTCTCCATAAGTAGTAATAATATCTTCCGTTTGGCAAGCTAGGTTGGTAGCCCAGTCTGCGCATGAGTTTGCTTCCCTATACACGTGTAAAAACACACATTTCAAATTCCTCTCTAATTTTCTTTGTCGCTTTGATAGCATTGCTTATTGTCCCAGAAGGAGGGAACTTCTTATTCAAACAATTGATTATATTTAATGAATCTCCTTCACACCAGACTCTAGTGCATTTGGCTTCCTTAGCCAAGACCATCCCATGGTATGCAACCATAGCTTCAGCTATATGATTTGTCTGATTTCCAATGGGTATAATTTTTATAATTTTGCATCTTCCCCATTCGTCCCTAAGGACCACCCCACATCCTGCTATCCTAGGATTTCCCTTTGATGCACCATCAAAGTTTATTTTCATCCATTCGTTGGGAAGGCTTACCCATATCACTCGCTCTCTACGGTCATTGTGAAAGTGTTCACAAACTTTTAGTTTCCAATTCTTGAAGATAGATTGATCATCCTTGTCTTGAGGATTTGCAATACCACTTATTATATTCATATTTTCCTCTATAGTTGTGGTCATCAAAGGACCAACTTTTTTATATATTTGACATTTGTATATGTATATATTGACTTTGATAGACATGGCACATGCCACATTTTTGTAACTATTATTGATTTGGCATCTATGCTATTTTTTGATATGTACACTATTATTATTCATTTTGATATATATGAAACTTGATATTCGATCCAATTTGTTCATTGATATATATGAAACATGATATTACTGAAACTTAATTATTTGGTATTGAAATGTGATCAAATTTGTTCATTGTGTATATGTCTTGAAATGCGATCCAATTTGTTCATTACTTGTAACTCATATGGCATATACTTTTAAACTATCTATTGCTCATATTATGTATACCCAAGTACTGATACTGGTAATGCTGATATTGTGTATTTTGATTGAGTGAATTTTCTTTGAGTCCTTCGTGCATGAATATATTGGAGTGAATTTATCTAAGGATGAGTCAGCTTAGGTAAGGTTTTCATTTAAATTTTATTCCATAACAAGTCAGCCTTAGGGTAAGAGACACACCTATTCATCCAAATCGTCTATAAAAGAAGAGTTGAAGCACTTATGGACAATCCATGTGAACCAATGGGGTCATTTTTTCACTTCCTAAAAAAGCCTCTCTCGGTTTTGGGTAACTAGATTCCGTTTTCTTGTGGTGAGATTTTTTCTGTCGCATCAAAAACCGTTAGTGAGAGGTGGCAAAATAGTTCATCTTTCATTCTGCTTGTCGTGCAAATGAACTGTCAGTGTGAGTGAATCTAGTTGGCTAGTTTTACGCTAGGTGTTCCCTTGTCTCTCTCCCCAAGATGTCCAATCGTTACGAGCCACCTTGTAGCGACATTTTCCCTTGAGCGCTCAAAATGGAAAAAATGGTCAAACTTTGATGTCGCGTAACTTAGAGACCGTGGCACTTATGGATGATCCATTTGAACCTATGGGGTCATGTTGTCTTTGCCTAAAATATTCTCTCTCGATTCCAAGCAACTCGATTCCATTTTCTTGTGGTGATATTTTTTTCTGTCGCATCAAAAACCATAAAAAACCGTCAGTGAGAGGTGGCAAAATAGTGCATCTTTCGTTCTACTTGTCGTGGGAATGAACCGTCAGTGCGAGCACATCTGGGTGGCCGGGTTTACACTAGTTGTGCCCTTTTCTTGCTCCCCAAGGTGTCCGATCGTTACGAGCCACCTCATAGAGACGTTTTCCCTTGAGCGCTCAAAGTGGAAAAAATGATCAAACTTTGACATCGCGTAACTCAGAGATTGTGGCACTTATGGATGATCTATTTGAACCTATGGGGTTGTGTTTGTCTCTACCTAAAACATCCTCTCTTGGTTTCAATCAACTCGATTCCATTTTATGTGGTGAGATTTTTTCTGTCGCATAAAAAACTGTTAGTGAGAGGTGGCAAAATAGTGCATCTTTCGTTCTGCTTGTCGTGGGAATGAATCATTAGTGCAAGAATGCCTGGGTGGATGGGTTTATGCTAGGTGTGACCTTGTCTCACTCCCCAAGATGTCTGATCGTTACGAGCCACCTCATAGCGACGTTTTCCCTTGAGCGCTCAAAGTGGAAAAAATGGTCAAACTTTGACGTCGCGTAACTTAGAGACTGTGGCAATTATGGACAATCTGTTTGAACCTATGGGGTTATGTTTTTTCTACCTACAACATCCTCTCTCAGTTTTGGGCAACTCGATTCCATTTTCTTGTGGTGAGATTTTTTCTGTCGCATCAAAAACCATCAAAAACCGTCAGTTAGAGGGCAAAATAGTGCATATTTTGTTCTGCTTGTCGTGGGAATGAACCATCAGCGCGAGCACGTCCAGGTGGCTAGGTTTACACTAGGTGTTCCCTTGTCTCACTCCCCAAGACGTCTGATCATTACAAGCCACATTGTAGCGACGTTTTCCCTTGAGCGCTCAAAGTGGAAAAAATGGTCAAACTTTGATGTAGCGTAACTCGGAGACCATGGCACTTATGAATGATCCGTTTGAACCTATGGGGCCATGTTATCGCTGCCTAAAAAGGCCTTTCTCAGTTTTGGACTATTCCTACTAGCCCTTCAAATTGGGTAATTCAACAATAACTCAAAACTTTCCCAAAACACTTGGATTTTTTTTTGCATATTCAGATACCCATTTGCAAGTTATTTAACATATGTCAGAATCAGACTCAATTATTTATAATCAAATATTACAAATTTATAATCAAATGGTACAAGTTTATTACAAATGTATTTATAATCAAATGGTACAAATTTGGGCTCTCAAAATTTGCAAATTAGCCCCATGGACACTTTCATATATAAAATTTTGCATCTTATTTAAACAATCAAGCTCATTACTGTTTATATTTACAAAATTTTGCATCTAAATATGCAAATTACAACTCATTGTTATTTTTTATACAAAAATTAGCATCGAGATATACACATTACAACTCATTGTTGTTTTTTTATACAAAATTTAGCATCTAGATATGCACATTACAACTCAATGATGTTTTTATATACAAAATTTGGCATCTAAATATGCACATTACAGCTCATATGCATGTAGAGCACATCCAAAAAATTGAAGTTAAAACATTTCGCAAAAGATATATACAAAATTGTCAAAATTATTCTACCATATTGTAGAATTATTCTTCTAGATGGCCCAAAATCAATCAAGTGAACCTTCTGGATCAGCTCTAACCCTTAGTGTCTCAAGTATTGCCTCGTGGTCTGATTTACAAACTTTCCACAAATCCTTGTTAAGAGGTCTACCATGATATTTAATCAAATGAATATTTGTTGCAACAAGAAGGTTTGAGAAATGCAGAATATGTCTATGTTTCTCAAAGTTCTCAAACAACCAGGCATTAGAATTTTTGATAGGGTACCTGCATTTTATAGAAGGATAAGTTAATACCAAAATCAATACAACGACTGCTAAATAAATGAGTTTAAGAGGTCTCAATACAACTCGACACAACAATGGCACCTTCTAAGCCATGCCCCTATCACAACAACGAATCCTATTGGGTACTCAATACCCTCTCCATCAACCAATTTTGAAGTCAATTTCTTTTTGGCCTCAATACGACGACACAAAAAGTAATCTGTTCCTTCTTCGTTGTTCTCATCCGCAATAACTACATATACATGGCCTGCAATTAATAGAAGGATATAAGTTAATAAAAAAATCAGCATAAGTTAATACTAATAAATTAAGCTTAAAATTGTAGCAAATTGCAACCCTTTACCTAGTTGAACTATGTTTGATACATGGTCAAAATCCACTAATGCTTCAATCTGGTTCATTTGTAGTGTTCTAGGAAGTTGATATGTATCTAGGGTTTGCAAAGGTCTACAAGACCATTGGTCAACCCACTCTTTTGATTCACATTCATCCCAAAAAAAATGCATACACGAAGAGAAAAAGCATGCAATCTGTTTAGTATAAATAACTAGTGATGTTGCATTTGAACTTCTAAATGAATGCATGTCACTTGATCCAGTAAGTGTACAAAAATATAGATAGTTTTCAATGTTAGATTCACTTATTAACCAAAAATATCTAGAAACCATAGACTTACCTTCTTTACTTGGTCCCATCGTAGAGTTACACCATTGCACAATTGTTTTTGCATCTATTAACATTGCACCACCTTCGTACTTCAATTCCTCTCTGGTAAGAGCTCTTTTCAATTCCGCTTTGGTGAGAGAGAGAGAGAGAGAGAGAGAGAGAGAGAGAGAGAGAGAGAGAGAGAGAGAGAGGGGGAGGGAGAGAGAGAGAGAGGGAGATTGGGAAAAGGAGAGGGAGAGAGAGGGAGAGAGAGGGAGATTGGTAAAATGAGAGAGAGAGAGAGAGAGAGAGAGAGAGAGAGAGAGAGAGAGAGAGTAGGGGATAGGAAGAGAGAGGGAGATTGGGAAAAGGAGAGAGAGAGAGAGAGAGAGAGAGAGAGAGAGAGAGAGAGAGAGAGAGGAGAAATTATGAGAGAGGTTGAGGGAGAGAGAGGGCGGAGATGGGGAGAATATTATAAAGAGAGGGAGAGGGAGAGATAGTATAGGAGAGAGAGAGAGGGAGAGAAAGAGAGATAAGATAACGAGAGGGGGAGGGAGAGGGGGGAGAGGGAGAGGGAGGGAGAGAGAAAGAGAGAGAAGGGGGAGAGGGTGAGAATAGGATAGGATAATGTGTGTGTGTGTGTGTGTGAGAGAGAGTGAGAGAGAGAGAGAGTGAGAGAGAGAGAGAGAGAGAGAGAGAGAGAGAGAGAGAGAGAGAGAGAGAGAGAGTAGGAGGAGGAGAGGGTGAGAGACATGAGGTAGAGAGAGAACAAGAAGGAGAAAAGGCTAAGAGAATCAAAAAAGAGAGAAGTGTGAGGGGGAGATAGATGAGATAGAACTCAAGGAAGATAATTAGGGCTCATAATAGACAAAGACAATGATGGGGGAAGGAAGACAAGAGAGAGAGAGGAAAAGAAGAGATACATGCATGTATACAAACATATATCTATATAAATATATGTATATATAACTATAGATATGCATATATACATACATAAACAAATATTATACAGGTATGTCTAAAACATGTGTAGTAAATGCTAAGTTTACAAGCATACATTATTATGTCTTCATAACCCGTGTGGGTTTTGTGAAACAAAAAAAAAATGTTTTTAATTCTTCATAACCCTTATTGGTTTTGTGAAACAAAAAAAAATGTTTTCAGTTTTACATAACCCGTATGGGTTATTTAAAACTATGAATGGTACTTTTTTCTTTTCAAAACCCGTGCGGGTTTTGGCTTGGTAAGAGGGTTGGAAAATGACCCTAAGGCTTGCAAGCCCATTTTCCCCCCTTTTTTGTCCCTTTACACGTTTTTTCATCCTCCACAATGATTTCTTGACTTCATCATCATCAGGTTTACAAATGATCAAGTTGGTATCTCTAAAATTACCACCATAATCTCACACATCTTCTTAGTTTTCTGACCATATAAATTTTTCTATTTTTGGACAACATTAGCATAATAAACTTTAATTTTTTTTATTAGTGCCTTGACAGTCCTCATAGACATATGTCTACCATTTTTTTAATAACTTTTGATATACCTAGATTTTATACACTTAAAAAAAAAATTGCAGTTTTGATTATTTTGATACAAGTTATGTCCAGTGCACGAGCATGTACCAAATTCTCAGGATGTGGTCACTTCCAAAAATTATAAAAAACAAAATACTCAACAGAAAATTACAAAAAAATACACAACTTCTAGATCTCCCTCTTACCTATCATCCTACCAAAGGGTTTTGCAAAATACTAAATCTAACTATATATTTTATGCAGTGCACGAAAACAACTATGTTATATTTTTCTGAAAAAACCAGGAGCAGTTTTTCGTGCGTGAAAGGTTTGATCCTCTTAATCTTATCCAATTTTTTAAAAAATTAGTAGTTTAGAAACTAGATTCAGAGTACTTCGATTCTTATTCTTTTCTCAACTCCTAGTTTTGAGTGCATGAACTTCAAATATCTCTTTGAAGTTTAGGTTTACCTGTTTTCAGAAAAAAAAATGGCCACTTATACCCGCCTTTTTGTTCACCAGCTTGGTGCACTTATCCTGTCAATCAAGGCGGTGAATTTACTTCTGAGGAATTCACTAGATATTGTGAAGAAAATGGTATCAAATGATAACTTTCTGCACCAAGGACACCACAACAGAATGGTATTGTAGAGAGGAACAATCAGTCTGTTGTTGAAGCTACTAGGATGATGTTGATACAAGAAGGTGTAGCGAAATTTTTTTGGAGAGAAGTTGTGAGCACAACTATCTACACTATGAACTAGATTTTGGTAAAAAGAGGTAAGGATAAGTCTCCTTATGAATATTGGTATGGTAGATCACCTAATCTTAGTTATTTTAAGATATTTGGCAACAAATATTTTATTAAGAGAGGTGACTATGTTAGCAAGTTTGAGGCTAAAAGTGATGAAGGTATATTTCTTGGTTATTCCACCAAGAGTAAGGCCTACAAATGTTATAATAACTAGACACAAAGAATCATTGAGAGTGCTGATGTTCGAGTGGATGAATATCTTGAAGTTTCAATAGAAACCAGTGTGGAGAAAAAGGATGAAGATCCTTGCATTTTTCTTTTGGAACCAGAACCTGTGAAACCTAAAACTGGGAGAATGTTGTTGTACCAGTTCAACCAGAATAGGTAGATTTGGAATAAGATGATGTTAATAATGAAGAAGAACCTAAAGATAATGATCATGTTATTTCGAGGTATGTGAGACTCAATCACAATCCTGAACAGATTATTGGAGATAAGGATGTTGGAGTATTAACCAAAAGAAGAATTAGAGAGAATTCTTGAATAATCTCCACTATTGAGCCTAGAACTGCCAAGGAAGAATTTGGAGATGATCATTGGGTCAAATCTATGGAGGAGGAGCTTGAACAAATTGAGAAGAATAACACATGGACCCTAGTACCCCGATTGGTGAATAAAAATGTGATAGGTACTAAGTGGGTATTTAGGAACAAAATGAATGAAGATGGTGTTGTAGTTTGCAACAAAGCTAGATTGGTTTGCAAAGGTTATGCACAAGAAGAAGGAGAATATTATAATGAGACTTTTGCACCAATGGCCAAATTGGAAGGTGTCAGAACTCTACTTGCATTGCAACACATAAGGGATTCAAAGTATATTAGATGGATGTGAAGTCAACATTTTTGAATGGAATACTGGAAGAAGAAGTATACATTGAGCAGCCAGATGGTTATCCTCTGACTGATGAGAAAGACATGGTATGTAAGTTGCAAAAGGCATTATATGGATTAAAGAAAGCACCAAGAGCATGGTATGAAAGGCTTCATTCACACTTGATGAAGATAGGTTTTCAGAGAACTGGTGAAGATAGCAACATATATCTCAAATCTGAAAGAGATAAGATACTGGTTAGTGAAGTGTTTGTAGATGATATCATATTTGGAGGGAATGATGACATGAGCAATGACTTTGCAAATGAAATGACAAGTGAGTTTGAACTGTCTCTAGTGGGAGAGATAAAAAATTTCATAGGTTTGCAAATATAGAAAATGAAGAGTGTTATTTTCATCACACAGTCTAAGTATGTGAAGGAGGTATTAAAGACATTTGGTATGAGTGACTGTAAACTAGTTGGGCCACCAATGGTTACAGGTTGTAAGTTGTCTAAGGAAGATGAAGCCACATCTATTGATGAGAAGGAGTATAGGTCAATGATTGGAAAATTTCACTATGTTGTTCACATCAGACCAGATATAGCTGATGCAGTTGGTCTAGTTGCTAGATTTCAGAAGAATATGAAGGAAACACATTTGATAGAAACCAAGAGGATATTCAGATACTTAAAATGTACTGTTGACTATTGATTATGGTATCCATATGAAGGAAACTTTGACTTGAAGGTGTACACATATGCAAACTAGATAGGTAATGTTGATAATAGGAAAAACACAACCGGTGGAGAATTCTTTCTTGGAGGGAGACTTGTTTCATGGAGTAGCAAGAAGCAGAGTTGTATATCACAGTCTACCGTTGAAGATGAGTATGTTGCAACTTATATGAATTGTACCCAAGCTATCTAGATGAGGCACATTCTGGAAGGTTTCAAGATGAAGTTTTTCAGAACCTGTAAAGATCTTATGTGACAATACCAGTGACATAAATATTTCAAAGAACCCTATCTTGCATGCACGAACCAAGCATATTGAATTGAAGTATCATTTCTTGAGGGAAAAAGTGCAGAGTAAAGATGTGATCTTGGAGCATGTTTATACCAAGGAGAAGCTTGCAAATATCTTTACTAAACCTCTATCTAAGACAACTTTTGAGTATCTTAGAAGTCAACTAGGGGTTGTACCCCTTCATGAGGTGAATTGAGCATGATGTAGAGTACATCAGTCCCGTAGCTACTTGCATATTTTTACAATAGGATTGATGTAGGAGTGGAGTTATTCAACAGGGGGAGCATCAAGTTGCAGGTTGTTGATGTTGAACAATGAAGTTTTACATTGCATGTTTTACTTTCACTTTCGCATTGTTGTCAAAGGGGAAGAAGAATTATGTGATTATGAGGAGAAGAACCAGTGACAAGCTGAAGACAAGGAGAGTACATGGTAAAATGTAAACCAGGATTCCTATTCACAATCACAACAATCAATGATATTGATATTTGTATTGCCATCAATGCCAAAGGGGAGATTGTTGGCATTTGCATGAAGATTGCATTAATGATATGTTATGTTGTCGTTGATGTCAATTAACCGGTAATGATATTGTTATAATGTTATTTTGTAATTGGTAGGAAGACCTAGTGAAGGAAATAGTAACGGGTAGGTAAGTTTATGGAGAGAACTGGTATTGCTAAGTATTGCAGAGTTGAACCAATAAACCCTACCTGCTGATTTGATAAACCCTAACCAATTAAGTTTGGTGATTTGGTTGTATTGGTTTATGATTTGATGATGAGTGGTAATGATTATGACACGTATGCATATTGTATGAAGAGAGTTTCAAAGTATTTTTGGCGTGTTGAGGTAATGGTTTTTGTCTAAGGAATGAGCAAGTATATTGCATGTAATGCAAAGCACGTGATGATTTACTAAGTTCGATGAAGTGGTGATCAAGGAGCAATCGAGGCTTTCTTGAATGATGTGCAAATATTGTTATGTAATCCAATGGTCATACCTGAACCGACTTGTTTGTAATCTCTATGAGAGAATTAGGTTTTTGTTGTGTTACCGACCTAGTGATTTTTTTATAAGGTCAATGAGTTGTTTTGTTTCAGAGTTGGCAAAGTTTTAGTTGAGTGTGTGGTTGCTAAACTGGATGATGCATTTATAGTTTGAGTAAAGGTAGATAGGAGCATGAAAAGGATTTGAACAAGCAAGTGTAGTGCTATTCAAACAGTTCAACAAATCCCTGTTGTTTTCTAACAATTACAACAGCTAAATCCCCTAACTGGGTAAGATCTAACAAACTTGGTGTTATTTAAATCCTCTAGCCAGTGGTCCATTAGCTTGGATTTCAAATCTTCTATCGAGGTTACTCCTCACAGGGTATTTCTTCTAACAAGGCATTATAGTCAATCCCTTAACTGGGTGGTCCCTAACAGGATTTTTTCTTAATAAGACTTTTTGTAAAGCTTTAAAAGGCTTGGCTCCTAATAGGGTGAACTTCATAAGAGTTCAGATAATTATCTTGTGATTCTCATCTCACCGTGGTTTTTTCCATTTGGGTTTCCACATCAAAAATATTGTGTCAAGTGGTGAATGTTTTTGTGGTTATGTTTATTATGGTTGATTTGCTTAACTACTTAATCCACTTTGATAAGTCATGATAACTAACAACAATATGAAATGAAGTTTTACTTATGTCAGTAAAATTATTTGGATGTTTGCGAGTTTCAAGTTGTTTACTGTTAATTAGTTGTAACAGACAACTGGTTTAACTTGACAGTTTATCTTGACTGTGATATTGCATTGATAGTTCTAAGTTTACTTTGAGAAGTTGATTTTGAGATTGGTGAAAGTTAATATCAGTTTTTCTATCTACTCATTCACCCCCCCCTCTCAATAGTTGACCGGATCCTTGTTCTTTCCTCATACCATCAAGGAAAGGTTGTGATTTATATGCCCAAACGTCCAAAAAATAGTGACATATTACCACCTCTAGCCACTATCTACTTTTTTGGTTATATAGGTTTAGTGCCACTATATCTTATAATAATTCGTAAATTCATAAATTATTCTTGAGGCCATAAATGTGATATCAATTACATGCCTTGATACATTGATTAGTTGTCACCTAAACTCCATTATCATAATTATCCATGAAACTCACATGCCCCTCATTATCATGACATTTGGAACCCTAAAATCATGTTTTAACCATGAAAGAAGGTTGTGATATCCAATCATTCATTTGAGATAAAATCAAACTAGAAAAAACACATCTTACTAATCATGAACTAAGTATGTGTAGGTTCTAAAACAAAATGTATATTTCAAACTACAAATTCGTATATACAATAAAATAATATCAAACACCTACGATAACATAAAATGAGTACAATTTTGTTGGGGTGCACATTCCTCTCTTACCTAGAGGGAAGGTTGTGATATCCAATCATTCACATCTTACCAATCATGAATTAAGCTTTTGTAGGTTGAAAAACAACAAATGTAATTCAATTTGTAACTTTGTGTATAGAATAAAATGCTAGAACAATGATGAATACAGTTCTTTTGGGGTTCACCTGATGTCTCTGTTATGTAAAGTGGAAGCTTAGTGATAATGAGTCCAAGGTGATAATGCAACCATATAGTCATGTAAATATAAACATTTAATGGTGCAGTCATATGATAATCAAAGCATATAGTTATATAAGCACAAAGCAATAACTCTAAAGAATGCATTGTGTAAGCACATGGGTTGAAGATAAATTTAGGAATATGGATATTTCCCCAATAGGAGTAGTAAAATGGTGAATATGACCCTTAATGGACTGGTGACACATTTGGAAGTATGTAAGCCACTAGAACAGATGCATGTCCGCAAATGTGGCCTTCAAAAGAACAAACGCATAAAGAATGATGAAGCAAGTAGACCCTAATAGGTATAGAATTGAAATCATAGATAAGGGACCAAAATAGAAGGTATAAGTCATGATAAGGGATAAAGGCCCACAAGAAGGAAGGAGAGATCTTAGCATAATACTCAAACATATTATTCACAGCTTATTGTATACTTTATCATAATCGCACATATTATTCACAGCTTTACGTATCCTTATTATTTAAGACTACTTATTATTTACGCAAAACAAATCATAATAGCACATAATTGTTTGTTTCATTTGATGATGGAAAACACCTATACAGAAGGTAAGGGGATGCACGATGCATTTCATTGGTAAGCAGAAATATAGTGATGATTGGCAGCTATATAAGGAGACCATTGACGCAGTGCAGCTTCAAATTCATCTTATTCTTCTTCTTAGTTAGTATCATGGCCGCTACTGCTACCTCGTATCGTTCTCCATTGTGTGCGCTTGTCATTCTGGTCATACTCGTTTCAAGCGGTCAGCCTTCATTCGCAGTGTTCCAGGCATCAAGTCCGGATAAAGGACTGACGTCGGAAGAGGGCGCTGCTGTTTACGTTAAGCTGATCAATCTGCTGAACTTGGATAAAGATTGGTATGACAGCGGATTCTCCTTTGCAGATGTCCACACCATGAATGGCAAGCGCGTCGCCTTGAGATATAAGCGTTGGACTCAGGACTGCACCGTTGGCACCTGGGAGAGCGCCACGAGAGGTTTGGTGGTGGAAGATTTCAGAACAACCGTGCCATATCTGAGGCCCTTTCTACTGGAAGGCTTCTCTTGGGCTGCCGTCTCAAATGGCTACGCCTGGATCGATTACTTTCTCTTCCCGGATGAAGCCACGCTTGAATTGCCTTCATCAACATCGCTACTGAATGTAAGTGTTGCGAGGAATGGGGATTATGATTTAATTGCTTCGTCTTCTTCTTTACCCAGAGCTCGTATGTCAACTGTGTCGAGATATTCCCCTGTTGACAAGACGGGCTTTGTGGACTGTCCCGTCTTGCCTTTCGCATTGCTGAGCCATCTCAACGGCATTTGGGACGTTCTCCACGAGGGGGAGTACTTGACATCTGCGAACAAGAGAATACAACTCACAATGCAGAGCGACTGTAATCTTGTGTTGAAAGATACACAGAGTAATCGAATGCTGTGGAGCACCGATACTGCAGGGAGGGGGAGTGGTTGCTTTCTACGCCTTCAAACCGAGGCCAACTTAGTTGTATATACCCACGCCGGTGCTCCAGTGTGGGCCATTAACCAAGGGTGTGGGTGTGTCAAGTTTAGCTCCTTGGTTATTCAGGATGATGGTAACCTGGTAGTATTTCGTAGTGAGAACAACAAGCTTAACCAAGTTTGGGCTACAAAAACCAATGTATGACTGAACCCTTCACATGACTCGCCCTCTCATCTCTTTCTACTGCATCTAATAATTTGTATGTTTTCCTGTTTCTCACTGTGGGGTGTGCTTATATTCAGTTTCTGTCTCTCCTTCACCGCACTAGCATGCTCTTGCCAGTCTATGCTATTTTATTACTACTAAATAATATGAGGGGGAGCTACTATAGCCTGTTTGGCTGCCTTTGAATTATTATAGTAATGCTAGTTTTCTTTCTCAAACATTCAATTTTACATTTCTTATGTGAAGAAGAAGCGATACACGAGCATCTATTCTGGTTCCAAAACACAGCCGTTGGTTTTGCGATTAACGGTTAACAATGCATCCGTAACTGTGCATTTCCATAGTACGTCGAGTCGATTTTAAAGCCAGAATAGCTGCGTCCGAGTTATTGCCAACGTTAGAAATATCTACTTATTAATATTTCAAATGATGTCTATCCGCTAGGATGGATGTGATATCACTTTGAGATGAAAGACATAAGATTTGTATTACTTAAAAAGGTTGTCCTTATAGAAACTATAAGATGACCAAAAATTAATAGATTGAACCATTCTTAATGGAAAGAAAAGGTTGTAAGAGTTATAAATTAAAAGTATGTAAATTTTAGTTTCTTTAAATAAACCAAAATAAATAAACCAAAATAAATTGTTAATTTTTTTTCAAATTCTTCCATTACAATTTTATAGAAATGATATAATTAATTATTTAAGGCATATGACAGCTGTCATTAATTAAGACTAATTTTTTATAGAATGCGATGAGCTAAATTAATTATTCAACTCTTTAGTTCAACTATTGGCACTAGATCTTCATTCCCATGGCACATATTAAAGTTTTTGGTTGCGAGTTCCTTAGAAGACACGAATTGTCATATAAATGATCCATGCAAAGAAAACATACAATTTATAAAGTTTTAACTAAATTTTATATACATTCCTTGATCGACGATAAATATTGGAGTAGTTTGAACATGTGTTTTAACTATGTTTTGATGAAATGCTGCAATCTCACATAAGTATCTAAATTTATACTAAAACAAGATCGATTTGGTTTAAATCTCCATTCAAACAAAGAATAATAACAAAAAGATGTGCAGTTAAATGTAATAATAATTGAATTTATTTTGTAATTGAAAATTTAAATGTACATTAAATTAGGCTTCTGAATAAATTCAATGGCCTTTCTGACAATTTTAAAATACTTTGTCATAAAAAATAATCAATGTTAAACCTTGGATGTAATTTAAACAATATACATCATAGTCATTTTAAAATTAAATTGATAGTATAAAAATTCATTTTTGAAGGAAATAACGCAAAGGAAATTAATTTTTTTTATTTTTCCTAGTTTTATATTTATTTTTAGACAAATATATTTGAAAAATTATTTGGATGCTCTGGATGGAATTTAAACAATATACATCATTGTCATTTTAAAATTAAATTGATAGTATAAAAAATGATTTTATTTTCATTTTTGAAGGAAATAACGCAAAGGAAATTAATTTATTTTATTTTTCCTAGTTTTATATTTATTTGCAGACAAATATATTTGAAAAATTATTTGGATGACATATATTTTTGTTTTGATTTGAATTATTTAATATATATAAAAGAATTTTGATAAACATATATAATAATTTGATCTAAATAAAATGAAAAAATGTTATAACATTTCTTTTTTACTTTTTTGATAAGTAAGTACTGCCAATAGTGGGGACAACTATAATAATTTTGATGGTATCTAAGGTTTCCCAAACCCTTTTCCTGAAGGGGTTAGGGAACAGTTACCAAGATTTAATGGGAAGAAGTCAAAATCAGCGCGACGACATTTGCAGGAATTTTCTGAATTAAAGGAAGATTTTGCAAATAAACCAGGAAGATGTTTTCATCAAGTTATTTGTTCACTCTTTGAAGGAAAATGCCAGAGACCTGTTCTCTTACATACCAATATGCTCTATCTCATCATGGGATGAGTTGAAGGTGGCGTTCATGGAACAATTTGGTGAAAGAATTGATCCAAGCTCAGTCATGAAAACATTCATGGACATTCAGAAATAAGAACATGAGTTAGTACCTGTTTTTAATCTCAGGTTTGCCAGGGCATCGGATAACATTCCTAGCAGTTATAAACCAAATGATGTAGTATGCCTAGTTGTTTATTTGGCTGCATTTGAAGAAGAAGAGAGTTATTTGCTAAGAGATAAGGATCCTAAAACTTTACATCGGGCTTATAGGATAGCATTGGAAATTAAAAACAATTTGAAATATGGAATCTCTCAGGGCTATTTATCTGCAAGGGTATATTATCCTAAGATGCCAGGGTTTGAAGCGAAACATGAATTTGAAACTAAAACACCATGTCAAGACCTTTATATTCCTACTGATTACATTAACACTGTTATTGATTATATTCCTACTGATTACATTAACCCTGTTAGAGTTGGTCATCCAGCGTCTGTTTGGCATGTTTTTCTTCTGCCAACAGGATTTTTTGTTTATTCAATTCTATTTTGAATATATCTCTTTTACCTTTGGCTCTTTGTAGCTTCTCTTGGGCACAGGTTATGTCTGCAAGGCTCGTCTTCAGGTGAGTAATTTCTTGATTCTTACTCTGTAAATCTTTGGAAAATTCTTCCTTCTTTGGTTGAGTATTCTGGAGCTGGGACGTCAGATAATCTTGCATTTCTCTTCCTAGCTCTGTTGAGACAAAGCAAGAGTCTTTTCCTACAAGTCATTGGTTAGTCGGGAATCTTCCTTGGACGATTGAGCGATTTATGTCTTTTTCCTTCTCTTTCCTCCTTAGGAGTTCAATAGTGTTCTTCACATTTTTTAACAACTCCTCTCTCTTCTCTAGATGGCGGGAGGTTTTCAGAAAGTTAGTTGTCACTAGCCTTTGGGTCTTCTCAACCAACTCTACCTTATCTTGGACACGAGTCTGGCTCAGATTAATGCCCATGGTATGAACCGTATAGTCTTTAGGTTGCATTTGACCCTATATCTTGATAATGTTGTGCATCTTCATAGAAAACATGATGGACTAGTGTGCTTTATTAATATGGTTTCAACATGCGGCTCTGCCAGTTTGATAGCATCTTTATCCCTTCTCTTCTGTGCATGCATTTTTAGGCCATTCTAGTAGCATCTGCATGACCTTTGAATTCAGCTAGAGATGGGATATATTGGGTGGCGATAGGATATTTGAGGGGCAAGGCAAAAGGGATTGGTACAATGACAGACCTGGACTGAGCTTGTCTTGGTAAATTTAAAACTGAAGGAGAGAAAGGGGTAATGCTTTGCATTTGTCTTGAAAATACAGAGGGAGGTGCAAGGCTTTGTTGAGATGTGAGATTCGCTTGACTAGAAGTTCGGCTTGAAAAATTTATCACATAAAAACTAATAGCTACAGAGTTAGGTGTTTAATATGGGAGGGAAGTAGACACGACAACCTAAGGGGTTTTAAAAGCTATGCCCGTTATAGGGGGTGATTTTGAAACTTGGGCGGACACTGCTATGGACACGGGAATCTCAACTGGGTTAGAGGCCTGCATTGAAGGGGAATTGCCCTCCTGTGATATAGAGGGATTTGAGGCTTGAGGATTAACTAAATATTGAGAGGAGACAAAAGAGGGAGCGAAGCGTACCCGAGTCTCAGTCATGGTTGGAGTCAGATTGTATTCGACTGTCGATTCAGAGGTTGCTCGTTGCGCATTATCCAACCTTTGTCTCTTTTTCGGTTGTAGGTTACCAGTGTCTAATTTCTATTGTGTAGGCTACATATCATGAGATCTCCTCTTTGGAGCTGCAGTGCACAGTTGATGGACTACAAGGAACTCTACCTCAAATCCGATAGTAATACTAGGTTCCACCATAATTTGTTTCCCCTTAACTTCCCACGACTCAAGAACCTGCTACTCCTCTGCATCTCCTTCAGTGTCACTATGCTCCTGAATCCAAATGTCATAAAAGATATCATCCAATGGCTTGGCTTGAAAATAAGCCGTAAGATTCTTTATCTCTTACCGAAAAATCTAGAAATCTACAATTTTCTTTTCTTGTCAATCTCTCTGTTCCATCTTTCTTGGAAGGGCTACATTGATTTTCTTAGTAGGGTTAATTTGTCCCTTTATTTCATAAAAATACAAATAATTAGGTCTTTCAAGGTGGGATATGGTAACATGATCAAGGTCTATGCAAATATCCGGGGAATCCACCAGCGGGCTGCAACGTTCTTCCCAATAAGGATGGGAAATATGAGTGACTCTGGTTTCGCAGTCAGACAAATAGCCATCCGGATCATAATGCCATTCATCTTGAATAAAGACCATTCCCAAATGCACTAGCTTTGCAGTTAATATATGCGCGACATTAACATTTCGCTTTGGGAGAGCAATAGTGCCTAAGGCGTTGGGAACCCGATACATAATGGTTTGATGTTTTTCTGACCCATATGCTTTATTGGTGACTGAGAGCTGTCTAAATATCTCAATTGAAATAAATATTCCAGTTGAGTAGGTTGGAATTCAAAAGGGTTTCTCCTCAAATCCATGCACTCTTATTACCGAAAAATTTGTCCCCAAAGCCAGTCACAAGGGGTTTTGAACTTTGACATCCACTCAACTCGTTTAGGGGAGAACCGGGTATAGGGATTTTCATGGATCAAGTCCTCTAAAGCGGGGGTCAAAAAGAAATCACAAAAAGTATAATAATCATATGTTGAGGATAAAACATGGCTCCATGCCGACATTGGCTTCCTATGTCTTTGATCATCTATCACAGATAGTTTCATGTATCGCCCAAAGAAGTCTGGGTTTTGACATAAAAACATATGAGCCATAATAGAAAGGTACCTAAATTTGATTTGAGACTCATAACCCTTGAGTTATTTAAGCATGCCCTTCTATATAATTTCTATGAAGTTGCAACGGAAGGGAGCCTTCTGCTTCCTCAACTTGAATGCTAGGGCCATCTAGAATTCATATACATTTATATTTGTTTCGAAACCAAAAATAAAAGCCATCATAGAGAACGCATCCCGCGAGTCTTGATTGAAAGCCTTGATATTTAGGGTGAAATTAGGTAGCTCACTTGCATCCGTCTTCAGTTCGTCATTGTAGAACTTGAGTTTGTCCTTCCTTGTTTCCCAATACTCGATACTTTTCCTGGTGTATCCTTCTCCCCGAGGCAGGATACATAACATATTATATTATGTTATCAACATTGATAACTACCCATTGAGTCTTGCCCTGAATCACTCCTTTGTCTGCATGAAAACTTAGAAAACTTGCATGCAACAACTCCAGACAATAGTGAACAAATGGAGCCATGTATTGTGGAAGACCGCAAGGTCATAGCCGATATCCTAGGGAATATTTCTCTTTATTTTTTTATTTTCTCCCGCATTCTTTTAAAATCTCCCTCATGTAGATTCTTTGGATTCTCTTGCAGGTATGGGCCACAAATATTATTATACTCGTCTTGCATGAAGGTTGGATTCTTGTGATTTACCTTAATGGTCGGTCTGGTATGTGGGTACTTTGGTCTTTCTTGCATCCTTTTCTAGGAATAGTAAATGATCCCAAACACATCTGTAATAGTTGGAGGGGTTGAAGGTACCTCACCTCTCGTTGAAGCTCCTTTTGAAACCATGTTATCTTTGCTCTGTAGGTTTCTTGGATGAATTCTCCTCCAAGTTGGCACCTGCAACTATTCGGCTTTGCTTGCAATATTTTATATGCTTAAACACAGTAAAATTTTGAACAAAACTCCTTGTACCCCATGGGTAACTCTAGAGTAACCGCGTGGTTATCTGGCACCACACCCCAAGCATGTCTATATTTCAGATTTTTCGTGCGAAATTAATTTGTAGCTGATGCAAGAATGCCACCTCACCGCAATACTTGATTATTCTCCTTTCTCGACAGCTAGATTTTGGAAACAAGATGTGCAAGTGGAGATTATGGGTCTTGTCACATACCTTTCATTTCAATATGAATCTAGGCTGCACTTGGCACTCAATCTTAACTATACTAGCTTTTGTACACAGTCTATTTTCTGCAATGATTTTTTATTTATTTTTAATTGTTGACGCACCTTCGCACTTGTTGTTATCTACACTAGTTTCTGTGCACAATCTGTTTTCTACAATAATTTCAAATTTTTTGTGCCTTCAATTGTTTATGCAAGTATTTGATATGCTATGTGTCTTCAATTGTTTATGTATGTATTGTATGTTGCGTTGATGTATTGAACGTATCGTATATGCATACCCATATATATGTTTAGTTCACTACTTAGTACAACAAATATACAATGATCTAATTTGTGCTATTGAACATATGATTATTTCACTGCTTGGCACAACAGCATTAGAAGATTATTGCTAACTTGCTTTTAGTTTTTGTTTGCTAAGACGTAGATTTAATTTCAAAACATGATACTAGTTTTAAATATAAAAATATTGGAGAAATCTGGATCTTGTTAAAATATAATTCTAATGAAAAGTTAGGGGTTTATTGCTAACTTTTGATTCGGCTCAAGTATCATGTAATTTACCTATCCCTAGGATAATATGAAATTTAAAAGAATCTTCTCTAGTTGTATTCCCCTCATCATCTTCAGTTGAATCATGATAGAACCCCTGGCAAAAATATCAGCTTCCATATTGCTTTGCAAAGCATCAATGGTTCAAAGGTGTTGTTTTGCCTCTTTATTAAATCAATCAATACTTAATAGAGATGCTTCCAGTGATTCATATTATTTAGAGCATACAGTTGCGTATTATGCAAGATCTGAATAAGTTCATCATCTTCTTCTCCCGCATTGCTATAAACCTTCAATTTTAAGCAAATGACACGGACTCCAATTGGATCACAACTCTTGTTTATAGATAAATATGTGTCATACTTTTAAGCCACCGCACTAACATGCAATGCATAATACCAAAGAAGGAAGATGGAATACGAATCAAACATGAACAAAGGGTTAGACACATCATTCAAAATTTCAAGCAACTAATAACATTCAATTCTACTATGATAAAGGCCTCAATGGTTTCAGAGTTACGACTTATTATACTTATATCTTCTCATCCTAAGAATATGGAAAGGAAATAAAATGGCAATCCCACAACAATGAAGGTTATATAAGTGCATCTGTATTCACGTGTAAATGCAGAATCAACGTAATTGATAGAGCCTCAAATGTAATGCTTACCTCTTTATCGTAAAGCCTAGATATGGTGGGTGCGCTGAAAAATGATCCCTTTCATTCTCTTACCCGGATGGAAAATGCTGCAACCTCCAAAAATGGACATAATTATTGCCTTTGTTCTGATGCTGTGTATGAATTTCATGGCGTCTTTTAAAATCCTTTTCTTTTGCTTGCCCATAATTTCTCCTTTTGTGTTTTGGGCCTCCACATACTAATCTCCTTCTCCATGTTTTTATGCAATTTCCTTCCTTACCTTACTCTCACTCGCTTTCTCCATGGCGTGGGACACAAGGAAGTATTTTTTTTTCAAAAACGTCTCTCCAATGGTCCGATTCTAATGTTAGCGAATCTAATGAGAAATCTGGATCTTACTAAAATATCAATGTAAGTAATGACTTGAATGGTAAAGGGAAGTAAATAAAATTTCTTACTTTTTAGAAGTGATTCAATAACCATCTTTTTTAATATTCCCTCTTATCTACGACTTTCGAACGTGTGAGAAGGAGGTGGTTTTTAGTGTTTAGTAACTACTGATTTGATTTGCCTTTTCCTTTGAAAGAGAGAAGATAAGAAATTTTCTTTTTCATATTAATAAAATATGTGAACTTATCTTAAATTCATTAAAAAAAAAACTATAATATATGAATTATTCATTTTAAGTTTTGTAAATATAAATTTTAATATATTTATAAGAATATTTATAATCATAATATCAGGATTTGAACCAAAAGAAAGTGTAATGGTTACATCGATAGTAAAATATTCGTTGTATAATATATTAGTACAAATCAAGGATTGTGAAAATTGAATTTAGTGGTAAATCAATATATTGTCATTAACCTAAAAAAGCCACACCTATTTTAAATTTGAATGAAAAATTGTATGATTAATAACTTTAAAAAAACTAATACATCTCAATGAATCAATGCCACTTATTTATCTTAGCAATGTGAATGCATCAAAAGGTAAAAGCACAAAACCGTGTCACGTTTCAGGCCAACTTATCAACGCAAGTGAATTTAAGTAATTCAAACTAAAAATGAATTTTACTCAAACATATGGTCTATACAGATTCATTATAGCTGAGTTATATATGGGCTACAACTTTTCCAATTGGAAGTGTCTACTAAATGTATATTTTATACCACTTTGGGTCTAATTACCAGATTCTAGTGTATAATAGGATGATATATGCATTATTAATAATAGGAAGGGTATTCACTAAATAGAATGCATGTAAATGAATGTGTACATGGAAGATTATAATGACTCAAGGGGATTATCAAACCTATTTTGTGAATTATCTAATGCAACATTTGTTAATATGAATATAACATAGGCTAGTTGAATAAGTGATGACTTCTAATGCATTAATCTTCTTGAATATTTTATAATTTTATCTTTCATTTGTTTTGTATCGTATTATAACAATGCTATGAATTATTAAGAATTTTTTGTTGCATAAAGTATCACCTCTTATTGGCATGTTTATGCACGTCTAGTAATATTTGTTCTTTGTTGGTCAAATTTTGTAATTGCAAGTGCCTTGGTAGACTTTCATGCTCCATGTGGAGGCATAAACAAGGCACGTGAACAACCAACAATTGAAATAAGCTCACCAACCAATTCTACAGTTGTACATCTTCATTTTTGTGTCACGAATTGATTGTCAATCTCAAGCTTCTCTGATAACTTCTAGACTACTACTTTCACCTAGCTGAGGTGAAATGGATAATGCTGATAGTAATTTATATGATTTTAAATGTGAAATAAAAGTATTCAAATTCAAAAAAATGTTTGCATTTTTTTTCCAAAGCTGTAATAAATTGATTAAGGGATTCTTTGTGTTTCCTGCTATGTTTAGTGTAAGTCCATTGAAAATAAGCTAGGGAACTGATCTTGGTGAGCCTTTCTTGTAAAATAGAAATCTATAAAGATTTAAGACTAAGGGAATTTGTGCAGAAGCTAACATGCAAACACATCCAGTACCTAGTATTAATAAATTGCAAGTAGGATCTTGGATAAAAGTGGTGTCATAGTTATAACACACATTTAAACATGGAAAACGAAATCTCTTTATCTTGTAAGTAATAAACCTTACTCTTCGCGAGAAATTTTTTTGACATATGCAAAAGAAAATGCCCTAGCCTAGTTTTTGGTGATGAAATTGCAGACTTTGACAAATTATAATGTCAAATATTACTTGCCTAAAGATTCACCTATTTATATCCGTAAGCGTTAACTATGATAGTAACATTTCTCATTAAAAAGAATAAAATAAGATCCTTAGTTGCTTAGTTTTTTCAACTGGAACATACACAGAAATTAGGTTTATTTTGACACATATTTTAAAGTCGTTGAACATAAGTAATATCATTTACATGTTATGCATTATGTATTTCAAATATAAGCAAAATATAAACAAACAATATGAATTCCTTGAGCATAACTTCTATGTTATGACACATTGGTCCTTTTGTGTAGAAACTCTTGTATAAAAAAGACATTACTGATAAAAATAAAAATAAAGAGATATAAATCCCACCATCAAAAAAATTGAAAATTTCCCTTGATTAACCATGATGAAGTAAATACCTTATAATCTTGACATAACAAATATTTATTCACATTAAATAATACAAAAAATCAATAACATGATCAATATAATCCATGTTTGAATTTACACAACAACTACAATAATATCTGCTTTCTTTTTAAAAGTATGTGCATTCATATCCTAATTCGTAGCAACAACTACAAGCTTTTAAAAAAATGCTAACATCACATATGTACCCTACAAAGAAATTTTTATTTGTTTCTCAAAACAATTACATTGTCAAGCTCAATCTTAAATAATATTACAACCACACTAAATTAAGTATACAAGATTAATGTATCAGCTATGTCAATGCAGTTAATTAAATAATAATGTATCACAAATATTTCTCGCATCAGAATTGACTCCCAACTATAACTTGTTTCAGATACATTAACACCCTTGGAGGATGGGCTCAAATATAAAAAAAACAACTACAACTAGTATACCTATATTTAGAAAATATATGTAAACTATGCCGAGAGATATCTTATAATAGAAGAGAATCATTTGTAAAATATATGTTCTTCTATTCTATTTGGAGTAATAAAATAACACCTCCACAAAAGCTGAAACAAGTCATATTTCATGCATTTACCTGTCATTTTGCATATAAAATTTCAATCCCATGACCTTATATGCTTTATGAATACGGAATTATGAAATAACTCGTCTCATTAAGTAATATTTCGACCAGAAACCACAAACTATAAATAAAAATAATTCCGAAAGTGAATTATTGACAAAATTTGTCATTATTATTAATCTAATTAGTCTACTTTCACATAAATATATAAACTATAAATCCCGAATTCATGCATGGCAGCAACAGTCTATCTCTATTGGTATAAAAACATGACTCATGACCCTCTGCATTGTAAGAGGATACACCAATACACGACTCTATGACCCTCTGGACTGTAAGAGGATGCAATGTTAAATAGAGCAATCTTAGATCCTTTTCTAACCTCGATTCTTTTATAATTCTTTATCAACAACCACAGTTTCTATTGGGATTTTTCATTATATATTTTGACATGACATCTTAAGATGTTCAAAATCTTGAGATCTATTTATAATTGATCGATCTGCCATAGTTTGCTGAAAGATATTTGAAGGGGATTCCAGCATGTAAAATAAATACATCGATAAGTAATGTAAGTGTAAAATCTCCTCTTTCAATCTACATTTGTTTCACACAAACGTGGCCTAAATTAAATTTAATTGAAAAACTTTACAATCCCTAGACAACTCACTAATAAGATTAAAAAAATCCGAATTAATTTCAATTTATCCAATCTCACTTAAGGAATGCCTTAAATCACACACACTAATCTTACGTTTTTTAGTATTAAAACTGTTAAACACTTAGAGTTGACTGACATTTTCTAGGCTTAATATGCTTCTTAAGGTGTGTGGTCACACTAAGAATACACTTCTAGGCTTAAAAGTGTTAAACACTCAAAGATGACTAAAATTCTCTAGGCTTAATATGTTTCTTAGTGTGTGTGGTTTAAGACTGGCCCTCACTTATAGACACACGAAAGGAAACTCCACCGAACAAATTAGACAAAATATTATTTTGTCGATTATGAATCGTGTAAGTATGCTCTTGGTTTTGCATATTTGGTCACGAGAAAATGTGACTAAATATGAAAAGAACAAGAGCATATAAGAGGCAATCCACAACAAAAAAAAAAATATACACTTTACCAATATGATATCCCACCGCCAAAGCATTGCAGTTGATATTGGATCTAGAGTTGTCGGCCTACTCATGTGACCGCGTAGATGCTCAAAAACGTTAGCAAACACATAAACGCTTTGCTTTCTCACTGCCCCCCTACTGTTTCTCGCTCACCCGTCACCCACACTGAAATAATTATTTTTAGGTCATTTGTATCCATGCTCAACAATGGAATATGCGCTTTCCATATGAATGTATACAGAGAAAGAACATTGTGTGCACCGCTTCGAGATGCGTGGATTTTGGGTCAATATGCCCCTTCCAGATGCATGTATACAAAGGAGGAACATTGTGTGTGCCCCTTAAAAAATGCATGTATTTTGGGCCAATATAAGATCAAAGTGGTTGTTAATGGCCAATATTGACTTGTCAAATATTTTGACAAATGCAAAAGCCACAAGTAATTTCTTTTAAGGAAAGGTCATGTCAGTTCCTAATCAAAGGTTAAACATGAGGTTTCATTTTCATCTCAATTATCTAGGCAAGAAAGTTTACACTATAATGCTATATTGGCTAAACTATGATACTCTTTTTTGTCAAGGGATTTCTTTAAAGATATATAAACTAGCAATTGCACCTTGGTGTGCAATGGGTACGCCAAAGATGTGTGCAAGGTCAATAAGAGAAAATTTAGGTCTATTTTTATACTAGAGAGAGAGAGAGGGAGAGATAGAGGGGAAAGAGAAAGACATAGAAAGGATAAGGAGATAGAGATGAAGAGGGAGATAGAGATGGTTATGGAGAAGGAAAAGAAGAGGGATATGGAGAGGATATGGAGAAATAGAGATATAATGAGAAAGAGGTAGAGAGAAAGATGGAAGAAGAAATGGAGAGATAGAGATATAAAGACAAAGAGATATGGATATGAGATTTAGAAACAATGAGAGAGAGATGGAGGGATAGAGAGAAGGAGGCATGCCTAAAGATAGAGGGGGGAGAAGAAAATACAGGTACAAATGAAGATATACTGAGAGAGGAAGAGGGAGACAAATAGATAGAGATATAGAGGTAGAGGAATAGATAAAGATAGACAAGGGGAGATAGAGAATAAGAGATATAGAGATATAGAGGAAGAGGGAGATATATAGATGGTGAAATAGAGTGATAGAGAAATAGAGATATAAGGATATATAGAGAGAGTGGGAGAGAGATAGAAACATAGAGATAGACAAATAGAGAGGAAGAGACGGAGAGATAAAAACCTTGAAGATAGAGAGAGATAGATAAATAAGAAAAGAGAAAATGATGGAGATGTAGAGATAGATAGATAGGGGGATAGAGAGGGAGTGAAGGAGGGATATATGGGGAGAGATTGGGAGGGGTGATATATAGATAGGGAGAAAGTAAAAGGGATAGATATGAAAACATGGAAGATATAGACAAGAGGGGGTAGGGAGAGGTGAAGTAAATAGATAGAGGAGGGAGAGAGAAATAAGGTGATGGAGACAAGTAATAGAGAGAGGGATAAAGATAGAGATGTAAATTAATTAAGATAGGGAGGGAGAAATAGGGGTGTGTGTGGAGAGTAGGGAGAGAGGGATAACACGAAGGATAGGTAATACTAAGAATGAGAGATAGAGAGATGTATCTTAGAAAGTTTAGAAGGGTTGATGGAAGGAGAGAGAAAGGTTGTGACATCCAACATGCCTTTGTTACCTAAAGAGGAAGGTTGTGATATCCAAATATCTATTTGAGATAACATCAAATGAGAAGAAAAGGACATCTTATCAGCCATGCACTAGAATTTTACTAGTTACAAAACACAATAGGCATTTCAACCTGCAACTTCATATATACAATGAAGTCCTATTGGAACCCCATAGCAATATGCTTTTTTTTTTTCTTTTTTCGGGGGGGGGGGACATACCTCTATTACCTAAAGATCGCCTTATCTAGATCATAGCAGCATTTCCAAGATCACCGTCATATCTAATACTAAAAAGAATCTTTGGAAAGCTTGTGTATTCCAATAAGATTTTATTTTCCGTTGCAACTTCAAAAGACTGTGTATTCCAATAGGAGCAGTAAAATGGTGAATATGACCCTTAATGGACTGGTGACACATTTGGAAGTATGTAAGCCACTAGAACAGATGCATGCCCGCAAATGTGGCCTTCAAAAGAACAAACGCATAAAGAATGATGAAGCAAGTAGACCCTAATAGGTATAGAATTGAAATCATAGATAAGGGACCAAAATAGAAGGTATAAGTCATGATAAGGGATAAAGGCCCACAAGAAGGAAGGAGAGATCTTAGCATAATACTCAAACATATTATTCACAGCTTATTGTATACTTTATCATAATCGCACATATTATTCACAGCTTTACGTATCCTTATTATTTAAGACTACTTATTATTTACGCAAAACAAATCATAATAGCACATAATTGTTTGTTTCATTTGATGATGGAAAACACCTATACAGAAGGTAAGGGGATGCACGATGCATTTCATTGGTAAGCAGAAATATAGTGATGATTGGCAGCTATATAAGGAGACCATTGACGCAGTGCAGCTTCAAATTCATCTTATTCTTCTTCTTAGTTAGTATCATGGCCGCTACTGCTACCTCGTATCGTTCTCCATTGTGTGCGCTTGTCATTCTGGTCATACTCGTTTCAAGCGGTCAGCCTTCATTCGCAGTGTTCCAGGCATCAAGTCCGGATAAAGGACTGACGTCGGAAGAGGGCGCTGCTGTTTACGTTAAGCTGATCAATCTGCTGAACTTGGATAAAGATTGGTATGACAGCGGATTCTCCTTTGCAGATGTCCACACCATGAATGGCAAGCGCGTCGCCTTGAGATATAAGCGTTGGACTCAGGACTGCACCGTTGGCACCTGGGAGAGCGCCACGAGAGGTTTGGTGGTGGAAGATTTCAGAACAACCGTGCCATATCTGAGGCCCTTTCTACTGGAAGGCTTCTCTTGGGCTGCCGTCTCAAATGGCTACGCCTGGATCGATTACTTTCTCTTCCCGGATGAAGCCACGCTTGAATTGCCTTCATCAACATCGCTACTGAATGTAAGTGTTGCGAGGAATGGGGATTATGATTTAATTGCTTCGTCTTCTTCTTTACCCAGAGCTCGTATGTCAACTGTGTCGAGATATTCCCCTGTTGACAAGACGGGCTTTGTGGACTGTCCCGTCTTGCCTTTCGCATTGCTGAGCCATCTCAACGGCATTTGGGACGTTCTCCACGAGGGGGAGTACTTGACATCTGCGAACAAGAGAATACAACTCACAATGCAGAGCGACTGTAATCTTGTGTTGAAAGATACACAGAGTAATCGAATGCTGTGGAGCACCGATACTGCAGGGAGGGGGAGTGGTTGCTTTCTACGCCTTCAAACCGAGGCCAACTTAGTTGTATATACCCACGCCGGTGCTCCAGTGTGGGCCATTAACCAAGGGTGTGGGTGTGTCAAGTTTAGCTCCTTGGTTATTCAGGATGATGGTAACCTGGTAGTATTTCGTAGTGAGAACAACAAGCTTAACCAAGTTTGGGCTACAAAAACCAATGTATGACTGAACCCTTCACATGACTCGCCCTCTCATCTCTTTCTACTGCATCTAATAATTTGTATGTTTTCTTGTTTCTCACTGTGGGGTGTGCTTATATTCAGTTTCTGTCTCTCCTTCACCGCACTAGCATGCTCTTGCCAGTCTATGCTATTTTATTACTACTAAATAATATGAGGGGGAGCTACTATAGCCAGTTTGGCTGCCTTTGAATTATTATAGTAATGCTAGTTTTCTTTCTCAAACATTCAATTTTACATTTCTTATGTGAAGAAGAAGCGATACACGAGCATCTATTCTGGTTCCAAAACACAGCCGTTGGTTTTGCGATTAACGGTTAACAATGCATCCGTAACTGTGCATTTCCATAGTACGTCGAGTCGATTTTAAAGCCAGAATAGCTGCGTCCGAGTTATTGCCAACGTTAGAAATATCTACTTATTAATATTTCAAATGATGTCTATCCGCTAGGATGGATGTGATATCACTTTGAGATGAAAGACATAAGATTTGTATTACTTAAAAAGGTTGTCATTATAGAAACTATAAGATGACCAAAAATTAATAGATTGAATGATTCTTAATGGAAAGAAAAGGTTGTAAGAGTTATAAATTAAAAGTATGTAAATTTTAGTTTCTTTAAATAAACCAAAATAAATTGTTAATTTTTTTTCAAATTCTTCCATTACAATTTTATAGAAATGATATAATTAATTATTTAAGGCATATGACAGCTGTCATTAATTAAGACTAATTTTTTATAGAATGCGATGAGCTAAATTAATTATTCAACTCTTTAGTTCAACTATTGGCACTAGATCTTCATTCCCATGGCACATATTAAAGTTTTTGGTTGCGAGTTCCTTAGAAGACACGAATTGTCATATAAATGATCCATGCAAAGAAAACATACAATTTATAAAGTTTTAACTAAATTTTATATACATTCCTTGATCGACGATAAATATTGGAGTAGTTTGAACATGTGTTTTAACTATGTTTTGATGAAATGCTGCAATCTCACATAAGTATCTAAATTTATACTAAAACAAGATCGATTTGGTTTAAATCTCCATTCAAACAAAGAATAATAACAAAAAGATGTGCAGTTAAATGTAATAATAATTGAATTTATTTTGTAATTGAAAATTTAAATGTACATTAAATTAGGCTTCTGAATAAATTCGATGGCCTTTCTGACAATTTTAAAATACTTTGTCATAAAAAATAATCAATGTTAAACCTTGGATGTAATTTAAACAATATACATCATAGTCATTTTAAAATTAAATTGATAGTATAAAAATTCATTTTTGAAGGAAATAACGCAAAGGAAATTAATTTTTTTTATTTTTCCTAGTTTTATATTTATTTTTAGACAAATATATTTGAAAAATTATTTGGATGCTCTGGATGGAATTTAAACAATATACATCATTGTCATTTTAAAATTAAATTGATAGTATAAAAAATGATTTTATTTTCATTTTTGAAGGAAATAACGCAAAAGAAATTAATTTATTTTATTTTTCCTAGTTTTATATTTATTTGCAGACAAATATATTTGAAAAATTATTTGGATGACATATATTTTTGTTTTGATTTGAATTATTTAATATATATAAAAGAATTTTGATAAACATATATAATAATTTGATCTAAATAAAATGAAAAAATGTTATACCATTTCTTTTTTACTTTTTTGATAAGTAAGTACTGCCAATAGTGGGGACAACTATAATAATTTTGATGGTATCTAAGGTTTCCCAAACCCTTTTCCTGAAGGGGTTAGGGAACAGTTACCAAGATTTAATGGGAAGAAGTCAAAATCAGCGCGACGACATTTGCAGGAATTTTCTGAATTAAAGGAAGATTTTGCAAATAAACCAGGAAGATGTTTTCATCAAGTTATTTGTTCACTCTTTGAAGGAAAATGCCAGAGACCGGTTCTCTTACATACCAATATGCTCTATCTCATCATGGGATGAGTTGAAGGTGGCGTTCATGGAACAATTTGGTGAAAGAATTGATCCAAGCTCAGTCATGAAAACATTCATGGACATTCAGAAATAAGAACATGAGTTAGTACCTGTTTTTAATCTCAGGTTTGCCAGGGCATCGGATAACATTCCTAGCAGTTATAAACCAAATGATGTAGTATGCCTAGTTGTTTATTTGGCTGCATTTGAAGAAGAAGAGAGTTATTTGCTAAGAGATAAGGATCCTAAAACCTTACATCGGGCTTATAGGATAGCATTGGAAATTAAAAACAATTTGAAATATGGAATCTCTCAGGGCTATTTATCTGCAAGGGTATATTATCCTAAGATGCCAGGGTTTGAAGCGAAACATGAATTTGAAACTAAAACACCATGTCAAGACCTTTATATTCCTACTGATTACATTAACACTGTTATTGATTATATTCCTACTGATTACATTAACCCTGTTAGAGTTGGTCATCCAGCGTCTGTTTGGCATGTTTTTCTTCTGCCAACAGGATTTTTTGTTTATTCAATTCTATTTTGAATATATCTCTTTTACCTTTGGCTCTTTGTAGCTTCTCTTGGGCACAGGTTATGTCTGCAAGGCTCGTCTTCAGGTGAGTAATTTCTTGATTCTTACTCTGTAAATATTTGGAAAATTCTTCCTTCTTTGATTGAGTATTCTGGAGCTGGGACGTCAGATAATCTTGAATTTCTCTTCCTAGCTCTGTTGAGACAAAGCAAGAGTCTTTTCCTACAAGTCATTGGTTAGTCGGGAATCTTCCTTGGACGATTGAGCGATTTATGTATTTTTCCTTCTCTTTCCTCCTTAGGAGTTCAATAGTGTTCTTCACATTTTTTAACAACTCCTCTCTCTTCTCTAGATGGTGGGATGTTTTCAGAAAGTTAGTTGTCACTAGCCTTTGGGTCTCCTCCACCAACTCTACCTTATCTTGGACATGAGTCTGGCTCAGATTAATGCCCATGGTGTGAACTGTATAGTCTTTAGGTTGCATTTGACCCTATATCTTGATAATGTTGGGCATCTTAGCATAAAACATGATGGACTAGTGTGCTTTATTAATATGGTTTCAACATGCGGCTCTGCCAGTTTGATAGCATCTTTATCCCTTCTCTTCTATGCATGCATTTTTAGGCCATTCTAGTAGCATCCACATGACCTTTGAATTCAGCTAGAGATGGGATATATTGGGTGGCGATAGGATATTTGAGGGGCAAGGCAAAAGGGATTGGTACAATGATAGACCTGGACTGAGCTTGTCTTGGTAAATTTAAAACTGAAGGAGAGAAAGGGGTAATGCTTTGCATTTGTCTTGAAAATACAGAGGGAGGTGCAAGGCTTTGTTGAGATGTGGGATTCGCTTGACTAGAAGTTCGGCTTGAAAAATTTATCACATAAAAACTAATAGCTACAGAGTTAGGTGTTTAATATGGGAGGGAAGTAGACACGAAAACCTAAGGGGTTTTAAAAGCTATGCCCGTTATAGGGGGTGATTTTGAAACTTGGACGGACACTGCTATGGACACGGGAATCTCAACTGGGTTAGAGGCCTGCATTGAAGGGGAATTGCCCTCCTGTGATATAGAGGGATTTGAGGCTTGAGGGTTAACTAAATATTGAGAGGAGACAAAAGAGGGAGCGAAGCGTACCCGAGTCTCAGTCATGGTTGGAGTCAGATTGTATTCGATTGTCGATTCAGAGGTTGCTCGTTGCGCATTATCCAACCTTTGTCTCTTTTTCGGTTGTAGGTTACCAGTGTCTAATTTCTATTGTGTAGGCTACATATCATGAGATCTCCTCTTTGGAGCTGGAGTGCACAGTTGATGGACTACAAGGAACTCTCCCTCAAATCCGATAGTAATACTAGGTTCCACCATAATTTTTTTCCCCTTAACTTCCCACGACTCAAGAACCTGCTACTCCTCTGCATCTCCTTCAGTGTCACTATGCTCCTGAATCCAAATGTCATAAAACATATCATCCAATGGCTTGGCTTGAAAATAAGCCGTAAGATTCTTTATCTCTTACCGAAAAATCTAGAAATCTACAATTTTCTTTTCCTGTCAATCTCTCTGTTCCATCTTTCTTTGAAGGGCTACATTGATTTTCTTAGTAGGGTTAATTTGTCCCTTTATTTCATAAAAAATACAAATAATTAGGTCTTTCAAGGTGGGATATGGTAACATGATCAAGGTCTATGCAAATATCTGGGGAATCCACCAGCGGGTTGCAAAGTTCTTCCCAATAAGGATGGGAAATATGAGTGACTCTGGTTTCGCAGTCAGACAAATAGCCATCCGGATCATAATGTCATTCATCTTGAATAAAGACCATTCCCAAATGCACCAGCTTTGCAGTTAATATATGCGCGACATTAACATTTCGCTTTGGGAGAGCGATAGTGCCTAAGGCGTTGGGAACCCGATACATAATGGTTTGATGTTTTTTTTGACCCATATGCTTTATTGGTGACTGAGAGCTGTCTAAATATCTCAATTGAAATAAATATTCCAGTTGAGTAGGTTGGAATTCAAAAGGGTTTCTCCTCAAATCCATGCACTCTTATTACCGAAAAATTTGTCCCCAAAGCCAGTCACAAGGGGTTTTGAACTTTGACATCCACTCAACTCGTTTAGGGGAGAACCGGGTATAGGGATTTTCATGGATCAAGTCCTCTAAAGCGGGGGTCAAAAAGAAATCACAAAAAGTATAATAATCATATGTTGAGGATAAAACATGGCTCCATGCCGACATTGGCTTCCTATGTCTTTGATCATCTATCACAGATAGTTTCATGTATCGCCCAAAGAAGTCTGGGTTTTGACATAAAAACATATGAGCCATAATAGAAAGGTACCTAAATTTGATTTGAGACTCATAACCCTTGAGTTATTTAAGCATGCCCTTCTATATAATTTCTATGAAGTTGCAACGGAAGGGAGCCTTCTGCTTCCTCAACTTGAATGCTAGGGCCATCTAGAATTCATATACATTTATATTTGTTTCGAAACCAAAAATAAAAGCCATCATAGAGAACGCATCCCGCGAGTCTTGATTGAAAGCCTTGATATTTAGGGGTAAATTAGGTAGCTCACTTGCATCCGTCTTCAGTTCGTCATTGTAGAACTTGAGTTTGTCCTTCCTTGTTTCCCAATACTCGATACTTTTCCTGGTGTATCCTTCTCCCCGAGGCAGGATACATAACATATTATATTATGTTATCAACATTGATAACTACCCATTGAGTCTTGCCCTGAATCACTCCTTTGTCTGCATGAAAACTTAGAAAACTTGCATGCAACAACTCCAGACAATAGTGAACAAATGGAGCCATGTATTGTGGAAGACCGCAAGGTCATAGCCGATATCCTAGGGAATATTTCTCTTTATTTTTTTATTTTCTCCCGCATTCTTTTAAAATCTCCCTCATGTAGATTCTTTGGATTCTCTTGCAGGTATGGGCCACAAATATTATTATACTCGTCTTGCATGAAGGTTGGATTCTTGTGATTTACCTTAATGGTCGGTCTGGTATGTGGGTACTTTGGTCTTTCTTGCATCCTTTTCTAGGAATAGTAAATGGTCCCAAACACATCTGTAATAGTTGGAGGGGTTGAAGGTACCTCACCTCTCGTTGAAGCTCCTTTTGAAACCATGTTATCTTTGCTCTGTAGGTTTCTTGGATGAATTCTCCTCCAAGTTGGCACCTGCAACTATTCAGCTTTGCTTGCAATATTTTATATGCTTAAACACAGTAAAATTTTGAACAAAACTCCTTGTACCCCATGGGTAACTCTAGAGTAACCGCATGGTTATCTGGCACCACACCCCAAGCATGTCTATATTTCAGATTTTTCGTGCGAAATTAATTTGTAGCTGATGCAAGAATGCCACCTCACCGCAATACTTGATTATTCTCCTTTCTCGACAGCTAGATTTTGGAAACAAGATGTGCAAGTGGAGATTATGGGTCTTGTCACATACCTTTCATTTCAATATGAATCTAGGCTGCACTTGGCACTCAATCTTAACTATACTAGCTTTTGTACACAATCTATTTTCTGCAATGATTTTTTATTTATTTTTAATTGTTGACGCACCTTCGCACTTGTTGTTATCTACACTAGTTTCTGTGCACAATCTGTTTTCTACAATAATTTCAAATTTTTTGTGCCTTCAATTGTTTACGCAAGTATTTGATATGCTATGTGTCTTCAATTGTTTATGTATGTATTGTATGTTGCGTTGATGTATTGAACGTATCGTATATGCATACCCATATATATGTTTAGTTCACTACTTAGTACAACAAATATACAATGATCTAATTTGTGCTATTGAACATATGATTATTTCACTGCTTGGCACAACAGCATTAGAAGATTATTGCTAACTTGCTTTTAGTTTTTGTTTGCTAAGACGTAGATTTAATTTCAAAACATGATACTAGTTTTAAATATAAAAATATTGGAGAAATCTGGATCTTGTTAAAATATAATTCTAATGAAAAGTTAGGGGTTTATTGCTAACTTTTGATTCGGCTCAAGTATCATGTAATTTACCTATCCCTAGGATAATATGAAATTTAAAAGAATCTTCTCTAGTTGTATTCCCCTCATCATCTTTAGTTGAATCATGATAGAACCCCTGGCAAAAATATCAGCTTCCATATTGCTTTGCAAAGCATCAATGGTTCAAAGGTGTTGTTTTGCCTCTTTATTAAATCAATCAATACTTAATAGAGATGCTTCCAGTGATTCATATTATTTAGAGCATACAGTTGCGTATTATGCAAGATCTGAATAAGTTCATCATCTTCTTCTCCCGCATTGCTATAAACCTTCAATTTTAAGCAAATGACACGGACTCCAATTGGATCACAACTCTTGTTTATAGATAAATATGTGTCATACTTTTAAGCCACCGCACTAACATGCAATGCATAATACCAAAGAAGGAAGATGGAATACGAATCAAACATGAACAAAGGGTTAGACACATCATTCAAAATTTCAAGCAACTAATAACATTCAATTCTACTATGATAAAGGCCTCAATGGTTTCAGAGTTACGACTTATTATACTTATATCTTCTCATCCTAAGATTATGGAAAGGAAATAAAATGGCAATCCCACAACAATGAAGGTTATATAAGTGCATCTGTATTCACGTGTAAATGCAGAATCAACGTAATTGATAGAGCCTCAAATTTAATGCTTACCTCTTTATCGTAAAGCCTAGATATGGTGGGTGCGCTGAAAAATGATCCCTTTCATTCTCTTACCCGGATGGAAAATGCTGCAACCTCCAAAAATGGACATAATTATTGCCTTTGTTCTGATGCTGTGTATGAATTTCATGGCGTCTTTTAAAATCCTTTTCTTTTGCTTGCCCATAATTTCTCCTTTTGTGTTTTGGGCCTCCACATACTAATCTCCTTCTCCATGTTTTTATGCAATTTCCTTCCTTACCTTACTCTCACTCGCTTTCTCCATGGCGTGGGACACAAGGAAGTATTTTTTTTCAAAAACGTCTCTCCAATGGTCCGATTCTAATGTTAGCGAATCTAATGAGAAATCTGGATCTTACTAAAATATCAATGTAAGTAATGACTTGAATGGTAAAGGGAAGTAAATAAAATTTCTTACTTTTTAGAAGTGATTCAATAACCATCTTTTTTAATATTCCCTCTTATCTATGACTTTCGAACGTGTGAGAAGGAGGTGGTTTTTAGTGTTTAGTAACTACTGATTTGATTTGCCTTTTCCTTTGAAAGAGAGAAGATAAGAAATTTTCTTTTTCATATTAATAAAATATGTGAACTTATCTTAAATTCATTAAGAAAAAAACTATAATATATGAATTATTCATTTTAAGTTTTGTAAATATAAATTTTAATATATTTATAAGAATATTTATAATCATAATATCAGGATTTGAACCAAAAGAAAGTGTAATGGTTACATCGATAGTAAAATATTCGTTGTATAATATATTAGTACAAATCAAGGATTGTGAAAATTGAATTTAGTGGTAAATCAATATATTGTCATTAACCTAAAAAAGCCACACCTATTTTAAATTTGAATGAAAAATTGTATGATTAATAACTTTAAAAAAACTAATACATCTCAATGAATCAATGCCACTTATTTATCTTAGCAATGTGAATGCATCAAAAGGTAAAAGCACAAAACCGTGTCACGTTTCAGGCCAACTTATCAACGCAAGTGAATTTAAGTAATTCAAACTAAAAATGAATTTTACTCAAACATATGGTCTATACAGATTCATTATAGCTGAGTTATATATGGGCTACAACTTTTCCAATTGGAAGTGTCTACTAAATGTATATTTTATACCACTTTGGGTTTAATTACCAGATTCTAGTGTATAATAGGATGATATATGCATTATTAATAATAGGAAGGGTATTCACTAAATAGAATGCATGTAAATGAATGTGTACATGGAAGATTATAATGACTCAAGGGGATTATCAAACCTATTTTGTGAATTATCTAATGCAACATTTGTTAATATGAATATAACATAGGCTAGTTGAATAAGTGATGACTTCTAATGCATTAATCTTCTTGAATATTTTATAATTTTATCTTTCATTTGTTTTGTATCGTATTATAACAATGCTATGAATTATTAAGAATTTTTTGTTGCATAAAGTATCACCTCTTATTGGCATGTTTATGCACATCTAGTAATATTTGTTCTTTGTTGGTCAAATTTTGTAATTGCAAGTGCCTTGGTAGACTTTCATGCTCCATGTGGAGGCATAAACAAGGCACGTGAACAACCAACAATTGAAATAAGCTCACCAACCAATTCTACAGTTGTACATCTTCATTTTTGTGTCATGAATTGATTGTCAATCTCAAGCTTCTCTGATAACTTCTAGACTACTACTTTCACCTAGCTGAGGTGAAATGGATAATGCTGATAGTAATTTATATGATTTTAAATGTGAAATAAAAGTATTCAAATTCAAAAAAATGTTTGCATTTTTTTTCCAAAGCTGTAATAAATTGATTAAGGGATTCTTTGTGTTTCCTGCTATGTTTAGTGTAAGTCCATTGAAAATAAGCTAGGGAATTGATCTTGGTGAGCCTTTCTTGTAAAATAGAAATCTATAAAGATTTAAGACTAAGGGAATTTGTGCAGAAGCTAACATGCAAACACATCCAGTACCTAGTATTAATAAATTGCAAGTAGGATCTTGGATAAAAGTGGTGTCATAGTTATAACACACATTTAAACATGGAAAACGAAATCTCTTTATCTTGTAAGTAATAAACCTTACTCTTCGCGAGAAATTTTTTTGACATATGCAAAAGAAAATGCCCTAGCCTAGTTTTTGGTGATGAAATTGCAGACTTTGACAAATTATAATGTCAAATATTACTTGCCTAAAGATTCACCTATTTATATCCGTAAGCGTTAACTATGATAGTAACATTTCTCATTAAAAAGAATAAAATAAGATCCTTAGTTGCTTAGTTTTTTCAACTGGAACATACACAGAAATTAGGTTTATTTTGACACATATTTTAAAGTCGTTGAACATAAGTAATATCATTTACATGTTATGCATTATGTATTTCAAATATAAGCAAAATATAAACAAACAATATGAATTCCTTGAGCATAACTTCTATGTTATGACACATTGGTCCTTTTGTGTAGAAACTCTTGTATAAAAAAGACATTACTGATAAAAATAAAAATAAAGAGATATAAATCCCACCATCAAAAAAATTGAAAATTTCCCTTGATTAACCATGATGAAGTAAATACCTTATAATCTTGACATAACAAATATTTATTCACATTAAATAATACAAAAAATCAATAACATGATCAATATAATCCATGTTTGAATTTACACAACAACTACAATAATATCTGCTTTCTTTTTAAAAGTATGTGCATTCATATCCTAATTCATAGCAACAACTACAAGCTTTTAAAAAAATGCTAACATCACATATGTACCCTACAAAGAAATTTTTATTTGTTTCTCAAAACAATTACATTGTCAAGCTCAATCTTAAATAATATTACAACCACACTAAATTAAGTATACAAGATTAATGTATCAGCTATGTCAATGCAGTTAATTAAATAATAATGTATCACAAATATTTCTCGCATCAGAATTGACTCCCAACTATAACTTGTTTCAGATACATTAACACCCTTGGAGGATGGGCTCAAATATAAAAAAAACAACTACAACTAGTATACCTATATTTAGAAAATATATGTAAACTATGCCGAGAGATATCTTATAATAGAAGAGAATCATTTGTAAAATATATGTTCTTCTATTCTATTTGGAGTAATAAAATAACACCTCCACAAAAGCTGAAACAAGTCATATTTCATGCATTTACCTGTCATTTTGCATATAAAATTTCAATCCCATGACCTTATATGCTTTATGAATACGGAATTATGAAATAACTCGTCTCATTAAGTAATATTTCGACCAGAAACCACAAACTATAAATAAAAATAATTCCGAAAGTGAATTATTGACAAAATTTGTCATTATTATTAATCTAATTAGTCTACTTTCACATAAATATATAAACTATAAATCCCGAATTCATGCATGGCAGCAACAGTCTATCTCTATTGGTATAAAAACATGACTCATGACCCTCTGCATTGTAAGAGGATACACCAATACACGACTCTATGACCCTCTGGACTGTAAGAGGATGCAATGTTAAATAGAGCAATCTTAGATCCTTTTCTAACCTCGATTCTTTTAGAATTCTTTATCAACAACCACAGTTTCTATTGGGATTTTTCATTATATATTTTGACATGACATCTTAAGATGTTCAAAATCTTGAGATCTATTTATAATTGATCGATCTGCCATAGTTTGCTGAAAGATATTTGAAGGGGATTCCAGCATGTAAAATAAATACATCGATAAGTAATGTAAGTGCAAAATCTCCTCTTTCAATCTACATTTGTTTCACACAAACGTGGCCTAAATTAAATTTAATTGAAAAACTTTACAATCTCTAGACAACTCACTAATAAGATTAAAAAAATCTGAATTAATTTCAATTTATCCAATCTCACTTAAGGAATGCCTTAAATCACACACACTAATCTTACGTTTTTTAGTATTAAAACTGTTAAACACTTAGAGTTGACTGACATTTTCTAGGCTTAATATGCTTCTTAAGGTGTGTGGTCACACTAAGAATACACTTCTAGGCTTAAAAGTGTTAAACACTCAAAGATGACTAAAATTCTCTAGGCTTAATATGTTTCTTAGTGTGTGTGGTTTAAGACTGGCCCTCACTTATAGACACACGAAAGGAAACTCCACCGAACAAATTAGACAAAATATTATTTTGTCGATTATGAATCGTGTAAGTATGCTCTTGGTTTTGCATATTTGGTCACGAGAAAATGTGACTAAATATGAAAAGAACAAGAGCATATAAGAGGCAATCCACAACAAAAAAAAAAATATACACTTTACCAATATGATATCCCACCGCCAAAGAATTGCAGTTGATATTGGATCTAGAGTTGTCGGCCTACTCATGTGACCGCGTAGATGCTCAAAAACGTTAGCAAACACATAAACCCTTTGCTTTCTCACTGCCCCCCTACCGTTTCTCGCTCACCCGTCACCCACACTGAAATAATTATTTTTAGGTCATTTGTATCCATGCTCAACAATGGAATATGCGCTTTCCATATGAATGTATACAGAGAAAGAACATTGTGTGCACCGCTTCGAGATGCGTGGATTTTGGGTCAATATGCCCCTTCCAGATGCATGTATACAAAGGAGGAACCTTGTGTGTGCCCCTTAAAAAATGCATGTATTTTGGGCCAATATAAGATCAAAGTGGTTGTTAATGGCCAATATTGACTTGTCAAATATTTTGACAAATGCAAAAGCCACAAGTAATTTCTTTTAAGGAAAGGTCATGTCAGTTCCTAATCAAAGGTTAAACATGAGGTTTCATTTTCATCTCAATTATCTAAGCAAGAAAGTTTACACTATAATGCTATATTGGCTAAACTATGATACTCTTTTTTGTCAAGGGATTTCTTTAAAGATATATAAACTAGCAATTGCACCTTGGTGTGCAATGGGTACGCCAAAGATGTGTGCAAGGTCAATAAGAGAAAATTTAGGTCTATTTTTATACTAGAGAGAGAGAGAGGGAGAGATAGAGGGGAAAGAGAAAGACATAGAAAGGATAAGGAGATAGAGATGAAGAGGGAGATAGAGATGGTTATGGAGAAGGAAAAGAAGAGGGATATGGAGAGGATATGGAGAAATAGAGATATAATGAGAAAGAGGTAGAGAGAAAGATGGAAGAAGAAATGGAGAGATAGAGATATAAAGACAAAGAGATATGGATATGAGATTTAGAAACAATGAGAGAGAGATGGAGGGATAGAGAGAAGGAGGCATGCCTAAAGATAGAGGGGGGAGAAGAAAATACAGGTACAAATGAAGATATACTGAGAGAGGAAGAGGGAGACAAATAGATAGAGATATAGAGGTAGAGGAATAGATAAAGATAGACAAGGGGAGATAGAGAATAAGAGATATAGAGATATAGAGGAAGAGGGAGATATATAGATGGTGAAATAGAGTGATAGAGAAATAGAGATATAAGGATATATAGAGAGAGTGGGAGAGAGATAGAAACATAGAGATAGACAAATAGAGAGGAAGAGACGGAGAGATAAAAACCTTGAAGATAGAGAGAGATAGATAAATAAGAAAAGAGAAAATGATGGAGATGTAGAGATAGATAGATAGGGGGATAGAGAGGGAGTGAAGGAGGGATATATGGGGAGAGATTGGGAGGGGTGATATATAGATAGGGAGAAAGTAAAAGGGATAGATATGAAAACATGGAAGATATAGACAAGAGGGGGTAGGGAGAGGTGAAGTAAATAGATAGAGGAGGGAGAGAGAAATAAGGTGATGGAGACAAGTAATAGAGAGAGGGATAAAGATAGAGATGTAAATTAATTAAGATAGGGAGGGAGAAATAGGGGTGTGTGTGGAGAGTAGGGAGAGAGGGATAACACGAAGGATAGGTAATACTAAGAATGAGAGATAGAGAGATGTATCTTAGAAAGTTTAGAAGGGTTGATGGAAGGAGAGAGAAAGGTTGTGACATCCAACATGCCTTTGTTACCTAAAGAGGAAGGTTGTGATATCCAAATATCTATTTGAGATAACATCAAATGAGAAGAAAAGGACATCTTATCAGCCATGCACTAGAATTTTACTAGTTACAAAACACAATAGGCATTTCAACCTGCAACTTCATATATACAATGAAGTCCTATTGGAACCCCATAGCAATATGCTTTTTTTTTTCTTTTTTCGGGGGGGGGGGACATACCTCTATTACCTAAAGATCGCCTTATCTAGATCATAGCAGCATTTCCAAGATCACCGTCATATCTAATACTAAAAAGAATCTTTGGAAAGCTTGTGTATTCCAATAAGATTTTATTTTCCGTTGCAACTTCAAAAGACTGTGTATTCCAATAGGAGCAGTAAAATGGTGAATATGACCCTTAATGGACTGGTGACACATTTGGAAGTATGTAAGCCACTAGAACAGATGCATGCCCGCAAATGTGGCCTTCAAAAGAACAAACGCATAAAGAATGATGAAGCAAGTAGACCCTAATAGGTATAGAATTGAAATCATAGATAAGGGACCAAAATAGAAGGTATAAGTCATGATAAGGGATAAAGGCCCACAAGAAGGAAGGAGAGATCTTAGCATAATACTCAAACATATTATTCACAGCTTATTGTATACTTTATCATAATCGCACATATTATTCACAGCTTTACGTATCCTTATTATTTAAGACTACTTATTATTTACGCAAAACAAATCATAATAGCACATAATTGTTTGTTTCATTTGATGATGGAAAACACCTATACAGAAGGTAAGGGGATGCACGATGCATTTCATTGGTAAGCAGAAATATAGTGATGATTGGCAGCTATATAAGGAGACCATTGACGCAGTGCAGCTTCAAATTCATCTTATTCTTCTTCTTAGTTAGTATCATGGCCGCTACTGCTACCTCGTATCGTTCTCCATTGTGTGCGCTTGTCATTCTGGTCATACTCGTTTCAAGCGGTCAGCCTTCATTCGCAGTGTTCCAGGCATCAAGTCCGGATAAAGGACTGACGTCGGAAGAGGGCGCTGCTGTTTACGTTAAGCTGATCAATCTGCTGAACTTGGATAAAGATTGGTATGACAGCGGATTCTCCTTTGCAGATGTCCACACCATGAATGGCAAGCGCGTCGCCTTGAGATATAAGCGTTGGACTCAGGACTGCACCGTTGGCACCTGGGAGAGCGCCACGAGAGGTTTGGTGGTGGAAGATTTCAGAACAACCGTGCCATATCTGAGGCCCTTTCTACTGGAAGGCTTCTCTTGGGCTGCCGTCTCAAATGGCTACGCCTGGATCGATTACTTTCTCTTCCCGGATGAAGCCACGCTTGAATTGCCTTCATCAACATCGCTACTGAATGTAAGTGTTGCGAGGAATGGGGATTATGATTTAATTGCTTCGTCTTCTTCTTTACCCAGAGCTCGTATGTCAACTGTGTCGAGATATTCCCCTGTTGACAAGACGGGCTTTGTGGACTGTCCCGTCTTGCCTTTCGCATTGCTGAGCCATCTCAACGGCATTTGGGACGTTCTCCACGAGGGGGAGTACTTGACATCTGCGAACAAGAGAATACAACTCACAATGCAGAGCGACTGTAATCTTGTGTTGAAAGATACACAGAGTAATCGAATGCTGTGGAGCACCGATACTGCAGGGAGGGGGAGTGGTTGCTTTCTACGCCTTCAAACCGAGGCCAACTTAGTTGTATATACCCACGCCGGTGCTCCAGTGTGGGCCATTAACCAAGGGTGTGGGTGTGTCAAGTTTAGCTCCTTGGTTATTCAGGATGATGGTAACCTGGTAGTATTTCGTAGTGAGAACAACAAGCTTAACCAAGTTTGGGCTACAAACACCAATGTATGACTGAACCCTTCACATGACTCGCCCTCTCATCTCTTTCTACTGCATCTAATAATTTGTATGTTTTCCTGTTTCTCACTGTGGGGTGTGCTTATATTCAGTTTCTGTCTCTCCTTCACCGCACTAGCATGCTCTTGCCAGTCTATGCTATTTTATTACTACTAAATAATATGAGGGGGAGCTACTATAGCCTGTTTGGCTGCCTTTGAATTATTATAGTAATGCTAGTTTTCTTTCTCAAACATTCAATTTTACATTTCTTATGTGAAGAAGAAGCGATACACGAGCATCTATTCTGGTTCCAAAACACAGCCGTTGGTTTTGCGATTAACGGTTAACAATGCATCCGTAACTGTGCATTTCCATAGTACGTCGAGTCGATTTTAAAGCCAGAATAGCTGCGTCCGAGTTATTGCCAACGTTAGAAATATCTACTTATTAATATTTCAAATGATGTCTATCCGCTAGGATGGATGTGATATCACTTTGAGATGAAAGACATAAGATTTGTATTACTTAAAAAGGTTGTCCTTATAGAAACTATAAGATGACCAAAAATTAATAGATTGAACCATTCTTAATGGAAAGAAAAGGTTGTAAGAGTTATAAATTAAAAGTATGTAAATTTTAGTTTCTTTAAATAAACCAAAATAAATTGTTAATTTTTTTTCAAATTCTTCCATTACAATTTTATAGAAATGATATAATTAATTATTTAAGGCATATGACAGCTGTCATTAATTAAGACTAATTTTTTATAGAATGCGATGAGCTAAATTAATTATTCAACTCTTTAGTTCAACTATTGGCACTAGATCTTCATTCCCATGGCACATATTAAAGTTTTTGGTTGCGAGTTCCTTAGAAGACACGAATTGTCATATAAATGATCCATGCAAAGAAAACATACAATTTATAAAGTTTTAACTAAATTTTATATACATTCCTTGATCGACGATAAATATTGGAGTAGTTTGAACATGTGTTTTAACTATGTTTTGATGAAATGCTGCAATCTCACATAAGCATATAAATTTATACTAAAACAAGATCGATTTGGTTTAAATCTCCATTCAAACAAAGAATAATAACAAAAAGATGTGCAGTTAAATGTAATAATAATTGAATTTATTTTGTAATTGAAAATTTAAATGTACATTAAATTAGGCTTCTGAATAAATTCGATGGCCTTTCTGACAATTTTAAAATACTTTGTCATAAAAAATAATCAATGTTAAACCTTGGATGTAATTTAAACAATATACATCATAGTCATTTTAAAATTAAATTGATAGTATAAAAATTCATTTTTGAAGGAAATAACGCAAAGGAAATTAATTTTTTTTATTTTTCCTAGTTTTATATTTATTTTTAGACAAATATATTTGAAAAATTATTTGGATGCTTTGGATGGAATTTAAACAATATACATCATTGTCATTTTAAAATTAAATTGATAGTATAAAAAATGATTTTATTTTCATTTTTGAAGGAAATAACGCAAAGGAAATTAATTTATTTTATTCTTCCTAGTTTTATATTTATTTGCAGACAAATATATTTGAAAAATTATTTGGATGACATATATTTTTCTTTTGATTTGAATTATTTAATATATATAAAAGAATTTTGATAAACATATATAATAATTTGATCTAAATAAAATGAAAAAATGTTATAACATTTCTTTTTTACTTTTTTGATAAGTAAGTACTGCCAATAGTGGGGACAACTATAATAATTTTGATGGTATCTAAGGTTTCCCAAACCCTTTTCCTGAAGGGGTTAGGGAACAGTTACCAAGATTTAATGGGAAGAATTCAAAATCAGCGCGACGACATTTGCAGGAATTTTCTGAATTAATGGAAGATTTTGCAAATAAACCAGGAAGATGTTTTCATCAAGTTATTTGTTCACTCTTTGAAGGAAAATGCCAGAGACCGGTTCTCTTACATACCAATATGCTCTATCTCATCATGGGATGAGTTGAAGGTGGCGTTCATGGAACAATTTGGTGAAAGAATTGATCCAAGCTCAGTCATGAAAACATTCATGGACATTCAGAAATAAGAACATGAGTTAGCACCTGTTTTTAATCTCAGGTTTGCCAGGGCATCGGATAACATTCCTAGCAGTTATAAACCAAATGATGTAGTATGCCTAGTTGTTTATTTGGCTGCATTTGAAGAAGAAGAGAGTTATTTGCTAAGAGATAAGGATCCTAAAACCTTACATCGGGCTTATAGGATAGCATTGGAAATTAAAAACAATTTGAAATATGGAATCTCTCAGGGCTATTTATCTGCAAGGGTATATTATCCTAAGATGCCAGGGTTTGAAGCGAAACATGAATTTGAAACTAAAACACCATGTCAAGACCTTTATATTCCTACTGATTACATTAACACTGTTATTGATTATATTCCTACTGATTACATTAACCCTGTTAGAGTTGGTCATCCAGCGTCTGTTTGGCATGTTTTTCTTCTGCCAATAGGATTTTTTGTTTATTCAATTCTATTTTGAATATATCTCTTTTACCTTTGGCTCTTTGTAGCTTCTCTTGGGCACAGGTTATGTCTGCAAGGCTCGTCTTCAGGTGAGTAATTTCTTGATTCTTACTCTGTAAATATTTGGAAAATTCTTCCTTCTTTGATTGAGTATTCTGGAGCTGGGACGTCAGATAATCTTGCATTTCTCTTCCTAGCTCTGTTGAGACAAAGCAAGAGTCTTTTCCTACAAGTCATTGGTTAGTCGGGAATCTTCCTTGGACGATTGAGCGATTTATGTCTTTTTCCTTCTCTTTCCCCCTTAGGAGTTCAATAGTGTTCTTCACATTTTTTAACAACTCCTCTCTCTTCTCTAGATGGCGGGAGGTTTTCAGAAAGTTAGTTGTCACTAGCCTTTGGGTCTCCTCCACCAACTCTACCTTATCTTGGACACGAGTCTGGCTCAGATTAATGCCCATGGTATGAACCGTATAGTCTTTAGGTTGCATTTGACCCTATATCTTGATAATGTTGGGCATCTTAGCAGAAAACATGATGGACTAGTGTGCCTTATTAATATGGTTTCAACATGCGGCTCTGCCAGTTTGATAGCATCTTTATCCCTTCTCTTCTGTGCATGCATTTTTAGGCCATTCTAGTAGCATCCACATGACCTTTGAATTCAGCTAGAGATGGGATATATTGGGTGGCGATAGGATATTTGAGGGGCAAGGCAAAAGGGATTGGTACAATGACAGACCTGGACTGAGCTTGTCTTGGTAAATTTAAAACTGAAGGAGAGAAAGGGGTAATGCTTTGCATTTGTCTTGAAAATACAGAGGGAGGTGCAAGGCTTTGTTGAGATGTGGGATTCGCTTGACTAGAAGTTCGGCTTGAAAAATTTATCACATAAAAACTAATAGCTACAGAGTTAGGTGTTTAATATGGGAGGGAAGTAGACACGACAACCTAAGGGGTTTTAAAAGCTATGCCCGTTATAGGGGGTGATTTTGAAACTTGGACGGACACTGCTATGGACACGGGAATCTCAACTGGGTTAGAGGCCTGCATTGAAGGGGAATTGCCCTCGTGTGATATAGAGGGATTTGAGGCTTGAGGGTTAACTAAATATTGAGAGGAGACAAAAGAGGGAGCGAAGCATACCCAAGTCTCAGTCATGGTTGGAGTCAGATTGTATTCGACTGTCGATTCAGAGGTTGCTCGTTGCGCATTATCCAACCTTTGTCTCTTTTTCGGTTGTAGGTTACCAGTGTCTAATTTCTATTGTGTAGGCTACATATCATGAGATCTCGTCTTTGGAGCTGGAGTGCACAGTTGATGGACTACAAGGAACTCTCCCTCAAATCCGATAGTAATACTAGGTTCCACCATAATTTGTTTCCCCTTAACTTCCCACGACTCAAGAACCTGCTACTCCTCTGCATCTCCTTCAGTGTCACTATGCTCCTGAATCCAAATGTCATAAGACATATCATCCAATGGCTTGGCTTGAAAATAAGCCGTAAGATTCTTTATCTCTTACCGAAAAATCTAGAAATCTACAATTTTCTTTTCCTGTCAATCTCTCTGTTCCATCTTTCTTTGAAGGGCTACATTGATTTTCTTAGTAGGGTTAATTTGTCCCTTTATTTCATAAAAAATACAAATAATTAGGTCTTTCAAGGTGGGATATGGTAACATGATCAAGGTCTATGCAAATATCCGGGGAATCCACCAGCGGGTTGCAACGTTCTTCCCAATAAGGATGGGAAATATGAGTGACTCTGGTTTCGCAGTCAGACAAATAGCCATCCGGATCATAATGTCATTCATCTTGAATAAAGACCATTCCCAAATGCACCGGCTTTGCAGTTAATATATGCACGACATTAACATTTCGCTTTGGGAGAGCGATAGTGCCTAAGGCGTTGGGAACCCGATACATAATGGTTTGATGTTTTTCTGACCCATATGCTTTATTGGTGACTGAGAGCTGTCTAAATATCTCAATTGAAATAAATATTCCAGTTGAGTAGGTTGGAATTCAAAAGGGTTTCTCCTCAAATCCATGCACTCTTATTACCGAAAAATTTGTCCCCAAAGCCAGTCACAAGGGGTTTTGAACTTTGACATCCACTCAACTCGTTTAGGGGAGAACCGGGTATAGGGATTTTCATGGATCAAGTCCTCTAAACTGGGGGTCAAAAAGAAATCACAAAAAGTATAATAATCATATGTTGAGGATAAAACATGGCTCCATGCCGACATTGGCTTCCTATGTCTTTGATCATCTATCACAGATAGTTTCATGTATCGCCCAAAGAAGTCTGGGTTTTGACATAAAAACATATGAGCCATAATAGAAAGGTACCTAAATTTGATTTGAGACTCATAACCCTTGAGTTATTTAAGCATGCCCTTCTATATAATTTCTATGAAGTTGCAACGGAAGGGAGCCTTCTGCTTCCTCAACTTGAATGCTAGGGCCATCTAGAATTCATATACATTTATATTTGTTTCGAAACCAAAAATAAAAGCCATCATAGAAAACGCATCCCGCGAGTCTTGATTGAAAGCCTTGATATTTAGGGTGAAATTAGGTAGCTCACTTGCATCCGTCTTCAGTTCGTCATTGTAGAACTTGAGTTTGTCCTTCCTTGTTTCCCAATACTCGATACTTTTCCTGGTGTATCCTTCTCCCCGAGGCAGGATACATAACATATTATTTATGTTATCAACATTGATAACTACCCATTGAGTCTTGCCCTGAATCACTCCTTTGTCTGCATGAAAACTTAGAAAACTTGCATGCAACAACTCCAGACAATAGTGAACAAATGGAGCCATGTATTGTGGAAGACCGCAAGGTCATAGCCGATATCCTAGGGAATATTTCTCTTAATTTTTTTATTTTCTCCCGCATTCTTTTAAAATCTCCCTCATGTAGATTCTTTGGATTCTCTTGCAGGTATGGGCCACAAATATTATTATACTCGTCTTGTATGAAGGTTGGATTCTTGTGATTTACCTTAATGGTCGGTCTGGTATGTGGGTACTTTGGTCTTTCTTGCATCCTTTTCTAGGAATAGTAAATGGTCCCAAACACATCTGTAATAGTTGGAGGGGTTGAAGGTACCTCACCTCTCGTTGAAGCTCCTTTTGAAACCATGTTATCTTTGCTCTGTAGGTTTCTTGGATGAATTCTCCTCCAAGTTGGCACCTGCAACTATTCGGCTTTGCTTGCACTATTTTATATGCTTAAACACAGTAAAATTTTGAACAAAACTCCTTGTACCCCATGGGTAACTCTAGAGTAACCGCGTGGTTATCTGGCACCACACCCCAAGCATGTCTATATTTCAGATTTTTCGTGCGAAATTAATAAGTAGCTGATGCAAGAATGCCACCTCACCGCAATACTTGATTATTCTCCTTTCTCGACAACTAGATTTTGGAAACAAGATGTGCAAGTGGAGATTATGGGTCTTGTCACATACCTTTCATTTCAATATGAATCTAGGCTGCACTTGGCACTCAATCTTAACTATACTAGCTTTTGTACACAATCTATTTTCTGCAATGATTTTTTATTTATTTTTAATTGTTGACGCACCTTCGCACTTGTTGTTATCTACACTAGTTTCTGTGCACAATCTGTTTTCTGCAATAATTTCAAATTTTTTGTGCCTTCAATTGTTTACGCAAGTATTTGATATGCTATGTGTCTTCAATTGTTTATGCATGTATTATATGTTGCGTTGATGTATTGAACGTATCGTATATGCATACCCATATATATGTTTAGTTCACTACTTATCACAACAAATATACAATGATCTAATTTGTGCTATTGAACATATGATTATTTCACTGCTTAGCACAACAGCATTAGAAGATTATTGCTAACTTGCTTTTAGTTTTTGTTTGCTAAGACGTAGATTTAATTTCAAAACATGATACTAGTTTTAAATATAAAAATATTGGAGAAATCTGGATCTTGTTAAAATATAATTCTAATGAAAAGTTAGGGGTTTATTGCTAACTTTTGATTCGGCTCAAGTATCATGTAATTTACCTATCCCTAGGATAATATGAAATTTAAAAGAATCTTCTCTAGTTGTATTCCCCTCATCATCTTCAGTTGAATCATGATAGAACCCCTGGCAAAAATATCAGCTTCCATATTGCTTTGCAAAGCATCAATGGTTCAAAGGTGTTGTTTTGCCTCTTTATTAAATCAATCAATACTTAATAGAGATGCTTCCAGTGATTCATATTATTTAGAGCATACAGTTGCGTATTATGCAAGATCTGAATAAGTTCATCATCTTCTTCTCCCGCATTGCTATAAACCTTCAATTTTAAGCAAATGACACGGACTCCAATTGCATCACAACTCTTGTTTATAGATAAATATGTGTCATACTTTTAAGCCACCGCACTAACATGCAATGCATAATACCAAAGAAGGAAGATGGAATACGAATCAAACATGAACAAAGGGTTAGACACATCATTCAAAATTTCAAGCAACTAATAACATTCAATTCTACTATGATAAAGGCCTCAATGGTTTCAGAGTTACGACTTATTATACTTATATCTTCTCATCCTAAGAATATGGAAAGGAAATAAAATGGCAATCCCACAACAATGAAGGTTATATAAGTGCATCTGTATTCACGTGTAAATGCAGAATCAACGTAATTGATAGAGCCTCAAATGTAATGCTTACCTCTTTATCGTAAAGCCTAGATATGGTGGGTGCGCTGAAAAATGATCCCTTTCATTCTCTTACCCGGATGGAAAATGCTGCAACCTCCAAAAATGGACATAATTATTGCCTTTGTTCTGATGCTGTGTATGAATTTCATGGCGTCTTTTAAAATCCTTTTCTTTTGCTTGCCCATAATTTCTCCTTTTGTGTTTTGGGCCTCCACATACTAATCTCCTTCTCCATGTTTTTATGCAATTTCCTTCCTTACCTTACTCTCACTCGCTTTCTCCATGGCGTGGGACACAAGGAAGTATTTTTTTTCAAAAACGTCTCTCCAATGGTCCGATTCTAATGTTAGCGAATCTAATGAGAAATCTGGATCTTACTAAAATATCAATGTAAGTAATGACTTGAATGGTAAAGGGAAGTAAATAAAATTTCTTACTTTTTAGAAGTGATTCAATAACCATCTTTTTTAATATTCCCTCTTATCTACGACTTTCGAACGTGTGAGAAGGAGGTGGTTTTTAGTGTTTAGTAACTACTGATTTGATTTGCCTTTTCCTTTGAAAGAGAGAAGATAAGAAATTTTCTTTTTCATATTAATAAAATATGTGAACTTATCTTAAATTCATTAAAAAAAAAACTATAATATATGAATTATTCATTTTAAGTTTTGTAAATATAAATTTTAATATATTTATAAGAATATTTATAATCATAATATCGGGATTTGAACCAAAAGAAAGTGTAATGGTTACATCGATAGTAAAATATTCGTTGTATAATATATTAGTACAAATCAAGGATTGTGAAAATTGAATTTAGTGGTAAATCAATATATTGTCATTAACCTAAAAAAGCCACACCTATTTTAAATTTGAATGAAAAATTGTATGATTAATAACTTTAAAAAAACTAATACATCTCAATGAATCAATGCCACTTATTTATCTTAGCAATGTGAATGCATCAAAAGGTAAAAGCACAAAACCGTGTCACGTTTCAGGCCAACTTATCAACGCAAGTGAATTTAAGTAATTCAAACTAAAAATGAATTTTAGTCAAACATATGGTCTATATAGATTCATTATAGCTGAGTTATATATGGGCTACAACTTTTCCAATTGGAAGTGTCTACTAAATGTATATTTTATACCACTTTGGGTCTAATTACCAGATTCTAGTGTATAATAGGATGATATATGCATTATTAATAATAGGAAGGGTATTCACTAAAAAGAATGCATGTAAATGAATGTGTACATGGAAGATTATAATGACTCAAGGGGATTATCAAACCTATTTTGTGAATTATCTAATGCAACATTTGTTAATATGAATATAACATAGGCTAGTTGAATAAGTGATGACTTCTAATGCATTAATCTTCTTGAATATTTTATAATTTTATCTTTCATTTGTTTTGTATCGTATTATAACAATGCTATGAATTATTAAGAATTTTTTGTTGCATAAAGTATCACCTCTTATTGGCATGTTTATGCACATCTAGTAATATTTGTTCTTTGTTGGTCAAATTTTGTAATTGCAAGTGCCTTGGTAGACTTTCATGCTCCATGTGGAGGCATAAACAAGGCACGTGAACAACCAACAATTGAAATAAGCTCACCAACCAATTCTACAGTTGTACATCTTCATTTTTGTGTCACGAATTGATTGTCAATCTCAAGCTTCTCTGATAACTTCTAGACTACTAATTTCACCTAGCTGAGGTGAAATGGATAATGCTGATAGTAATTTATATGATTTTAAATGTGAAATAAAAGTATTCAAATTCAAAAAAATGTTTGCATTTTTTTTCCAAAGCTGTAATAAATTGATTAAGGGATTCTTTGTGTTTCCTGCTATGTTTAGTGTAAGTCCATTGAAAATAAGCTAGGGAACTGATCTTGGTGAGCCTTTCTTGTAAAATAGAAATCTATAAAGATTTAAGACTAAGGGAATTTGTGCAAAAGCTAACATGCAAACACATCCAGTACCTAGTATTAATAAATTGCAAGTAGGATCTTGGATAAAAGTGGTGTCATAGTTATAACACACATTTAAACATGGAAAACGAAATCTCTTTATCTTGTAAGTAATAAACCTTACTCTTCGCGAGAAATTTTTTTGACATATGCAAAAGAAAATGCCCTAGCCTAGTTTTTGGTGATGAAATTGCAGACTTTGACAAATTATAATGTCAAATATTACTTGCATAAAGATTCACCTATTTATATCCGTAAGCGTTAACTATGATAGTAACATTTCTCATTAAAAAGAATAAAATAAGATCCTTAGTTGCTTAGTTTTTTCAACTGGAACATACACAGAAATTAGGTTTATTTTGACACATATTTTAAAGTCGTTGAACATAAGTAATATCATTTACATGTTATGCATTATGTATTTCAAATATAAGCAAAATATAAACAAACAATATGAATTCCTTGAGCATAACTTCTATGTTATGACACATTGGTCCTTTTGTGTAGAAACTCTTGTATAAAAAAGACATTACTGATAAAAATAAAAATAAAGAGATATAAATCCCACCATCAAAAAAATTGAAAATTTCCCTTGATTAACCATGATGAAGTAAATACCTTATAATCTTGACATAACAAATATTTATTCACATTAAATAATACAAAAAATCAATAACATGATCAATATAATCCATGTTTGAATTTACACAACAACTACAATAATATCTGCTTTCTTTTTAAAAGTATGTGCATTCATATCCTAATTCTTGGCAACAACTACAAGCTTTTAAAAAAATGCTAACATCACATATGTACCCTACAAAGAAATTTTTATTTGTTTCTCAAAACAATTACATTGTCAAGCTCAATCTTAAATAATATTACAACCACACTAAATTAAGTATACAAGATTAATGTATCAGCTATGTCAATGCAGTTAATTAAATAATAATGTATCACAAATATTTCTCGCATCAGAATTGACTCCCAACTATAACTTGTTTCAGATACATTAACACCCTTGGAGGATGGGCTCAAATATAAAAAAAACAACTACAACTAGTATACCTATATTTAGAAAATATATGTAAACTATGCCGAGAGATATCTTATAATAGAAGAGAATCATTTGTAAAATATATGTTCTTCTATTCTATTTGGAGTAATAAAATAACACCTCCACAAAAGCTGAAACAAGTCATATTTCATGCATTTACCTATCATTTTGCATATAAAATTTCAATCCCATGACCTTATATGCTTTATGAATACGGAATTATGAAATAACTCGTCTCATTAAGTAATATTTCGACCAGAAACCACAAACTATAAATAAAAATAATTCCGAAAGTGAATTATTGACAAAATTTGTCATTATTATTAATCTAATTAGTCTACTTTCACATAAATATATAAACTATAAATCCCGAATTCATGCATGGCAGCAACAGTCTATCTCTATTGGTATAAAAACATGACTCATGACCCTCTGCATTGTAAGAGGATACACCAATACACGACTCTATGACCCTCTGGACTGTAAGAGGATGCAATGTTAAATAGAGCAATCTTAGATCCTTTTCTAACCTCGATTCTTTTAGAATTCTTTATCAACAACCACAGTTTCTATTGGGATTTTTCATTATATATTTTGACATGACATCTTAAGATGTTCAAAATCTTGAGATCTATTTATAATTGATCGATCTGCCATAGTTTGCTGAAAGATATTTGAAGGGGATTCCAGCATGTAAAATAAATACATCGATAAGTAATGTAAGTGCAAAATCTCCTCTTTCAATCTACATTTGTTTCACACAAACGTGGCCTAAATTAAATTTAATTGAAAAACTTTACAATCTCTAGACAACTCACTAATAAGATTAAAAAAATCCGAATTAATTTCAATTTATCCAATCTCACTTAAGGAATGCCTTAAATCACACACACTAATCTTACGTTTTTTAGTATTAAAACTGTTAAACACTTAGAGTTGACTGACATTTTCTAGGCTTAATATGCTTCTTAAGGTGTGTGGTCACACTAAGAATACACTTCTAGGCTTAAAAGTGTTAAACACTCAAAGATGACTAAAATTCTCTAGGCTTAATATGTTTCTTAGTGTGTGTGGTTTAAGACTGGCCCTCACTTATAGACACACGAAAGGAAACTCCACCGAACAAATTAGACAAAATATTATTTTGTCGATTATGAATCGTGTAAGTATGCTCTTGGTTTTGCATATTTGGTCACGAGAAAATGTGACTAAATATGAAAAGAACAAGAGCATATAAGAGGCAATCCACAACAAAAAAAAAAATATACACTTTACCAATATGATATCCCACCGCCAAAGAATTGCAGTTGATATTGGATCTAGAGTTGTCGGCCTACTCATGTGACCGCGTAGATGCTCAAAAACGTTAGCAAACACATAAACCCTTTGCTTTCTCACTGCCCCCCTACCGTTTCTCGCTCACCCGTCACCCACACTGAAATAATTATTTTTAGGTCATTTGTATCCATGCTCAACAATGGAATATGCGCTTTCCATATGAATGTATACAGAGAAAGAACATTGTGTGCACCGCTTCGAGATGCGTGGATTTTGGGTCAATATGCCCCTTCCAGATGCATGTATACAAAGGAGGAACCTTGTGTGTGCCCCTTAAAAAATGCATGTATTTTGGGCCAATATAAGATCAAAGTGGTTGTTAATGGCCAATATTGACTTGTCAAATATTTTGACAAATGCAAAAGCCACAAGTAATTTCTTTTAAGGAAAGGTCATGTCAGTTCCTAATCAAAGGTTAAACATGAGGTTTCATTTTCATCTCAATTATCTAAGCAAGAAAGTTTACACTATAATGCTATATTGGCTAAACTATGATACTCTTTTTTGTCAAGGGATTTCTTTAAAGATATATAAACTAGCAATTGCACCTTGGTGTGCAATGGGTACGCCAAAGATGTGTGCAAGGTCAATAAGAGAAAATTTAGGTCTATTTTTATACTAGAGAGAGAGAGAGGGAGAGATAGAGGGGAAAGAGAAAGACATAGAAAGGATAAGGAGATAGAGATGAAGAGGGAGATAGAGATGGTTATGGAGAAGGAAAAGAAGAGGGATATGGAGAGGATATGGAGAAATAGAGATATAATGAGAAAGAGGTAGAGAGAAAGATGGAAGAAGAAATGGAGAGATAGAGATATAAAGACAAAGAGATATGGATATGAGATTTAGAAACAATGAGAGAGAGATGGAGGGATAGAGAGAAGGAGGCATGCCTAAAGATAGAGGGGGGAGAAGAAAATACAGGTACAAATGAAGATATACTGAGAGAGGAAGAGGGAGACAAATAGATAGAGATATAGAGGTAGAGGAATAGATAAAGATAGACAAGGGGAGATAGAGAATAAGAGATATAGAGATATAGAGGAAGAGGGAGATATATAGATGGTGAAATAGAGTGATAGAGAAATAGAGATATAAGGATATATAGAGAGAGTGGGAGAGAGATAGAAACATAGAGATAGACAAATAGAGAGGAAGAGACGGAGAGATAAAAACCTTGAAGATAGAGAGAGATAGATAAATAAGAAAAGAGAAAATGATGGAGATGTAGAGATAGATAGATAGGGGGATAGAGAGGGAGTGAAGGAGGGATATATGGGGAGAGATTGGGAGGGGTGATATATAGATAGGGAGAAAGTAAAAGGGATAGATATGAAAACATGGAAGATATAGACAAGAGGGGGTAGGGAGAGGTGAAGTAAATAGATAGAGGAGGGAGAGAGAAATAAGGTGATGGAGACAAGTAATAGAGAGAGGGATAAAGATAGAGATGTAAATTAATTAAGATAGGGAGGGAGAAATAGGGGTGTGTGTGGAGAGTAGGGAGAGAGGGATAACACGAAGGATAGGTAATACTAAGAATGAGAGATAGAGAGATGTATCTTAGAAAGTTTAGAAGGGTTGATGGAAGGAGAGAGAAAGGTTGTGACATCCAACATGCCTTTGTTACCTAAAGAGGAAGGTTGTGATATCCAAATATCTATTTGAGATAACATCAAATGAGAAGAAAAGGACATCTTATCAGCCATGCACTAGAATTTTACTAGTTACAAAACACAATAGGCATTTCAACCTGCAACTTCATATATACAATGAAGTCCTATTGGAACCCCATAGCAATATGCTTTTTTTTTTCTTTTTTCGGGGGGGGGGGACATACCTCTATTACCTAAAGATCGCCTTATCTAGATCATAGCAGCATTTCCAAGATCACCGTCATATCTAATACTAAAAAGAATCTTTGGAAAGCTTGTGTATTCCAATAAGATTTTATTTTCCGTTGCAACTTCAAAAGACTGTGTATTCCAATAGGAGCAGTAAAATGGTGAATATGACCCTTAATGGACTGGTGACACATTTGGAAGTATGTAAGCCACTAGAACAGATGCATGCCCGCAAATGTGGCCTTCAAAAGAACAAACGCATAAAGAATGATGAAGCAAGTAGACCCTAATAGGTATAGAATTGAAATCATAGATAAGGGACCAAAATAGAAGGTATAAGTCATGATAAGGGATAAAGGCCCACAAGAAGGAAGGAGAGATCTTAGCATAATACTCAAACATATTATTCACAGCTTATTGTATACTTTATCATAATCGCACATATTATTCACAGCTTTACGTATCCTTATTATTTAAGACTACTTATTATTTACGCAAAACAAATCATAATAGCACATAATTGTTTGTTTCATTTGATGATGGAAAACACCTATACAGAAGGTAAGGGGATGCACGATGCATTTCATTGGTAAGCAGAAATATAGTGATGATTGGCAGCTATATAAGGAGACCATTGACGCAGTGCAGCTTCAAATTCATCTTATTCTTCTTCTTAGTTAGTATCATGGCCGCTACTGCTACCTCGTATCGTTCTCCATTGTGTGCGCTTGTCATTCTGGTCATACTCGTTTCAAGCGGTCAGCCTTCATTCGCAGTGTTCCAGGCATCAAGTCCGGATAAAGGACTGACGTCGGAAGAGGGCGCTGCTGTTTACGTTAAGCTGATCAATCTGCTGAACTTGGATAAAGATTGGTATGACAGCGGATTCTCCTTTGCAGATGTCCACACCATGAATGGCAAGCGCGTCGCCTTGAGATATAAGCGTTGGACTCAGGACTGCACCGTTGGCACCTGGGAGAGCGCCACGAGAGGTTTGGTGGTGGAAGATTTCAGAACAACCGTGCCATATCTGAGGCCCTTTCTACTGGAAGGCTTCTCTTGGGCTGCCGTCTCAAATGGCTACGCCTGGATCGATTACTTTCTCTTCCCGGATGAAGCCACGCTTGAATTGCCTTCATCAACATCGCTACTGAATGTAAGTGTTGCGAGGAATGGGGATTATGATTTAATTGCTTCGTCTTCTTCTTTACCCAGAGCTCGTATGTCAACTGTGTCGAGATATTCCCCTGTTGACAAGACGGGCTTTGTGGACTGTCCCGTCTTGCCTTTCGCATTGCTGAGCCATCTCAACGGCATTTGGGACGTTCTCCACGAGGGGGAGTACTTGACATCTGCGAACAAGAGAATACAACTCACAATGCAGAGCGACTGTAATCTTGTGTTGAAAGATACACAGAGTAATCGAATGCTGTGGAGCACCGATACTGCAGGGAGGGGGAGTGGTTGCTTTCTACGCCTTCAAACCGAGGCCAACTTAGTTGTATATACCCACGCCGGTGCTCCAGTGTGGGCCATTAACCAAGGGTGTGGGTGTGTCAAGTTTAGCTCCTTGGTTATTCAGGATGATGGTAACCTGGTAGTATTTCGTAGTGAGAACAACAAGCTTAACCAAGTTTGGGCTACAAACACCAATGTATGACTGAACCCTTCACATGACTCGCCCTCTCATCTCTTTCTACTGCATCTAATAATTTGTATGTTTTCCTGTTTCTCACTGTGGGGTGTGCTTATATTCAGTTTCTGTCTCTCCTTCACCGCACTAGCATGCTCTTGCCAGTCTATGCTATTTTATTACTACTAAATAATATGAGGGGGAGCTACTATAGCCTGTTTGGCTGCCTTTGAATTATTATAGTAATGCTAGTTTTCTTTCTCAAACATTCAATTTTACATTTCTTATGTGAAGAAGAAGCGATACACGAGCATCTATTCTGGTTCCAAAACACAGCCGTTGGTTTTGCGATTAACGGTTAACAATGCATCCGTAACTGTGCATTTCCATAGTACGTCGAGTCGATTTTAAAGCCAGAATAGCTGCGTCCGAGTTATTGCCAACGTTAGAAATATCTACTTATTAATATTTCAAATGATGTCTATCCGCTAGGATGGATGTGATATCACTTTGAGATGAAAGACATAAGATTCGTATTACTTAAAAAGGTTGTCCTTATAGAAACTATAAGATGACCAAAAATTAATAGATTGAATCATTCTTAATGGAAAGAAAAGGTTGTAAGAGTTATAAATTAAAAGTATGTAAATTTTAGTTTCTTTAAATAAACCAAAATAAATTGTTAATTTTTTTTCAAATTCTTCCATTACAATTTTATAGAAATGATATAATTAATTATTTAAGGCATATGACAGCTGTCATTAATTAAGACTAATTTTTTATAGAATGCGATGAGCTAAATTAATTATTCAACTCTTTAGTTCAACTATTGGCACTAGATCTTCATTCCCATGGCACATATTAAAGTTTTTGGTTGCGAGTTCCTTAGAAGACACGAATTGTCATATAAATGATCCATGCAAAGAAAACATACAATTTATAAAGTTTTAACTAAATTTTATATACATTCCTTGATCGACGATAAATATTGGAGTAGTTTGAACATGTGTTTTAACTATGTTTTGATGAAATGCTGCAATCTCACATAAGTATCTAAATTTATACTAAAACAAGATCGATTTGGTTTAAATCTCCATTCAAACAAAGAATAATAACAAAAAGATGTGCAGTTAAATGTAATAATAATTGAATTTATTTTGTAATTGAAAATTTAAATGTACATTAAATTAGGCTTCTGAATAAATTCAATGGCCTTTCTGACAATTTTAAAATACTTTGTCATAAAAAATAATCAATGTTAAACCTTGGATGTAATTTAAACAATATACATCATAGTCATTTTAAAATTAAATTGATAGTATAAAAATTCATTTTTGAAGGAAATAACGCAAAGGAAATTAATTTTTTTTATTTTTCCTAGTTTTATATTTATTTTTAGACAAATATATTTGAAAAATTATTTGGATGCTCTGGATGGAATTTAAACAATATACATCATTGTCATTTTAAAATTAAATTGATAGTATAAAAAATGATTTTATTTTCATTTTTGAAGGAAATAACGCAAAGGAAATTAATTTATTTTATTTTTCCTAGTTTTATATTTATTTGCAGACAAATATATTTGAAAAATTATTTGGATGACATATATTTTTGTTTTGATTTGAATTATTTAATATATATAAAAGAATTTTGATAAACATATATAATAATTTGATCTAAATAAAATGAAAAAATGTTATAACATTTCTTTTTTACTTTTTTGATAAGTAAGTACTGCCAATAGTGGGGACAACTATAATAATTTTGATGGTATCTAAGGTTTCCCAAACCCTTTTCCTGAAGGGGTTAGGGAACAGTTACCAAGATTTAATGGGAAGAAGTCAAAATCAGCGCGACGACATTTGCAGGAATTTTCTGAATTAAAGGAAGATTTTGCAAATAAACCAGGAAGATGTTTTCATCAAGTTATTTGTTCACTCTTTGAAGGAAAATGCCAGAGACCTGTTCTCTTACATACCAATATGCTCTATCTCATCATGGGATGAGTTGAAGGTGGCGTTCATGGAACAATTTGGTGAAAGAATTGATCCAAGCTCAGTCATGAAAACATTCATGGACATTCAGAAATAAGAACATGAGTTAGTACCTGTTTTTAATCTCAGGTTTGCCAGGGCATCGGATAACATTCCTAGCAGTTATAAACCAAATGATGTAGTATGCCTAGTTGTTTATTTGGCTGCATTTGAAGAAGAAGAGAGTTATTTGCTAAGAGATAAGGATCCTAAAACTTTACATCGGGCTTATAGGATAGCATTGGAAATTAAAAACAATTTGAAATATGGAATCTCTCAGGGCTATTTATCTGCAAGGGTATATTATCCTAAGATGCCAGGGTTTGAAGCGAAACATGAATTTGAAACTAAAACACCATGTCAAGACCTTTATATTCCTACTGATTACATTAACACTGTTATTGATTATATTCCTACTGATTACATTAACCCTGTTAGAGTTGGTCATCCAGCGTCTGTTTGGCATGTTTTTCTTCTGCCAACAGGATTTTTTGTTTATTCAATTCTATTTTGAATATATCTCTTTTACCTTTGGCTCTTTGTAGCTTCTCTTGGGCACAGGTTATGTCTGCAAGGCTCGTCTTCAGGTGAGTAATTTCTTGATTCTTACTCTGTAAATCTTTGGAAAATTCTTCCTTCTTTGGTTGAGTATTCTGGAGCTGGGACGTCAGATAATCTTGCATTTCTCTTCCTAGCTCTGTTGAGACAAAGCAAGAGTCTTTTCCTACAAGTCATTGGTTAGTCGGGAATCTTCCTTGGACGATTGAGCGATTTATGTCTTTTTCCTTCTCTTTCCTCCTTAGGAGTTCAATAGTGTTCTTCACATTTTTTAACAACTCCTCTCTCTTCTCTAGATGGCGGGAGGTTTTCAGAAAGTTAGTTGTCACTAGCCTTTGGGTCTTCTCAACCAACTCTACCTTATCTTGGACACGAGTCTGGCTCAGATTAATGCCCATGGTATGAACCGTATAGTCTTTAGGTTGCATTTGACCCTATATCTTGATAATGTTGGGCATCTTCATAGAAAACATGATGGACTAGTGTGCTTTATTAATATGGTTTCAACATGCGGCTCTGCCAGTTTGATAGCATCTTTATCCCTTCTCTTCTGTGCATGCATTTTTAGGCCATTCTAGTAGCATCTGCATGACCTTTGAATTCAGCTAGAGATGGGATATATTGGGTGGCGATAGGATATTTGAGGGGCAAGGCAAAAGGGATTGGTACAATGACAGACCTGGACTGAGCTTGTCTTGGTAAATTTAAAACTGAAGGAGAGAAAGGGGTAATGCTTTGCATTTGTCTTGAAAATACAGAGGGAGGTGCAAGGCTTTGTTGAGATGTGAGATTCGCTTGACTAGAAGTTCGGCTTGAAAAATTTATCACATAAAAACTAATAGCTACAGAGTTAGGTGTTTAATATGGGAGGGAAGTAGACACGACAACCTAAGGGGTTTTAAAAGCTATGCCCGTTATAGGGGGTGATTTTGAAACTTGGGCGGACACTGCTATGGACACGGGAATCTCAACTGGGTTAGAGGCCTGCATTGAAGGGGAATTGCCCTCCTGTGATATAGAGGGATTTGAGGCTTGAGGATTAACTAAATATTGAGAGGAGACAAAAGAGGGAGCGAAGCGTACCCGAGTCTCAGTCATGGTTGGAGTCAGATTGTATTCGACTGTCGATTCAGAGGTTGCTCGTTGCGCATTATCCAACCTTTGTCTCTTTTTCGGTTGTAGGTTACCAGTGTCTAATTTCTATTGTGTAGGCTACATATCATGAGATCTCCTCTTTGGAGCTGCAGTGCACAGTTGATGGACTACAAGGAACTCTACCTCAAATCCGATAGTAATACTAGGTTCCACCATAATTTGTTTCCCCTTAACTTCCCACGACTCAAGAACCTGCTACTCCTCTGCATCTCCTTCAGTGTCACTATGCTCCTGAATCCAAATGTCATAAAAGATATCATCCAATGGCTTGGCTTGAAAATAAGCCGTAAGATTCTTTATCTCTTACCGAAAAATCTAGAAATCTACAATTTTCTTTTCTTGTCAATCTCTCTGTTCCATCTTTCTTGGAAGGGCTACATTGATTTTCTTAGTAGGGTTAATTTGTCCCTTTATTTCATAAAAATACAAATAATTAGGTCTTTCAAGGTGGGATATGGTAACATGATCAAGGTCTATGCAAATATCCGGGGAATCCACCAGCGGGCTGCAACGTTCTTCCCAATAAGGATGGGAAATATGAGTGACTCTGGTTTCGCAGTCAGACAAATAGCCATCCGGATCATAATGCCATTCATCTTGAATAAAGACCATTCCCAAATGCACCAGCTTTGCAGTTAATATATGCGCGACATTAACATTTCGCTTTGGGAGAGCAATAGTGCCTAAGGCGTTGGGAACCCGATACATAATGGTTTGATGTTTTTCTGACCCATATGCTTTATTGGTGACTGAGAGCTGTCTAAATATCTCAATTGAAATAAATATTCCAGTTGAGTAGGTTGGAATTCAAAAGGGTTTCTCCTCAAATCCATGCACTCTTATTACCGAAAAATTTGTCCCCAAAGCCAGTCACAAGGGGTTTTGAACTTTGACATCCACTCAACTCGTTTAGGGGAGAACCGGGTATAGGGATTTTCATGGATCAAGTCCTCTAAACCGGGGGTCAAAAAGAAATCACAAAAAGTATAATAATCATATGTTGAGGATAAAACATGGCTCCATGCCGACATTGGCTTCCTATGTCTTTGATCATCTATCACAGATAGTTTCATGTATCGCCCAAAGAAGTCTGGGTTTTGACATAAAAACATATGAGCCATAATAGAAAGGTACCTAAATTTGATTTGAGACTCATAACCCTTGAGTTATTTAAGCATGCCCTTCTATATAATTTCTATGAAGTTGCAACGGAAGGGAGCCTTCTGCTTCCTCAACTTGAATGCTAGGGCCATCTAGAATTCATATACATTTATATTTGTTTCGAAACCAAAAATAAAAGCCATCATAGAGAACGCATCCCGCGAGTCTTGATTGAAAGCCTTGATATTTAGGGTGAAATTAGGTAGCTCACTTGCATCCGTCTTCAGTTCGTCATTGTAGAACTTGAGTTTGTCCTTCCTTATTTCCCAATACTCGATACTTTTCCTGGTGTATCCTTCTCCCCGAGGCAGGATACATAACATATTATATTATGTTATCAACATTGATAACTACCCATTGAGTCTTGCCCTGAATCACTCCTTTGTCTGCATGAAAACTTAGAAAACTTGCATGCAACAACTCCAGACAATAGTGAACAAATGGAGCCATGTATTGTGGAAGACCGCAAGGTCATAGCCGATATCCTAGGGAATATTTCTCTTAAGTTTTTTATTTTCTCCCGCATTCTTTTAAAATCTCCCTCATGTAGATTCTTTGGATTCTCTTGCAGGTATGGGCCACAAATATTATTATACTCGTCTTGCATGAAGGTTGGATTCTTGTGATTTACCTTAATGGTCGGTCTGGTATGTGGGTACTTTGGTCTTTCTTGCATCCTTTTCTAGGAATAGTAAATGATCCCAAACACATCTGTAATAGTTGGAGGGGTTGAAGGTACCTCACCTCTCGTTGAAGCTCCTTTTGAAACCATGTTATCTTTGCTCTGTAGGTTTCTTGGATGAATTCTCCTCCAAGTTGGCACCTGCAACTATTCGGCTTTGCTTGCAATATTTTATATGCTTAAACACAGTAAAATTTTGAACAAAACTCCTTGTACCCCATGGGTAACTCTAGAGTAACCGCGTGGTTATCTGGCACCACACCCCAAGCATGTCTATATTTCAGATTTTTCGTGCGAAATTAATTTGTAGCTGATGCAAGAATGCCACCTCACCGCAATACTTGATTATTCTCCTTTCTCGACAGCTAGATTTTGGAAACAAGATGTGCAAGTGGAGATTATGGGTCTTGTCACATACCTTTCATTTCAATATGAATCTAGGCTGCACTTGGCACTCAATCTTAACTATACTAGCTTTTGTACACAGTCTATTTTCTGCAATGATTTTTTATTTATTTTTAATTGTTGACGCACCTTCGCACTTGTTGTTATCTACACTAGTTTCTGTGCACAATCTGTTTTCTACAATAATTTCAAATTTTTTGTGCCTTCAATTGTTTACGCAAGTATTTGATATGCTATGTGTCTTCAATTGTTTATGTATGTATTGTATGTTGCGTTGATGTATTGAACGTATCGTATATGCATACCCATATATATGTTTAGTTCACTACTTAGTACAACAAATATACAATGATCTAATTTGTGCTATTGAACATATGATTATTTCACTGCTTCGCACAACAGCATTAGAAGATTATTGCTAACTTGCTTTTAGTTTTTGTTTGCTAAGACGTAGATTTAATTTCAAAACATGATACTAGTTTTAAATATAAAAATATTGGAGAAATCTGGATCTTGTTAAAATATAATTCTAATGAAAAGTTAGGGGTTTATTGCTAACTTTTGATTCGGCTCAAGTATCATGTAATTTACCTATCCCTAGGATAATATGAAATTTAAAAGAATCTTCTCTAGTTGTATTCCCCTCATCATCTTCAGTTGAATCATGATAGAACCCCTGGCAAAAATATCAGCTTCCATATTGCTTTGCAAAGCATCAATGGTTCAAAGGTGTTGTTTTGCCTCTTTATTAAATCAATCAATACTTAATAGAGATGCTTCCAGTGATTCATATTATTTAGAGCATACAGTTGCGTATTATGCAAGATCTGAATAAGTTCATCATCTTCTTCTCCCGCATTGCTATAAACCTTCAATTTTAAGCAAATGACACGGACTCCAATTGGATCACAACTCTTGTTTATAGATAAATATGTGTCATACTTTTAAGCCACCGCACTAACATGCAATGCATAATACCAAAGAAGGAAGATGGAATACGAATCAAACATGAACAAAGGGTTAGACACATCATTCAAAATTTCAAGCAACTAATAACATTCAATTCTACTATGATAAAGGCCTCAATGGTTTCAGAGTTACGACTTATTATACTTATATCTTCTCATCCTAAGAATATGGAAAGGAAATAAAATGGCAATCCCACAACAATGAAGGTTATATAAGTGCATCTGTATTCACGTGTAAATGCAGAATCAACGTAATTGATAGAGCCTCAAATGTAATGCTTACCTCTTTATCGTAAAGCCTAGATATGGTGGGTGCGCTGAAAAATGATCCCTTTCATTCTCTTACCCGGATGGAAAATGCTGCAACCTCCAAAAATGGACATAATTATTGCCTTTGTTCTGATGCTGTGTATGAATTTCATGGCGTCTTTTAAAATCCTTTTCTTTTGCTTGCCCATAATTTCTCCTTTTGTGTTTTGGGCCTCCACATACTAATCTCCTTCTCCATGTTTTTATGCAATTTCCTTCCTTACCTTACTCTCACTCGCTTTCTCCATGGCGTGGGACACAAGGAAGTATTTTTTTTTCAAAAACGTCTCTCCAATGGTCCGATTCTAATGTTAGCGAATCTAATGAGAAATCTGGATCTTACTAAAATATCAATGTAAGTAATGACTTGAATGGTAAAGGGAAGTAAATAAAATTTCTTACTTTTTAGAAGTGATTCAATAACCATCTTTTTTAATATTCCCTCTTATCTACGACTTTCGAACGTGTGAGAAGGAGGTGGTTTTTAGTGTTTAGTAACTACTGATTTGATTTGCCTTTTCCTTTGAAAGAGAGAAGATAAGAAATTTTCTTTTTCATATTAATAAAATATGTGAACTTATCTTAAATTCATTAAAAAAAAAACTATAATATATGAATTATTCATTTTAAGTTTTGTAAATATAAATTTTAATATATTTATAAGAATATTTATAATCATAATATCGGGATTTGAACCAAAAGAAAGTGTAATGGTTACATCGATAGTAAAATATTCGTTGTATAATATATTAGTACAAATCAAGGATTGTGAAAATTGAATTTAGTGGTAAATCAATATATTGTCATTAACCTAAAAAAGCCACACCTATTTTAAATTTGAATGAAAAATTGTATGATTAATAACTTTAAAAAAACTAATACATCTCAATGAATCAATGCCACTTATTTATCTTAGCAATGTGAATGCATCAAAAGGTAAAAGCACAAAACCGTGTCACGTTTCAGGCCAACTTATCAACGCAAGTGAATTTAAGTAATTCAAACTAAAAATGAATTTTAGTCAAACATATGGTCTATATAGATTCATTATAGCTGAGTTATATATGGGCTACAACTTTTCCAATTGGAAGTGTCTACTAAATGTATATTTTATACCACTTTGGGTCTAATTACCAGATTCTAGTGTATAATAGGATGATATATGCATTATTAATAATAGGAAGGGTATTCACTAAAAAGAATGCATGTAAATGAATGTGTACATGGAAGATTATAATGACTCAAGGGGATTATCAAACCTATTTTGTGAATTATCTAATGCAACATTTGTTAATATGAATATAACATAGGCTAGTTGAATAAGTGATGACTTCTAATGCATTAATCTTCTTGAATATTTTATAATTTTATCTTTCATTTGTTTTGTATCGTATTATAACAATGCTATGAATTATTAAGAATTTTTTGTTGCATAAAGTATCACCTCTTATTGGCATGTTTATGCACATCTAGTAATATTTGTTCTTTGTTGGTCAAATTTTGTAATTGCAAGTGCCTTGGTAGACTTTCATGCTCCATGTGGAGGCATAAACAAGGCACGTGAACAACCAACAATTGAAATAAGCTCACCAACCAATTCTACAGTTGTACATCTTCATTTTTGTGTCACGAATTGATTGTCAATCTCAAGCTTCTCTGATAACTTCTAGACTACTAATTTCACCTAGCTGAGGTGAAATGGATAATGCTGATAGTAATTTATATGATTTTAAATGTGAAATAAAAGTATTCAAATTCAAAAAAATGTTTGCATTTTTTTTCCAAAGCTGTAATAAATTGATTAAGGGATTCTTTGTGTTTCCTGCTATGTTTAGTGTAAGTCCATTGAAAATAAGCTAGGGAACTGATCTTGGTGAGCCTTTCTTGTAAAATAGAAATCTATAAAGATTTAAGACTAAGGGAATTTGTGCAGAAGCTAACATGCAAACACATCCAGTACCTAGTATTAATAAATTGCAAGTAGGATCTTGGATAAAAGTGGTGTCATAGTTATAACACACATTTAAACATGGAAAACGAAATCTCTTTATCTTGTAAGTAATAAACCTTACTCTTCGCGAGAAATTTTTTTGACATATGCAAAAGAAAATGCCCTAGCCTAGTTTTTGGTGATGAAATTGTAGACTTTGACAAATTATAATGTCAAATATTACTTGCCTAAAGATTCACCTATTTATATCCGTAAGCGTTAACTATGATAGTAACATTTCTCATTAAAAAGAATAAAATAAGATCCTTAGTTGCTTAGTTTTTTCAACTGGAACATACACAGAAATTAGGTTTATTTTGACACATATTTTAAAGTCGTTGAACATAAGTAATATCATTTACATGTTATGCATTATGTATTTCAAATATAAGCAAAATATAAACAAACAATATGAATTCCTTGAGCATAACTTCTATGTTATGACACATTGGTCCTTTTGTGTAGAAACTCTTGTATAAAAAAGACATTACTGATAAAAATAAAAATAAAGAGATATAAATCCCACCATCAAAAAAATTGAAAATTTCCCTTGATTAACCATGATGAAGTAAATACCTTATAATCTTGACATAACAAATATTTATTCACATTAAATAATACAAAAAATCAATAACATGATCAATATAATCCATGTTTGAATTTACACAACAACTACAATAATATCTGCTTTCTTTTTAAAAGTATGTGCATTCATATCCTAATTCGTAGCAACAACTACAAGCTTTTAAAAAAATGCTAACATCACATATGTACCCTACAAAGAAATTTTTATTTGTTTCTCAAAACAATTACATTGTCAAGCTCAATCTTAAATAATATTACAACCACACTAAATTAAGTATACAAGATTAATGTATCAGCTATGTCAATGCAGTTAATTAAATAATAATGTATCACAAATATTTCTCGCATCAGAATTGACTCCCAACTATAACTTGTTTCAGATACATTAACACCCTTGGAGGATGGGCTCAAATATAAAAAAAACAACTACAACTAGTATACCTATATTTAGAAAATATATGTAAACTATGCCGAGAGATATCTTATAATAGAAGAGAATCATTTGTAAAATATATGTTCTTCTATTCTATTTGGAGTAATAAAATAACACCTCCACAAAAGCTGAAACAAGTCATATTTCATGCATTTACCTGTCATTTTGCATATAAAATTTCAATCCCATGACCTTATATGCTTTATGAATACGGAATTATGAAATAACTCGTCTCATTAAGTAATATTTCGACCAGAAACCACAAACTATAAATAAAAATAATTCCGAAAGTGAATTATTGACAAAATTTGTCATTATTATTAATCTAATTAGTCTACTTTCACATAAATATATAAACTATAAATCCCGAATTCATGCATGGCAGCAACAGTCTATCTCTATTGGTATAAAAACATGACTCATGACCCTCTGCATTGTAAGAGGATACACCAATACACGACTCTATGACCCTCTGGACTGTAAGAGGATGCAATGTTAAATAGAGCAATCTTAGATCCTTTTCTAACCTCGATTCTTTTATAATTCTTTATCAACAACCACAGTTTCTATTGGGATTTTTCATTATATATTTTGACATGACATCTTAAGATGTTCAAAATCTTGAGATCTATTTATAATTGATCGATCTGCCATAGTTTGCTGAAAGATATTTGAAGGGGATTCCAGCATGTAAAATAAATACATCGATAAGTAATGTAAGTGTAAAATCTCCTCTTTCAATCTACATTTGTTTCACACAAACGTGGCCTAAATTAAATTTAATTGAAAAACTTTACAATCCCTAGACAACTCACTAATAAGATTAAAAAAATCCGAATTAATTTCAATTTATCCAATCTCACTTAAGGAATGCCTTAAATCACACACACTAATCTTACGTTTTTTAGTATTAAAACTGTTAAACACTTAGAGTTGACTGACATTTTCTAGGCTTAATATGCTTCTTAAGGTGTGTGGTCACACTAAGAATACACTTCTAGGCTTAAAAGTGTTAAACACTCAAAGATGACTAAAATTCTCTAGGCTTAATATGTTTCTTAGTGTGTGTGGTTTAAGACTGGCCCTCACTTATAGACACACGAAAGGAAACTCCACCGAACAAATTAGACAAAATATTATTTTGTCGATTATGAATCGTGTAAGTATGCTCTTGGTTTTGCATATTTGGTCACGAGAAAATGTGACTAAATATGAAAAGAACAAGAGCATATAAGAGGCAATCCACAACAAAAAAAAAAAATATACACTTTACCAATATGATATCCCACCGCCAAAGCATTGCAGTTGATATTGGATCTAGAGTTGTCGGCCTACTCATGTGACCGCGTAGATGCTCAAAAACGTTAGCAAACACATAAACGCTTTGCTTTCTCACTGCCCCCCTACTGTTTCTCGCTCACCCGTCACCCACACTGAAATAATTATTTTTAGGTCATTTGTATCCATGCTCAACAATGGAATATGCGCTTTCCATATGAATGTATACAGAGAAAGAACATTGTGTGCACCGCTTCGAGATGCGTGGATTTTGGGTCAATATGCCCCTTCCAGATGCATGTATACAAAGGAGGAACATTGTGTGTGCCCCTTAAAAAATGCATGTATTTTGGGCCAATATAAGATCAAAGTGGTTGTTAATGGCCAATATTGACTTGTCAAATATTTTGACAAATGCAAAAGCCACAAGTAATTTCTTTTAAGGAAAGGTCATGTCAGTTCCTAATCAAAGGTTAAACATGAGGTTTCATTTTCATCTCAATTATCTAGGCAAGAAAGTTTACACTATAATGCTATATTGGCTAAACTATGATACTCTTTTTTGTCAAGGGATTTCTTTAAAGATATATAAACTAGCAATTGCACCTTGGTGTGCAATGGGTACGCCAAAGATGTGTGCAAGGTCAATAAGAGAAAATTTAGGTCTATTTTTATACTAGAGAGAGAGAGAGGGAGAGATAGAGGGGAAAGAGAAAGACATAGAAAGGATAAGGAGATAGAGATGAAGAGGGAGATAGAGATGGTTATGGAGAAGGAAAAGAAGAGGGATATGGAGAGGATATGGAGAAATAGAGATATAATGAGAAAGAGGTAGAGAGAAAGATGGAAGAAGAAATGGAGAGATAGAGATATAAAGACAAAGAGATATGGATATGAGATTTAGAAACAATGAGAGAGAGATGGAGGGATAGAGAGAAGGAGGCATGCCTAAAGATAGAGGGGGGAGAAGAAAATACAGGTACAAATGAAGATATACTGAGAGAGGAAGAGGGAGACAAATAGATAGAGATATAGAGGTAGAGGAATAGATAAAGATAGACAAGGGGAGATAGAGAATAAGAGATATAGAGATATAGAGGAAGAGGGAGATATATAGATGGTGAAATAGAGTGATAGAGAAATAGAGATATAAGGATATATAGAGAGAGTGGGAGAGAGATAGAAACATAGAGATAGACAAATAGAGAGGAAGAGACGGAGAGATAAAAACCTTGAAGATAGAGAGAGATAGATAAATAAGAAAAGAGAAAATGATGGAGATGTAGAGATAGATAGATAGGGGGATAGAGAGGGAGTGAAGGAGGGATATATGGGGAGAGATTGGGAGGGGTGATATATAGATAGGGAGAAAGTAAAAGGGATAGATATGAAAACATGGAAGATATAGACAAGAGGGGGTAGGGAGAGGTGAAGTAAATAGATAGAGGAGGGAGAGAGAAATAAGGTGATGGAGACAAGTAATAGAGAGAGGGATAAAGATAGAGATGTAAATTAATTAAGATAGGGAGGGAGAAATAGGGGTGTGTGTGGAGAGTAGGGAGAGAGGGATAACACGAAGGATAGGTAATACTAAGAATGAGAGATAGAGAGATGTATCTTAGAAAGTTTAGAAGGGTTGATGGAAGGAGAGAGAAAGGTTGTGACATCCAACATGCCTTTGTTACCTAAAGAGGAAGGTTGTGATATCCAAATATCTATTTGAGATAACATCAAATGAGAAGAAAAGGACATCTTATCAGCCATGCACTAGAATTTTACTAGTTACAAAACACAATAGGCATTTCAACCTGCAACTTCATATATACAATGAAGTCCTATTGGAACCCCATAGCAATATGCTTTTTTTTTTTCTTTTTTCGGGGGGGGGGGACATACCTCTATTACCTAAAGATCGCCTTATCTAGATCATAGCAGCATTTCCAAGATCACCGTCATATCTAATACTAAAAAGAATCTTTGGAAAGCTTGTGTATTCCAATAAGATTTTATTTTCCGTTGCAACTTCAAAAGACTGTGTATTCCAATAGGAGCAGTAAAATGGTGAATATGACCCTTAATGGACTGGTGACACATTTGGAAGTATGTAAGCCACTAGAACAGATGCATGCCCGCAAATGTGGCCTTCAAAAGAACAAACGCATAAAGAATGATGAAGCAAGTAGACCCTAATAGGTATAGAATTGAAATCATAGATAAGGGACCAAAATAGAAGGTATAAGTCATGATAAGGGATAAAGGCCCACAAGAAGGAAGGAGAGATCTTAGCATAATACTCAAACATATTATTCACAGCTTATTGTATACTTTATCATAATCGCACATATTATTCACAGCTTTACGTATCCTTATTATTTAAGACTACTTATTATTTACGCAAAACAAATCATAATAGCACATAATTGTTTGTTTCATTTGATGATGGAAAACACCTATACAGAAGGTAAGGGGATGCACGATGCATTTCATTGGTAAGCAGAAATATAGTGATGATTGGCAGCTATATAAGGAGACCATTGACGCAGTGCAGCTTCAAATTCATCTTATTCTTCTTCTTAGTTAGTATCATGGCCGCTACTGCTACCTCGTATCGTTCTCCATTGTGTGCGCTTGTCATTCTGGTCATACTCGTTTCAAGCGGTCAGCCTTCATTCGCAGTGTTCCAGGCATCAAGTCCGGATAAAGGACTGACGTCGGAAGAGGGCGCTGCTGTTTACGTTAAGCTGATCAATCTGCTGAACTTGGATAAAGATTGGTATGACAGCGGATTCTCCTTTGCAGATGTCCACACCATGAATGGCAAGCGCGTCGCCTTGAGATATAAGCGTTGGACTCAGGACTGCACCGTTGGCACCTGGGAGAGCGCCACGAGAGGTTTGGTGGTGGAAGATTTCAGAACAACCGTGCCATATCTGAGGCCCTTTCTACTGGAAGGCTTCTCTTGGGCTGCCGTCTCAAATGGCTACGCCTGGATCGATTACTTTCTCTTCCCGGATGAAGCCACGCTTGAATTGCCTTCATCAACATCGCTACTGAATGTAAGTGTTGCGAGGAATGGGGATTATGATTTAATTGCTTCGTCTTCTTCTTTACCCAGAGCTCGTATGTCAACTGTGTCGAGATATTCCCCTGTTGACAAGACGGGCTTTGTGGACTGTCCCGTCTTGCCTTTCGCATTGCTGAGCCATCTCAACGGCATTTGGGACGTTCTCCACGAGGGGGAGTACTTGACATCTGCGAACAAGAGAATACAACTCACAATGCAGAGCGACTGTAATCTTGTGTTGAAAGATACACAGAGTAATCGAATGCTGTGGAGCACCGATACTGCAGGGAGGGGGAGTGGTTGCTTTCTACGCCTTCAAACCGAGGCCAACTTAGTTGTATATACCCACGCCGGTGCTCCAGTGTGGGCCATTAACCAAGGGTGTGGGTGTGTCAAGTTTAGCTCCTTGGTTATTCAGGATGATGGTAACCTGGTAGTATTTCGTAGTGAGAACAACAAGCTTAACCAAGTTTGGGCTACAAAAACCAATGTATGACTGAACCCTTCACATGACTCGCCCTCTCATCTCTTTCTACTGCATCTAATAATTTGTATGTTTTCTTGTTTCTCACTGTGGGGTGTGCTTATATTCAGTTTCTGTCTCTCCTTCACCGCACTAGCATGCTCTTGCCAGTCTATGCTATTTTATTACTACTAAATAATATGAGGGGGAGCTACTATAGCCAGTTTGGCTGCCTTTGAATTATTATAGTAATGCTAGTTTTCTTTCTCAAACATTCAATTTTACATTTCTTATGTGAAGAAGAAGCGATACACGAGCATCTATTCTGGTTCCAAAACACAGCCGTTGGTTTTGCGATTAACGGTTAACAATGCATCCGTAACTGTGCATTTCCATAGTACGTCGAGTCGATTTTAAAGCCAGAATAGCTGCGTCCGAGTTATTGCCAACGTTAGAAATATCTACTTATTAATATTTCAAATGATGTCTATCCGCTAGGATGGATGTGATATCACTTTGAGATGAAAGACATAAGATTTGTATTACTTAAAAAGGTTGTCATTATAGAAACTATAAGATGACCAAAAATTAATAGATTGAATGATTCTTAATGGAAAGAAAAGGTTGTAAGAGTTATAAATTAAAAGTATGTAAATTTTAGTTTCTTTAAATAAACCAAAATAAATTGTTAATTTTTTTTCAAATTCTTCCATTACAATTTTATAGAAATGATATAATTAATTATTTAAGGCATATGACAGCTGTCATTAATTAAGACTAATTTTTTATAGAATGCGATGAGCTAAATTAATTATTCAACTCTTTAGTTCAACTATTGGCACTAGATCTTCATTCCCATGGCACATATTAAAGTTTTTGGTTGCGAGTTCCTTAGAAGACACGAATTGTCATATAAATGATCCATGCAAAGAAAACATACAATTTATAAAGTTTTAACTAAATTTTATATACATTCCTTGATCGACGATAAATATTGGAGTAGTTTGAACATGTGTTTTAACTATGTTTTGATGAAATGCTGCAATCTCACATAAGTATCTAAATTTATACTAAAACAAGATCGATTTGGTTTAAATCTCCATTCAAACAAAGAATAATAACAAAAAGATGTGCAGTTAAATGTAATAATAATTGAATTTATTTTGTAATTGAAAATTTAAATGTACATTAAATTAGGCTTCTGAATAAATTCGATGGCCTTTCTGACAATTTTAAAATACTTTGTCATAAAAAATAATCAATGTTAAACCTTGGATGTAATTTAAACAATATACATCATAGTCATTTTAAAATTAAATTGATAGTATAAAAATTCATTTTTGAAGGAAATAACGCAAAGGAAATTAATTTTTTTTATTTTTCCTAGTTTTATATTTATTTTTAGACAAATATATTTGAAAAATTATTTGGATGCTCTGGATGGAATTTAAACAATATACATCATTGTCATTTTAAAATTAAATTGATAGTATAAAAAATGATTTTATTTTCATTTTTGAAGGAAATAACGCAAAAGAAATTAATTTATTTTATTTTTCCTAGTTTTATATTTATTTGCAGACAAATATATTTGAAAAATTATTTGGATGACATATATTTTTGTTTTGATTTGAATTATTTAATATATATAAAAGAATTTTGATAAACATATATAATAATTTGATCTAAATAAAATGAAAAAATGTTATACCATTTCTTTTTTACTTTTTTGATAAGTAAGTACTGCCAATAGTGGGGACAACTATAATAATTTTGATGGTATCTAAGGTTTCCCAAACCCTTTTCCTGAAGGGGTTAGGGAACAGTTACCAAGATTTAATGGGAAGAAGTCAAAATCAGCGCGACGACATTTGCAGGAATTTTCTGAATTAAAGGAAGATTTTGCAAATAAACCAGGAAGATGTTTTCATCAAGTTATTTGTTCACTCTTTGAAGGAAAATGCCAGAGACCGGTTCTCTTACATACCAATATGCTCTATCTCATCATGGGATGAGTTGAAGGTGGCGTTCATGGAACAATTTGGTGAAAGAATTGATCCAAGCTCAGTCATGAAAACATTCATGGACATTCAGAAATAAGAACATGAGTTAGTACCTGTTTTTAATCTCAGGTTTGCCAGGGCATCGGATAACATTCCTAGCAGTTATAAACCAAATGATGTAGTATGCCTAGTTGTTTATTTGGCTGCATTTGAAGAAGAAGAGAGTTATTTGCTAAGAGATAAGGATCCTAAAACTTTACATCGGGCTTATAGGATAGCATTGGAAATTAAAAACAATTTGAAATATGGAATCTCTCAGGGCTATTTATCTGCAAGGGTATATTATCCTAAGATGCCAGGGTTTGAAGCGAAACATGAATTTGAAACTAAAACACCATGTCAAGACCTTTATATTCCTACTGATTACATTAACACTGTTATTGATTATATTCCTACTGATTACATTAACCCTGTTAGAGTTGGTCATCCAGCGTCTGTTTGGCATGTTTTTCTTCTGCCAACAGGATTTTTTGTTTATTCAATTCTATTTTGAATATATCTCTTTTACCTTTGGCTCTTTGTAGCTTCTCTTGGGCACAGGTTATGTCTGCAAGGCTCGTCTTCAGGTGAGTAATTTCTTGATTCTTACTCTGTAAATATTTGGAAAATTCTTCCTTCTTTGATTGAGTATTCTGGAGCTGGGACGTCAGATAATCTTGAATTTCTCTTCCTAGCTCTGTTGAGACAAAGCAAGAGTCTTTTCCTACAAGTCATTGGTTAGTCGGGAATCTTCCTTGGACGATTGAGCGATTTATGTCTTTTTCCTTCTCTTTCCTCCTTAGGAGTTCAATAGTGTTCTTCACATTTTTTAACAACTCCTCTCTCTTCTCTAGATGGTGGGATGTTTTCAGAAAGTTAGTTGTCACTAGCCTTTGGGTCTCCTCCACCAACTCTACCTTATCTTGGACATGAGTCTGGCTCAGATTAATGCCCATGGTGTGAACTGTATAGTCTTTAGGTTGCATTTGACCCTATATCTTGATAATGTTGGGCATCTTAGCATAAAACATGATGGACTAGTGTGCTTTATTAATATGGTTTCAACATGCGGCTCTGCCAGTTTGATAGCATCTTTATCCCTTCTCTTCTATGCATGCATTTTTAGGCCATTCTAGTAGCATCCACATGACCTTTGAATTCAGCTAGAGATGGGATATATTGGGTGGCGATAGGATATTTGAGGGGCAAGGCAAAAGGGATTGGTACAATGATAGACCTGGACTGAGCTTGTCTTGGTAAATTTAAAACTGAAGGAGAGAAAGGGGTAATGCTTTGCATTTGTCTTGAAAATACAGAGGGAGGTGCAAGGCTTTGTTGAGATGTGGGATTCGCTTGACTAGAAGTTCGGCTTGAAAAATTTATCACATAAAAACTAATAGCTACAGAGTTAGGTGTTTAATATGGGAGGGAAGTAGACACGAAAACCTAAGGGGTTTTAAAAGCTATGCCCGTTATAGGGGGTGATTTTGAAACTTGGACGGACACTGCTATGGACACGGGAATCTCAACTGGGTTAGAGGCCTGCATTGAAGGGGAATTGCCCTCCTGTGATATAGAGGGATTTGAGGCTTGAGGGTTAACTAAATATTGAGAGGAGACAAAAGAGGGAGCGAAGCGTACCCGAGTCTCAGTCATGGTTGGAGTCAGATTGTATTCGATTGTCGATTCAGAGGTTGCTCGTTGCGCATTATCCAACCTTTGTCTCTTTTTCGGTTGTAGGTTACCAGTGTCTAATTTCTATTGTGTAGGCTACATATCATGAGATCTCCTCTTTGGAGCTGGAGTGCACAGTTGATGGACTACAAGGAACTCTCCCTCAAATCCGATAGTAATACTAGGTTCCACCATAATTTTTTTCCCCTTAACTTCCCACGACTCAAGAACCTGCTACTCCTCTGCATCTCCTTCAGTGTCACTATGCTCCTGAATCCAAATGTCATAAAACATATCATCCAATGGCTTGGCTTGAAAATAAGCCGTAAGATTCTTTATCTCTTACCGAAAAATCTAGAAATCTACAATTTTCTTTTCCTGTCAATCTCTCTGTTCCATCTTTCTTTGAAGGGCTACATTGATTTTCTTAGTAGGGTTAATTTGTCCCTTTATTTCATAAAAAATACAAATAATTAGGTCTTTCAAGGTGGGATATGGTAACATGATCAAGGTCTATGCAAATATCTGGGGAATCCACCAGCGGGTTGCAAAGTTCTTCCCAATAAGGATGGGAAATATGAGTGACTCTGGTTTCGCAGTCAGACAAATAGCCATCCGGATCATAATGTCATTCATCTTGAATAAAGACCATTCCCAAATGCACCAGCTTTGCAGTTAATATATGCGCGACATTAACATTTCGCTTTGGGAGAGCGATAGTGCCTAAGGCGTTGGGAACCCGATACATAATGGTTTGATGTTTTTTTTGACCCATATGCTTTATTGGTGACTGAGAGCTGTCTAAATATCTCAATTGAAATAAATATTCCAGTTGAGTAGGTTGGAATTCAAAAGGGTTTCTCCTCAAATCCATGCACTCTTATTACCGAAAAATTTGTCCCCAAAGCCAGTCACAAGGGGTTTTGAACTTTGACATCCACTCAACTCGTTTAGGGGAGAACCGGGTATAGGGATTTTCATGGATCAAGTCCTCTAAAGCGGGGGTCAAAAAGAAATCACAAAAAGTATAATAATCATATGTTGAGGATAAAACATGGCTCCATGCCGACATTGGCTTCCTATGTCTTTGATCATCTATCACAGATAGTTTCATGTATCGCCCAAAGAAGTCTGGGTTTTGACATAAAAACATATGAGCCATAATAGAAAGGTACCTAAATTTGATTTGAGACTCATAACCCTTGAGTTATTTAAGCATGCCCTTCTATATAATTTCTATGAAGTTGCAACGGAAGGGAGCCTTCTGCTTCCTCAACTTGAATGCTAGGGCCATCTAGAATTCATATACATTTATATTTGTTTCGAAACCAAAAATAAAAGCCATCATAGAGAACGCATCCCGCGAGTCTTGATTGAAAGCCTTGATATTTAGGGGTAAATTAGGTAGCTCACTTGCATCCGTCTTCAGTTCGTCATTGTAGAACTTGAGTTTGTCCTTCCTTGTTTCCCAATACTCGATACTTTTCCTGGTGTATCCTTCTCCCCGAGGCAGGATACATAACATATTATATTATGTTATCAACATTGATAACTACCCATTGAGTCTTGCCCTGAATCACTCCTTTGTCTGCATGAAAACTTAGAAAACTTGCATGCAACAACTCCAGACAATAGTGAACAAATGGAGCCATGTATTGTGGAAGACCGCAAGGTCATAGCCGATATCCTAGGGAATATTTCTCTTTATTTTTTTATTTTCTCCCGCATTCTTTTAAAATCTCCCTCATGTAGATTCTTTGGATTCTCTTGCAGGTATGGGCCACAAATATTATTATACTCGTCTTGCATGAAGGTTGGATTCTTGTGATTTACCTTAATGGTCGGTCTGGTATGTGGGTACTTTGGTCTTTCTTGCATCCTTTTCTAGGAATAGTAAATGGTCCCAAACACATCTGTAATAGTTGGAGGGGTTGAAGGTACCTCACCTCTCGTTGAAGCTCCTTTTGAAACCATGTTATCTTTGCTCTGTAGGTTTCTTGGATGAATTCTCCTCCAAGTTGGCACCTGCAACTATTCGGCTTTGCTTGCAATATTTTATATGCTTAAACACAGTAAAATTTTGAACAAAACTCCTTGTACCCCATGGGTAACTCTAGAGTAACCGCATGGTTATCTGGCACCACACCCCAAGCATGTCTATATTTCAGATTTTTCGTGCGAAATTAATTTGTAGCTGATGCAAGAATGCCACCTCACCGCAATACTTGATTATTCTCCTTTCTCGACAGCTAGATTTTGGAAACAAGATGTGCAAGTGGAGATTATCGGTCTTGTCACATACCTTTCATTTCAATATGAATCTAGGCTGCACTTGGCACTCAATCTTAACTATACTAGCTTTTGTACACAATCTATTTTCTGCAATGATTTTTTATTTATTTTTAATTGTTGACGCACCTTCGCACTTGTTGTTATCTACACTAGTTTCTGTGCACAATCTGTTTTCTGCAATAATTTCAAATTTTTTGTGCCTTCAATTGTTTACGCAAGTATTTGATATGCTATGTGTCTTCAATTGTTTATGTATGTATTGTATGTTGCGTTGATGTATTGAACGTATCGTATATGCATACCCATATATATGTTTAGTTCACTACTTAGTACAACAAATATACAATGATCTAATTTGTGCTATTGAACATATGATTATTTCACTGCTTGGCACAACAGCATTAGAAGATTATTGCTAACTTGCTTTTAGTTTTTGTTTGCTAAGACGTAGATTTAATTTCAAAACATGATACTAGTTTTAAATATAAAAATATTGGAGAAATCTGGATCTTGTTAAAATATAATTCTAATGAAAAGTTAGGGGTTTATTGCTAACTTTTGATTCGGCTCAAGTATCATGTAATTTACCTATCCCTAGGATAATATGAAATTTAAAAGAATCTTCTCTAGTTGTATTCCCCTCATCATCTTTAGTTGAATCATGATAGAACCCCTGGCAAAAATATCAGCTTCCATATTGCTTTGCAAAGCATCAATGGTTCAAAGGTGTTGTTTTGCCTCTTTATTAAATCAATCAATACTTAATAGAGATGCTTCCAGTGATTCATATTATTTAGAGCATACAGTTGCGTATTATGCAAGATCTGAATAAGTTCATCATCTTCTTCTCCCGCATTGCTATAAACCTTCAATTTTAAGCAAATGACACGGACTCCAATTGGATCACAACTCTTGTTTATAGATAAATATGTGTCATACTTTTAAGCCACCGCACTAACATGCAATGCATAATACCAAAGAAGGAAGATGGAATACGAATCAAACATGAACAAAGGGTTAGACACATCATTCAAAATTTCAAGCAACTAATAACATTCAATTCTACTATGATAAAGGCCTCAATGGTTTCAGAGTTACGACTTATTATACTTATATCTTCTCATCCTAAGAATATGGAAAGGAAATAAAATGGCAATCCCACAACAATGAAGGTTATATAAGTGCATCTGTATTCACGTGTAAATGCAGAATCAACGTAATTGATAGAGCCTCAAATTTAATGCTTACCTCTTTATCGTAAAGCCTAGATATGGTGGGTGCGCTGAAAAATGATCCCTTTCATTCTCTTACCCGGATGGAAAATGCTGCAACCTCCAAAAATGGACATAATTATTGCCTTTGTTCTGATGCTGTGTATGAATTTCATGGCGTCTTTTAAAATCCTTTTCTTTTGCTTGCCCATAATTTCTCCTTTTGTGTTTTGGGCCTCCACATACTAATCTCCTTCTCCATGTTTTTATGCAATTTCCTTCCTTACCTTACTCTCACTCGCTTTCTCCATGGCGTGGGACACAAGGAAGTATTTTTTTTCAAAAACGTCTCTCCAATGGTCCGATTCTAATGTTAGCGAATCTAATGAGAAATCTGGATCTTACTAAAATATCAATGTAAGTAATGACTTGAATGGTAAAGGGAAGTAAATAAAATTTCTTACTTTTTAGAAGTGATTCAATAACCATCTTTTTTAATATTCCCTCTTATCTATGACTTTCGAACGTGTGAGAAGGAGGTGGTTTTTAGTGTTTAGTAACTACTGATTTGATTTGCCTTTTCCTTTGAAAGAGAGAAGATAAGAAATTTTCTTTTTCATATTAATAAAATATGTGAACTTATCTTAAATTCATTAAGAAAAAAACTATAATATATGAATTATTCATTTTAAGTTTTGTAAATATAAATTTTAATATATTTATAAGAATATTTATAATCATAATATCAGGATTTGAACCAAAAGAAAGTGTAATGGTTACATCGATAGTAAAATATTCGTTGTATAATATATTAGTACAAATCAAGGATTGTGAAAATTGAATTTAGTGGTAAATCAATATATTGTCATTAACCTAAAAAAGCCACACCTATTTTAAATTTGAATGAAAAATTGTATGATTAATAACTTTAAAAAAACTAATACATCTCAATGAATCAATGCCACTTATTTATCTTAGCAATGTGAATGCATCAAAAGGTAAAAGCACAAAACCGTGTCACGTTTCAGGCCAACTTATCAACGCAAGTGAATTTAAGTAATTCAAACTAAAAATGAATTTTACTCAAACATATGGTCTATACAGATTCATTATAGCTGAGTTATATATGGGCTACAACTTTTCCAATTGGAAGTGTCTACTAAATGTATATTTTATACCACTTTGGGTCTAATTACCAGATTCTAGTGTATAATAGGATGATATATGCATTATTAATAATAGGAAGGGTATTCACTAAATAGAATGCATGTAAATGAATGTGTACATGGAAGATTATAATGACTCAAGGGGATTATCAAACCTATTTTGTGAATTATCTAATGCAACATTTGTTAATATGAATATAACATAGGCTAGTTGAATAAGTGATGACTTCTAATGCATTAATCTTCTTGAATATTTTATAATTTTATCTTTCATTTGTTTTGTATCGTATTATAACAATGCTATGAATTATTAAGAATTTTTTGTTGCATAAAGTATCACCTCTTATTGGCATGTTTATGCACATCTAGTAATATTTGTTCTTTGTTGGTCAAATTTTGTAATTGCAAGTGCCTTGGTAGACTTTCATGCTCCATGTGGAGGCATAAACAAGGCACGTGAACAACCAACAATTGAAATAAGCTCACCAACCAATTCTACAGTTGTACATCTTCATTTTTGTGTCATGAATTGATTGTCAATCTCAAGCTTCTCTGATAACTTCTAGACTACTACTTTCACCTAGCTGAGGTGAAATGGATAATGCTGATAGTAATTTATATGATTTTAAATGTGAAATAAAAGTATTCAAATTCAAAAAAATGTTTGCATTTTTTTTCCAAAGCTGTAATAAATTGATTAAGGGATTCTTTGTGTTTCCTGCTATGTTTAGTGTAAGTCCATTGAAAATAAGCTAGGGAATTGATCTTGGTGAGCCTTTCTTGTAAAATAGAAATCTATAAAGATTTAAGACTAAGGGAATTTGTGCAGAAGCTAACATGCAAACACATCCAGTACCTAGTATTAATAAATTGCAAGTAGGATCTTGGATAAAAGTGGTGTCATAGTTATAACACACATTTAAACATGGAAAACGAAATCTCTTTATCTTGTAAGTAATAAACCTTACTCTTCGCGAGAAATTTTTTTGACATATGCAAAAGAAAATGCCCTAGCCTAGTTTTTGGTGATGAAATTGCAGACTTTGACAAATTATAATGTCAAATATTACTTGCCTAAAGATTCACCTATTTATATCCGTAAGCGTTAACTATGATAGTAACATTTCTCATTAAAAAGAATAAAATAAGATCCTTAGTTGCTTAGTTTTTTCAACTGGAACATACACAGAAATTAGGTTTATTTTGACACATATTTTAAAGTCGTTGAACATAAGTAATATCATTTACATGTTATGCATTATGTATTTCAAATATAAGCAAAATATAAACAAACAATATGAATTCCTTGAGCATAACTTCTATGTTATGACACATTGGTCCTTTTGTGTAGAAACTCTTGTATAAAAAAGACATTACTGATAAAAATAAAAATAAAGAGATATAAATCCCACCATCAAAAAAATTGAAAATTTCCCTTGATTAACCATGATGAAGTAAATACCTTATAATCTTGACATAACAAATATTTATTCACATTAAATAATACAAAAAATCAATAACATGATCAATATAATCCATGTTTGAATTTACACAACAACTACAATAATATCTGCTTTCTTTTTAAAAGTATGTGCATTCATATCCTAATTCGTAGCAACAACTACAAGCTTTTAAAAAAATGCTAACATCACATATGTACCCTACAAAGAAATTTTTATTTGTTTCTCAAAACAATTACATTGTCAAGCTCAATCTTAAATAATATTACAACCACACTAAATTAAGTATACAAGATTAATGTATCAGCTATGTCAATGCAGTTAATTAAATAATAATGTATCACAAATATTTCTCGCATCAGAATTGACTCCCAACTATAACTTGTTTCAGATACATTAACACCCTTGGAGGATGGGCTCAAATATAAAAAAAACAACTACAACTAGTATACCTATATTTAGAAAATATATGTAAACTATGCCGAGAGATATCTTATAATAGAAGAGAATCATTTGTAAAATATATGTTCTTCTATTCTATTTGGAGTAATAAAATAACACCTCCACAAAAGCTGAAACAAGTCATATTTCATGCATTTACCTGTCATTTTGCATATAAAATTTCAATCCCATGACCTTATATGCTTTATGAATACGGAATTATGAAATAACTCGTCTCATTAAGTAATATTTCGACCAGAAACCACAAACTATAAATAAAAATAATTCCGAAAGTGAATTATTGACAAAATTTGTCATTATTATTAATCTAATTAGTCTACTTTCACATAAATATATAAACTATAAATCCCGAATTCATGCATGGCAGCAACAGTCTATCTCTATTGGTATAAAAACATGACTCATGACCCTCTGCATTGTAAGAGGATACACCAATACACGACTCTATGACCCTCTGGACTGTAAGAGGATGCAATGTTAAATAGAGCAATCTTAGATCCTTTTCTAACCTCGATTCTTTTAGAATTCTTTATCAACAACCACAGTTTCTATTGGGATTTTTCATTATATATTTTGACATGACATCTTAAGATGTTCAAAATCTTGAGATCTATTTATAATTGATCGATCTGCCATAGTTTGCTGAAAGATATTTGAAGGGGATTCCAGCATGTAAAATAAATACATCGATAAGTAATGTAAGTGCAAAATCTCCTCTTTCAATCTACATTTGTTTCACACAAACGTGGCCTAAATTAAATTTAATTGAAAAACTTTACAATCTCTAGACAACTCACTAATAAGATTAAAAAAATCCGAATTAATTTCAATTTATCCAATCTCACTTAAGGAATGCCTTAAATCACACACACTAATCTTACGTTTTTTAGTATTAAAACTGTTAAACACTTAGAGTTGACTGACATTTTCTAGGCTTAATATGCTTCTTAAGGTGTGTGGTCACACTAAGAATACACTTCTAGGCTTAAAAGTGTTAAACACTCAAAGATGACTAAAATTCTCTAGGCTTAATATGTTTCTTAGTGTGTGTGGTTTAAGACTGGCCCTCACTTATAGACACACGAAAGGAAACTCCACCGAACAAATTAGACAAAATATTATTTTGTCGATTATGAATCGTGTAAGTATGCTCTTGGTTTTGCATATTTGGTCACGAGAAAATGTGACTAAATATGAAAAGAACAAGAGCATATAAGAGGCAATCCACAACAAAAAAAAAAAATATACACTTTACCAATATGATATCCCACCGCCAAAGCATTGCAGTTGATATTGGATCTAGAGTTGTCGGCCTACTCATGTGACCGCGTAGATGCTCAAAAACGTTAGCAAACACATAAACGCTTTGCTTTCTCACTGCCCCCCTACTGTTTCTCGCTCACCCGTCACCCACACTGAAATAATTATTTTTAGGTCATTTGTATCCATGCTCAACAATGGAATATGCGCTTTCCATATGAATGTATACAGAGAAAGAACATTGTGTGCACCGCTTCGAGATGCGTGGATTTTGGGTCAATATGCCCCTTCCAGATGCATGTATACAAAGGAGGAACATTGTGTGTGCCCCTTAAAAAATGCATGTATTTTGGGCCAATATAAGATCAAAGTGGTTGTTAATGGCCAATATTGACTTGTCAAATATTTTGACAAATGCAAAAGCCACAAGTAATTTCTTTTAAGGAAAGGTCATGTCAGTTCCTAATCAAAGGTTAAACATGAGGTTTCATTTTCATCTCAATTATCTAGGCAAGAAAGTTTACACTATAATGCTATATTGGCTAAACTATGATACTCTTTTTTGTCAAGGGATTTCTTTAAAGATATATAAACTAGCAATTGCACCTTGGTGTGCAATGGGTACGCCAAAGATGTGTGCAAGGTCAATAAGAGAAAATTTAGGTCTATTTTTATACTAGAGAGAGAGAGAGGGAGAGATAGAGGGGAAAGAGAAAGACATAGAAAGGATAAGGAGATAGAGATGAAGAGGGAGATAGAGATGGTTATGGAGAAGGAAAAGAAGAGGGATATGGAGAGGATATGGAGAAATAGAGATATAATGAGAAAGAGGTAGAGAGAAAGATGGAAGAAGAAATGGAGAGATAGAGATATAAAGACAAAGAGATATGGATATGAGATTTAGAAACAATGAGAGAGAGATGGAGGGATAGAGAGAAGGAGGCATGCCTAAAGATAGAGGGGGGAGAAGAAAATACAGGTACAAATGAAGATATACTGAGAGAGGAAGAGGGAGACAAATAGATAGAGATATAGAGGTAGAGGAATAGATAAAGATAGACAAGGGGAGATAGAGAATAAGAGATATAGAGATATAGAGGAAGAGGGAGATATATAGATGGTGAAATAGAGTGATAGAGAAATAGAGATATAAGGATATATAGAGAGAGTGGGAGAGAGATAGAAACATAGAGATAGACAAATAGAGAGGAAGAGACGGAGAGATAAAAACCTTGAAGATAGAGAGAGATAGATAAATAAGAAAAGAGAAAATGATGGAGATGTAGAGATAGATAGATAGGGGGATAGAGAGGGAGTGAAGGAGGGATATATGGGGAGAGATTGGGAGGGGTGATATATAGATAGGGAGAAAGTAAAAGGGATAGATATGAAAACATGGAAGATATAGACAAGAGGGGGTAGGGAGAGGTGAAGTAAATAGATAGAGGAGGGAGAGAGAAATAAGGTGATGGAGACAAGTAATAGAGAGAGGGATAAAGATAGAGATGTAAATTAATTAAGATAGGGAGGGAGAAATAGGGGTGTGTGTGGAGAGTAGGGAGAGAGGGATAACACGAAGGATAGGTAATACTAAGAATGAGAGATAGAGAGATGTATCTTAGAAAGTTTAGAAGGGTTGATGGAAGGAGAGAGAAAGGTTGTGACATCCAACATGCCTTTGTTACCTAAAGAGGAAGGTTGTGATATCCAAATATCTATTTGAGATAACATCAAATGAGAAGAAAAGGACATCTTATCAGCCATGCACTAGAATTTTACTAGTTACAAAACACAATAGGCATTTCAACCTGCAACTTCATATATACAATGAAGTCCTATTGGAACCCCATAGCAATATGCTTTTTTTTTTTCTTTTTTCGGGGGGGGGGGACATACCTCTATTACCTAAAGATCGCCTTATCTAGATCATAGCAGCATTTCCAAGATCACCGTCATATCTAATACTAAAAAGAATCTTTGGAAAGCTTGTGTATTCCAATAAGATTTTATTTTCCGTTGCAACTTCAAAAGACTGTGTATTCCAATAGGAGCAGTAAAATGGTGAATATGACCCTTAATGGACTGGTGACACATTTGGAAGTATGTAAGCCACTAGAACAGATGCATGCCCGCAAATGTGGCCTTCAAAAGAACAAACGCATAAAGAATGATGAAGCAAGTAGACCCTAATAGGTATAGAATTGAAATCATAGATAAGGGACCAAAATAGAAGGTATAAGTCATGATAAGGGATAAAGGCCCACAAGAAGGAAGGAGAGATCTTAGCATAATACTCAAACATATTATTCACAGCTTATTGTATACTTTATCATAATCGCACATATTATTCACAGCTTTACGTATCCTTATTATTTAAGACTACTTATTATTTACGCAAAACAAATCATAATAGCACATAATTGTTTGTTTCATTTGATGATGGAAAACACCTATACAGAAGGTAAGGGGATGCACGATGCATTTCATTGGTAAGCAGAAATATAGTGATGATTGGCAGCTATATAAGGAGACCATTGACGCAGTGCAGCTTCAAATTCATCTTATTCTTCTTCTTAGTTAGTATCATGGCCGCTACTGCTACCTCGTATCGTTCTCCATTGTGTGCGCTTGTCATTCTGGTCATACTCGTTTCAAGCGGTCAGCCTTCATTCGCAGTGTTCCAGGCATCAAGTCCGGATAAAGGACTGACGTCGGAAGAGGGCGCTGCTGTTTACGTTAAGCTGATCAATCTGCTGAACTTGGATAAAGATTGGTATGACAGCGGATTCTCCTTTGCAGATGTCCACACCATGAATGGCAAGCGCGTCGCCTTGAGATATAAGCGTTGGACTCAGGACTGCACCGTTGGCACCTGGGAGAGCGCCACGAGAGGTTTGGTGGTGGAAGATTTCAGAACAACCGTGCCATATCTGAGGCCCTTTCTACTGGAAGGCTTCTCTTGGGCTGCCGTCTCAAATGGCTACGCCTGGATCGATTACTTTCTCTTCCCGGATGAAGCCACGCTTGAATTGCCTTCATCAACATCGCTACTGAATGTAAGTGTTGCGAGGAATGGGGATTATGATTTAATTGCTTCGTCTTCTTCTTTACCCAGAGCTCGTATGTCAACTGTGTCGAGATATTCCCCTGTTGACAAGACGGGCTTTGTGGACTGTCCCGTCTTGCCTTTCGCATTGCTGAGCCATCTCAACGGCATTTGGGACGTTCTCCACGAGGGGGAGTACTTGACATCTGCGAACAAGAGAATACAACTCACAATGCAGAGCGACTGTAATCTTGTGTTGAAAGATACACAGAGTAATCGAATGCTGTGGAGCACCGATACTGCAGGGAGGGGGAGTGGTTGCTTTCTACGCCTTCAAACCGAGGCCAACTTAGTTGTATATACCCACGCCGGTGCTCCAGTGTGGGCCATTAACCAAGGGTGTGGGTGTGTCAAGTTTAGCTCCTTGGTTATTCAGGATGATGGTAACCTGGTAGTATTTCGTAGTGAGAACAACAAGCTTAACCAAGTTTGGGCTACAAACACCAATGTATGACTGAACCCTTCACATGACTCGCCCTCTCATCTCTTTCTACTGCATCTAATAATTTGTATGTTTTCCTGTTTCTCACTGTGGGGTGTGCTTATATTCAGTTTCTGTCTCTCCTTCACCGCACTAGCATGCTCTTGCCAGTCTATGCTATTTTATTACTACTAAATAATATGAGGGGGAGCTACTATAGCCTGTTTGGCTGCCTTTGAATTATTATAGTAATGCTAGTTTTCTTTCTCAAACATTCAATTTTACATTTCTTATGTGAAGAAGAAGCGATACACGAGCATCTATTCTGGTTCCAAAACACAGCCGTTGGTTTTGCGATTAACGGTTAACAATGCATCCGTAACTGTGCATTTCCATAGTACGTCGAGTCGATTTTAAAGCCAGAATAGCTGCGTCCGAGTTATTGCCAACGTTAGAAATATCTACTTATTAATATTTCAAATGATGTCTATCCGCTAGGATGGATGTGATATCACTTTGAGATGAAAGACATAAGATTTGTATTACTTAAAAAGGTTGTCCTTATAGAAACTATAAGATGACCAAAAATTAATAGATTGAATCATTCTTAATGGAAAGAAAAGGTTGTAAGAGTTATAAATTAAAAGTATGTAAATTTTAGTTTCTTTAAATAAACCAAAATAAATTGTTAATTTTTTTTCAAATTCTTCCATTACAATTTTATAGAAATGATATAATTAATTATTTAAGGCATATGACAGCTGTCATTAATTAAGACTAATTTTTTATAGAATGCGATGAGCTAAATTAATTATTCAACTCTTTAGTTCAACTATTGGCACTAGATCTTCATTCCCATGGCACATATTAAAGTTTTTGGTTGCGAGTTCCTTAGAAGACACGAATTGTCATATAAATGATCCATGCAAAGAAAACATACAATTTATAAAGTTTTAACTAAATTTTATATACATTCCTTGATCGACGATAAATATTGGAGTAGTTTGAACATGTGTTTTAACTATGTTTTGATGAAACGCTGCAATCTCACATAAGCATATAAATTTATACTAAAACAAGATCGATTTGGTTTAAATCTCCATTCAAACAAAGAATAATAACAAAAAGATGTGCAGTTAAATGTAATAATAATTGAATTTATTTTGTAATTGAAAATTTAAATGTACATTAAATTAGGCTTCTGAATAAATTCGATGGCCTTTCTGACAATTTTAAAATACTTTGTCATAAAAAATAATCAATGTTAAACCTTGGATGTAATTTAAACAATATACATCATAGTCATTTTAAAATTAAATTGATAGTATAAAAATTCATTTTTGAAGGAAATAACGCAAAGGAAATTAATTTTTTTTATTTTTCCTAGTTTTATATTTATTTTTAGACAAATATATTTGAAAAATTATTTGGATGCTCTGGATGGAATTTAAACAATATACATCATTGTCATTTTAAAATTAAATTGATAGTATAAAAAATGATTTTATTTTCATTTTTGAAGGAAATAACGCAAAGGAAATTAATTTATTTTATTCTTCCTAGTTTTATATTTATTTGCAGACAAATATATTTGAAAAATTATTTGGATGACATATATTTTTCTTTTGATTTGAATTATTTAATATATATAAAAGAATTTTGATAAACATATATAATAATTTGATCTAAATAAAATGAAAAAATGTTATAACATTTCTTTTTTACTTTTTTGATAAGTAAGTACTGCCAATAGTGGGGACAACTATAATAATTTTGATGGTATCTAAGGTTTCCCAAACCCTTTTCCTGAAGGGGTTAGGGAACAGTTACCAAGATTTAATGGGAAGAATTCAAAATCAGCACGACGACATTTGCAGGAATTTTCTGAATTAATGGAAGATTTTGCAAATAAACCAGGAAGATGTTTTCATCAAGTTATTTGTTCACTCTTTGAAGGAAAATGCCAGAGACCGGTTCTCTTACATACCAATATGCTCTATCTCATCATGGGATGAGTTGAAGGTGGCGTTCATGGAACAATTTGGTGAAAGAATTGATCCAAGCTCAGTCATGAAAACATTCATGGACATTCAGAAATAAGAACATGAGTTAGCACCTGTTTTTAATCTCAGGTTTGCCAGGGCATCGGATAACATTCCTAGCAGTTATAAACCAAATGATGTAGTATGCCTAGTTGTTTATTTGGCTGCATTTGAAGAAGAAGAGAGTTATTTGCTAAGAGATAAGGATCCTAAAACCTTACATCGGGCTTATAGGATAGCATTGGAAATTAAAAACAATTTGAAATATGGAATCTCTCAGGGCTATTTATCTGCAAGGGTATATTATCCTAAGATGCCAGGGTTTGAAGCGAAACATGAATTCGAAACTAAAACACCATGTCAAGACCTTTATATTCCTACTGATTACATTAACACTGTTATTGATTATATTCCTACTGATTACATTAACCCTGTTAGAGTTGGTCATCCAGCGTCTGTTTGGCATGTTTTTCTTCTGCCAATAGGATTTTTTGTTTATTCAATTCTATTTTGAATATATCTCTTTTACCTTTGGCTCTTTGTAGCTTCTCTTGGGCACAGGTTATGTCTGCAAGGCTCGTCTTCAGGTGAGTAATTTCTTGATTCTTACTCTGTAAATATTTGGAAAATTCTTCCTTCTTTGATTGAGTATTCTGGAGCTGAGACGTCAGATAATCTTGCATTTCTCTTCCTAGCTCTGTTGAGACAAAGCAAGAGTCTTTTCCTACAAGTCATTGGTTAGTCGGGAATCTTCCTTGGACGATTGAGCGATTTATGTCTTTTTCCTTCTCTTTCCCCCTTAGGAGTTCAATAGTGTTCTTCACATTTTTTAACAACTCCTCTCTCTTCTCTAGATGGCGGGAGGTTTTCAGAAAGTTAGTTGTCACTAGCCTTTGGGTCTCCTCCACCAACTCTACCTTATCTTGGACACGAGTCTGGCTCAGATTAATGCCCATGGTATGAACCGTATAGTCTTTAGGTTGCATTTGACCCTATATCTTGATAATGTTGGGCATCTTAGCAGAAAACATGATGGACTAGTGTGCCTTATTAATATGGTTTCAACATGCGGCTCTGCCAGTTTGATAGCATCTTTATCCCTTCTCTTCTGTGCATGCATTTTTAGGCCATTCTAGTAGCATCCACATGACCTTTGAATTCAGCTAGAGATGGGATATATTGGGTGGCGATAGGATATTTGAGGGGCAAGGCAAAAGGGATTGGTACAATGACAGACCTGGACTGAGCTTGTCTTGGTAAATTTAAAACTGAAGGAGAGAAAGGGGTAATGCTTTGCATTTGTCTTGAAAATACAGAGGGAGGTGCAAGGCTTTGTTGAGATGTGGGATTCGCTTGACTAGAAGTTCGGCTTGAAAAATTTATCACATAAAAACTAATAGCTACAGAGTTAGGTGTTTAATATGGGAGGGAAGTAGACACAACAAACTAAGGGGTTTTAAAAGCTATGCCCGTTATAGGGGGTGATTTTGAAACTTGGACGGACACTGCTATGGACACGGGAATCTCAACTGGGTTAGAGGCCTGCATTGAAGGGGAATTGCCCTCGTGTGATATAGAGGGATTTGAGGCTTGAGGGTTAACTAAATATTGAGAGGAGACAAAAGAGGGAGCGAAGCATACCCGTGTCTCAGTCATGGTTGGAGTCAGATTGTATTCGACTGTCGATTCAGAGGTTGCTCGTTGCGCATTATCCAACCTTTGTCTCTTTTTCGGTTGTAGGTTACCAGTGTCTAATTTCTATTGTGTAGGCTACATATCATGAGATCTCCTCTTTGGAGCTGGAGTGCACAGTTGATGGACTACAAGGAACTCTCCCTCAAATCCGATAGTAATACTAGGTTCCACCATAATTTTTTTCCCCTTAACTTCCCACGACTCAAGAACCTGCTACTCCTCTGCATCTCCTTCAGTGTCACTATGCTCCTGAATCCAAATGTCATAAAACATATCATCCAATGGCTTGGCTTGAAAATAAGCCGTAAGATTCTTTATCTCTTACCGAAAAATCTAGAAATCTACAATTTTCTTTTCCTGTCAATCTCTCTGTTCCATCTTTCTTTGAAGGGCTACATTGATTTTCTTAGTAGGGTTAATTTGTCCCTTTATTTCATAAAAAATACAAATAATTAGGTCTTTCAAGGTGGGATATGGTAACATGATCAAGGTCTATGCAAATATCCGGGGAATCCACCAGCGGGTTGCAACGTTCTTCCCAATAAGGATGGGAAATATGAGTGACTCTGGTTTTGCAGTCAGACAAATAGCCATCCGGATCATAATGTCATTCATCTTGAATAAAGACCATTCCCAAATGCACCAGCTTTGCAGTTAATATATGCGCGACATTAACATTTCGCTTTGGGAGAGCGATAGTGCCTAAGGCGTTGGGAACCCGATACATAATGGTTTGATGTTTTTCTGACCCATATGCTTTATTGGTGACTGAGAGCTGTCTAAATATCTCAATTGAAATAAATATTCTAGTTGAGTAGGCTGGAATTCAAAAGGGTTTCTCCTCAAATCCATGCACTCTTATTACCGAAAAATTTGTCCCCAAAGCCAGTCACAAGGGGTTTTGAACTTTGACATCCACTCAACTCGTTTAGGGGAGAACCGGGTATAGGGATTTTCATGGATCAAGTCCTCTAAACTGGGGGTCAAAAAGAAATCACAAAAAGTATAATAATCATATGTTGAGGATAAAACATGGCTCCATGCTGACATTGGCTTCCTATGTCTTTGATCATCTATCACAGATAGTTTCATGTATCGCCCAAAGAAGTCTGGGTTTTGACATAAAAACATATGAGCCATAATAGAAAGGTACCTAAATTTGATTTGAGACTCATAACCCTTGAGTTATTTAAGCATGCCCTTCTATATAATTTCTATGAAGTTGCAACGGAAGGGAGCCTTCTGCTTCCTCAACTTGAATGCTAGGGCCATCTAGAATTCATATACATTTATATTTGTTTCGAAACCAAAAATAAAAGCCATCATAGAAAACGCATCCCACGAGTCTTGATTGAAAGCCTTGATATTTAGGGTGAAATTAGGTAGCTCACTTGCATCCGTCTTCAGTTCGTCATTGTAGAACTTTAGTTTGTCCTTCCTTGTTTCCCAATACTCGATACTTTTCCTGGTGTATCCTTCTCCCCGAGGCAGGATACATAACATATTATTTATGTTATCAACATTGATAACTACCCATTGAGTCTTGCCCTGAATCACTCCTTTGTCTGCATGAAAACTTAGAAAACTTGCATGCAACAACTCCAGACAATAGTGAACAAATGGAGCCATGTATTGTGGAAGACCGCAAGGTCATAGCCGATATCCTAGGGAATATTTCTCTTAATTTTTTTATTTTCTCCCGCATTCTTTTAAAATCTCCCTCATGTAGATTCTTTGGATTCTCTTGCAGGTATGGGCCACAAATATTATTATACTCGTCTTGTATGAAGGTTGGATTCTTGTGATTTACCTTAATGGTCGGTCTGGTATGTGGGTACTTTGGTTTTTCTTGCATCCTTTTCTAGGAATAGTAAATGGTCCCAAACACATCTGTAATAGTTGGAGGGGTTGAAGGTACCTCACCTCTCGTTGAAGCTCCTTTTGAAACCATGTTATCTTTGCTCTGTAGGTTTCTTGGATGAATTCTCCTCCAAGTTGGCACCTGCAACTATTCGGCTTTGCTTGCACTATTTTATATGCTTAAACACAGTAAAATTTTGAACAAAACTCCTTGTACCCCATGGGTAACTCTAGAGTAACCGCGTGGTTATCTGGCACCACACCCCAAGCATGTCTATATTTCAGATTTTTCGTGCGAAATTAATAAGTAGCTGATGCAAGAATGCCACCTCACCGCAATACTTGATTATTCTCCTTTCTCGACAGCTAGATTTTGGAAACAAGATGTGCAAGTGGAGATTATGGGTCTTGTCACATACCTTTCATTTCAATATGAATCTAGGCTGCACTTGGCACTCAATCTTAACTATACTAGCTTTTGTACACAATCTATTTTCTGCAATGATTTTTTATTTATTTTTAATTGTTGACGCACCTTCGCACTTGTTGTTATCTACACTAGTTTCTGTGCACAATCTGTTTTCTGCAATAATTTCAAATTTTTTGTGCCTTCAATTGTTTACGCAAGTATTTGATATGCTATGTGTCTTCAATTGTTTATGCATGTATTATATGTTGCGTTGATGTATTGAACGTATCGTATATGCATACCCATATATATGTTTAGTTCACTACTTATCACAACAAATATACAATGATCTAATTTGTGCTATTGAACATATGATTATTTCACTGCTTAGCACAACAGCATTAGAAGATTATTGCTAACTTGCTTTTAGTTTTTGTTTGCTAAGACGTAGATTTAATTTCAAAACATGATACTAGTTTTAAATATAAAAATATTGGAGAAATCTGGATCTTGTTAAAATATAATTCTAATGAAAAGTTAGGGGTTTATTGCTAACTTTTGATTCGGCTCAAGTATCATGTAATTTACCTATCCCTAGGATAATATGAAATTTAAAAGAATCTTCTCTAGTTGTATTCCCCTCATCATCTTCAGTTGAATCATGATAGAACCCCTGGCAAAAATATCAGCTTCCATATTGCTTTGCAAAGCATCAATGGTTCAAAGGTGTTGTTTTGCCTCTTTATTAAATCAATCAATACTTAATAGAGATGCTTCCAGTGATTCATATTATTTAGAGCATACAGTTGCGTATTATGCAAGATCTGAATAAGTTCATCATCTTCTTCTCCCGCATTGCTATAAACCTTCAATTTTAAGCAAATGACACGGACTCCAATTGCATCACAACTCTTGTTTATAGATAAATATGTGTCATACTTTTAAGCCACCGCACTAACATGCAATGCATAATACCAAAGAAGGAAGATGGAATACGAATCAAACATGAACAAAGGGTTAGACACATCATTCAAAATTTCAAGCAACTAATAACATTCAATTCTACTATGATAAAGGCCTCAATGGTTTCAGAGTTACGACTTATTATACTTATATCTTCTCATCCTAAGAATATGGAAAGGAAATAAAATGGCAATCCCACAACAATGAAGGTTATATAAGTGCATCTGTATTCACGTGTAAATGCAGAATCAACGTAATTGATAGAGCCTCAAATGTAATGCTTACCTCTTTATCGTAAAGCCTAGATATGGTGGGTGCGCTGAAAAATGATCCCTTTCATTCTCTTACCCGGATGGAAAATGCTGCAACCTCCAAAAATGGACATAATTATTGCCTTTGTTCTGATGCTGTGTATGAATTTCATGGCGTCTTTTAAAATCCTTTTCTTTTGCTTGCCCATAATTTCTCCTTTTGTGTTTTGGGCCTCCACATACTAATCTCCTTCTCCATGTTTTTATGCAATTTCCTTCCTTACCTTACTCTCACTCGCTTTCTCCATGGCGTGGGACACAAGGAAGTATTTTTTTTCAAAAACGTCTCTCCAATGGTCCGATTCTAATGTTAGCGAATCTAATGAGAAATCTGGATCTTACTAAAATATCAATGTAAGTAATGACTTGAATGGTAAAGGGAAGTAAATAAAATTTCTTACTTTTTAGAAGTGATTCAATAACCATCTTTTTTAATATTCCCTCTTATCTACGACTTTCGAACGTGTGAGAAGGAGGTGGTTTTTAGTGTTTAGTAACTACTGATTTGATTTGCCTTTTCCTTTGAAAGAGAGAAGATAAGAAATTTTCTTTTTCATATTAATAAAATATGTGAACTTATCTTAAATTCATTATAAAAAAAACTATAATATATAAATTATTCATTTTAAGTTTTGTAAATATAAATTTTAATATATTTATAAGAATATTTATAATCATAATATCAGGATTTGAACCAAAAGAAAGTGTAATGGTTACATCGATAGTAAAATATTCGTTGTATAATATATTAGTACAAATCAAGGATTGTGAAAATTGAATTTAGTGGTAAATCAATATATTGTCATTAACCTAAAAAAGCCACACCTATTTTAAATTTGAATGAAAAATTGTATGATTAATAACTTTAAAAAAACTAATACATCTCAATGAATCAATGCCACTTATTTATCTTAGCAATGTGAATGCATCAAAAGGTAAAAGCACAAAACCGTGTCACGTTTCAGGCCAACTTATCAACGCAAGTGAATTTAAGTAATTCAAACTAAAAATGAATTTTAGTCAAACATATGGTCTATACAGATTCATTATAGCTGAGTTATATATGGGCTACAACTTTTCCAATTGGAAGTGTCTACTAAATGTATATTTTATACCACTTTGGGTCTAATTACCAGATTCTAGTGTATAATAGGATGATATATGCATTATTAATAATAGGAAGGGTATTCACTAAATAGAATGCATGTAAATGAATGTGTACATGGAAGATTATAATGACTCAAGGGGATTATCCAACCTATTTTGTGAATTATCTAATGCAACATTTGTTAATATGAATATAACATAGGCTAGTTGAATAAGTGATGACTTCTAATGCATTATTCTTCTTGAATATTTTATAATTTTATCTTTCATTTGTTTTGTATCGTATTATAACAATGCTATGAATTATTAAGAATTTTTTGTTGCATAAAGTATCACCTCTTATTGGCATGTTTATGCACATCTAGTAATATTTGTTCTTTGTTGGTCAAATTTTGTAATTGCAAGTGCCTTGGTAGACTTTCATGCTCCATGTGGAGGCATAAACAAGGCACGTGAACAACCAACAATTGAAATAAGCTCACCAACCAATTCTACAGTTGTACATCTTCATTTTTGTGTCACGAATTGATTGTCAATCTCAAGCTTCTCTGATAACTTCTAGACTACTACTTTCACCTAGCTGAGGTGAAATGGATAATGCTGATAGTAATTTATATGATTTTAAATGTGAAATAAAAGTATTCAAATTCAAAAAAATGTTTGCATTTTTTTTCCAAAGCTGTAATAAATTGATTAAGGGATTCTTTGTGTTTCCTGCTATGTTTAGTGTAAGTCCATTGAAAATAAGCTAGGGAACTGATCTTGGTGAGCCTTTCTTGTAAAATAGAAATCTATAAAGATTTAAGACTAAGGGAATTTGTGCAAAAGCTAACATGCAAACACATCCAGTACCTAGTATTAATAAATTGCAAGTAGGATCTTGGATAAAAGTGGTGTCATAGTTATAACACACATTTAAACATGGAAAACGAAATCTCTTTATCTTGTAAGTAATAAACCTTACTCTTCGCGAGAAATTTTTTTGACATATGCAAAAGAAAATGCCCTAGCCTAGTTTTTGGTGATGAAATTGCAGACTTTGACAAATTATAATGTCAAATATTACTTGCCTAAAGATTCACCTATTTATATCCGTAAGCGTTAACTATGATAGTAACATTTCTCATTAAAAAGAATAAAATAAGATCCTTAGTTGCTTAGTTTTTTCAACTGGAACATACACAGAAATTAGGTTTATTTTGACACATATTTTAAAGTCGTTGAACATAAGTAATATCATTTACATGTTATGCATTATGTATTTCAAATATAAGCAAAATATAAACAAACAATATGAATTCCTTGAGCATAACTTCTATGTTATGACACATTGGTCCTTTTGTGTAGAAACTCTTGTATAAAAAAGACATTACTGATAAAAATAAAAATAAAGAGATATAAATCCCACCATCAAAAAAATTGAAAATTTCCCTTGATTAACCATGATGAAGTAAATACCTTATAATCTTGACATAACAAATATTTATTCACATTAAATAATACAAAAAATCAATAACATGATCAATATAATCCATGTTTGAATTTACACAACAACTACAATAATATCTGCTTTCTTTTTAAAAGTATGTGCATTCATATCCTAATTCATAGCAACAACTACAAGCTTTTAAAAAAATGCTAACATCACATATGTACCCTACAAAGAAATTTTTATTTGTTTCTCAAAACAATTACATTGTCAAGCTCAATCTTAAATAATATTACAACCACACTAAATTAAGTATACAAGATTAATGTATCAGCTATGTCAATGCAGTTAATTAAATAATAATGTATCACAAATATTTCTCGCATCAGAATTGACTCCCAACTATAACTTGTTTCAGATACATTAACACCCTTGGAGGATGGGCTCAAATATAAAAAAAACAACTACAACTAGTATACGTATATTTAGAAAATATATGTAAACTATGCCGAGAGATATCTTATAATAGAAGAGAATCATTTGTCAAATATATGTTCTTCTGTTCTATTTGGAGTAATAAAATAACACCTCCACAAAAGCTGAAACAAGTCATATTTCATGCATTTACCTGTCATTTTGCATATAAAATTTCAATCCCATGACCTTATATGCTTTATGAATACGGAATTATGAAATAACTCGTCTCATTAAGTAATATTTCGACCAGAAACCACAAACTATAAATAAAAATAATTCCGAAAGTGAATTATTGACAAAATTTGTCATTATTATTAATCTAATTAGTCTACTTTCACATAAATATATAAACTATAAATCCCGAATTCATGCATGGCAGCAACAGTCTATCTCTATTGGTATAAAAACATGACTCATGACCCTCTGCATTGTAAGAGGATACACCAATACACGACTCTATGACCCTCTGGACTGTAAGAGGATGCAATGTTAAATAGAGCAATCTTAGATCCTTTTCTAACCTCGATTCTTTTAGAATTCTTTATCAACAACCACAGTTTCTATTAGGATTTTTCATTATATATTTTGACATGACATCTTAAGATGTTCAAAATCTTGAGATCTATTTATAATTGATCGATCTGCCATAGTTTGCTCAAAGATATTTGAAGGGGATTCCAGCATGTAAAATAAATACATCGATAAGTAATGTAAGTGTAAAATCTCCTCTTTCAATCTACATTTGTTTCACACAAACATGGCCTAAATTAAATTTAATTGAAAAACTTTACAATCCCTAGACAACTCACTAATAAGATTAAAAAAATCCGAATTAATTTCAATTTATCCAATCTCACTTAAGGAATGCCTTAAATCACACACACTAATCTTACTTTTTTTAGTATTAAAACTGTTAAACACTTAGAGTTGACTGACATTTTCTAGGCTTAATATGCTTCTTAAGGTGTGTGGTCACACTAAGAATACACTTCTAGGCTTAAAAGTGTTAAACACTCAAAGATGACTAAAATTCTCTAGGCTTAATATGTTTCTTAGTGTGTGTGGTTTAAGACTGGCCCTCACTTATAGACACACGAAAGGAAACTCCACCGAACAAATTAGACAAAATATTATTTTGTCGATTATGAATCGTGTAAGTATGCTCTTGGTTTTGCATATTTGGTCACGAGAAAATGTGACTAAATATGAAAAGAACAAGAGCATATAAGAGGCAATCCACAACAAACAAAAAAATATACACTTTACCAATATGATATCCCACCGCCAAAGCATTGCAGTTGATATTGGATCCAAAGTTGGCGGCCTACTCATGTGACCGCGTAGATGCTCAAAAACGTTAGCAACCACATAAACCCTTTGCTTTCTCACTGCCCCCCTACTATTTCTCGCTCACCCGTCACCCACACTGAAATAATTATTTTTAGGTCATTTGTATCCATGCTCAACAATGGAATATGCGCTTTCCATATGAATGTATACAGAGAAAGAACATTGTGTGCACCGCTTCGAGATGCGTGGATTTTGGGTCAATATGCCCCTTCCAGATGCATGTATACAAAGGAGGAACATTGTGTGTGCCCCTTAAAAAATGCATGTATTTTGGGCCAATATAAGATCAAAGTGGTTGTTAATGGCCAATATTGACTTGTCAAATATTTTGACAAATGCAAAAGCCACAAGTAATTTCTTTTAAGGAAAGGTCATGTCAGTTCCTAATCAAAGGTTAAACATGAGGTTTCATTTTCATCTCAATTATCTAAGCAAGAAAGTTTACACTATAATGCTATATTGGCTAAACTATGATACTCTTTTTTGTCAAGGGATTTCTTTAAAGATATATAAACTAGCAATTGCACCTTGGTGTGCAATGGGTACGCCAAAGATGTGTGCAAGGTCAATAAGAGAAAATTTAGGTCTATTTTTATACTAGAGAGAGAGAGAGGGAGAGATAGAGGGGAAAGAGAAAGACATAGAAAGGATAAGGAGATAGAGATGAAGAGGGAGATAGAGATGGTTATGGAGAAGGAAAAGAAGAGGGATATGGAGAGGATATGGAGAAATAGAGATATAATGAGAAAGAGGTAGAGAGAAAGATGGAAGAAGAAATGGAGAGATAGAGATATAAAGACAAAGAGATATGGATATGAGATTTAGAAACAATGAGAGAGAGATGGAGGGATGGAGAGAAGGAGGCATGCCTAAAGATAGAGGGGGGAGAAGAAAATACAGGTACAAATGAAGATATACTGAGAGAGGAAGAGGGAGACAAATAGATAGAGATATAGAGGTAGAGGAATAGATAAAGATAGACAAGGGGAGATAGAGAATAAGAGATATAGAGATATAGAGGAAGAGGGAGATATATAGATGGTGAAATAGAGTGATAGAGAAATAGAGATATAAGGATATATAGAGAGAGTGGGAGAGAGATAGAAACATAGAGATAGACAAATAGAGAGGAAGAGACGGAGAGATAAAAACCTTGAAGATAGAGAGAGATAGATAAATAAGAAAAGAGAAAATGATGGAGATGTAGAGATAGATAGATAGGGGGATAGAGAGGGAGTGAAGGAGGGATATATGGGGAGAGACTAGGAGGGGTGATATATAGATAGGGAGAAAGTAAAAGGGATAGATATGAAAACATGGAAGATATAGACAAGAGGGGGTAGGGAGAGGTGAAGTAAATAGATAGAGGAGGGAGAGAGAAATAAGGTGATAGAGACAAGTAATAGAGAGAGGAATAAAGATAGAGATGTAAACTAATTAAGATAGGGAGGGAGAAATAGGGGTGTGTGTGGAGAGTAGGGAGAGAGGGATAACACGAAGGATAGGTAATACTAAGAATGAGAGATAGAGAGATGTATCTTAGAAAGTTTAGAAGGGTTGATGGAAGGAGAGAGAAAGGTTGTGACATCCAACATGCCTTTGTTACCTAAAGAGGAAGGTTGTGATATCCAAATATCTATTTGAGATAACATCAAATGAGAAGAAAAGGACATCTTATCAGCCATGCACTAGAATTTTAATAGTTACAAAACACAATAGGCATTTCAACCTGCAACTTCATATATACAATGAAGTCCTATTGGAACCCCATAGCAATATGCTTTTTTTTTTTCTTTTTTCGGGGGGGGGGGGACATACCTCTATTACCTAAAGATCGCCTTATCTAGACCATAGTAGCATTTCCAAGATCACCGTCATATCTAATACTAAAAAGAATCTTTGGAAAGCTTGTGTATTCCAATAAGATTTTATTTTCCGTTGCAACTTCAAAAGACTGTGTATTCCAATAGGAGCAATAAAATGGTGAATATGACCCTTAATGGACTGGTGACACATTTGGAAGTATGTAAGCCACTAGAACAGATGCATGCCCGCAAATGTGGCCTTGAAAAGAACAAACGCATAAAGAATGATGAAGCAAGTAGACCCTAATAGGTATAGAATTGAAATCATAGATAAGGGACCAAAATAGAAGGTATAAGTCATGATAAGGGATAAAGGCCCACAAGAAGGAAGGAGAGATCTTAGCATAATACTCAAACATATTATTCACAGCTTATTGTATACTTTATCATAACCGCACATATTATTCACAGCTTTACGTATCCTTATTATTTAAGACTACTTATTATTTACGCAAAACAAATCATAATAGCACATAATTGTTTGTTTCATTTGATGATGGAAAACACCTATACAGAAGGTAAGGGGATGCACGATGCATTTCATTGGTAAGCAGAAATATAGTGATGATTGGCAGCTATATAAGGAGACCATTGACGCAGTGCAGCTTCAAATTCATCTTATTCTTCTTCTTAGTTAGTATCATGGCCGCTACTGCTACCTCGTGTCGTTCTCCATTGTGTGCGCTTGTCATTCTGGTCATACTCGTTTCAAGCGGTCAGCCTTCATTCGCAGTGTTCCAGGCATCAAGTCCGGATAAAGGACTGACGTCGGAAGAGGGCGCTGCTGTTTACGTTAAGCTGATCAATCTGCTGAACTTGGATAAAGATTGGTATGACAGCGGATTCTCCTTTGCAGATGTCCACACCATGAATGGCAAGCGCGTCGCCTTGAGATATAAGCGTTGGACTCAGGACTGCACCGTTGGCACCTGGGAGAGCGCCACGAGAGGTTTGGTGGTGGAAGATTTCAGAACAACCGTGCCATATCTGAGGCCCTTTCTACTGGAAGGCTTCTCTTGGGCTGCCGTCTCAAATGGCTACGCCTGGATCGATTACTTTCTCTTCCCGGATGAAGCCACGCTTGAATTGCCTTCATCAACATCGCTACTGAATGTAAGTGTTGCGAGGAATGGGGATTATGATTTAATTGCTTCGTCTTCTTCTTTACCCAGAGCTCGTATGTCAACTGTGTCGAGATATTCCCCTGTTGACAAGACGGGCTTTGTGGACTGTCCCGTCTTGCCTTTCGCATTGCTGAGCCATCTCAACGGCATTTGGGACGTTCTCCACGAGGGGGAGTACTTGACATCTGCGAACAAGAGAATACAACTCACAATGCAGAGCGACTGTAATCTTGTGTTGAAAGATACACAGAGTAATCGAATGCTGTGGAGCACCGATACTGCAGGGAGGGGGAGTGGTTGCTTTCTACGCCTTCAAACCGAGGCCAACTTAGTTGTATATACCCACGCCGGTGCTCCAGTGTGGGCCATTAACCAAGGGTGTGGGTGTGTCAAGTTTAGCTCCTTGGTTATTCAGGATGATGGTAACCTGGTAGTATTTCGTAGTGAGAACAACAAGCTTAACCAAGTTTGGGCTACAAACACCAATGTATGACTGAACCCTTCACATGACTCGCCCTCTCATCTCTTTCGACTGCATCTAATAATTTGTATGTTTTCCTGTTTCTCACTGTGGGGTGTGCTTATATTCAGTTTCTGTCTCTCCTTCACCGCACTAGCATGCTCTTGCCAGTCTATGCTATTTTATTACTACTAAATAATATGAGGGGGAGCTACTATAGCCAGTTTGGCTGCCTTTGAATTATTATAGTAATGCTAGTTTTCTTATGTGAAGAAGAAGCGATACACGAGCATCTATTCTGGTTCCAAAACACAGCCGTTGGTTTTGCGATTAACGGTTAACAATGCATCCGTAACTGTGCATTTCCATAGTACGTCGAGTCGATTTTAAAGCCAGAATAGCTGCGTCCGAGTTATTGCCAACGTTAGAAATATCTACTTATTAATATTTCAAATGATGTCTATCCGCTAGGATGGATGTGATATCACTTTGAGATGAAAGACATAAGATTTGTATTACTTAAAAAGGTTGTCATTATAGAAACTATAAGATGACCAAAAATTAATAGATTGAATCATTCTTAATGGAAAGAAAAGGTTGTAAGAGTTATAAATTAAAAGTATGTAAATTTTAGTTTCTTTAAATAAATCAAAATAAATTGTTAATTTTTTTTCAAATTCTTCCATTACAATTTTATAGAAATGATATAATTAATTATTTAAGGTATATGACAGCTGTCATTAATTAAGACTAATTTTTTATAGAATGCGATGAGCTAAATTAATTATTCAACTCTTTAGTTCAACTATTGGCACTAGATCTTCATTCCCATGGCACATATTAAAGTTTTTGGTTGCGAGTTCCTTAGAAGACACGAATTGTCATATAAATGATCCATGCAAAGAAAACATACAATTTATAAAGTTTTAACTAAATTTTATATACATTCCTTGATCGACGATAAATATTGGAGTAGTTTGAACATGTGTTTTAACTATGTTTTGATGAAATGTTGCAATCTCACATAAGTATATAAATTTATACTAAAACAAGATCGATTTGGTTTAAATCTCCATTCAAACAAAGAATAATAACAAAAAGATGTGCAGTTAAATGTAATAATAATTGAATTTATTTTGTAATTGAAAATTTAAATGTACATTAAATTAGGCTTCTGAATAAATTCGATGGCCTTTCTGACAATTTTAAAATACTTTGTCATAAAAAATAATCAATGTTAAACCTTGGATGTAATTTAAACAATATACATCATAGTCATTTTAAAATTAAATTGATAGTATAAAAATTCATTTTTGAAGGAAATAACGCAAAGGAAATTAATTTTTTTTTATTTTTCCTAGTTTTATATTTATTTTTAGTCAAATATATTTGAAAAATTATTTGGATGCTCTGGATGGAATTTAAACAATATACATCATTGTCATTTTAAAATTAAATTGATAGTATAAAAATTGATTTTATTTTCATTTTTGAAGGAAATAACACAAAGGAAATTAATTTATTTTATTTTTCCTAGTTTTATATTTATTTGCAGACAAATATATTTGACAAATTATTTGGATGACATATATTTTTGTTTTGTTTTGAATTATTTATTATATATAAAAGAATTTTGATAAACATATCTAATAATTTGATCTAAATCAAATGAAAAAATGTTATAACATTTCTTTTTTTCTTTTTTGATAAGTAAGTACTACCAATAGTGGGGACAACTATAATAATTTTGATGGTATCTAAGGTTTCCCAAACCCTTTTCCTGAAGAGGTTAGGGAACAGTTACCAAGATTTAATGGGAAGAAGTCAAAATTAGCACGACGACATTTGCAGGAATTTTCTGAATTAATGGAAGATTTTGCAAATAAACCAGGAAGATGTTTTCATGAAGTTATTTGTTCAGTCTTTGAAGGAAAATGCCAGAGACTGGTTCTCCTACATACCAGTATGCTCTATCTCATCATGGGATGAGTTGAAGGTGGTGTTCATTGAACAATTTCGTGAAAGAATTGATCCAAGCTCAGTCATGAAAACATTCATGGACATTCAGAAAGAAGAACATGAATTACTACCTGTTTTTAATCTCAGGTTTGCCAGGGCATCGGATAACATTCCTAGCAGTTATAAACCAAATGATGTAGCATGCCTAGTTGTTTATTCGACTGCATTTGAAGAAGAAGAGAGTTATTTGCTAAGAGATAAGGATCCTAAGACCTTACATCAGGCTTATAGGATAGCATTGGAAATTAAAAACAATTTGAAATATGGAACCTCTAAGGGTTATTTATCTGCAAGTGTATATTATCCTAAGATGTCAGGGTTTGAAGCGAAACATGAATTTGAAACTGAAACACCATGTCAAGACCTTTATATTCAAACTGATTACATTAACACTGTTATTGATTATATTCCTAATGATTACATTAACCCTATTAGAGTTGGTCATCCAACGTCTGTTTGGCATGTTTTTCTTCTACCAACAGGATTTGTTGTTTATTCAATTCTATTTTGAATATATCTCTTTTACCTTTGGCTCTTTGTAGCTTCTCTTGGGCACAGGTTATGTCTGCAAGGCTCGTCTTCAGGTGAGTAATTTCTTGATTCTTACTTTGTAAATCTTTGGAAAATTCTTCATTCTTTGATTGAGTATTCTAGAGCTGGGACGTCAGATCATCTTGCATTTCTCTTCCTAGCTCTGTTGAGACAAAGCAAGAGTTTTTTCTTACAAGTCATTGGTTAGCCGGGAATCTTCCTTGGATGATTGAGCGATTTATATGTCTTTTGCCTTCTCTTTCATCCTTAGGAGTTCAATAGTGTTCTTCACATTTTTTAACTCCTCCTCTCTCTTCTCTAGATGGCGGGAGGTTTTCAGAAAGTTAGTTGTCACTAGCCTTTGGGCCTCCTCCACCAATGCTACCTTATCTTGGACACAAGTCTCGCTCAGATTAATGCCCATGGTATGAACCGTATAGTCTTTAGGCTGCATTTGACCCTCCATCTTGATAATGTTGGGCATCTTAGTAGCAAACATGATGGACTACTGTGCTTTATTAATATGGTTTCAACATGCGGCTCTGCCAGTTTGATAGCATCTTTATCCCTTCTCTTCTGTGCACGCATTTTTAGGCCATTCTAGTAGCATCCGCATGACCTTTGAATTCAGCTAGAGATGGGATATATTGGGCGATGATAGGATATTTGAGGGGCAAGGCAAAAGGGATTGGTACAACGACAGACTTGGACTGAGCTTGTCTTGGTAAATTTAAAACTGAAGGAGAGAAAGGGGTAATGCTTTACATTTGTCCTGAAAATACAGAGGGAGGTGCAAGGCTTTGCTGAGATGTGGGATTCGCTTGACTAGAAGGCGGGATGGGAAAAGTTATCACATAAACCCTAATAGCTACAGAGTTAGGTGTTTAATCTAGGAGGGAAAAAGACAGGACAACCTAAGGGGTTGTAAAAGCTATGCCCGTTATAGGGGGTGATTTTGAAACTTGGGCGGACACTGCTATGGACATGGGAATCTCAACTAGGTTAGAGGTCTGCATTGAAGGGGAATTGCCCTCCTGGGATATAGAGGGATTTGAGGCTTGAGGTTTAACTAAAGATTGAGAAGAGAGAAAAGAGGGAGCGAAGCGTACCTGAGTCTCAGTCATGGTTGGAGTTAGGTTTGATTCGACTGTCGTTTCAGAGGTTGCCCCTTGCGCATTATCCACCCTTTGTCTCTTTTTCGGTAGTAAATTACCAGTGTCTAATTTATATTGTGTAGGCTACATATCATGAGACCTCCTCTTCGGAGTTGGCGTGCATGGTTGATGGACTACAACGAACTCTCCCTCAAATCCGATAGTAATACTAGGTTCCACCATAATTTATTTCCCCTTAACTTCCCATGACTCAAGAACCTGCTACTCCTCTGCATCTCCTTCAGTGTAACTATGCTCGTGAATCCAAATGTCATCAAACATATCATCCAATGGCTTGGCTTGAAAATCAGCCGTAAGATTCTCTATCTCTTACCGAAAAATCTAGAAATCTACAATTTTCTTTTCCTGTCAATCTCTTTGTTCCAGCTTTCTTTGAAGGGCTACATTGATTTTCTTAGTAGGGTTCATTCGTCCCTTTATTTCATAAAAAAAGACATATACTTAGGTCTTTCAAGGTGGGATATGGTAACATGATCAAGGTCTATGTAAATATCTGGGGAATCCACCAGCGGGCTGCAACATTCTTCCCAATAAGGATGGGAAATATGAGTGACTCTGGTTTTGCAGTCAAACAAATAGCCATCTGGATCATAATGCCATTCATCTTGAATAAAGACCATTCCCAAATGCATCAACTTTGCAGTTAATATATGCTCGGCATTAACCTTTCGCTTTGGGAGAGCGATAGTGCCTAAGGCATTGGGAACGCCATACATAATGGTTTGATGTTTTTCTGACCCATATGCTTTATTGGTGACTGAGAGTTGTCTAAATATCTCAATTGAAATAAATATTTCAGTTGAGAAGGTTGGAATTCAAAAGGGTTTCTCCTCAAATCCATGCACTCTTATTAACGAAAAATTTGTCCCCAAAGCCAGTCACAAGGGGTTTTGAACTTTGACATCCACTTAACTCGTTTAGGGAAGAACTGGGTATAGGGATTGCCATGGATCAAGTCTTCTAAAATGGGGGTAAAAAAGAAATCACAAAATGTATAATAATCATATGTTTAGGATAAAACATGGGTCCACGCCGACATTGGCTTCCTATGTCTTTGATCATCTATCACAAATAGTTTCATGTATCGCCCAAAGAAGTCTGGGTTTGACATAAAAACATATGAGCCATAATAGAAAGGTACCTAAATTTGATTTGAGACTCATAACCCTTGAGTTATTTAAGCATGCCCTTCTATATAATTTCTATGAAGTTGAAATGGAAGGGAGCCTTCTGCTTCCTCAACTTGAATGCTAGGGCCATCTAGAATTCATATACATTTATATTTGTATCGAAACCAAAAATAAAAGCCATCATAGAAAACGCGTCCCACGAGTCTTGATTGAAAGACTTGATATTTAGGGGGAAATTAGGTAGCTCTCTTGCATCCATCTTCGGTTCGTCATTGTAGAACTTGAGTTTGTCCTTCCTTGTTTCCCATTACTCGATATTTTTCCTGGTGTATCCTTCTACGCCCACTCCCTGAGGCAGGATACATAACATATTATTTCAATGTTATCAACATTGATAGCTACCCACTTAGTCTTGCCCCGAATCACTCGTTTGTCTGCATGAAAATTTAGAAAACTTGCATTCAACAACTCCAGACAATAGTGAACAAATGGAGCCATGTATTGTGGAAGACCACAAGGTCATAGCCGATATCCTAGGGAATATTTCTCTTTATTTTTTTATTTTCTCCCGCATTCTTTTAAAATCTCCCTCATATAGATTCTTCGGATTCTCTTGCAGGTATGGGCCACAAATATTATTAGACTCGTCTTGTATGAAGGTTGCATTCTTGTGATTTACCTTAATGGTCGGTTTGGTATGTGGGTACTTTGGTCTTTCTTGCATCCTTTTCAAGGAATAGTAAACGATCCCAAACACATCTGTAATAGTTGGAGGGGTTGAAGGTACCTCACCTCTCGCTGAAGCTCCTTTTGAAACCATGATATCTTTGTTCTGTAGGTTTCTTGGATGAATTCTCCTCCAAGTTGTCACCTACAACTATTCGGCTTGGCTTGCAATATTTTATATGCTTAAACACAGTAAAATTTTGAACAAAACTCCTTGTACCCCATGGGTAACTCTAGAGTAACCGCGTGGTTATCTGGGACCACACCCCAAGCATGCCGATATTTCAGATTTTTTGTGTGAAATTAATTTGTAGCCGATGCAAGAATGCCACCTCACTGCAGTACTTGATTATTCTCATTTCTCGACAGCTAGTTTTTGGAAACAAGATCCGCAAGTGGAGATTATGGGTCTTGTCACATACCTTTCATTTCAATATGAATATAGGCTGCACTTGGCACTCAATCTTATCTATACTAGCTTTTGTACACATTCTGTTTTCTGCAATGATTTTTTTTTTTTTTTAATTGTTGATGCACCTTCGCACTTGTTGTTATCTACATTAGTTTCTGTGCACAATCTATTTTCTGCAATAATTTCAAAAATTTTGTGCCTTCAATTGTTTACGCAAGTATTTGATATGCTATGTGTCTTGAATTGTTTATGTATGTATTATATGTTGTGTTGATGTATTGAACGTATCGTATATGCATACCCACATATATGTTTAGTTCACTACTTAGTACAACAAATATATAATGATCTAATTTGTGCTATTGAACATATGATTAGTTCACTGCTTAGCACAACATCATTAGAAGATTATTGCTAACTTGCTTTTAGTTTTTGTTTGCTAAGAGGTAGATTTAATTTCAAAACATGAAACTAGTTTTAAATATAAAAATATTGGAGAAATCTGGATCTTGTTAAAATATCAATCTAATGAAAAGTTAGGGGTTTATCGCTAACTTTTGATTCAAATCAAGTATCATATAATTTACCTATCCCTAGGCTAATATGAAATTTAAATGAATCTTCTCTAGTTGTATTCCCCTCATCATCTTCAGTTGAATCATGATAGAACCCCTGGCAAAAATATTAGCTTCCATATTGCTTTGCAAAGCATCAATGGTTCAAAGGTGTTGTTTTGCCTCTTTATTAAATCAATCAATACTAAATAGAGATGCTTCCAGTGATTCATATTATTTAGAGCATATAGTTGCGTATTATGCAAAATCTGAATAAGTTCATCATCTTCTTCTCCTGCATTGCTATAAACCTTCAATTTTAAGCAAATGACAAGGACTCCAATTGCATCACAACTCTTGTTTATAGATCTTATTAAAATATCAATGTAAGTAATGACTTGAATGGTAAAAGGAAGTAGATAAAATTTCTTACTTTTTAGAAGTGATTCAATAACCATCTTTTTTAATATTCCCTCTTATCTACGACTTTCAAACGTGTGAGAAGGAGGTGGTTTTTAGTGTTTAGTAACTACTGATTTGATTTGCCTTTTCCTTTTAAAGAGAGAAGATAAGAAATTTTCTTTTTCATATTAATAAAATATGTGAACTTATCTTAAATTCATAAAAAAATAAACTATAATATATGAATTATTCATTTTAAGTTTTGTAAATATAAATTTTAATATATTTATAATCATAATATTAGCATTTGAACCAAAAGAAAGTGTAATGGTTACATCGATAGTAAAATATTCATTTATATAATATATTAGAACAAATCAAGGATTGTGAAAATTGAATTTAGTGGTAAATCAATATATTGTCATTAACCTAAAAAAACCACACCTATTTTAAATTTGAATGAAAAATTGTATGATTAATAACTTACAAAAACTAATACATCTCAATGAATCAATGCCACTTATTTATCTTAGCAATGTGAATGCATCAAAAGGTAAAAGCACAAAACTATGTCACGTTTCAGGCCAACTTATCAACGCAAGTGAATTTAAGTAATTGAAACTAAAAATTAATTTTAGTCAAACATATGGTCTATACAGATTCATTATAGCCGAGTTATATATGGGCTACAACTTTTCCAATTGGAAGTGTCTACTAAATGTATATTTTATACCACTTTGGGTCTAATTACCAAATTCTAGTGTATAATAGGATGAGATATGCATTATTAATAAAAGGAAGGGTATTCACTAAATAGAATACATGTAAATGAATGTGTACATGGAATATTATAATGACTCAAGGGGATTATCAAACCTATTTTGTGAATTCTCTAATGCAACATTTGTTAATATGAATATAACATAGGCTAGTTGAATAAGTGATAACTTCTAATGCATTATTCTACTTGAATATTTTATAATTTTATATTTCATTTGTTTTGTATGGTATTATAACAATGCTATGAATTATTAAGAATTTTTTGTTGCATAAAGTATTACCTCTTATTGGCATGTTTATGCACATCTAGTAATATTTATTCTTTGTTGGTCAAATTTTATAATTGCAAGTGCCTTGGTAGACTTTTATGCTCCATGTGGAGGCATAAACAAGGCACGTGAACAACCAACAATTGAAATAAGCTCACCAACCAATTCTACAGTTGTACATCTTCATTTTTGTGTCATGAATTGATTGTCAATCTCAAGCTTCTCTGATAACTTCTAGACTACTACTTGCACCTACGTGAGGTGAAATGGATAATACTGATAGTAATTTATATAATTTTAAATGTGAAATAAAAGTATACAAATTCAAAAAATGTTTGCATTTTTTTTCCAAAGTTGTAATAAATTGATTAAGGGATTCTTTGTGTTTCTTGCTATGTTTAGTGTAAGTCCATTGAAAATAAGCTAGGGAACTGATCTTGGTGAGCCTTTCTTGTAAAATAGAAATCTATAAAGATTTAAGACTAAGGGAATTTGTGCAGAAGCTAACATGCAAACATATCCAGTACCTAGTATTAATAAATTGCAAGTAGGATCTTGGATAAAAGTGGTATCATAGCTATAACACACATTTAAACATGGAAAACAAAATCTCTTTATCTTGTAAGTAATAAACCTTACTCTTCATGAGAAATTTTTTGACATATGCAAAAGAAAATGCCCTAGCTGAGTTTTTGGTGATGAAATTGCAGACTTTGACCAATTATAATGTCAAAATATTACTTGCCTAAAGATTCGCCTATTTATAACCATAAGCGTTAACTATGATAGTAACATTTCTCAATAAAAAGAGTAAAATAAGATCCTTAGTTGCTTAGTTTTTTCAACTGGAACATACACAAAAATTAGGATTTATTTTGACACATAATTTAAAGTCGTTGAACATAAGTAATATCATTTACATGTTATGCATTATGTATTTCAAATATAAGCAAAATATAAACAAACAATATGAATTCCTTGAGCATAACTTCTTTGTTATGACACATTGGTCCTTTTGTGTAGAAACTCTTGTATAAAAAAGACATTACTGATAAAAATAAAAAAAAGAGATATAAATCCCACCATCAAAAAAATTGAAATTTTCCCTTGATTAACCATAATGAAGTAAATACCTTATAATCTTGACATAACAAATATTTATTCACATTAAATAATACAAAAATTCAATAACATGATCAATATAATCCATGTTTAAATTTACACAACAACTACAATAATATCTGCTTTCTTTTTAAACGAATGTGCATTCATATCCTAATTCATAGCAACAGCTACAAGCTTTTAAAAAAATGCTAACATCACTTGTACCCTACAAAGAAATTTTTATTTGTTTCTCAAAACAATTACATTGTCAAGCTAAATCTTAAATAGTATTACAACCGCACTAAATTAAGTATACAAGATTAGTGTATCAACTATGTCAATGCAGTTAATTAAATAATAATGTATCACAAATATTTCTCGCATCAGAATTGACTCCCAAGTATAACTTGTTTCGGATACATTAACACCCTTGGAGCATGGGCTCAAATATAAAAAAACAACTACAACTAGTATACCTATATTTAGAAAATATATGTAAACTATGCCGAGAGATATCTTATAATAGAAGAGAATCATTTGTAAAATATATGTTCTTCTATTCTATTTGGAGTAATAAAATAACACCTCCACAAAAGTTGAAACAAGTCATATTTCATGCATTTACCTGTCATTTTGGATATAAAATTCCAATCCCATGACCTTATATGCTTTATGAATACGGAATTATGAAATAACTCGTCTCATTAAGTAATATTTCGATCAGAAACCACAAACTATAAATAAAAATAATTCCGAAAGTGAATTATTCACAAAATTTATCATTATTATTAATCTAATTAGTCTACTTTCACATAAATATATAAACTATAAATCTTGAATTCATGCATGGCAGCAACAGTCTATCTCTATTAGTATAAAAACATGACTCATGACCCTCTGCATTGTAAGAGGATATACCAATACACGACTTTATGACCCTCTGGATTGTAAGAGGATGCAATGTTAAATAGAGCAATCTTAGATCCTTTTCTAACCTGGATTCTTTTAGAATTCTTTATCAACAACCACAGTTTCTATTGGGATGTTTTATGATATTGTAGACGTCTAAAAATGGTCAACACTTGCGGAGTCATACTTTAACATTTGCGCATTGCCTTATTTTAGGGTTTTGCATTGCATTAACATTTCTCCTATGTCACGCACTTGGTGTTTATCATTTGTGAGCATCGAGTCCTTCTTCTGCATTCTTCATTCGTCTCGCTTTCGAATTTGGTCTTGTCAATAACAATCTTCAGTCATGATTTTGGTCGATCCTTGTCCTTGCCAATTTTGTCATTTTGCGATCGATTCGTCATCGATCCTTGTCCTCTTCAATCATGTCAATTGGTGCTTATCAATTTGGTCTCTTTATCAATCTTGGTCAGTTTGTCAACCAATCTCAATCATTTGTCAGCATTGGTCCTTTGTTAATCAGAATCATGATTGAATCGACATCAATTATCTTTTGTCAAGACCTAATTGTCAACCTTGCATTGCTAATTCATCTTTTAGGGTTTCATGATTTTATTCATTTAACCCTGTTTGTCATTTCTTCATCTAGGATAAATAGTTTATTTATCCTAAGTCTTCTCGTCACAATTAAATGTTCATTTAATTGGCTAACTAATTCCTCCCTCTTTGTGAATTAATTAATAAATGAAAAATTGTTAATTAATTCACTTAATTCCCAATTATCCAATTTACCTAATTTCCTAATTTTCATCAATTTCTAATTCCTCATTTCCTAATTTCTAAATTCATCTAATTTTCAATTCTCTCCTATTTTTCTCCTAATTTCATGGGAATGACATTTCAATTTGTCATAATTGACAATTAATCAATTTTGACATAGAAATTTGTCATAATTATCAATCAATCAATCTTGCATAGAAAGTGCAAATTTGTCATAATTTGTCATAATTGTCATTCTTGATTTGAATTTCCATTCGAATCTCTTCATGCTAATTTGATCTTTTCTCCAATTTGTCTATAAATTGGATGAATTTCTTCAATCAAGATCCCTACCTGGTCGAATCAATCACGCTTCTAGTATTCTTGCGCTACCATCTTATCTACTTGCTTTCACATCATGCTTATGCACTAGTAGGTGAGATCCACAAACAAAGCTATTTGAAGGAGAAAGAAGGACAATGGAGCCACATGAAGGAGACATTCAAATCTGCATTTGGTTTGCTTAGTTTTCAATCTTGAATGTTTTGCTTTCATGTCTCTATTGAATGTAATTAGGATTGTTATCATTGCATTTTAGCTTTCGTGATTGAGCTAGATTAATATTGGTTTGCTTTGATGATTTCCACATTTCCTATCTACATATATATTTTGACATGACATCTTAAGATGTTCAAAATTTTGAGATCTATTTATAATTGATCGATCTGCCATAGTTTGCTCAAAGATATTTGAAGGGGATTCAAGAATGTAAAATAAATACATTGATAAGTAATGTAAGTGTTAAATCTACTCTTTCAATCTACATTTGTTTCACACAAACATGGCCTAAATTAAATTTAATTGAAAAACTTTACAATCCCTAGACAACTCACTAATAAGATTAAAAAAATCCAAATTAAATTCAATTTATCCAATCTCACTTAAGGAATGCCTTAAATCACACACACTAATCTTACATTTTTTAGTATTAAAACTGTTAAACACTTAGAGTTGACTGACATTTTCTAGGCTTAATATGTTTCTTAAGGTGTGTGGTCACACTAAGAATACACTTCTAGGCTTAAAAGTGTTAAACACTCAAAGATGACTAAAATTTTCTAGGCTTAATATGTTTCTTAGTATGTGTGGTTTAAGACTGGCCCTCACTTATAGACACAAAAAGGAAACTCCACCGAACAAGTTAGACAAAATATTATTTTGTCGATTATGAATCGTGTAAGTATGCTCTTGGTTTTGCATATTTGGTCACGAGAAAATGTGACTAAATATGAAAAGAACAAGAGCATATAAGAGGCAATCCACAACAAAAAAAAAAATATACACTTTACCAATATGATATCCCACCACCAAAACATTGCAGTTGATATTGGATCTAGAGTTCTCGGCCTACTCATGTGACCGCGTAGATGCTCAAAAATGTTAGCAAACACATAAACCCTTTGCTTTCTCACTGCCCCCCTACTATTTCTCGCTCACCCGTCACCCACACTGAAATAATTATTTTTAGGTCATTTGTATCCATGCTCAATAATGGAATATTCCCTTTCCATATGCATGTATACAGAGAAACAACATTGTGTGTGCCCCTTCGAGATGCATGGATTTTGGGTCAATATGCCCCTTCCAGATGCATGTATACAAAGGAGGAACATTGTGTGTGCCCCTTAAAAAATGCATGTATTTTGGGCCAATATAAGATCAAAGTGGTTGTTAATCGCCAATATTGACCTGTCACATATTTTGACAAATGCAAAAGCCACAAGTAATTTTTTTTTAGGAAAGGTCATGTCAGTTCCTAATCAAAAGTTAAACATGATGTTTCATTTTCATCTCAATTATCTAAGCAAGAAAGTTTACACTATAATGTTATATTGGCTAAACTATGATACTCTTTTTTGTCAAGGCATTTCTTTAAAGATATATAAACTAGCAATTGCACCTTGGTGTGCAATAGGTATGCCAAAGATGTGTGCAAGGTCAATAAGAGAAAATTTAGGTCTATTTTTATACTAGAGAGAGAGAGGGAGAGGGAGGAAGAGATAATGATAGAGAGAGGGAGAGAGAGAGGGGAAAGAGAAAGACATAGAAAGGATAAGGAGATAGAGATAGAGAGGGAGATAGAGATGGTTATGGAGAAGGAAAAGAAGAGGGATATCGAGAAATAGAGATATAATGAGGTAGAGGTAGAGGGAGAGATGGAAGAAGAAACGGAGAGATGGAAGAAGAAATGGAGAGATAGAGATATAAAGACAAAGAGATATGGATATGAGATTTAGAAACAATGAGAGAGATGGAGGGATAGAGAGAGGGAGACATGCCTAAAGATAGAGGGGGGAGAAGAAAATACAGGTACAAATGAAGATATACTGAGAGAGGAAGAGGGAGACAAATAGATTGAGATATAGAGGTAGAGGAATAGATAAAGATAGACAAGGGGAGATATAGAGGAAGAGGGAGATATATAGATGGTGAAATAGAGTGATAGAGAAATAGAGATATAAGGATATATAGAGAGAGTGGAAGAGAGATAGAAACATAGAGATAGACAAATAGAGAGGAAGAGACGGAGAGATAAAAACCTTGAAGATAGAGAGATAGATAAATAAGAAAAGAGAAAATGACGGAGATGTAGAGATAGATAGATAGGGGGATAGATATGAAAACATGGAAGATATAGACAAGAGGAGGTAGAGAGAGGTGAAGTAAATAGATAGAGGAGGGAGAGAGAAGAGGGGAGAGAGAAATAAGGTGATAGAGACAAGTAATAGAGAGAGGGATACAGATAGAGATGTAAATTAATTAAGATAGGGAGGGAGAAATAGGGGTGTGTGTGGAGAGTAGGGAGAGAGGGATAGCACAAAGGATAGGTAATACTAAGAATGAAAGATAGAGAGATGTATCTTAGAAAGTTTAGAAGGGTTGATGGAAGGAGAGAGAAAGGTTGTGACATCCAACATGCCTTTGTTACCTAAAGAGGAAGGTTGTGATATCCAAATATCTATTTGAGATAACATCAAATGAGAAGAAAAGGACATCTTATCAGCCATGCACTAGACTTTTACTAGTTACAAAACACAATAGGCATTTCAACCTACAACTTCATATATACAATGAAGTCCTATTGGAACCCCATAGCAATATGTTTTTTTTTTTTTTTTGGGGGGGGGGAGGCGGGCGAGAGGGGGACATACCTCTATTACCTAAGGATCGCCTTATCTAGATTATAGTAGCATTTCCAAGATCACCATCATATCTAATACTAAAAAGAATATTTGGAAAGCTTGTGTATTCCAATAAGATTTTATTTTCCCTTGCAACTTCAAAAAACTGTGTATTCCAATAGTAGCAGTAAAATGGTGAATATGACCCTTAATGGACTTGTGACACATTTGGAAGTATGTAAGCCACTAGAATAGATGCATGCCCGCAAATGTGGCCTTCAAAAGAACAAACGCATAAAGAATGATGAAGCAAGTAGACCCTAATAGGTATAGAATTGAAGTCATAGATAAGGGACCAAAATAGAAGGTATAAGTCATGATAAGGGATAAAGGCCCACAAGAAGGAAGGAGAGATTTTAGCATAATACTTTAACATATTATTCACAGCTTATTGTATACTTTATCATAATTGCACATATTATTCACAACTTTACGTATCCTTATTATTTAAGACTACTTATTATTTACACAAAACAAATCATAATAGCACATAATTGTTTGTTTCATTCGATGATGGAAAACACCTATACAGAAGGTAAGGGGATGTACGATGCATTTCATTGGTAAGCAGAAATATAGTGATGATTGGTAGCTGTATAAGGAGACCATTGACGCATGGCAGCTTCAAATTCATCTTATTCTTCTTCATAGTTAGTATCATGGCCGCTACTGCTACCTCGTATCGTTCTCCATTGTGTGCGCTTGTCATTCTGATCATACTCGTTTCAAGTGGTCAGCCTTCATTCGTAGTGTTCCAGGCATCAAGTCCGGATAAAGGACTGACGTCGGAAGAGGGTGCTGCTGTTTACGTTAAGCTGATCAATCTGCTGGACTTGGATAAAGATTGGTATGACAACGGATTCTCCTTTGCAGATGTCCACACCATGAATGGCAAGCGTATCGCCTTGAGATATAAGCGTTGGACTCAGGACTGCACCATTGGCACCTGGGAGAGCGCCACGAGAGGTTTGGTGGTGGAAGATTTCAGAACAACCATGCCATATCTGAGGCCCTTTCTACTGGAAGGTTTCTTTTGGGCTGCTGTCTCAAATGGCTATGCCTGGATCGATTACTTTCTCTTCCCGGATGAAGCCACGCTTGAATTGCCTTCATCAACATCGCTATTGAATGTAAGTGTTGCGAGGAATGGGGATTATGATTTAATCGCTTCATCTTCTTCTTTACCCAGAGCTCGTATGTCAACTGTGTCAAGATATTCCCCTGTTGACAAGATGGACTTTGTGGACTGTCCCATCTTGCCTTTCGCATTGCTGAGCCATCTCAATGGCATTTGGGACGTTCTCCACGAGGGGGAGTACTTGACATCTGCGAACAAGAGAATACAACTCACAATGTAGAGCGACTGTAATCTTGTGTTGAATGATACATAGAGTAATCGAATGTTGTGGAGCACCAATACTGCAGGGAGCGGGAGTGGTTGCTTTCTACGCCTTCAAACCGAGGCCAACTTAGTTGTATATACCCACGCTGGTGCTCCAGTGTGGGCCATTAACCAAGGGTGTGGGTGTGTCAAGTTTAGCTCTTTGGTTATTCAGGATGATGGTAACCAGGTAGTATTTCGTAGTGAGAACAACAAGCTTAACCAAGTTTGGGCTACAAACACCAATGTATGACTGAACCCTTCACATGACTCGCCCTCTCATCTCTTTCTATTGCATCTAATAATTTGTATGTTTTCCTGTTTCTCACTGTGGGGTGTGCTTATATTCAGTTTCTGTCTCTCCTTCACCGCACTAGCATGCTCTTGCCAGTCTATGCTATTTTATTACTACTAAATAATATAAGGGGGAGCTACTATAGCCAATTTGGCTATTTTGCAACTAAGTACCTGCCTTTGAATTATTATAGTAATGCTAGTTTTATTTCTCAAACATTCAATTTTACATTTCTTATGTGAAGAAGAAGCGATATACGAGCAGCTATTTTGGTTCCAAAACACAGCAATAACCAGTATGCTCTATCTCATCATGGGATGAGTTGAAGGTGGCGTTCATGGAAAAGAATTGATCCAAGCTCAGTCATGAAAACATTCATGGACATTCAGAAAGAAGAAGATGAGTTAGTACTTGTTTTTAATCTCAGGTTTGCTAGGGCATCGAATAACATTCCTAGCAGTTATAAACCAAATGATGTAGTATGCCTAGTTGTTTATTTGGCTGCATTTGAAGAAGAAGAGAGTTATTTGCTAAAAGATAAGGATCCTAAAACCTTACATCAGGCTTATAGGATAGCATTAGAAATTAAAAACAATTTGAATAATGGAATCTCTAAGGGTTATTTTTCTGCAAGGGTATATTATCCTAAGATGACAGGGTTTGAAGCGAAGCATGAATTTGAAACTAAAACACCATGTCAAGACCTTTATATTCCTACTGATTACATTAACCCTGTTAGAGTTGGTCATCCAACATCTGTTTGGCATGTTTTTCTTCTACCAACAGGATTTGTTGTTTATTCAATTCTATTTTGAATATATCTCTTTTACCTTTGGCTCTTTGTAGCTTGTCTTAGGCACAGGTTATGTCTGCAAGGCTTGTCTTCAAGTGAGTAATTTCTTGATTCTTACTCTATAAATCTTTGGAAAATTCTTCCTTCTTTGATTGAGTATTCTGGAGCTGGGACGTCAGATCATCTTGCATTTCTCTTCCTAGCTCTGTTGAGACAAAGCAAGAGTCTTTTCTTACAAGTCATTGGTTAGCCGGGAATCTTCCTTGGATGATTGAGCGATTTATATGTCTTTTGCCTTCTCTTTCATCCTTAGGAGTTCAATAGTGTTCTTCACATTTTTTAACTCCTCCTCTCTCTTCTCTAGATGGCGGGAGGTTTTCAGAAAGTTAGTTGTCACTAGCCTTTGGGCCTCCTCCACCAATGCTACCTTATCTTGGACACAAGTCTCGCTCAGATTAATGCCCATGGTATGAACCGTATAGTCTTGATAATGTTGGGCATCTTAGTAGCAAACATGATGGACTACTGCGCTTTATTAATATGGTTTCAACATGCGGCTCTGCCAGTTTGATAGCATCTTTATCCCTTCTCTTCTGTGCACGCATTTTTAGGCCATTCTAGTAGCATCCGCATGACCTTTGAATTCAGCTAGAGATGGGATATATTGGGCGACGATAGGATATTTGAGGGGCAGGGTGAACTCACAATAATGGTTCCCACTTTTTTGCCACTTTTGACACTGAGATGTACATTTTTAAAATAATCTTCAACTTCCGAGAACTATAACTTTTAAACTATTGAAAATTTGAAGATGATGTAAATTAGTGATTTCTAGCATTTTGTTTGTAGATTCTATATACATTTTTTTCAATTTTTTTTGAAGGATTTTTTAAAAGATTTTCCTTCTCCCTCGAAAAGTAGTTTTTTACAACAAACTACATTTTTTAAGAGTGATGTGCCTCCCGAAACGCATAACTTTTTTTCTATAAATGATAAAAACTCAATTCTTTCGAATTTTGGTTTTTAACATCAATATCCAGGGCTTGCATTTGGTTTTATAGTGATATGTTCAATATTTTTCATTTTATAAAGTTTTGAAGTCCGACTAGTCATAATTCAAACATAGGTTTATGTTTGAACACATAACTTGTTCTATATAAATCGAAATTCAATTTTTTTTTTTGTTAGAAAGAAGACATCAATACCAAAGGCATAGATATTTTTCAGAATTTTTTTGAATTAGTTTCTTATTTTTCCCAATGCGTTGAACAAAGAAGTTCATGTTCAATGAAAAACCAATTTTCCATAAAATTAAAAAAACAAGAACATAATAAATTCAAAATATAACAAAGTTATACTCGTTGGAAAACTTGCTCCGAGTACTACCATCTAATATTTTTGGGTTATCAAGATTATTTCATTTGTGCTTTGAACCAGAGCTCCGAAGTCATTAATTCTTCAGAACTCTGAAATTTTTTGGGAGAAACCTTTAATTTGAGGGTTCGAATGAACAGTAGTTCGAGCGAACCCCCATTCGCTTGAACCAATGGGCTCGATATTGGCACACACATTTTTGTAACGGTCATGTTCGAGCGAACCCAACCATTTTTAACTGTCGGATTTCATTCGAACTCTGGCCGACGCATTTTTTGTTTTTTTTTCATTTGTGGAGTCGTATAAATGTCCATAATTTTTTTCATTTTTTATCACACAAATGATTAAAATAATTCGCATTTTTTGATGAGAGAAGACATTTGAAAATAATTTTGAGGGCAATAATTTGAAGGTTTTTTGTAAAAGCATGGGGAACAATAAGAGAAGGCAAAATAAGACTTCAAGGAATTATTCTCCCGAAACGGAAGAAAGATATCGAGAACAAAGAAGACAAAGATATCATGATGCAAGTATGTATTTTTAATTTTATTTCTATTTAATTTAATATGTATTACGTATCAATTAATTAGAACTCAATATTTTTTATCTAATATTTTTAATGAAAATTAATTTAAAAAATCTTAATTAAATTAATTCGAAATAATAGGATTAAAAATAATTTTGTTTTAATGGGAAAGCATAATTAATTTGAGATAATGTACATGTGTATTTGCAAATTTCAAATTCCATCAACTTGCTTGTTGTGTAATTGCATTTTTCTCCTATATAATTAAGTCCATTTATAATAGATAAGACCTATTAAGTCATAAAATTAATAAGACCTATTATGTCATAATTTCTAGGTTCTAAATTATATATATTGAATATTTAATCCACATGTACAAGTAATTTCATGTGATAGGTCCTTTAATATCACATAATATATCTGTCTTAAGGGTAGTTAAGTATATTAATTGTGAAATGTTTTTTCATACGTGGTCATATTGATTTTAATAATAAGGCCTATTAGGACTATTACATTGATTATAGGTCTTAAATGTGACATAAATTTATAACCTATTAAACATGTTGAATAATTTAGGTGAACTATTTATATTCAACTTCATGTACATGCAAAAACATTTCAGATTAGGAGGTCTATTATGCAATAATAGGTCTTAAATATACACACATGTGACAAATTATAGTCCACCTACATTATGGTCCATAACAAATTAATATGAGGTCACCTAAGTTATCGTATGCATGCATCAAAATATTTGTACTTTTAATTTTCAAAATTGGAATTTCTAATTTATCAAAATTTTATTTTATGTGTTAAATTAGTGCTCAAAATTAGAGATTGAACTTTAATCCTAACCTGAGAACAAATTGAACTTTAAACCTAAACAGGTAATTTAATTAGAGTTATAACACTAAGGTCCTGAAAGTAATTAAATTTAATAAACCAAATTGAATGGGCTAATTTTAACATGTAAAGCTTTAAGCCAAATTCACCCCTATTCTTAAACCTAATTGAATAATCTTTGATTAATTCAAGAACCTTACACATACTCTTAAATTATGTGCAGAACGGGCAAACGAACCTGTTGAAGAACACAATATAGTTGATGAACATAGGGAGGAGATTGTCCAAGTTGAACCAATGGAGACCTTTGAAGGAGAGGGGTCAGGCTCCTTACCTCCTACCACTGATATGGATGAGCATATTGTGGATCTAGCTAAACCAGTGAAGAGAAATATTTCTTATAAAAAATTAGATCATTTACTTGAAATGGATGTGGATGAGTTGAAACATCTCAGTGAAGAACCTAGACATACTAAAAGGAGGTCAATGAATAAAAGTGGAAAAGAAATAATGTCTCATTTCAACAATCTTGATTCTACACTAGAAAAAGCTCAATTGTTATCAATTGTACTTACTCATAAAGACTTAATAGATCCAATGAAATTGTTGGGTATAGATACAACAAGTCAAAAGAGGAAATCTTCTCAGCTACAAAAATCTATTGTTGATAATGTTAAGAAAGGTTTGGTGAACATTGGTAAAAAATCTTGAAAACTAGATAAGACCATTTCAAGAAGAGTGATGTTGACATCTTTAGTAAATGAAAGATTGCCTCAAAAAAGACAAATCTCTTCATTGTCATCTGAGTTTGGTTTTAGTAGAAGGACAATAGCTAAATATGTTAAAAGGAGAAAGATTTTGGATGACACTACCTCAGAAGGGAATTGGGCAATTATGTGTAGAGCTCCTCATTCTGATAGAATTGAAGATGTTGTTAGGAACTTTGTGACAAGTTTTTGGAATGATAATACTCGTCCTTCATCAAATAGTAGAGATGTTATCAAGCAAAGGATTGGTCCTAATTATTATGATCTCCATGTAAAACATTGGATAGACACAACAAAACATGAATTGTATATATTGTTTACTAAAACAAACCCTCATATAAAGATTGGACAAACCATGTTTGAACGGTTAAGGGCATATTATGTGAAGTTAAACAAAGTTTTCGAAACTTCTTGTTGTCGTTATCACATCAAATTTGACTTGTACTATCAGGTGTTTCGCAAGATTAGAGAAGATAGTGATGGTTATGAAAATGCTCCTCCTAAACGAACAAGTCAATTCATAGCATCCATCTTATGTGATAAATCAGATGATAATGCAACCGGTCAAATAAATTGCATAAGAGGAATTTGTGGAACATGCGGGGACTTGGCTAAATTGCCTTTGAGAGATGAAGATACTGACATGAGGAAGATGGTAAATTGCAAGAGTTACAAGTACAAAAAATTTGAAACAAAATTTGGAAAGGAATCTACAAGGCTAGATTATGTAGAAGAGGAAATACCTATTGGAACATTTATGGAAAATTTTCGTAAGTTGATAAAACCATACATATGCCATGGTTTTTTTGCCAAGTGGCAAGCAGAACAATTTAAAAGATTAAGAGACACTTTCCCACTTGGAACTATTCTATCTATAGTTGACTTCGCAGAGAATTACTCTTTTGCACATCAAAAAGAGATTCAATCAGAGTATTACTTTTCAAAGAAAATCACTATTTTCGTGCATGTGTGTTATCGACATGCACAGATGAATTTGGATGGTGTTGATAATACATTTGAAAATCGTGTCATTAAGAAAGAGTACCACTTCTATATCAGTGATGATAAGGAGCATGACACACTTTTTGTACAACATTGCTTTAAGAAGTTTTTTGAATATTTGAAAGATAGAGGCATAACAATAGTTAAACATTTTGTTTGGTCTGATGGATATGCGACACAATTCAAATCTTCGAGGCCATTTTATGCACTATGTAGATATCATCAAAATGACAAAATACCACATGTTTGGAGTTTTTTTGAGAGTGGTCATGGAAAGGGTGAACATGATGGTGCAGGAGCTTGTATCAAACATGCTCTAAGAAAGCATCAAATAAAGTACACAGGAGAACGTATAGAAGATGCACATGATGTTGTTGAATGGTGTAAGAAACACTTTGAGCAACCTAATTATCCTGGGGAATCTTCATCGAGAACATACAGGCCCATTCCATATAGAGTGTTTTGGGAGATAACCGGTACGTGTTCTCTTTTAGTATTTTATTTAATTTAACAACTTGATCTACCTGTACATTCTTAGTTCCTAGTTCAAATTTTTCAATTTAACAACTTGGTCTACATGTACATTCTTGTACACATGTACATTTTGTAGATGTGGATAGAAAATCAATGCATGGATGCAAGAGTGTGGAGAGGACAAGATCTTTGCATTGTGTCATGAGTACAGATAATCGCCATGGACATTATACACTAGGGATTATTCATGTTTTTGTTCTGAATGCATTTTCGAAATCTATGTTGATTGCAAGAACCAAGAGCTTGGATATGTTAGTGAATGGAAAATGGTGCCACTAGATGTTTCTGACACATACGAGGATTCAAATGAGGATGAAAACTTTGAAGACATTCCTTTGATTTCTGGTGATTACAATCATATTTCAGGATTGATTTAAAAAGGTACATACATGATGTACACATGTAAACATTTCCTTAAAAATGGCATATAACTTAGAATTTATTTAACTTGTGTCAAATTGCAGGAGATATTTTTGCAGTCATAGCAGAAGATGGAAATATAGAAGGTGTTAGTTATTATTTATTGCGTTGCACAGAAGAGAGAAAGAAGTTATCAAAATCTGAGATGAGTGATGGAATGTCATTTCCCATAGGTTTGAGTTCTGATTTGAATATGTACATGTACAAATCGCTTATGCAAATTTTTTTAATTTCTCACGTTTCTTATATACATGTACATGCAGGATCAGTTGTAGTGCAATGGACATATTTCAAACAAGTTAAAATTGTTCAACATAGGATTCATTTCACTGAATACCAAATTGACAACAAGGTATATCAGTATAGTCACTTGGTCATTGTTGTTGGCCTAATTCTTCAAACAATTCCACGTCGAGGGCAGTCTCAAAAGTGGAGACTAGCTAGTGAAGATCATGACAAAATATTAAGTGTTATTGAAGAGCGTTGTGAACCACTTGATGTGGTATGAACTATATATACATTTAGTAATCCAAAGTACACATGTGGTTCAGCCCACATGAGTTGAATGTTAATGTACTCAAGATAAATTCTAGATCTCAAGTAACTTGTTTTGAAACTAAAGGATAAATATTTTTTAAGTTTATTTATACATTACATCAAATTAGGATGTATTTAAATATGCATGTTTAATTGTATGTAATTGTATTTGTATTTAATTAAAAAATGCATATTTAAATTAGACTGTAATATGTACATTTGTAAAATTGATATTTAATATGGAATTAGGACATTTGCAATTAGGACATGTACATGTTGTGAACTATTTAACTACAATATACATACCTAGAAGCTCACATACCTACAATATACATACCTGTGTAATATACATACCATGTGAACTATTCAATACATGACCTATTAAGTTTAGTTTGTTCATTTCATAAATACTCTTTTGTTTGAAAATCAAACATGTATAATCATACATACTCTTTTGTTTGAAAATCAAACATGTATTTAAATCTAATCTAATCAAACATGTATAAATCTAATATAATCAACATAAATTCTAGATCTCAAGTAACTTGTTTTGAAACTAAAGGATAAATATTTTTTAAGTTTATTTATACATTATATCAAATTAGGATGTATTTAAATGTGCATGTTTAATTGTATGTAATTGTATTTGTATTTAATTAAAAAATGCATATTTAAATTAGAATGTAATATGTACATTTGTAAAATTGATATTTAATATGGAATTAGGACATTTGTAATTAGGACATGTACATGTTGTGAACTATTTAACTACAATATACATACCTAGAAGCTCACATACCTACAATATACATACCTATGTAATATACATACCATGTGAACTATTCAATACATGACCTATTAAGTTTAGTTTGTTCATTTCATACATACTCTTTTGTTTGAAAATCAAACATGTATAATCATACATACTCTTTTGTGTGAAAATCAAACATGTATTTAAATCTAATCTAATCAAACATGTATAAATCTAATATAATCAAACATGTATAATCTGATCAAACACAAACCAGGTATAAAGTATAATCTAGAGTCTAAACTTCGTTGTACATGGGCATGAAATATACAATCTAATCAAACATGTATTTAAATCTAATCTAATCAAACATCATGTATAAATCTAATATAATCAAACATGTATAAAACTTATAAAGTATAATCTAGAGTCTAAACTCCATGTATAAAGTATAAAGTATAATCTAGAGTCAAACACAAACCAGGTATAAAGTATAATCTAGAGTCTAAACTCCATGTATAAAGTATAAAGTATAATCTAGAGTCAAACACAAACCAAGTATAAAGTATATTCTAGAGTCTAAACTCCATGTACGTGCATGAATATATATAATATGAAAGTATATAAAAAGATAAATGTAAATGAGCCATAAAGTCTGGAGCAAATCAACAGGGATCATGTCGGCTACGAACTGAGCGACCATCTGAAGGGGAGTCCTGCAAAAGTAGAATTTATTTAAATATTAAATATAATATATCTATCTCTCTAGACGTGCATGTACATCAAATCCAAGTAGAGTTAAATAAAAATTTAATTATAAATTGTAACGTGCATGTACATACATACATGTACATATATGTACCAAAAACCATAACTAACCTGTACACTAACAGCATCTAAAGAATATTTCATACGCACATGCTCAGAGCTCAAGGAAGGAGTGACATGAGCTAACTGTCAATTTAAGGATTAGTCCACAATCAATTTAAATGATCTACAAATTAAAACTTAGAACTCTAGATTATTTATTAAACATGATCTATATATATAGATTTATCCTACAAATTTGCAACATGTATACATATCTTCTAAAAATTTAAACGCACATGTACATGTACATACCTGTGTATCACTTGGAGTAGGCTGTATAGTCTGATCTTGTCCCGTGATCATATCAACAACATCACTCCTGCCTGCATATCTCTCTCTAGCTATACGTATCACTGAGGAGTGCAAGGGGCTAACTAAATGAGTGGGCATCGTGGATGAAGTGTCTGACTGTAGTAGCATGTCCATAAATCCAGTATGGCTCAAATCTCTCAGCTGATCCTCAAATGAGTCCAAACCCTCATCTGTGATATGGACCTGATCAACTCGTATCTCCTCCTCAAATGAATCCAACCGGCCCTCATCTATGATATGGAGCTAATCAGCTCGTAGCTCCTACTCTACAGCAACAGAGTGATCTGTAGGTGGGTCAGTTCCTGGAGCATGCATAGAGTGATGAGAATGCTGTGACTACCTCGGGGTATGCATCGATGCCGTTGTAGCCTGACCATCTCTGAGAATATGATCTCTAACATCAGCCAATGGTATCCCAAGTCAAGATGAAATAAAACTATAAGCATGTAGTAGGTCCTCGGCTAAATACTGCGACATCTGTACATGTCTACTGCCTCCGACTATAGCTGCTACCTCATCTAGGGAGGGGATGCCAGCAGAAATATACCGATCATCTGAATTTGAAGCCCCCCCATGACTAGAAGATGCATGATCTGTGGATGATCACGAACGTGGTCGACTCATCATATATCTGCCCACCCTGTCAGAAGATATGGTGGCTGCTACTGATGCAATCTGTCCAATCCTATCAATTGCTTCTCTCTGAGAAGCAATCACAACATGATCCGCTATGGGTGCCATGGCTGGGACTACTGCAGGGAATCTCTGGCCAACAAGGTCCCTGTGTCTACGTGGAGCTCTATCATGCCTACGATATGCATCTCTATCAGCAATCCTACCCCTCCCCTGTCCATAATATCCTGGAATATCAAGGTAGTTTGGTTTCATCTGACAATGAACCTCAGCAAATACCTGTTGTGCAAAGTATAATGGAATCTGGTTGTTATTAGGATAACGACCATGGGCAGCTAAGAATCGTGGGTAAATCAATGATGCAACCTGTGGGTCGATACATCTGGTAACCTGATATCCCCTCACCTTACTCTTCTCTTGATATTGTGGGAAGCATCTCTCCTTGATGGTCTCCTTCGAGACCACCCCCACCACATCAGCAAAAGAATGAGGACCCCTCACCTCACTCCTCAACTGTCTATATATATCCTCTATAACCTCAGGTGAGAATGAGGTATGAGATACTAAGCAGTCCCTCAATGTCCGCAAATTGTCAAAAATGGACGTGCACGTACTCTTGTACACGCCATCAGTACGAGGGTCATCTAGTATGGCCCTCAACCTATGCAACTCCCAATCACTATAATGAAAAATAGTAGCAATGTCGGGCAAGGGGGGATCCTACTATGGAGGATCCTACTGTGGTGGCTCCTGATGTGGAGAGGCCTGCGCAGGTGGATCCTGATCAGGAGCCTGCGAAGGTGGATCCTGATCAAGAGCCTACGAAGGTATATCCTGATCAAGAGCCTACGAAGGTATATCCTGGGATGCCATCTATCTAGGTACATGTCATAAAGTTAAAATAAATACGTAAGTAGAGAGAGAGAGAGATCAATTTCATGAGAGAGAGAGAGAGAGATTATATAAATATAAATCTTCATGAGAGAGAGAGATCATTTTCATTTTCAAAAAATACATGTAAAAATTTCAAATATTTCAGTGAGAGAGAGAGAGAACATATATTTCAGATCTAGAGATAACATATATTTCAGAGAGATAGAGAGATCTAACACATGTACATATTTAAATCTTTGACATACATAAAAAATTCAACAATAGAGAGATCTAACACGTCATGTGTTAGGACACTATATTATCCTAAGGGGAATGTGATGAACTAAGGGGTATGTCGTTCACACTAGGATTTTATAAGGGGTGATATGTGGTTCTAACCACATATGAACCCTTAGGATACTATATGATCCTAAGGGGAATGTCATATGTACAGTAGGATGTTATAAGGGGTCATATGTGACCTACTAAGGGGTCACACATGTGTCAATGCATGCGTGACCCCTTAGGACCACATACGACCCCTTAAGACACTATGTGATGAACTAAGGGGTATCTCAATCACACTAGGATTTTATAAGGGGTCATATGTGGTTCTAACCACATATGACCCCTTAGGACACTATATGATCCTAAGGGGAATGTCATATGTATAGTAGGATGTTATAAGGGGTCATATGTGACCTACTAAGGGGTCACACATTGTGACCCCTTAGGACAACATACGACCCCTTAAGACACTACGTGATGGACTAAGGGGTATGTCGTTCACACTAGGATTTTATAAGGGGTCATATGCGGTTGTAAGGGGTCATGCATATGTTATAACACATGCATGACCCCTCAGGACCACATATGACCCCTTAGAACACTATGTGATGCTAAGAGGAATGTCATATGTACAGTAGGATGTTATAAGGCGTCCTATGTGACCTACTAAGGGGTCACGCATGTGTTAATGCATGCATGACCCCTTAGGACCACATACGACCCCTTCAGACACTATGTGATGGACTAAGGGGTATGTCATTCACACTAGGATTTTATAAAGGGTCATATGCGGTTGTAATGGGTCACGCATGTGTTAAGACACTATTTGATGGACTAAGGGGTATGTCATTCACACTGCAATTTTATAAAGGGTTATATGCAGCTCTAAGGGGTCACACATGTGTTATAACATGTGTGACCCCTTAGGACCATGTATGACCCCTTAGGACACTAGATGTGATCCTAAAGGGAATGTCATACATGTACACTAGTATGTTATATGTGATCCTCTATGACCTCCTAAGGGAATGTATAGTGTCATCAGGGCATATGTGGTCTTAAGGGGTCATGTTGTGCGTGTAATAGGATGTGAAAATGGGTCACATTGTAGAGGAAATTTATTTTGTCTAATTTGTTTAAATTGGTTATCTAAATTTTCTAATGTTTATTTAAATTAAAATTTATTAATTTTTCTAACGTTTAATTTATTATATTTACGTTTGCAACATTTTTCTAATTTTCTTTTTTTGCTAATGTTTTTCTAAGTTATGATTTACTACCTTAGTTTTCTATGTTTTTCATAACAATTTTTTAAAATGTTGAAAAAAATATACATCTATACAATTATGTAATTTTAAAAACAAATTGACACATTTCAGTCAAAACATTAAATTATCAAACATTTTTCTAAAATAATGAAAAACAATAAATTATCAAACATTTTTCTAAAAAACAATAACTATATACAATTATTTAATTAAAAAAATAAATTAACAAACAAATTATTTACAAATTTAATAAAAAAAGACATTATTAAACCAAACAAAGGGTTATTTTGTGCACCTGATATAATAAAGGTCGAAAACTGAAATAGGAAAGATGCTAACTGTTGCAGACAAAGCTCGGTGACGTGATGCTGACGACTGGTTCGATCCAACCCCCACCAGACAGAAAAAGACAAATTTGACAATGACCTTTTAACTGTCATTTTCGCTATTTATAAATTAAAAAAAAAACCCTAACCGAAAAGGGTTCGAGCGAATGGGGGGTTCGCTTGAACCCATTAAAATATTAATATTAAAGTGGGTTCGCTCGAACCCAAAAGTTACCTGTGGTTCGAGCGAACCCAGGTCCGCAGTTGGGTTCGCTCGGACTCCCAGGGGTAGTCCGAGCGAACATTACCATTTCGCTCGAACACCGAGAAAATCGAAGTTCCCACTTTCGCCAAATTCCTTCATTGGCAAAAGTGGGAACCAGCTTTGTGAATTCACCTGGCAAGGCAAAAGGGATTGGTACAATGACAGACCTGGACTGAGCTTGTCTTGGTAAATTTAAAAATGAAGGAGAGAAAGGGGTACTGCTTTGCATTTGTCTTGAAAGTACAGAGGGAGGTGCAAGGCTTTGTTGAGATGTGGGATTTGCTTGACTAGAAGGCGGGCTTGAAAAAGTTATCACATAAAAACTAATAGCTACGGAGTTAGGTGTTTAATCTGGGAGGGAAGTAGACACGACAACCTAAGGGGTTGTAAAAGCTATGCCCGTTATAGGGCGTGATTTTGAAACTTGGGCGGACACTGCTATGGACATGGGAATCTCAACTGGGTTAGAGGTCTGCATTGAAGGGGAATTGCCCTCCTGTAATATAGAGGGATTTGAGGCTTGAGGGTTAACTAAATATTGAGAGGAGACAAAAGAGGGAGCGAAGCGTACCCGAGTCTCAGTCATGGTTGGAGTCAGATTGTATTCGACTACCGAGTCAGAGGTTGCTTGTTGCGCATTATCCACCCTTTGTCTCTTTTTCGGTTGTAGGTTACCAATGTCTAATTTATATTGTGTAGGTTACATATCATGAGACCTCCTCTTCGGAGCTGGCGTGCATGGTTGATGGACTACAATGAACTCTCCCTCAAATCTGATAGTAATACTAGGTTCCACCATAATTTGTTTCCCCTTAACTTCCCATGACTCAAGAACCTGCTCCTCCTCTGCATCTCCTTCAGTGTCACTATGCTCGTGAATCCAAATGTCATCAAACATATCATCCAATGGCTTGGCTTGAAAATCAGCCGTAAGATTCTTTATCTCTTACCGAAAAGTCTAGAGATCTACAATTTTCTTTTCCTGTCAATCTCTTTGTTCCAGCTTTCTTTGAAGGGCTACATTGATTTTCTTAGTAGGGTTCATTCATCCCTTTATTTCATAAAAAAAGACAAATACTTAGGTCTTTCAAGGTGGGATATGGTAACATGATCAAGGTCTATGTAAATATCTGGGGAATCCACCAGCGGGCTGCAACGTTCTTCCCAATAAGGATGGGAAATATGAGTGACTCTGGTTTTGTAGTCAGACAAATAGCCATCTGGATCATAATGCCATTCATCTTGAATAAAGACCATTCCCAAATGCATCAGCTTTGCAGTTAATATATGCTCGGCATTAATGTTTCGCTTTGGGAGAGCGATAGTGCCTAAGGCGTTGGGAACGCCATACATAATGGTTTGATGTTTTTCTGACCCATATGCTTTATTGGTGACTGAGAGTTGTCTAAATATCTCAATTGAAATAAATATTTCAGTTGAGAAGGTTGGAATTCAAACGGGTTTCTCCTCAAATCCATGCACTCTTATTACCGAAAAATTTGTCCCCAAAGCCAGTCACAAGGGATTTTGAACTTTGACATCCACTCAACTCGTTTAGGGGAGAACTGGGTATAGGGATTTTCATGGATCAAGTCCTGTAAAATGGGGGTTAAAAAGAAATCACAAAACGCATAATAATCATATGTTTAGGATAAAACATGGGTCCACGCCGACATTGGCTTCCTATGTCTTTGATCATCTATAACAGATAGTTTCATGTATCGCCCAAAGAAGTCTGGGTTATGACATAAAAACATATGAGCCATAATAGAGAGGTACCTAAATTTGATTTGAGACTCATAACCCTTGAGTTATTTAAGCATGCCCTTCTATATAATTTCTACGAAGTTGAAACGGAAGGGAACCTTCTGCTTCCTCAACTTGAATGCTAGGGCCATCTAGAATTCATATACATTTATATTTGTATCGAAACCAAAAATAAAAGCCACCATAGAAAACACGTCCCGCGAGTCTTGATTGAAAGCCTTGATATTTAGGGGGAAATTAGGTAGCTCTCTTGCATCCGTCTTCGGTTCGTCATTGTAGAACTTGAGTTTGTCCTTCCTTGTTTCCCATTACTCGATATTTTTCCTAGTGTATCCTTCTACGCCCACTCCCTGAGGGAGGATACATAACATATTATTTCAATGTTATCAACATTGATAGCTACCCACCGAGTCTTGCCCCGTATCACTCCTTTGTCTGCATGAAAATTTAGAAAACTTGCATGCAACAACTCCAGACAAATAGTGAACAAATGGAGCCATGTATTGTGGAAGACCACAAGGTCATAGCCGATATCCTAGGGAATATTTCTCTTTATTTTTTTATTTTCTCCCGCATTCTTTTAAAATCTCCCTCATGTAGATTCTTCAGATTCTCTTGCAGGTATGGGCCACAAATATTATTAGACTCGTCTTGTATGAAGGTTGCATTCTTGTGATTTAGCTTAATGGTCGGTCTAGTATGTGGGTACTTTGGTCTTTCTTGCATCCTTTTCAAGGAATAGTAAACGATCCCAAACACATCTGTAATAGTTGGAGGGGTTGAAGGTACCTCACCTCTTGCTGAGCTCCTTTTGAAACCATGATATCTTTGTTCTGTAGGTTTCTTGGATGAATTCTCCTCCAAGTTGGCACCTGCAACTATTCTGCTTGGTTTGCAATATTTTATATGCTTAAACACAATAAAATTTTGAACAAAACTCCTTGTACCCCATGGGTAACTCTAGAGTAACCGCGTGGTTATCTGGCACCACACCCCAAGCATGCCGATATTTCAGATTTTTCGTGCGAAATTAATTTGTAGTCGATGCAAGAATGCCACCTCACTGCAGTACTTGATTATTCTCCTTTCTTGACAGCTAGTTTTTGGAAACAAGATCTGCAAGTGGAGATTATGGGTCTCATCACATACCTTTCATTTCAATATGAATCTAGGCTGCACTTGGCACTCAATCTTATCTATACTAGCTTTTGTACACATTCTGTTTTCTGCAATGATTTTTTTTTTTTTTTAATTGTTGACGCACCTTCGCACTTGTTGTTATCTACATTAGTTTCTGTGCACAATCTATTTTCTGCAATAATTTCAAAAAATTTGTGCCTTCAATTGTTTACGCAAGTATTTGATATGCTATGTGTCTTGAATTGTTTATGTATGTATTATATGTTGCGTTGATGTATTGAACGTATCGTATATGCATACCCACATATATGTTTAGTTCACTACTTAGTACAACAAATATATAATGATCTAATTTGTGCTATTGAACATATGATTAGTTCACTGCTTAGCACAACATCATTAGAAGATTATTGCTAACTTGCTTTTAGTTTTTGTTTGCTAAGAGGTAGATTTAATTTCAAAACATGAAACTAGTTTTAAATATAAAAATATTTGAGAAATCTGGATCTTGTTAAAATATCAATCTAATGAAAAGTTAGGGGTTTATCGCTAACTTTTGATTCAAATCAAGTATCATATAATTTACCTATCCCTAGGCTAATATGAAATTTAAATGAATCTTCTCTAGTTGTATTCCCCTCATCATCTTCAGTTGAATCATGATAGAACCCATGGCAAAAATATTAGCTTCCATATTGCTTTGCAAAGCATCAATGGTTCAAAGGTGTTGTTTTGCCTCTTTATTAAATCAATCAATACTAAATAGAGATGCTTCCAGTGATTCATATTATTTAGAGCATATAGTTGCGTACTATGCAAAATCTGAATAAGTTCATCATCTTCTTCTCCTGCATTGCTATAAACCTTCAATTTTAAGCAAATGACAGGGACTCCAATTGCATCACAACTCTTGTTTATAGATAAATATGTGTCATACTTTTAAGCCACTACACTAACATGCAATGCATAATACCAAAGAAGGAAGATGGAATACGAATCAAACATGAACAAAGGGTTACACACATCATTCAAAATTTCAAGCAACTAATAACATTCAATTCTACTATGATAAAGGCCTCAATGGTTTCAGAGTTATGACTTATTATACTATACATATATCTTCTCATCTGAAGAATATGGAAAGGAAATAAAATGGCAATCCCACAACAATGAGAATCCTTTTCTTTTGCTTGCCCATAATTTCTCCGTTTGTGTTTTGGGCCTCCACATGCTAATCTCCTCCTCCATGTTTTTATGCAATTTCCTTCCTTACCTTACTCTCACTCGCTCTCTCCATGGCGTGGGACACAAGGAAGTATTTTTTTTAAAATATCAATGTAAGTAATGACTTGAATGGTAAAAGGAAGTAGATAAAATTTCTTACTTTTTAGAAGTGATTCATTAACCATCTTTTTTAATATTCCCTCTTATCTACGACTTTCGAACGTGTGAGAAGGAGGTGGTTTTTAGTGTTTAGTAACTACTGATTTGATTTGCCTTTTCCTTTTAAAGAGAGAAGATAAGAAATTTTCTTTTTCATATTAATAAAATATGTGAACTTATCTTAAATTCATAAAAAAACAAACTATAATATATGAATTATTCATTTTAAGTTTTGTAAATATAAATTTTAATATATTTATAATCATAATATTAGCATTTGAACCAAAAGAAAGTGTAATGGTTACATCGATAGTAAAATATTCGCTGTATAATATATTAGTACAAATCAAGGATTGTGAAAATTGAATTTAGTGGTAAATCAATATATTGTCATTAACCTAAAAAAACCACACCTATTTTAAATTTGAATGAAAAATTGTATGATTAATAACTTTAAAAAAACTAATACATCTCAATGAATCAATGCCACTTATTTATCTTAGCAATGTGAATGCATCAAAAGGTAAAAGCACAAAACTGTGTCACGTTTCAGGCCAACTCATCAACGCAAGTGAATTTAAGTAATTCAAATTAAAAATGAATTTTTGTCAAACATATGGTCTATACAGATTCATTATAGTTGAGTTATATATGGGCAACAACTTTTCCAATTGGAAGTGTCTACTAAATGTATATTTTATACCACTTTGGGTCTAATTACCAAATTCTAGTGTATAATAGGATAAGATATGCATTATTAATAATAGGAAGGGTATTCACTAAATAGAATGCATGTAAATGAATGTGTACATGGAAGATTATAATGACTCAAGGGGATTATCAAACCTATAGTGAGAGAGGAAGAGGGAGACAAATAGATAGAGATATAGAGGTAGAAGAATACATAAAGATAGGCAAGGGAAGATAGAGAAGAAGAGATATGGAGGAAGAGGGCGAGGGAGATATAGACATATAAATGGTAAAATAGAGTGATAGAGAAATAGAGATATAAGGATATATAGAGAGAGTGGGAGAGAGATAGCAACATAGAGATAGACAAATAGAGAGGAAGAGATGGAGAGATAAATACCTTGGAGATAGAGAGAGATAGATAAATAAGAGAAGAGAAAATGAGGGAGAGGTACAGATAGATAGATAGGGGGATAGGGAGGAAGTGAAGGAGGGATATATGGGGAGAGATTGGGAGGGGTGATATAAAGAGAGGGAGAAAGTAAAAGGGATAGATATGAAAACAAGGAATATATAGAGAAGAGGGGGTAGAGAGAGGTGAAGTAAATAGATAGAGGAGGGAGAGAGAAGAGGGGAAAGAGAAATAAGGTGATAGAGACAAGTAATAGAGAGGGATAAAGATAGAGATGTAAATTAATTAAGATAGGGAGGGAGAAATAGGGGGGTGTGTGGAGAGTAGGAAGAGAGGGATAGCACGAAGGATAGGTAATACTAAGAATGAGAGATAGAGAGATGTATCTTAGAAAGTTTAGAAGGGTTGATGGAAGGAGAGAGGAAGGTTGTGATATCCAACATGCCTTTGTTACCTAAAGAGGAAGGTTGTGATATCCAAATATCTATTTGACATAACATCAAATGAGAAGAAAAGGACATCTTATCAACCATGCACTAGACTTTTACAAGTTACAAAACACAATAGGTATTTCAACCTGCAACATCATATATACAATGAAGTCCTATTGGAACCCCATAGCAATATGCTTTTTTTTTTTTTTCCGGGGGGGGGAGGGGGAGAGGGGGACATACCTCTATTACCTAAAGATCGCCTTATCTATATTATAGTAGCATTTCCAAGATCACCGTCATAGCTAAAACTAAAAATAAAATTTAGAAAGCTTGTGTATTCCAATAAGATTTTATTTTCCCTTGCAACTTGAAAAAACTGTGTATTTCAATAGGAGCAGTAAAATGGTGAATATGACCCTTAATGGACTAGTGACACATTTGGAAGTATGTAAGCCACTAGAACATATGCATGCCTGAAAATGTGGCCTTCAAAAGAACAAGCACTTAACGAATGATAAAGCAAGTAGACCCTAATAGCTGTAGAATTGAAATCATAGGTAAGGGAACAAAAGAGAAGGTATAAGTCATGATAAGGGATAAAGGCCCACAAGAAGGAAGGAGAGATCTTAGAATAATACTTTAACATATTATTCACATCTTATTGTATACTTTATCATAATCACACATATTATTCACAGCTTTACGTATCCTTATTATTTAAGACTACTTATTATTGACACAAAACAAATCATAATAGCACATAATTGTTTGTTTCATTTGATGATGGAAAACACCTATACATAAGGGGATGTACGATGCATTTCATTGCTAAGCAGAAATATAGTTATGATTGGTAGCTATATAAGGATGCGTCTATTCTGGCTCCAAAATGATAGTACGGATTGACTAACACGCGTGTTAGTCATGCATTTTACACCATCGATTTTGCAATTAACGGCTACGATTGACTAACTTGTCGCTAACACGTTGTACGAAAGGTCCGTTTTGGAACTAGAATAGACATTCATCTTATTCTTCTTCTTAGTTAGTATCATGGCCGCTATTGCTACCTCGTATCGTTCTCCATTGTGTGTGCTTGTCATTCTGGTCATACTCGTTTCAAGCGGTCAGCCTTCATTCATAGTGTTCCAGGCATCAAGTCCGGATAAAGGATTGACATCGGAAGAGGGCGCCACGAGAGTGTTCAACTTCGTTTTCTTCTTTTCTTTGTTCATTTTTAATAGTCCCAGCACAATCTTTGAACACTATATTGTTCCTTTCCTATATTGTTTGCTTCACATACTACAACTTTTTGGTCAATTTGTAGCTTTCTTTCCTAGAGACTCAACATTCCTTCCACTAGAGTTTGAAGTTGTTAATCAAGTTGCCATCCCTCCACCACATACTATCAAATTTTAAATTGATTATATCCTATAGTTGTTCCCAATAAACTCTAATTCCACAAGATAATGGTAGATAATGGTCTGAGGTAGATATTGGTAGTATATGGACCTCCATTAAATAAATCACATTTAGACACTTAGTTGGCCACCCAAAATGCGATGAGTAGGTCAAGGATGGGGTGCACATAGCTTGAAACATAGTCTAGACTTCCACGCATACATATGACATCATTTCAAGGTAAAAGACTAAAAATGGGCTTGTATAAGAGCTAAAATGGGAGTCACTAAGGCAAGGGCTCAAAAAGTAGTGTGAAGTGTACAAGGAACTTACAATTTGTGATGTTATAATTACATACTTCTCTTATAATGTTGAACATAAAATCACTATGGTAGACCTTTATAATGAAAAAAGTATAATGGTGAGAGTTTTGTGGATATATTATAATGATAGAGAGCATGACTCGCCTCACTTAGACTATTGAAAAAATAATTTGTCAATGTCTTGATTGAGAATATGAATTAATAAATGTTATTCTATTTAAAATTTTATTATGTTTTAACCTTTGACAATATTGTTGATAAATTTGTTTTTAAATAAGGCAAAATAGGTTTTGATGAGCCCCTGAAACCCAATACAACCAAAAGATCAAAAGATATACATTAAAGCGCAGCAACATGCAAAAGACAACACCTAAGAAAAGGACAACTGACGAGCAAGAATGCCAACAAACTGGAGACAGCTAACAAAAACAAAAGGGACTGATAGATTGAGCCCAAATTTTGGTTAAGTTTTGAAACATCTTAGTAGCTTCTAGCTCTTGTTGTTCCATATTATTAGTCGCCCACTTGATTTCCTCAATTTCCTTGCTTTGGATTTTCATCTTTCTGGTGCTCACACGCGTTCTTCTCCCAAGCTCAGTCTCCTTATCCTCTAGGGTATCTTCCTTCACTTCAATGATGCTCGTCGAATCCTTATCCCCATGGTCATTCTCAAGCTAACTAATAAGAGCCTTCGTACTAGCTGAGGAAGCCTTAATAATCTTATGAATTTGTTCACCAATATTTTTGAGTGTGTTCTCAACTCCATCAAGTCTTTTTTCAGTGGCCCTTGCTCTATTCTCCAAGATAAGAAATCTATTTCGATTAACATTGATGATCTCATCTGGATTACTAATAGCTTTGGTGAGCTCACTGAGACAATTTGGGAGGGAGTTGAATTTACCCGAGCCTAAAGCTTCTAAAGTCTCAATTTTTCCTGCTTCCTAGGCTTGCTTGGTTTTAATGCCAGTAATTTCCTTTTGCATCCAAAGTAGCACCTTTTTGAAGCTATTCATGTCGTTATTGATATAGATGTCAATATCTAGGTGATGATCTTCCTGGGTCTTGTCACCAGCACTCTCAAGATTCACCTCAAGTCCCACCTCCCTAACATTAGAGCTTTGATCTTCTTTCATGGTCGTGTCCTCCCCCATTAGGCCCTTATCCTTAGATTCAGTCATGAGAGGCGATCGATTCTTGGTTCTTGCATCCTTAGTTTTAGGAATCTTCCTTTTCTGCTTCTGGATCGTGAGGATTTGGATCTCCTCACTTTCAGTATCCATGTCGTTATCAGTCTCATTATCCTCATCATACCAGCTATCCTCATACTCCCCTCTCTCCTTCCTTTTGGTCGACCCTTTATTATGTTTCCCATGCTCTATTTTTATTTTTTCCTTCTCGACCTAGCAATTTGGGGGTCGTCCTCTGTCTCAGCTTTCGTTTCATAGCCTTCACCTTCCTCATCATCAAAGTCGTCGAGATCCTCTTCCGACTTGGAAACCTCAGATATATTCAGATGGTAGTAGTGTTCTTGATGTAATTATACAGGATCACCATCAAACCTTCATACATTGCTAGGTTGGTATTGGGGTTGGATATTGCATCCTTGATCCCAGCATTAAGGGCACAGAAAAGATAGTATGGAATATAAATTTTATCTATATACCTAAAGTGGTTTAGTAAGACAAAATGGTAGCTGTGAACCCTAGTATATCTACCATCGAGAGTGATAAATTCCATTATAGCAAGAAAAACCCTTGGCCAAATTAACTTAATTACCTTTGGTGAGAAGTAGGTATGGTTGCCCTTCACCAGTATGGCTTTCTCCTCCTCATCCTTTGGAAATTTCTTCATGACAACATCTGAAATATTCCTATCCCTATAGAAATTGATGTCGTCCATCGGAAGAATCGTAGCCCCAGCGATCATAGTTTCAGTCACCTTGACCTTCATGTTGCCTATGGTTAATGTGCCTTTATTCCATCCCTTCTTGAAGATTCTCATAATTTCACGTCGTTTCTCCTGCATTCGCTCCATGAAATCAGTCATCTTGGCAGCTTGAAGTACCTCCCAAACCTGTGGATGATTCATCCATTTATCAATGGTGGTGGTTTCCGTTCTCTTGTGATTTCCCCCCATAATTTTATAAATATCTATCAACTGTAAATTCTAGAAAATACCTTTCTTCGCAATAGACTTCTTGTGAGAAACCACAAGAATTCTATGGGAATTTCCCATACATCTGTTTGAAAGGGAAAAAAAAACACCCATAAAGCATGCAAAGTGATCCTATAATAATTATTGTAGCTCCTTCTTGGTTGCATACAAAACCAACTCTTGCTACCACGATCACCCCTAACACCTCTGGAAATGATTCAAATCTAGCCTTTCTTACCATGCAATCTTTCATAAGTTAAGATATCACGTGTCGCACAAGGGAGCTCCCCCTCACACTTCCAAGTCATAATTTCCTCACTTTGTACTACCTCATTGGCAACCCAGACATCACACCTGTTGGCCTCTTTGTAAACATGGGAAAAGTGGCATTTTTGAAACCCCTGAAACAACTCCCTAGCGGAATCAATGATGTTTTTAATCATCCACGAGGGTTGGTGTTTACCAAGGAGGCAATTAATAATGTTTTTAGAGTCACCTTCCAACCATAACATGTTGACACCCAAATTATAGGCTTAATGGATTGGAGAGGGCCCATAGCTTCCGCCAAATGATTGGTATAAATCCCCAAGAGATAGGCAACCACCTCAATACAAAAGCCAGCACCATTCTGGATAACTCCACCGCAACTAGCAGTTCTAGGGTTCCCTTTCGCAGCACCATCAAAGTTGGCCTTAAACCAATCATTAGGGGGAAAAGATCAGCTACACATACTTCTTTTGATTTGGTTGATGTTGGTGCCCATATAGGCTAGGATATTCCAGCACTTGAGAACATCAAATTCCTCCTTTTTATTACAACAATGCACCCCCCTGGCCATCACATTCTCAAGACAATTATTTTTTATCTTGGCCCACACCACTTCAGAGGTATTACTATCATTCCTGAATATTCTATTATTCCTCTCTTTCCATTTACCCCAAAGGATATGGGCAAAGGAAAACTTCCATAGATTTCTTATGGTGAGGTTATTGGTAGAATATTGTCAGCTTATGAAATAATCTTGAATCTCCTCAGGGAAGACCCAATTCAAACCCCAAATTTAAAAAAACATTCCCCGGATAGGAAGAACAAAAGGATAGTGTATAAAAATATGGTTCACAGATTCCTCATTATTAAGACCAAGATAGCATCTGTAAGGAATACAAAAGCCCCTCTTTCTCAAATTATCGGTAGTAAGAATCTTATTTTGCAAAAGGATCAACAAAAAGATATTGATTTTAGGAATCAAACCTGGATACCAAGCCTTAGCACAACAAGGAGTAGGCTCTTTGGATTGAGCTAGCAAAAGGAGAATAGAAGAGACCGAATAAGTCCATGACGAGGTCCCTCTCCACACCATGCACGGTCTTCCCTTCTAGTATTTAAGATAGCATGTTCGATCATTAATTTTACCTGCTTTAGTTTGGGATCAATTGAGCTGAGGTTCACCCACTTTTGATCTTTCTAGTAATCAGCCACTTTAGCACCAAGCTTCTCCTTACAATTCTAGATGAGCATCGAAGAGGAACTCTTATTAAAAGGGGCTCCACCAATCCAAGCATCGTCCCAAAAATCCACCTTCCTATGATCACCTATGGCCCAGACATTGCCTAAACTAGCAATACCTTTAGCCTGGATAACACTATTCCAAATGAAAGAGTCGCTTGGTATCTGATCAGAGACAAGGAAATCTTTAATGGTGGGAATTTCTAGTAAGTACTTAGCCTTCCAGATATCATTCCATTCTCCTTTTCCCTAATAAGTTCTACAGATTTATTTGGCAAGAAGAGTTTTGTTCAAGGTTCTAATATTCCTTAAGCCCAGACCCCCCTTCTTTTTGGGTTTACACACATTATCCCAGGCTATGAGAGCCATTCTCTTCTTCTCCTCAACCCTAGACCAAAGGAAGGCTTTTAAAATTTTCTCAATAGCTTCAGAAAATTTACCAGGGATTTTGAAGAGGCTTAAAGCTTACACCAGAAAACTCCAAAGAGAAGATTTCAAAAGATGGATTTTTCCAGCTTGACTAAGAAGGGTACCTTTCCAACTAGCCAACTTTATACTGAAGCTATCCACGAGGCTATTCCAAAACAGCTCTGAAGGTTTCAAACCCAAAAGGAGACCAAGGTAGATAGAAGGAGGCTTACCAATTTGGCACCCTAGATCCGGGTTGTCCTATCTATCTGTCCTTTGGGGTGTTGAAGAAGAAAACAGAGATTTTCTCCCAATTGATAGTTTGACTCGGGGCCGAACTATAAATGTTGAGAAGGTTCTTCAAATTGGACACTTCGTTTATAGTAAACATACCCATTAAGATGGTATCATAAACAAATTGTTGATGGTTACATGCTCTAAAACCAGAAGAGGGTGAGATACCACAAAGAAGCCCTGGAGAAACAGATTTGCTAATAAATCTACCTAGACATTCAGCCAAAATGATGAAGAGAATAGGGGATATGGGATACCCCTGCCTGATGTCCCTAGAAGTTTTGAAGAAGTGGGAAGGCACCCCATTTACAATAACAAAAAAAGAAGGGGTCAAGATAAGTTGATCAATCATCTGAATAAACCTAGCACCAAAGCTGAAAGCACCAAGCACCTTACACAAGAATCTCCAGTCCAAACGGTCAAAGGCTTTTGACAGATCCAACTTCATAAGAAATCCTTATTTTTTTTTTAATTCACCAACGAGAGAATATTTTAATGGATGGAAATGATCGATTCAAGGATTTGTCTGTCGAGAACAAATCCACTCTGTTGGGGCAAAATGATCAAAGGAAGAATCCTTAGTAGTCTGCATGTCACCACCTTAGAGATGATTTTATATAAAGAGTTGCATAAGCTTATCTGTCGAAACTTATCCATAGAGTCAACCCCCAGGCATTTGGGGATCAGAACCAAGAAAGTATCATTAAGTTACTTTAAGATAATTATAGCCCCAAAAAACTATTGCACACCTTTAACCACATCATATTTGAGGATGTCCAAAAAGGCTTGAAAGAAGAAACAACGGAAATCCATCTGGGCTCGGGGTTTTACTACCATCAAAAGAAAAAACCACTTTTTTAACTTCCTCCTCAGAAGGGATGGCCACCAAGGCCTTGTTCTAAACCTCATTAATGATTGAAGGAATGTTCTCAAGGAGGGAATTTTGGGAGTGACCATCCAAACCATTATCTGCTGATAGAAGGGAGATGAAAAATTTCCTGGCTTCCTTCCCATTCTCATCATCCTTCCTCGTTTTAGTTCCCCCAATTCTTAGCTTAGAGATTCTATTTGTAGCCTTGTGTTTCATAGCAATCATATGGAAGAATCTTATGTTTCTATCCCCAGCTTCAAGCCATAGAAATCTAGACCTTTGTTTTTAGAATTCTTCTTCTCTTCTAATAGTCTTGTGGTACTTCACAAGCATTTCATTTTCCTTCCTGATTGATACTTCATTGTATCCACTAGTTTGGATTTTATCCAGCATTTCTTTGAGATCCAGCTGGGTTTTGGACTTGGCAGCAAACAGATATTTGAAAACCTCCTTGTTCTATTTTTAAATATTGTCTTTCACGTTCCTTAATTTTTTAGCCATTTTATACATAGCAGTACCTTTTGTTGGCATTATGTGAACCAGTATGAGGACATAATGACATTGTATGTTGTCATTGATGTCAATATGTTGAACAAGTGTGAACCGGCATATGTGAAGAACCGGTACAACACTGTGAATCGACATTTGTGCCAAAGTGAAGCGACGGTGTGCTTGTTCAAGGTGAACCGACATATGGTTATGGGAACTGGCACATGGAAGCATTGTATGACTACCGGTTGGTAGTCTCAACTTTAGGGTTTTCGGTTGAAGTGCTTCAAGCCTATGTGGCTCAACCGTTGACTTTGTGCGATGAGTTAGCATGATAACAAAGAATAGATCATGTTGCCACGTAAGCCTTGTGTGCGTGAAGGATCGTGCATGAAGAATATCTTGCCTATCTACCTCGGGAATATGAGAAGACTGTAAAACTATGATAACGTGTGATGGGTTATCAACCACCATGAAAATGGTGGAAAATGAATGATGGAGATTAATGCAGTATGCTCAATGGTCAGGATTAAATTGTTTGAATTCCTTAACCTATTAGGTTTAGGGTTTAGGGTTTATGCTACCAACCTAACTATTTTCTATAAGGTCGATGTTGTGACTCTTTCTAGGGTTGTTGGCAAAAGTTGTGTGTGAGTATCCAAGAGAAGGGATACGTGATTCTTGCCAGACCAAAAGGAGAGAAGTGATACCTGCAGAGTGTAAGTGCAGAAGGTAAAGAGGAGCTTAAGCAGATCTGCATTGGTATTGAGTGATGTTACCATATCATTGTAATACCTGTATATGGTGAAAATGGATAACAATAATAATGATATTGAAAGGCTAAATGAATTCAACCACAAAACCCTAGCCTAACAACAACAAAGATCCACCATAACATATGAAGATTACCTAAGACAATGCAAATCAAATGAAATCACAAAGATTATACCATCACATGTCCAATAGGGTTTTGGTCTCCATTCTTCCTATCTCCATTGATCTTGCTTGATATATTTGCTCTCAGATTTTATGTGCACAAGAGCTCAACAAAGAACGGAATGTGGTTGTAAGTAGGATCGTAGTGTAGTCAAGTCATTAAGATGATTCATTAGCTCATTAGTTAGCTAGAATGATTGATTAGGGTTTGATAATGAAAGAGGCATCTTCTTAAATAGAAGACACTATAAGAAATGGAGGGATAAGATTGAGAGGTGTAAAAAGGAAGTCAGCTATGATTAGAGGGTAGGTAAAAGAAATAATAAAATAATGAAATGGGTAGGTAGTGTATGAATTAAGAGATGAATGACATGTGTCATGGGTGGAAAAGGTTAATGAATTAATTAAATAAATAAAGATTTATTTAATTAATAGAAGAAGTGGGATAATTAAATAAATAAGATATTTATTTAATTTAGGAAAAGGATAATTTAAATAAATAAATGTATTTATTTAAATGAGAAATAAGGCTAGAAGAGGATAAATGAATTAATTAAATAAATAAAGATTTATTTAATTAATAGAAGAATTAAGCTAAAGTAATTAAATAAATAAAATATTTATTTAATTAGACTGGACAATTTTAGGTGTCTACATTTTGCCCCTCTTTGAGACAATGCGGCTTGTCGCATTGTTTCAAAGAAGATAAGATGAATTGATACAGAGTTGCCCCAAGATGGGAATGATATGCCCCCTCGAGAGATTGGATGAAAATGTGTGAAAAGACCACAAACAATCTCTCGATAAGAAAGAAAGGCTAGAATGGACTGACCAGATAAAGTGACAAAGTCACGGGATAACGAAGACTGACATAGGAGACTAGGGCTAGGGCTAGGGCTAGGGTAGTCTATAAGATTAGGGGAAAACATCCTCATTGTCATCCACAAATCTAAGAGATCAGAGTGCAGAGCAAGATAGAGCAGCAGCAGTCAGCAATGATGACAATGGCTCACAGATTCGATCATGTTCGTCAATTCCAGAGGCCAGTAGAGGCAAGAGAGCCAATAAGTACCACAAAACCTCCTTGTACTTTGATGCATTTATTGTTGTCATTAATGCATGCTAGGTAATGTAATAAATGCGTGTTTATGTCAGGAAAACGCGTTTGTGTCAAAAAAATGTGAATTTGTGTCTTCTAGGTCAAATCAGCAGTTCTGTGATGAACATACGCTGTCGATTGGATAAGCTGCTGAGAGCATACACTCAAGTAGGTCCTCTAGGAAAGACTAGGATAACAAATAGGGCTAGGATTGACAATTTTGTGATAGAACATACATTGCCAATTAGGAAACTACTCAAGAGGATTCACTCAAGCATAGGCCCTAGGATAAGATAGATCAAGGCACTTTGTGATGAATAGTGAGTACCAAGATATAGTACTTTGTGATGAACAGGGAGTACCACTAGGATAGAAGCAACACTTTGTGATGAACAGTGAGTGTCACTAGGACTGAGATGATTGATTTGTGTGACTATAGGAGTATTTGCCTATGCTAGAGTCATGGGAGAGATTCCCATCGACTTAGAGGTTGCGACCTGAGTTGATAGCCGAGGACCGAGCTGTGATTGAGGCTATGGGATTGAGACATATTCTGTATGTGCCTGAGTTTTGGGCGAACATGGGATTGCTGACTGCACTGGCTGAGAGATGGCACTCAGAGACTTGTAGTTTTCATTTGCCAATGGGTGAGATGACAGTCACCTTGGAGGATGTATATAGGATTCTGCAGATACCGATCGATGGGGAGCTGATTCCTTACAATCGAGACGGAGACAGGGATGCCCTTAGACGAGTGTTCTAGGATCTGGGACTGGAGATGAGGGTGGGACATGTGGCATGGGATATGTATCAGTATTGTACCATTTTGTATGATGATGTAGACACCTGCAGGTGATTTTGTAGCCATATGTATTTTGACATCATTGTATCATGACACTTATGATTATATATATGAGATGATTCATCTTTGCAGCAACTATATGCATGTGTACCTATGTGATGAGATTTTTCATGATGTATGTTTTATGTGATGCTTATAATATGGATGCAATGCAATATTTTTTTGTTCTTTTATGTTTTATATGTGTATGCATAATGCAAATGTGAATGTATGTAATGCAGATGAATATGATAATGCAAAGAACTATTTACATGATGAAAATGTAAGATGTGCTAACATGTGTTGTGTGCAGGATATGGTGCAATTGTGATATCTATATGTATGTATGAAATGCTTAATATGTGGTAATGCAGGTGCAACTACATGAAATGCAAATGTTTTTGGTGTGTCATTATACTCAGTCATGTGATAGCAGGCTACACGGACTCGAGAAGGACGATGGAAGTCAATCAAGAAAGGGGGATGGAAGACAGAAGATATGAATGTGAAAGAGCTTCTTGTGCGTTATCATCATTGAGCTTTATTATGGCAAGTAGGTTATGACAATCGAGGCATATGTTCGACCCAGAAAGTCATTGTACCTATTTGCATGGAGATAAGATAGTCACAAACAAAGAATGCCCCAGTTCACACTAGACTCACAGTGTCCTCATATCCTTGGACAAGTCATAGCATTACTAAAAGACAATCCACAGACAGCAAATACAAATAGGTGACGATACCCCATCCTCGCCTTTCTAGTCAAAGACATCCTGGAGATAGAATCTCTAGTCAGAGACATCCTGAAAAAGCTAAAAGACAAGTCACCAAAAGATAAAATCAAAAGAAAACCAAGACTCGACACCAACATCCACTATAGTCCTCAAGTTTAGTGTCTCTTGTCACTTGTATAAGTCTTATTTGATTGTGGTCACAATGTTTACTTTCACAAAATGGATAGATAGCACTGAACCATAATGTTGTCTGAGTCTGTTGAAAGATTTGATTTTGTTGAAGCCCATTGTTGTTGTTGTGTCTCATTTGAAACTGACTGAATCCATGAAACTGATACTTTATTGTGGAGAAGATGAAACTTTATTGCGGATCTGTGATGCAAATGTTGCTTTATTGTGGATTGTGCGCGAATAGACTGAAGGAAGCTAGAAGAAACTGTACTCCTTGAAACATGTGATGTTCTTAGATCCACACCCATCACTAGACATAGGATTTGCCTTAGCCACAGATAGGATCTGATTTATTATGGATGGAAAGGGAGGTGAAAAGGGAGGTTTATTATGAATGGCTAACCAATCTTGGGTAGATCAATAACAAGCCATGATGGGAATGGGTAAGTTTATTATGAACGAATAGGTTGTGAGTGTGTGCAAAGTGAAAGGATGAAAGTGAATCTTGAATGAGGGAGGAGCAATGTCACTACGCATGGCGCTAGTGACCCAGTTTTCACCATGGTACTTGCCCAGGGCGCCACTGAAGTGGTTTTCACCGTTGGACGAAATTATTTCTCTTTACTTTTTTTGATTTTTCAATGTTTTTTTGTTGTCACAAGGCGCCTGTTTGCCAAGTTTTCACCAAGTAACGATTTTTTTTGTTTTATAATTTTTTTTTTGTATTTTTGAATTTTTTGATTTTTTTGTTTTTTTGAAATTTTTGATTTTTTTTGTATTTTTGAATTGGGATATTCCAAAGAGCTATGTGTAGAACCTGCGAAGGTGCATGCTATTGATAGGATCCTCCAAAGGTTCACCTTCTATAGTTGAGAGATGATATGCCCCAGATCCATATGCTGCTGTAATGATGTAAGGACCAAGCCAGTTTGGTTCGAACTTGCCCTTCTTCTCTCTATCTTGCTGATTTTTGGGGTTTTCTCTGAGAACCAAATCGCCTGTCTCAAATGTGTGAGGCTTGACTTTATGATTATAGCTATGAAGTTCCTTGACTAAATGATGTGTAGCTTGAGTGACTGTCTTCCTTGATGAAGGAACTAAGATAGAATTACTAGTGCGTGGACTACACAGGCCCATATGTATGTCACCTAAAGAAGTTTGGGCATCCTTGATAACAAATTCCCTCGAGGAAGCTCCATTAAAGGTCCATGATGTATCGCCAGAAGGGAAAGGATGTATGGAACAAGCGGATGATTGATGAAGGCTTATGATTGTGAAAAGAAGTGAAAGTAGGATAGCATGATGGAGACTTAGGATCAACAAGTATGCTTTTTGACGTAAAATTGTAGAACTTTTGCCCCCAGTTATTTTGATATTAGGGGAGATCATATCTTTCTCTTTTTCTTTCATAGAATTTTTATCCTTGACTTTGATTTTTGCAGAGTCCAATAGCTTTTGATTTTGATTTGTACTAAAGGACTTATCTTTAGTTTTGACTTTTAGTTTTTTCTTTCCAAAGCTTGATTTTTGATCCCCAATGAGTAAGGGCTTTTGTAATTCTTGTTGATCCAAGTTTGGAAGTGGAGTGGAAATGGAATGATTGGATGATATGGTAAGGCTATGTGAGTTCTCAAGAGGGTTGGCAATATGCTCAATAGATTCTTCGCTGGAACCACTCTTAGGACTATTGATATCAAGAGGTGCTTGCACTACTAGAGGAGATTTACATTCAGACTTAGTAGCCACAACACTAGGTGGTTCATACCCAATTCCTTGCAAATTGTTTATAGATTGTTCCTGTTGACTGAATTCCTTAGGAGATAGTGGGAGTTGATCAACATGAAAGATATACTCACCACATCCCATGTCTTTAATCTTGAATTTTTCTTTGAGCTCTGATTGTTTGGATGTAGAAGCTTTTAATGATTCTGGATCCACATATGTTGATGATGGAATAGCCTCTCGATTGACTGGTATTGTTATTTCTGATCGAGATCGTAGATTGTTGCAATATATGAATGGGTCTGGGTCAGCTTTGATGGTCACTTCCACTGCATTGTGTGGAAACTTGATGCATCGATGATATGTAGATGGGACTGCGCTCATTTCATGAATCCATGGACGTCCTAGCAATATGTTGTATGTGAGATCAAGATCAAGTACTTGACAAACCACATCCTTTGTAACTGGCCCAACTCTGAGAGGTAAGGTGATTGTACCCTTGGATGAACGCTCTTCATCATCATATGCTTTGATAGTAATTTTGTTTGTAGAATTCACAGCTTTGTCGGAATATCCCAATTGTTTAATAGTGCTCAATGTACAAATGTTTAGGCCTGCTCCTCCATCTATCAGGACTCGTTTGATTCTATGTTTGTTTATGAAGGCTTCAATGTGTAATGGTGCATTATGTGGCTAACTTACGGAGGCATCATCAGCTTCTGTGAATGTAAGGGAGTGTGGAATGGAAAGGTATTCCACCATGGCTTGAAACTGGTCCATGTTCAGATCAGTAGGAACGGCGGTGTCTCTCAAGATTTTGTCAAGAATAGCTTTAGGTGCGGGGGATATGTGTAATAGCTCAAGGATGGAGATGAGCGTGGGTGTCTTCTCTAACTGTTCTACAAGGTCATACTCAGGCTTGGTTGATGAGAAAGCAGTGTTTTTGGTTGGAGCCCCTTGCAAAGTAATTTTACCTCGGCAGGTTGTGACATTACATTCAGAAGTAGGTTCGGAAGAAGATTCAACACCTTTTAGGACAATCTTGGGTCTCTAATTAGAATTTTCAAGGTTTTTGTCTTTGATGATAATGGTAGAGATGTAATTGTCCATCGAGATGTGATTGATAGTTGAATCATAGTTATAGGATGCTCTGGTATAGTTGGTCTGGTCATCTATGGCTTTAGCTTTTCCTTTGTCATGTTTTGGGAATGGTTCCTTAAACATCTCATGTTCTTGATTGGAGGAGTGTCTCTCAATCTCAATGTCACCTCTATCAATGAGATCTTGTATGATGTTCTTCAGTTGATGACAATTTCCTATCTTATGACCCTTTCTCTTATGAAATTCACAATACTCATCATCGTTCCACCAATTTGGTTTAACCTTTGGTTCATATGGAGGAAAATCTAGAACTGTGATTACCTTGTTTGCCACTAGCTTTTTGAAAACTGACTCAAGTGGTTCTCCCAATGGGGTGTACTTTCTTCGTGATCTAGAAGTTGTTTGAGTATTCACTTGATTGTTTGTAGAACTTGATCCCGAAAAGATGAATTTGGGTGGCACTATGTTGGCATCAACAACACCATCATTGAATGTGTTCTTGTTTTTATTCCAAAATTTTGGCTTGTCTTTTCCTTTAAAGTCATCTTTGTTTTCCTTGAATATCTTAATGACTCCTTGTTCAATTAGAACCTTTTCTATCGCTAAGCCCTTTTTAATGACATCCTTGAAGGTGGACAAACAAGCTTTTCTTAGATCATAACCAATGTCTTTGTTAACATTTTGGGTGAACATTTCTACCATTGGTTTTTGTGGAATTTCACAAGAGCATCTGCTGGCTAGATTCCTCCATCTTTGTAAAAATGATGCAAAAGACTCTCCCTCTTTTTGCTTGGTGTTGCACAAAGTAGTGACGGATATGTCTATCTCTATGTTGTAGGAAAATTGTTGGATAAATGCCTCTGCTAAGTCACCCCATGACTTAATACTAGGTGGGAGTTGGGAGAACCATTCCATAGCTTGATCACCCAGGCTTTGTGGGAATAATCTCATAAAAAAATGTCTCTTCTGCTGCTACTTCAGTGCAAGCTGTGAAAAATTGTCTTATATGTGCCTTAGGATCCCCTTTTCCTCTATACTTATCAAACTTAGGCGTCACAAAGTGTGTAGGAAAAGGAGGCATTGGAATGCTCTTGTCAAATGGATAAGGACATATGTCTCTCATTGTGTATGTTGGCTTCGGTGTATTTATGTCCTCCATTTTCTTTTGTAAGTCCCTGATTTGTTGCTCCAAATTTCTCTTAGGTGGAGATCGACTTCTTGGACCATACCCCATGCTTGAGGCACCAATTGGAGGAGGAGCATGTTGCATATATGGATGATATTGATCATACGCATGTTCATATGGAGGAGGTCTATAATGATGTTAATAATATGGACCACTTTGTATAGATTCATGTTGAGGAACGTCATATCTGTTTTGTCCATGTATACCATACTCTACAGGCATGTCATGTTCTAATGTGTTGCCCCCAAATTTGACACGGGGTTTCCTTGTGTCCAAATTTTGAGCATGCCTTTGAATATCCAATTGCTTTGGTGGTTGATCCTTAGCATTGGTATGTGATTAAGCATATCTTTCTGCATAAGACTTCCATAATGGCCTGCAAAGGTGAGTATCAGATGCTTGACCATGTGTATGTGGGACCTTTAGTTTTTGAAACAAAGATGATGGTGATTCAGGCACAAGATGTGGTCTTCTATTGCCTCCACTATTAGGTCTACTTTGATCCATGTTGGAGTGAGTTTGTTGCAAAGGTCGATTTTCCATTATTTGAGACATGTCGAAATCATGAGGTATCTTGGCTCCACTTTGTGTCATCATTTGTAGGAAGTATTGTCTATCCCTCCTCATTATTTCCTCAACCAATCAATTGAAATGGGGATTCATAATGGATTCTTCCACATCTGCTGAATGTACGAAAAAGTTGTCCGTATTGTCATTGTGTGTATCATTGTTGTTTGTAGTGTCCATGTTCTCAACATTTGGAATGTTTCTATAGGCATCCATGTCAGGTAATGTAGTATGATCAGAATTGAAAAAGATATCATTATCATACTCATAAGAACTCATGTTTGCGGACTCTTGAGCCTCTTTAGTTTCTCTCCTAGATTTTTGAAGACGGGTTTCAACCATGAACTAGGTATTGACCGAGATGTGTGAGACTAGATGAAAAATGGAAAAAGTATGGAAGACCAAGAGTTGGATGGAATGTAAATGAATCTGAGGTGTACTTGCAATGTCCAAAGTATAAGACCAAGTATGTATGTAGTAGAGTAGGTGTGACTTCCAAAGAGAGGATAGTTTCTCTTGATGAGGTAAGTTGACCTTGACTCTAAGTAAGACCAAATGAGACCCAAAGGTGATAGACCTTGATGAGGGACCACTTAGCAAAATGTTGTTGTATGTAGTGTGTTGACAAAGTATAGTGAGGACAAGCAAGTGACCTTTTGACTCAAGTTTAGACAAATGTGAATGCAATGTAAGGTGTAAAGCAATGATGGACTTTGTGAGACCCAAAGATAAGTTGAATGCTAAATGAAACCTGGAGAAATGACCTAGGAAGCTCAAGAATTCCAAAACTGATTGCTCTTGTTTGATGGACTGTAAAATTTTTCCAATTTGTGAAGTTGTTTGTTGTGACCAAATCTGAATGTTTGACTGTTTTTCGTGACAAGAGGACACAATGTTGATGAGGACTCAATGTGTGCAAGTGTGTAGACTCAAAATGACTCCAAGAAAAGTGTGTTGTTTGATGTAAAAATGTTTTGCATACACTTGAAGACACAAAAGACAGAATGTTTTTCTATTTGGTCTTGAATGTTTGAATGTTTAAAATAAGTCAAGTACGATTCTTATGGCTGGCCAAGACAATAGTTGTTGATCCCACATGGGGTTTTACCCCCGAGGCTACACTATTCAGAGCGGATACTTAGATGCTTGACCTCACTAGCTCCACCCTCGACACTCACTTCTCGGGTCAGCCAAGCATCAATCCCCACGAAAACTCCCCGTGGTGAACTTTGTATCTCTACTAAGAACCGTATGTGTGTGGGCCGCTACCAGAGGTCCGACCTCCTGCCCCAACAACTAGAAGGATTTGGGCTTCTAAAACAAAAAGGTGCTAGTAAGGGCATCCGCTCGTGTGGCCATACATGTGGCACTTTCAGCTCTGTAAATACAGAAGGCTCCCAGCTGGTAGGGGTTATGCCCTACAAATGATCAAATAAATTTGATCAAACGGGTTTATGGGGAGACATAGTGTCGGTATGAACTAATCAGCATACGTTATCCATAGTTTTCACCATGAATACAGTTGTTTATAGTGGTTCGGAAGAGGTGGGTTTTCCTCGCTACCACTTGGGTCGTTCTCTTCTTACTGGTAGTCCTAATGACCACATGGGAAGACAGGCCCTCTAAAGATTAAACAAAAAGAGCCTATTGCTCAAGACACAAAAGACAATGATTCAATTTTAGTGCACCAATGGAAGTGTTTGCTAGTCTATGAAAACAAGGCACACAATAAAAATCCAAAAAACCCTTGCCAAGGACCTGCAACAAAGAGTTGTTAGTAGTTTGGATTGTTTCAAATGATCACCCCTTCCTGCAAGCACACAAGTTAGGTAAATTTTAAATCCAAAAGACTTTGTGAAATAGGGGCCTTCAACAATGCGTTTTGTTGACCAATTCAAAGATATGATTCATCATAAAAAAAAAGCACCTATAAAATTTCAAGAGATTTCCAGAAATGTAAGAAAATCCAAAAAATATGCTAATTTGCTCCAAAAATTAATTTTTTATGAAAAATCATAAAAAATTTATATAAAATGTAAAATCAATCCAAAAAATATGAAATTTCCACTAGAGAGTCCTGATGTTCTTCCAAATCTACATAAAAAAATTTTTGCAACAAATCCAAGCAGTTTGTGAGATATGAGTAAAATAATGCAAACCCCTAATTTTCAAAGATCTGATTTTTGAGGAATGATTTTGCATCAAATTTAAAATCACAAAGACTATATCCTTGTGTATAATTCTAAAAGATTTCCAAAAATGTAAGAAAATCCAAAAAAATCACTAATTTGCTCTCAAAATTAATTTTTTATGAAACATCATAAAAAATTCATATAAATTGAACAGTTGATCCAAAAAATCTGAAATTTTTACTAAATCCTTTTGATACATTTCCTGAGTTGCACAAAAAATTTTATGCCAAAATTCAAAGCCATTTGTGAGATATGATCAAAATAAGGAAACACCCTAATTTTTAAAGATCCAATTTTTAGGGAAATATTTTGCATCTAAATTAAAATCACAAAGAACAAATCCTATATATAATTATGAGAGATTTCCAAAAATGTAAGAAAATCCAAAAAATTCTCTCATTTGCTCTCAAAATTAATTTTTTATGAAAAATCATAAAAAATTCATAGAAAATGAAACTGTGCTCCAAAAATTCTGAATTTTGGATTGAGAGCTTCTGATACTTTCTTCAACTTGCAAAAAACATTGGTGCAAAATTTCTAAGCCGTTTGTGAGATATGATCAAATCTCTCCAAGATCTTGATTTTGTGTCCAAAACCCTAGCTGCACAAGGTTACTCTCCAAATTGTTTTACAAAATAGTAATATAGGGTTAGAAAAATCTGCAAAAAACATAGATCTAAGAAAAATACATGTCCCACCAGGCGTGCCAAAATGTATATGGTGAAAATGGATAACAATAATAACGATATTGAAAGGCTAAATGAATTCAACCACAAAACCCTAGCCTAACAACAATAAAGATCCACCATAACATATGAAGATTACCTAAGACAATGCAAATCAAATGAAATCACAAAGATTATACCATCACATGTCCAATAGGGTTTTGGTCTCCATTATTCCTATCTCCATTGATCTTGCTTGATATATTTGCTCTCAGATTTTATGTGCACAAGAGCTCAACAAAGAATGGAATGTGGTTGCAAGTAGGATCGTAGTGTAGTCAAGTCATTAAGATGATTCATTAGCTCATTAGTTAGCTAGAATGATTGATTAGGGTTTGATAATGAAGGAGGCATCTTCTTAAATAGAAGACACTATAAGAAATGGAGGGATAAGATTGAGAGGTGTAAAAAGGAAGTCGGCTATGATTAGAGGGTAGGTAAAAGAAATAATAAAATAATGAAATGGGTAGGTAGTGTATGAATTAAGAGATGAATGACATGTGTCATGGGTGGAAAAGGTTAATGAATTAATTAAATAAATAAAGATTTATTTAATTAATAGAAAAAGTGGGATAATTAAATAAATAAGATATTTATTTAATTTAGGAAAAGGATAATTTAAATAAATAAATGTATTTATTTAAATGAGAAATAAGGCTAGAAGAGGATAAATGAATTAATTAAATAAATAAATATTTATTTAATTAATAGAAGAATTAGGCTAAAGTAATTAAATAAATAAAATATTTATTTAATTAGACTGGACAATTTTAGGTGTCTACAATACCTGTTGATTTCTAACCACCTCAACAGTTGGAAAATCCCTTAACAGGGTAGCCTTAACCGGCTTGCTGTAAATCCTTTAACAGGGTAACTCTAAGCTATTGATTTTGTAGTCCTTTAGCTATTGAGTTCTTGAAATCCTCTAACAAGGTAACCTTTAATAGGGTTTAACCCTTAATCGGGTATTGTAGCCATCCCTTAACCGGGTGATCTCTAACAGGATCGATTCCTAGTAGAACCTATTGTAATGTCTCTAACCGGACAAGGCTCCTAACAGAGCGGACTTCCAAAGAGTTCAAAAATAGCTTGTGGGTATTCATCCCCACCGTGGTTTTTCCCAGTTGGGTTTCCACGTGAAAAATATGTGTGTCATGTGTGATGCTTTTATCTTGTGATGCTTTGCTATTGTTTGTCAAGCATATGATGGTTTTGTGTTTTATGCCTGTCAATAAAACATGTTGAACTAGTTGTTATTATGATTAGATGATAGATCACCTGTTTATGCATAAGGGTGAAATGGTAGTGTAGTCTCGAGTTGAGTGAAAAGCTAAGTGAGTAACCGGTTAATGCTTGTCTTAGACATTCTTAGCTTTACCGGTTGCACTCTGTTTCAAACTGGTTTCACTGTCTGTCAGTCTTTTGAAGTATTTGTTGTCAAACCAGTTTTGGACTGTATTTTTGTCTGTACTGATTCACCCCCCCCCTCTCAGTACTGATTTGGTACTATTTGCTTATCATTGAGTTATCAATTGGTATCAGAGTGTCCTCCAGGTCCTCTATTTTATAAGCTTAACCGCTTGAGGTAAAGATCCCAGTCAAATGATGAAGAGGGAAGGTCCAAAGTTTAACAGGGAAAATTTCAGTATATGGAAAGACAGGACGAAGATATTCATCAGAAGCATGGGTGCTCAACGTTGGAGCTATGTTGAGAATGTCTATGTTTCCCCTACCAGTACTCTCACCGATGACCAAAAGAGAGAGATACAAGAAAATGGGCAAGTCATGGAAGCCCTAATTAGTAGTTTATCTGACATTAAGTTTATTGATGTTTAGGACAAGGTAAATCCCAAAGAGGTATGGGATGCTCTTGAAAATATCTATGGCGGTGATGAACATGTAAAACAGGCTAAGGAAGAAAGCCTGAGAGGGATGTTTGAAGATATGCGGATGGTTGAAGGTGAGACCATTCAACAGTATGGAATAAGAATCAAAACCGTTGTTGGAGATATCAAGAGTGCAGGTGGTAAAATAGAAGATTCCACTGTGGTAAGCAAAGTCTTGAGATCCCTATTGTCGGTCTATGCAATAAGGGTTGCTACTATTCAGGAGTTGAGATCAATAGACAAGACTAAGGTATCCCTGGACTCCATCATAGCAAAGTTGACAGCCTATGAGCTAAATAGTTTTGATGACAGTGTTCAAAAGATTGAATCAGCTTTTAAAGCTTCTGCTATACCATCTAGAAAAGGAAAAGAAGCTAGCGCTAGTGGTGAACCAAGATAGAGCAGAGAAATGGATGATGAGGAGATTTTGATGGCATTTGAAGCTCTCCTTGCCAGGAAACTTCCTAAGGGAACTAGAAAATACAAAGGTAAGCTACCTTTGAAATGCTTTTCTTGTAACCGGATAGGACATATTGCTATAAACTGTCCTAATGGCGACAACAAGGACAAACCGAAAAGGTTCAAGAAATTCAAAGGAGGAAACTAGAGAAACTATTTTGTGGTAGTTGATGAAGGTGTCACAGATGAAGAATCAGAGGATGAAGAAAATGAAGATATTGTGTTTATTGCTGTCAAAGAAGATGTGTCAGACAAGAAGGCCCTTGTCTCCCGGTTTGATAATTCCAATGAGTGGATCATTAATAGTGGCTGCTCTCACCATATGACTGGTGACCGGAGGAAGTTTCTATCCTTGGAGGAGTATAATGGTGGTGTGGTTCACTTCAGTAATGATGCACCATGCATGGTCAAAGGCAGAGGGTCCATCTCCCTGAATGGAAAGAGTAGTGCTGACAATGTGTATTGGGTTGGTGGTCTCAGACACAACCTTCTGAGTGTTGCCTAGCTGAATGACAGTGGCCTCACTCTGGAATTCAAGAATGGAGTTTGCAGAATCAAAGGAAAGAATGGTGAATTTGTGGCTACCGGCATGCAGACCAAAGGTAACCTATTTCATCTGAATGCAAATATAAGTACATATCTTATGGCTAAATTTGATGATAGTTGGATATGGCATAGGAGACTCTGCCATGTAAACTTTGATAACATTGTAAAGGCTAGTAAGATCAAGGCAGTTAGAGGGTTGCCAGTGCTAAGCAAACCAGATAATACCTTGTGCAGAGAGTGTCGATTGGGGAAAATGTCTTCCTCAACCTTTAAAGGTAAATCTTTCACTGCTGACAACTTGCTTGATCTTGTGCATACTGATTTGTGTGGTCCTATGAAAACTAGGAGTGGTAGGGTGATAGGTACTTCATGATTCTCACTGATGACTACTCAAGAATGATGTGGGTCACATTCTTGAAAGACAAGTCTGAAGCCTTTGTAAAGTTTAAAGCTTTCAGAGCATTAGTGGAGAAGGAAAGTGGGAAAAGGATCAAGATCAAGTGTCTAAGAACTGATCGAGGGGAATTCACTTCCGGTGAATTCAACAAGTACTGTGAAGAACATGGCATCAAGAGGAAATTGTCTGTCCCCCGGACTCCACAGTAGAATGGCCTTGTAGAGAGGAATAATCGGACTGTAGTTGAAGCAACTAGAACCATGTTGATTCAAGGAAAGGTAGCTCATACCTTTTGGAGAGAAGCGGTGAGCACTGCAGTCTACACAATGAACCAGGTACTCATCAAGAAAGGTAAGGATAAAACTCCTTATGAGTATTGGACCGGTAAGACACCTGTGGTTACCTACTTTAGAATGTTTGGTAGCAAATGTTACATCAAGAGAAGTGAACACCAGAGCAAATTTGATGTGAAATGTGATGAGGGAATATTCTTAGGATATTCCACCAAGAGCAAAGCTCTCAAGTGTTTCAACAATAGGACTCAGAGAATTGTGGAAAGCATCAATGTAAGAGTTGATGAAACCTCTGAGAAAACTGAAGAAACCGGTAGTGAGCAAGCGGTAAGTGAACCGGTTGCAACCTTCTGGGAACTGGTTGTTAATCAATCGAGTACCAGTAACAATGTTCCTACACTGGCAGATGTAGATGTTGATACTGATGGAGATGAGGATGAAGAAGAAAAGCAAGAGGAATCTATCAAGACCATTCCTCGGTATGTCAAGCTGAATCATGATCCTAAGTAGATCATAGGAGATAAGGATGCAGGAATCCTTACAAGAAGAAAAGTCAGAGAAAACGCATGTATGATCTCTGAATTCAAGCCTAAAACATTCAAAGAGGCACATAAGGATGAAGACTCGATCAAGGCAATGGAAGAGGAACTTGACCAGATAGAGAAAAATGGTATATGGTCCTTGGTACCCAGACCGGAGCACAAAAATGTCATTGGTACCAAATGAGTCTTTAGAAATAAGTTGAATGAGGATGGCACAGTGATTAGAAACAAAGGCAGACTAGTGTGCAAAGGATATGCCCAAGAAGAAGGAGAAGACTATGGAGAAACCTTTGCTCCTGTAGCCAGATTGGAAGGAGTTTGTATGCTTCTTGCATATGCAGCTTTTAAAGGCTTCAAAGTATATCAAATGGATGTAAAATTTGCATTCCTAAATGGTGTACTTGAAGAGGAGGTGTATATAGAGCAACGAGATGGGTTTGCCCTATCTGAAGACACTGACATGGTATGTAGGCTACATAAAGCCTTATATGGGCTAAAGCAAGCACCTAGAGCATGGTATGAACGCCTGCATTCCCATCTTATGAAGATTGGATTTGAAAGAACAAGTGAAGATAGCAATATCTAATTGAAGTCTGCAGGAGATCAGATCCTGATCTGTGAGGTTTTTGTTGATGACATTATCTTTGGTGGAGAGAATAAGATGAGTCATGAGTTTGCTGATGAGATGAAGAAAGAGTTTGAGATGTCACTCATAGGGGAGATTAAGTTCTTTATTGGACTGCAGATCCAGCAGATGAAGGATGGAATCTTTATGACTCAGTCCAAATATGTCAAAGAAGTGTTGAAGACTTTTGGCATGAAAGATAACAAACTGGTTGGTACACCGATGGTGACCTGTTGTAAACTATCCAAAGAGGATGACTCGGTATTGGTTGATGAAAAGGAATATCGATCAATGATTGGTAAATTGCATTATGTAGTGCATAGCAGACCGGATATTGCACATGCAGTAGACATTACTACAAGGTTCCAAAAAAGTCCAAGAGAATCCCACTTGGTTGCAGTCAAGCAGATTCTTAGGTATCTAAAGGGAACTCTTGACTATGGATTGTGGTATCCATATAGCAAGGATTTCAACTTGAAAGTTTTCACAGATGTTGATTGGGCTAGTAATGTAGATGACCGGAAGAGCACAATCGGTGGTGCATTCTTCCTTGGTGGTAGACTAGTCTCATGGATGAGTAAAAAGTAGAGTTGTATCTCTCAGTCTACAACAGAAGCAGAGTATGTTGCAACTTTCATGAACTGCACTCAGACAATTTGGATGAAGCATTATTAAATGGCTTCAAAGTTCATGTATATGAACCGGTAAGTATATTCTGTGATAACAAAAGTGCTATCAATATTTCAAAGAATCTGATTTTACATTCTAGAACCAAGCACTTTGAGCTTAAGTATCATTTCTTGAGGGAAAAGGTTCAGAACAAAGAGATTGCACTGGAACATGTTTCCAGTAAGGAGCAGTTAGCAGACATATTCACCAAGCCTCTCCCAAAGACTACATTTACATACTTAAGAGGTGAATTAGGGGTACTACCCCTTCAGAAGGTGAACTAAAAGCATATGCTCCACATCAGTCAGGTATTGCATAGTCAAATTTTTTTTGGATTGATGTGTTGAAGGATGCTACTCCTCAGGGGGAGCAGCATAATGGAGTAGGGAAGCTTGTGCCTCCACTTTGGCATTGTTGTCAAAGGGGGAGAAGATGTGAAGCGGAGAAGATATTTGCATAAATTTGGGGAGTAGATGTGAATCGGAGAGATATCTTTGTATATTGCCATCAATGCCAAAGGGGGAGATTGTTGGCATTATGTGAACCAGTATGAGGACATAATGACATTGTATGTTGTCATTGATGTCAATATGTTGAACAAGTGTGAACCGGCATATGTGAAGAACGGGTACAACACTATGAACCAGAATTTGTGCCAAAGTGAAGCGGCGGTGTGCTTGTTCAAGGTGAACTGGCATATGGTTATGGGAACCGGCACATGGAAGCATTGTATGACTACCGATTGGTAGTCTCAACTTTAGGGTTTCCGGTTGAAGTGCTTCAAGCCTGTGTGGCTCAACCGGTGACTTTGTGCGATGAGTTAGCATGATAACAAAGAACAGATCGTGTTGCCACGTAAGCCTTGTGTGCGTGAAGGATCGTACATGAAGAAGATCTTGCCTATCTACCTCGAGAATATGAGAAGACTGTAAAACTGTGATAACATGTGATGGGTTATCAGCCGCCATGAAAACGGTGGAAAACAAATGATGGAGATTAATGCAGTATGCTCAACAGTCAGGATTGAACCGTTTGAATTCCTTAACCTATTAGGTTTAGGGTTTAGGGTTTATGCTACCGACCTAATTGTTTTCTATAAGGTTGATGTTGTGACTCTTTCTAGGGTTGTTGGCAAAAGTTGTGTGTGAGTATCCAAGAGAAGGGATACGTGATTTTTGTCAGACCAAAAGGAGAGAAGTGATACCTACAAAGTGTAAGTGCAGAAGGTAAAGAGGATCTTAAGCGGATCTGCATTGGCATTGAGTGTTGTTACCAGATCATTGTAATACCTGTTGATCTCTAACCACCTCAACAGTTGGAAAATCCCTTAACAGGGTAGCCTTAACCGGCTTGCTGTAAATCCTTTAACAGGGTAACTCTAAGCTACTAAGTTTGTAGTCCTTTAGCTATTGAGTTTTTGAAATCCTCTAACAAGGTAACCTTTAACAGGGTTTAACCCTTAATCGGGTATTGTAGCCATCCCTTAACCGGGTGATCTCTAACAATATTGGTTCCTAGAAAAACCTATTGTAATGTCTCTAACCGAACAAGGCTCCTAACAGAGCGGACTTCCAAACAGTTCAAAAATAGCTTGTGGGTATTCATCCCCACTGTGGTTTTTCCCAGTTGGGTTTCCATGTGAAAAATATGTGTGTCATGTGTGATGCTTTTATCTTGTGATGCTTTGCTATTGTTTGTCAAGCATATGATGGTTTCGTGTTTTATGCCTGTCAATAAAAAATGTTGAACTAGCTGTTATTATTATCAAATGATAGATCACCTGTTTATGCATAAGGGTGAAATGGTAGTGTAGTCTCGAGTTGAGTGAAAAGCTAAGTGAGTAACTAGTTAATGCTTGTCTTAGACATTCTTAGCTTTACCGATTGCACTCTGTTTCAAACCGGTTTCACTGTCTGTCAGTCTTTTGAAGTGTTTGATGTCAAACCAGTTTTGGACTGTAATTTTGTCTGTACCGATTCACCCCCCCCTCTCAGTACCGGTTTGGTACTATTTACTTATCATTGAGTTATCACCTTTGACATCAATAGACCACCACATCTCAATGACCTTCACAAGGTTAGGGTGGTCCAACCACATCCTTTCAAATCTGAATAGGGAGTTTCTTTTAACAATTGTATTATCAGCAACAAGAACCATGAGGAAGTGGTCAGAACCAATCCTAGAGATGGCAGAGAGGGACCAATGATAATGGTTAAACCACTTATTAGAAATAAGGGCCCTGTCAAGTCTGAGTTGAATGATATTTTCCCCCGTCCTCCTGTTTGTCTAGGTAAAATTATCCCCTTGGAGATCAATATCATGTAGACCCTCGTTGTTGATAAAGTTCAAAAGATCCATTCTACTATCTAGCTGAGAAGGGATACCTCCAAATTTCTCGTTGCCACGGAGAGGAGTGTTGAAATCCCCCATAACAATCCACATATCCTCCTTGTAAAGAGCCCGAATAGCTTCCAGCTTCTTCCAGAATTTACTTCTACCAAGTCTATTATTAGGGGCATAAATATTGATAAGGAGTAAAGAGGTGTCATCCCTAATGTGATCAAACCTCATAAAAGACAAATTGCTATCTTGCTTGGTTGGCTCCCCAGAAACTCACCTAAGATTCAAGAAAATGGCAATGCCCCCAGAAGAACCCTCAGATCTACTACCAAAAACTTCGCCATCGTTAAAAAGCTTAATCTTTTCTACTTTATCTTTTGTCATTTTAGTTTCTTGGATAATAACAATGTCTGGTTTATGTTCTCTGACTAAATTTCTAAGAACATCATGTTTATGTGGACTATTCAATCCACGAATATTCCATGAAATAATTTTCATTTTCTAACTAGGGAGCATAACTCATGGATGGTTAGTTGAGTGCCATCCACTATATTCTTGCTTGCCTCTTGATCTCTAATATGGCTTGCTTTTTTCCTCCTAGGAAGAGATGGCTTAAAACCCTTGTCATCTTTGGTCTGGTTTCTTGTCTTGACGGGATTAGCCCGAGGGGTAGATTTAGGCCCTCTTTTCCCCCCCTCTTTCGATCCGCTACTTCATTTGTATGGCAATCTTCCTCTTGAATATTTTGGGTGGTTATATTTTGGTCAACATATTCAATCTCAGCCCACTTAGCACTTATATTAAGCAGGGAGGTTGTTGGTGACTCCTAGAAGGTGGATTTCACCATCTCCACCGATTGTTGTGATCTTGATGATGAGATTCCTCCAAGGATAAAACTCTTATGGGATTCTTCATAGTCGATACTAAGGTCGTCTCTGGTGGTGTTATCCATAATGTGATTCGAATCTGCTTCCTACTTATCCTATAACATCACCTATATTTCTCCGTCTTCCAAGTTATCACTTCGTTGATCCTCCTAATTGATATCTTGTTGTTCTCTATTGTCTTTGCCTGTTTGATCATCTTTACCATCTTCAAGAAAAGGTATTTATGGGTTTTCCATATTAATATTCTCTTTTTGTTCTACTGTATCAAGGATGATGACACTTTGGGCCTCTTCAATCCTTTTCTCTTTTTCAGAGCCCTCTGGTTGCTTAACAGGGTTTTTGGCTTTCCATTGCATTGCCTTTTCTTTATTTTCTTTCTCTTTGACAGCCTGAAGAGGGCATTTCCTTGTTGTATGTCCCAATTTTTTGCAATGAAAACAAGTGAAAGGGACACTTTCATATTCCATTGGTTGGATCCATTTTCCCAATCTAGAGTTAATCTCAATGGATAGGGGCATATATATACCTTGCATAACTCCCACACAGATCCTGGCAAAAGTAAGTCTTCTTCTAGAAGCTATGATAGGATCCATAGAAAGGAGTTCACCGAAAAAACTAGCAATTCCTTTAAAAACATCTTCCACCTAGAACTCTAAGGGAAGGGAATGCAATCTGACCTAGACTGGATCTTGAACAAAAAAGGATTCATTTAGGTCCATCTTAGGTGACCATTTTTGCAAAGTGAGTGTTGATTTACCGATCAGCCAAGGGCCATCACAAAGCACCCTTGACATGTCCTCCTTACAAGATAAATCCATTGACAGCGCCACTTTGGACATAGCAATGATCTCTACTTGACCTTTAAGCACCCATTTGTGTTTAGTGAATGCCCTAACAATATCAATATATGGCCTCGAGCCCAAAAAATTTCCAACCAGTGTCATTGCCATAAGATTAATATTATGCTCAATAACAGGGTCTGGAAATTTAATAGCAAATCTACCTATTTATGGGTCTGAGATATTATGAACTGGAGGGAGCGAGGACTTTCACTTAGTTTAATGCCGAATAGAGAAGTCCAAGACCGACCGTTGTCCCTTCGAACAGGATCCTGCCTAGGAATGTCTCCAACACGTGATTCTCCATTTTCTCCATCAGGATTGATAGGCTTGTCCCCTGCTTGTGGGTCCCCATCCACCGGGTCATTTCCATTTGGCTTAGAGGAATTTGGGCAGTCTTGGGAATCATCCTTTCCATTCTCCCCCTGCTTTGCCTGTCCATTGCAGGGTTTCCTGCCCTACCCTGAATTCAAATGCAAAGCCTCACCCTTCTCTCGCTCCCATATGTTTCCCGTTAAACTTTGAGAAATTTGTTACCATTACAAAGGATTTAATAATAAATTCTCATCAAATTTTCTAGGATAAAAATGACCAAAAATCTACTGATAAACCACAATTCTTAGGAAAGAGTTAAAATTCTACGAGTGATGGTGTTACAAATAGTAAACATGTACAAGCAATAAGAACATCTAATGTCTATCAAGCAACACAAACATATCATGATATAAAATTTGTCTCCATCCCACAAGAAAAACCTATAAAAAGAACCCAAAACAATCCTAAATATAAATTCACCATCCTTGATGAACCTAAGGATGTAATATTTTAAAAACTTGTTCACAAAAACATGATTGCATTTCCTATTTCACATGGTTTTGAAAAATTAAAATTAAAACCAACTTGATATAATAATAATTATTATTATAATTATGGAATATATTACTGTGGAGGGTCATTTTACCAGGGTCCACACATACCATTTTGTGCTTTTAAATCATTTTAGACATGAGAAGAGGATTTCTCTGCCCTATTACCTCTTTAGGTCTCTGTCACAGCCTCTGAATAAGCATAGCAAGAACCCTTCTACGCTTGTGCTTCATTGCGGCCTTATTTTGCTCATTTATGAGCATTGCAAGATTCTGGTTATCCAGGAAAATAAGAGATTGTCGATGTCACCGGGGAAAGGAAAGAGGAAGATCGGGGAAGGTGGGCCTAGCAAGGATGAGTTGACACAGAGCAAAAAGGGCAAAAATGCCACTGTGGAGAAAATTCAAGAGGATAAGGGTAATCAAAAGGATATGGAGATTGATTCAGAGGACATTGGAAAAGATGGAAGCAATATGGAGACCGATGAGTCTGAAGGAGAGGAGAGTTGGAAAGAAGAGGAAGTGGGGGAAGAGGAAGGAGGAGTTGAGGATGTTTCTTATCAGAATAGTCCTACCCATAGTGTGAGTATAGGTAATGTTAACAGCCAGCCAATAGAGGAGCAGGACAATAAGATTAATGAGGAAAGGGAAATGGAAATTAAGTAGGAGAAGGATAAGTAAATTGAGTAGGAGAAGGACAAGGAGAATTCGAGCAGGGATCAGGATAAAGCTAGAGAGGGGATAATTCTAGATAAACTCAAAAACCAGTCTGAGGCTTGTATGGGTTTTGACAGGTGGGTTTATGAAGAAATCAAGAATCTAGAAAAAATTGATAAGAAGCAGGAAGAGAAAGGGAAGAAAGTTGAAATGAACCAGGAGCAGTGGAATAAGGGTATGGAGGAAAAAGTGGAGAAGCTAGAAGCTTAGATTCGTAATCTGGAGGAAGGAAAAACAACTATGAAAAACTTTCTGGTAATGATTCTGGATATCCTTACCTCTGTGACTAAGAATTTAGAGGAAATTACCAAGTTCCTTGATGATTCCAGCACCTCCAAACCTATTGTGGATCTACATATTGATGAGGGTGCTATTGAGGTAGGGACAGTGGAAAGTTCTCCTGGTGGTGTGGCAAAAAGAACAAGGGCAAGAATGAAAAAAGTTGATGTGGCCTCTTCCAAGGATATCCCTAAGCTTAGGGATAATATTGAAGATTTGCAAGGGATTAGTATAAATTTGGCTAATACCCTAAAAAGCATTAAGTAATTTGACTTCTGTCTTTTTTCTGTTATGGTTGGTTGTTGTTGGTTTTGTTGGGCTTTTTTTGCTGATTTTTGCCCAAAATTGTGCTGGTTTTTTGGCAATTTTTCTTTTCATGTTTCTTAATGCTATTATCTTTTAAGGATATTTTGTAAAGTGTTTCGGGATCCCTTCAAAACCTGATTTTCCCGTAATCAAAAACATCAAAATAAATGATTAAAAAAAAAAGCAAGAATCTTAAGAATTATATCCAAGATCTCATTTATTAGAGGAAATTGAAAATGAATGGACTCATCTTCTTTGGCCAATGATTAACTAAGTATCTACCAAAATCCACTCGCAACATATGATATTAGCATAAAGTGACTAATGTATAAATTAATTATATATGTAACATATAAAAGTGTATGATCCCAATATTACTTAAATGTATACATTATATAAGTAAATGTTTATCTGATTATCCGTAGATGCCAAAGTCAATGCCATCCAAAATAGTTTCTCTTACAATTTTCTTTTATTATTCCCCTCCAAGAAAGTGTCCCACAGGTACGTAGATAGGTTCTACACATATTATATGCTTGGGATGTTTACATAGACAGATATAAACACATTTATGCAACTATACTAGTAAGATTTGATATTAACATTAAGAAAATTCATTGGGTAGTCATCTAGGTCAAGCTTCAATAGCAATTCAATGTGTACATACATGAGCATCACAATTTTGAAGTTTTTTCTTGTGTAAAATTTCCCTTCCCTAAGAGAAGTTTCCTTGTCATCTTAACCCCAATATATGTTTATGCTCCACTTTAGAGAAAAGAAATCTCTCCCACTCTCAATCCACTACTCTTCATGCTTTGCAATGAATAAATACTTTTTCTTGGTTTCTTTAAGTGGTTGGGATTGGTATGTTTATATAGGCCTTTTGCCAGATGAAATTCCAATTCAAACTAAAAGTATGCTTCAACAACATGCAAAAGCATTAACAATTAGAGGGTAACCATTGACGTTCATTTTCTTGGGATGTTCTTTTTAAAGTGGAATACAACCAAATTCTCGTTAATTTATGAACTTGTATGAGTGGGCTAAGATTTCTACATACATTAAGCTTCATCTACTATAAATAATAAAAAATGTGGATATCCAACTTGAAATTATGTTTTTTTCATAATATGTATATATTATAACATGCCATATATAATATTTATTGTTGTTCAAATAAGTTTGAAGTTATTATCATATTTGCATCTATATATATTGTTGATGTCTAAAATTGGTTTTATGACAACAACCTTATGCAAAGCTCATTAAGCAGGGGACCTATTGCACCTTAATGAATGACCTCTGAGATTTTAGAAGTCAGATCTTCATTCATGGGGAAAGGGAAAGAGAGAGAAAATACTGAAAAATTAAAACTAACCTAGACGATATGCTAGAACTTATAATTTAAATCTTAGAAGCACAATAAACCATACATGAAATGCATAATTCAAAGGCTAAATAATTCTCCATTATAACAACATTCAACCCAAATTCACTAACAGCATTATATATACCAAAAACAACTAAAACTGAATCAAAAGAGCCTCGAGACATGGTTCAACCAGTAGAAGTTATGCTTGGTATTATAAAAGCTTAAAAAGACACATAATACTAGCCTTCCTTCAAATGACATAAAGCATAAAGATTTATATGGAGAGGCTGAAAGCTGGCACAATCTAAATGTCAGAATGCAAAACAAAAATACTAAAGTCTGAATTACAGAGCTAAAATCTATTCTCCATGTCAATCCTCTAGAATGATATCAAAATTATCATCTAAAGCCCGTAGACATGGGCACAAATCTCTAGGTAATAGTCTTCCTCCCTGGATAACATGATTGATCCCCTCGTTTTTGCCTTGGATTTCCATCTTCGTGACATGTCATGATTGGCCTCAATAGAACAATGGTTCTACAAACAAACTTGGTCTCTCGATGTTAATTTCCACCATTGGTTGATCCTTCTCTAATTCTTTACCCTTTGGTGTCCTTTGTCAGAAAGTGCTTTGTGTACGTGTGGACCTGCTCAGACTTATGAATGTGTGATTGAAAAATGGAGCCTCTTTCCCTCCTCCTCTTCTCTTTCTTCAAAAGGACCGTGAGTGAGGCATGCGGAACTCAGGTGGGGACTCTAGGTCTTGCTTCTTCCCTCCCAAAGGAAATGTATGTCTGCTTGACGCATGGTGGTATTGATTTGGAATAAGTGGTCCCCTCCAATGCCGACACCCAAAATGCTGATGGGATATATGTGGCAACATAGTGAAGCTTGGTTCTAGCAAAAAGAAAATGCCTCTCCAAAACCCCGCTCGCTTGACGCGTGGTGGTATGAGGGAGAATATACAAACATAACAAGGAGCCCAATAAAACAAAAAGAGAGACTAGGACCCATGGGGAACTAAGTGTAAACGTATAAAAATGACTATATTCCTAAATGAATATTTTATGTTCATTTATCTATTTAATTAAATTATCCACATTCCTCTGTTTAATTAAGTAAATTACTCAATTTATTTAATTAAATTCAATTAACTCCTTTTAGGTCATTTAATTGAATAAATCATTTTATTTAATTAAATCTTTTCTTCTAAACCTTTTAATTAAATTTACATTTAATTAAATAGGGAGTCCCAATTAAATAAATCTAATTTATTTAAAAACCTCCACTTGCAACCAAATTGAATTAAATTAACTTTATTTCAATTAAATCCTATTATTTCTCCATCCACTTGCAAAATCCTACATCTCCCACTTGCCTCCTAAACGCTATTCCTAACCCCCTTCTAGATTCTTCTAATCACTTCTAAATTAGCCTAACCCATCTCCTAAATATTGTCACATCCCTAAGCAAGGGGAAGTCACTTCTCAAGCTCTCAAAGTCTTTGATAACCATTAAAGGCTTCAAGTCTCCAACAACTTTCTCTTCCAAACCATTAATGGTTAACTCAACCCTCTTGCATGATTAGAGACTTTCTCTAAACTCAACCTCCATGTAACCCAAGGGTCTCATCAAGCATTTATTGCTTTGACCATGGTTAGTCCTTAATCCTTGCACAAGAGTTTATCCTTTGGGTAAAACCTTTATCCATTGGATAACCCTAACCTAACCTTAACCTAACCTTAACCCTTACCCCCTAGGGTAACCATGAGGTCTTCTCAAGCATTTAATGTTTCATACCACTCTTCTCAACCCAACCTTATGTTGACAATTGTCACCATTTCATTGGTGCAAATTGCAAACATAGATTCGCAACTTTCAAACTCAACCCTTGATTAACTCTTTCAATCCTGGCCATCCATTGCCCTATTTTTGCTATAAATAGAGCTCTCCATCCTCCATTTTCATAGATCCAAGTCTTTAGCATCATACTTATACTCAAATCCATCCAAGATTTAATATATCATTTGTGCTCATCATTTAGCCTCTCTTTTAAATAGGAATTAATCTAAATATGCATGTTTAGAGTATTTTCCTTATCATTTAGCTTAATCATAGACTAGTATATCATGCTAGGATAGTCTTGCTACTAATCTTGTCATCTTATAATCTAGTTTATTGCATTTGTAGGATCATGCATAACTTAGGATGCATTTCATAATAAAATCAATCAAAACATCCCTCGTTCTTGCATTTGTCATCCCTAAACCACTTTGCTCAGTGATCTGAGAGAAAAGACATTGGTTTGAGGGACCGTGTGAGATAGAGAACCATGGAATCAACCTTGGGAAGTTGAGTCATTCTTCATGACTCCATAACTTTCACCAAGAAGTCTTGTGGGTGTGTGAGCAAGGCTCCTTAGGCTTCATTTTTCACATTTTAAGTTCTATCGACCCGCTTTTCCTGCATACATTTATGGTGCCCACCGTGGGGTCTAACCCCATATATCAAATCGGATTTTGGATTTAACCACTTTTGTAGGTACGCAGGAAACAAGAAATAGCGCGTGGGAAACATTCCCTAGTGCATCTGGTTAACAGTCTAGCGCATCCCGCTTACTGTTTAGAGCGTTGGATCTATCTAATGGTGCGTGTAGTCTTTACTATAGCGCATGATCCCACTAACATTTTTTTGTAGGTCTCGACGTGGGAGAAAAACAAAGCAGCGCATCCGGAAACCATCCTAGCGCATCTTGGAAACAGCATAGTGCATCGCTGTCATCTTGTAGCGCATCACTGTTATATTGTAGCGCGTACAGTTTATTCTGTAGCGCATCACTAACAAAGGCAAAAACTAAAATCTATAACCGAGGGTAAAATTAGACTTGTTGAAGTCCACGAGTTATCTAACCTTTTTGCTTGTTATTTTGCAGGGTTCTCATGATTTTATTGCAAATAGGAGCTCAGTTTTAGGACCATTAAGATAGTTAGAAGTTTTTACTAACTTAGTTAAGTTAGTTTAAAATTTAAACTTCTTTTAATTTTCTTAAAATTGAACTCATATTTCGTTTGGGTAACCTAAAAAGAACCACAAATCAAAAATTTGTTCTTGCTTTTCTAGGAGAAAAACTTTCCTTTTGGGGCTCTAAAAAGAACAAAAACAACCTTTCTTTTGTTGCAAAAATAGCTTTAAAAAGAACCTCACCATCCTTTGGTGTATAAAAGGATCCGTTTTAAATTTTTGCAAGGAAAAAGAATCACATTTAGAAAGTTTTTTTTACAATCAAAGAGGGAAGTTCTTCCCCTTTTTCCGATTTTCTTTTGTTGACCCAATCGAAGTTTTGCTTTGTTGACTAGGTTCTTTTCTAGATTAGATAATCATTGCTTTGAAGAAATAAAAATAACACCATGTTTTTGTGGAGCAACATCTCCATATAGATTTAAGAAAATCACTGAATTGAAAGGATAAAAAGAACAACTTGATTGTCTTGTCTTGAAAGTAGAAGGTATATGCTCTCCCCTTAACTGGGTGATAAAAAATCTAGACTACTCTTACGCTTTCAGTCATTTAAAGCATTTACATCCATTAGCAGGCCTACCTTCCCGAGAGGTTGAAAAACTCTTAAAGTCATTTGTGGCTAGTGTGAAGGGAACGACCTAAGTGGGAAACGGCTTTGATGCCAAGTGTTCCAACCCACTATAATCAAAAGTGGAAAGTGATGAAGTCCTTTTCAATGGTTGCGCGCAATGATTAGCCTTCCCCCAGTATCCTTGAGATACGTAAAGCCTTTGTTCTAAAGGTTGGGAAGCCTCCTGAGGGAGTTTATCACTGACGGCCGAACAGGAAGCCTGATTACGAACCTTAGAAATAGAAACCTTGAGATGAGTCAGTGACCAGACATTTGTAATATCATAGTGCAAGGGTGGGGAAGAATCCTCCCCCAAGATTACTCACCATATATCTCCCAAGATAACTACTCAATTGTGAAGCAATTCACTTTGAGTTAATTTCTGGCAAAAGGCAAAAAAATGGGCGCCCTCTAGGGGGTGACACGGCTGTTTGAGCTGACGGAGTATCGAGACAAGTGGGCTATGGTATTACTTATGACCTTTGAATAAAGAGTCTTCTTGAAGTGTATTATTTGTATTCAAACCTGTTAAAACATTGGGGATTTGAACACATCCTCACAGAATATACACTTATTGTTTAGATTAGGCAAAAATGGTTGTATTTTGTGCTGTGTTTGCATTTGTTACTTCAGAAAATCATCCATCAACATTAAAAACTTAAGGCAAAACACCAAAATCACATAAAACAGTCAAAACAGGGCAGTCTAGCATGTAAAAACAACCTCTTAGCGCATGTGAACTATCTTTTAGTGCATTAAAGTTGAACTTTAGCGCATAAAGTATTCACAGTAGAGCTTCATCAAAATTTATAAACAGTCAGAAATAGTTAGCGCGTCCGGAAAACATCCTAGCGCGTTGAAGCCTCAGCTTAGCGTGTGGGAGTCAAAAACTAGCGCATAGAATTGATCAGTTAGCGCTTAGTAGGCCCATACTAGCACATGACTTTTTGAGTAAAACAGAAAACAAAAATAAACAGTCTAAACCAGTTAGCGCGTGGTCGGGGGCAGCCTAGCGCGTGTGGTCTTTTCCTTAGCGCATTGAAAACTTTCTATAGCGCATCCCATCTCTACTTTAGCATGTGATCAAAACCAGAAAAACAGGGGGCAAAACAGTGATAAATTTTGAAAATTTTGAAAATATTTTTGAAAACTTCCTTTCATCAGCTTCATTTTCGTCAAAACAGAGTATCAGAAACAAGGCTTTAAAAGCTATTTCTAAGACAAATTTCTAGTCAAACGAAGGTTGTCCAGAATCCAAAACTGGTTACACGATAAACATATCTATCATATCAAAATCAGGAAACATCATCGCAAGTGACGAATAGGTCCTTTTCTATCTCACGGATTTTATCCCAAAAATACTTGTTAAAAAAATTCAGGTTGTCAAATCAAGTTTCCATATCGAGAAACTTTATCCATATCATTTGACACGCTTTGTCATGAGGGGGCATCTAAACCTTCACTTTGATAAAGTAAAACTTGAGTCTTTGAAACAAGATAAACTGAATCCAAAACAACTCAAAGGAAACCATTAATCACTTATGCATGACTAATCCTCATATTCTGAGAAGAAAGAATATTTATCGTAACACCACGTTGAAGAAACAACAACCAAGTTTTTCCAAATTTGTCAAAAGAAATAAATTTTTATACATCAATCGTCAACTCTTCAAATCTCATCGAACATTTCTTCATCACATCAAAATTTATATCTAGAGCAAATCCAACGAATTTGACAAGGAGCCTTTGAAGACTAGGGCATATTGTCAAAAATCCGCATTCAATCAAATCATAAACCGTGGAGGAAAGATCAATCCTACATTCTTTCCCGATGAGTGCATCACTTACAACATACCTCGATTTGAACCACCTACCCCCAAGCAACACATCGAATAGGATTTTGTCCCCTTTGTCATAGAAAGCTTCTACTAGATGCCTATTGTTACTCGCTCTCAACAAAACAAGCAAAGCAAAAACAATCAAAATCCAGCATGAATCGAAGGTTATCTAATCCCTTTGAAGGTCCACACCTAGAGGATGCTGAAATTTCTGAAGAACTTCTTCAGGAATGCCAAGAGAGTGCTTCATTTCAAAAACTTGTGGAAAGACTTTTGGAAAATGACAAGGAAAAATACCTACTCATGCTTACAAGAAAAGGGGTTAAACTTCCTGAAGACTTAGACACTGATGTTTTTAGAACTGGCTCTCAACATTACGAGTATCAAGAACGACAACGAGAAGGGAAAGCACGTGAGCCTGAGCAAGATATTCCTGAACAAAACATACCAGAACAAAATACACCAGGGCAAAACATCCTTGAGCAACGCATCCTCGAGCAAAACATACCGTTCCATACACCATTTCAACCCAGAATTAATGCAAGGGAAGAAGCCTTCCCTCAGAAAAACAATGCCCCTTTGGTTGCCCTTACTCAACAAATACAAATGTTACAAAGACAAATGCAAGACATGCAACAAGGGACAATAGTACGGTATTCACTAAATGAAATTTGTCCTTATCCTTTTGATAGAAGATTGCACATGGTCCCTTTTCTTCCAAACTCAGATGTTCCAAAACTTGACAAATACGATGGGAAAAGTGATCCTCGTGATCATGTTTGAGAATTCTGTACCATGAGTCTTGAATTTTCTTATGATGACACCTATCTGATGAGGTTATTCCCACGAAGTTTGGGAGGACAAACAATGGAATGGTTATCCAAAATCACACCTCCTGTTAGATCATTTGATGAACTAGTCAACAAATTCATCACTCAATATTCCTATAACATTCAACATGCTATAACCATGCTAGACGTCTATAACACCAAACAGAAAAACAATGAAACCTTCATGGTATTCCTTCAACATTGGTGGCGTATGGTTTCATGATATCCTCGAGATATTCCTAAAAAGGAGAAAATGGAAATTTTCATCGGCAACTTGAATGGTGAGATGAGTTATAGGCTCAAACTCCAATGCATACCGTCTTTCGCTAAATTGATTGAAAATGACATTCAAGTGGAAGAAGCATGTGTCAAGAAAGGAACGCTCAAATTCTTCAAAGAAGGAATAGGTTCATCAAACTACAACAACCAAAATAACAACAACTTAGACAAATCTAGATTCTGGACTCGAAACAAAAGCAATGGAAACGAAGGAGGCAATGAATCACATGATCCAAATTCTAAACAGCCAATGCTCGCATTATCAGGGAATTCTCAAGCTACAAAAAATCCCAAAGGTGCTAACTCAGACACTAACACATACACACCGAATATCAATCAAGGTCAACCCAACACAAACAACACCAACAATGCTCAAAACAATAACACAAATCGAGGACCTAATAACAATTCATGAGGTAGCACCAACAATTTCCAAAAATGTGTCTACACACCACTGGGACAATCACTGGAGTCAGCATTCAGAGAAATCCTGGCAAACAAAATTATCTCTTTACCAGCAATTAGTAACTATGAATCACAAGTCAAACCACCTTGGTGGAATTACTCACACTTTTGTGATTTTCATCGAAACAAAGGTCATCAAACAAATGATTGCATGAGACTGAAAAACATTGTTTAGGACATGATTGATAGAGGTGATTTAACGGTAGATGGTCTCAAAACAAATGGTGACCATGGAGCCTTTAATAATCCTCTTCCAAACTATAACAAGGATGGAGCTTCCACCTCAAATGATACACGTGGAGCTCGTATCAATCACATCTACAATAACACCATCAATCATATATCAGCTGAAGATAATCAAGTCAATGTCATCACAATCCAAGATCAACGTGATCATGAATCTGTCAACGTAACAACAAGAGCTCAAAAATATGTCTTGAAGGGACATACGTCAACAACCAACACTATACCCAAAATTCAATATGATCTAGTCAGCCAACTGCGCAAAACTCCTGCTCAAATATCTATACTGGAGCTACTGAAACTTTTGCCAAAACACAAAGACATATTGGAGCAAGCATTATTAGAAACAAATGTACCTCAAGATCTAGATGCTGACAAATTCCAAGCCATGATCGCTCATATGACAGGGCCTCATAATCTCACTTTTTCAAAGCATGATAATATCTCATTAAGTCATCCACATAACACTCCTCTCCATATTGAAGTCATCATCTATAAACACCGAGTGAAACGATTATTGATAGATGGAGAAGTTGGGCTTAATATATGTACCTTAAAACTTATCCATGCATTAGGATTCTAAGAAGAGTCTATTGATCCACGCAAAAAGATTACCATAAAGGCATATAATGATGAAGAAAGATCCTCTAAAGGAACAATGGTGTTGTCGATTCAAGTTGGACCAATACAAAAAGATACTATGTGTCAGGTCTTAGACATAGACCTCACCTACAATATCTTATTAGGTCGACCCTGGATACATGAAATGCAAGTAGTACCTTCTACATATCACCAGTGTGTCAAATTCCCCTATAATGGGTAGGAGGTTTCTATATCTGCTGATCACAATCCATTTCAACATTGTAATGCAATGGGGGTAGCCCAGGATAGTTTGGTTCCGCATAATAGAGAGAAACAGAATCCTGCAGCACCAGATCTTCAACAAGCGAATTCTAAATCATTACTTGGAGATTTCAAGCAGAAAATGAAAATCAAAGAACAAGGCATGGGGGAATACTCTTTGGAACCCATGTGTTTGACCAGCTTACCCACATCACCTAGATCTCATGGATTACCTACAGCATCAACACATCAAGCAACTCAGCCCATCACCAAGTTCGATGGCACATTCATTCAACTCAACACTTTAGCACATGAATCTGAGGAAAAGGATATCCTTAGTTGGCTATACAAAGAGGAGGAAGAAGATAGAGCAGCTACTGTGGAAGTAGCTATACCCACGCACCTATATGGAAAAGGCTACTTAATCATGCAGCAAATGGGATACAATGGCAAAGGACCTATTGGTAAGCATCAGGAAGGTGTCACAGAATCATTGGATCCTCCTTCACAATTTAGTAAAGACAAAAAAGGATTGGGCTTTAAATTCACTCTACTACCAAAGAAAATACCATGCAAATATCAAAAACCTCAGTGGAAAGCAAAGAAGAAGTACAAAGAAGAATCCTATCAAGCAGCACTATTTGAGTCAACAGAGACAATCCGTAAGGAACGTGAACATCAAGAAAAGAAGCAACATCAGGAGAAGCCCATCATTCACAAGAAGGCAACATATACGGCAGTAGCTCATATTCATGAACAAATATCCAACAAAGCAGAATCATCTCAGGGTAACATCATTCCTCCCCGGGAAGAAACAATCTATGAACAAATGCAAAGAATAGAAGTAGGATCTGACGCAGAATCAGAAAAAGCCAGAAGAATAGTATCAACTATCAAAGATCTATTTTCGCCATTCAACATACCTGTTTACAACACTAAAAAGATCTGGGATGATAACTTTGAGACTGATTCCAATGAATATGAATGGGGTAGCTGCTCAAATGCTACTGAAGATACCGTTGAAAATACTAGTTCTATATCCCTTTCTCAAAAAGAGCATAACACAGAAATTAAACTACCTGAATTTGGACCACAAAATATCTATGACGCTAAGGAAAGCGAACAAAAACATTATGAAAAAGTCTATACGGAGGATGGTACCATTGAAGCCCTCGACAAAATCCTGGACTTCTTTAACACCCGAATCAATCACAATGAAACCTCTATCCTGACACTTACTGCAGCAGAACTTGATCCACCAAATGATTCCTTACCACTTGTCTTTCCTGACCTCATCGACTGGGACGAACCTAAGATACATGATATACTGATTTTCCCAAACGATGAATCTATCATTCGCTACCTATGTATCGTTAATCTGGAAACAGGCTCTACCAGTGAACAAAGTAACGATGTCTGCAACCAAGGGAGTGCCAAGTCTCTCAGTCACAAAAATAAAGCAAATAAAGGATCTGATGCTGAAAACAAGTAAATGGCAGCTCTAGATCACAAAAAAGTAAAAATAAAGGACGCATCTGAGGGTGAAAACCTTTTTAAGGCACCTAAAGATGGGAGACTTGACACCCTTCCTAAACATTTTCAGGAGCGATCACCTATATTGATTGAGCCCACTCAATCAATCAACATTGGTACTACAGAAGCAGCCAAAAATATACACCTTGCAGAATCTTTGACAAAAGCAGAAAGATAAGAATTTGCCAAATTTTTTAAAGAAAAGCAAATCAACTTTGCTTGGGCATACACAGATATGCCCGGGATCGATCCATAATTGATCATGCATCACTTATCTATGGCTCTAGGAGCTAAGCCAGTTAAGAAAAACCTGAGAAAAATCAATCCCCATGTGGCACTCATGGTCAAAGCTAAACTAAAGAAACAATTAGATGTCGGATTCATCTGACCCATCGACTATACAGAATGGATTTCCAACATCATACCAGTTTCAAAACCAGATGGCAGTATCAGAATATGCACAGATTTTAGAGATGTCAACAACGCTTGTCCAAAGGATGACTTTCCTTTGCCAAGTATTGACATAATTGTAGACCTCACAGTAGGCCATGCAATGCTACATTAATGGACGGTTTCTCAGGCTATAACCAAATCAAGATTTCTCCAGAGGATCAAGATAAAACAATATTCACCTGTCCTTGGAGAAAATATAGTTGGAACGTCATGCCTTTTGGCTTAAAGAATGTAGGGGCAACTTATCATTGAGCAATGACAACAATATTCCATGACATGATGCATACCTTTATGGAAGACTATGTGGATGATTTACTAGCTAAAGCCTTCACCAGAGCAGAACATCTAAGCATCTTAGAAAAGATTTTTTATCAATTGGAGAAATTCCAAGTCAGGCTCAACCCTAAGAAGTGTGTCTTTGGGGTTACATCAGGGAAGTTACTAGGCTACATAGTATCAGAAAAGGGAATTGAAATGGATCCAGCAAAGGTACAAGCCATTATGGAGATGCCACCACCAAAGAACATCAGCCAGCTCAGGTCGCTACAAGGATGACTCCAATCAATCAGGAAATTCATCGCTCAACTAGCAGATAAGAGTCTACCATTTAATCATTTACTACATAAAAATGTACCATTAAGATGGGAAGCCAAGTGTGCCGAATCCTTCTATCAAATCAAGCAATATCTAATGAACCCACTAGTTCTGGTACCACCAATAGTAGGAAAGCCACTTATTCTCTACATTTCAACAATAGGTAAATCTCTGGGGGCACTGTTAACACAAGAAGATCAACAAGGAAAGGAACGAGCAATATACTACATCAGCAGGACCTTGAACGACTATGAGCTAAATTACACCTTTATTGAGAAAGCCTATTTAGCTATGGTTTTTGCCTCTCAAAAGTTCCGCCACTACATGCTAGCTCACACAATTAAGCTAGTTGCAAAAATTGATCCTCTCAAATATTTACTCAGCAAAGCAGCTCTTACAGGTCGATTGGCTAAATGGGTCATGATTCTCAGTGAATTTGATATCCACTATATGGAGTGAAGAGCTATCAAGGGACAAGTAATAGCAGATCAACTAGCAAAAGCACCACTACCGAGAAAACAAACTATGGAGATTGAATTTCCAGACAGGGACGTTCTTGCTATCTCTACCAAACAATGGACCCTATACTTTGATGGATCCTACACACAACATGGTTCAGGTGTTGGCATTCTGTTCATCACTCCTGAAGGACACACTATACTAAAATCATGTAGGCTTATGTTCTCATGCACAAATAATGTGGCTGAATATGAGGCATTGGTTATAGGCATCAAATTGGCCGTAGAATGGAAAATCATAGAGTTAAAAGTCTACGGAGACTTCCAATTAGTCGTCAATCAAATCAACAATGACTATCAGACAAAGGATGACAAGTTGCTACCCTATAAGCGAATGGTGGATGACTTCAAGCAATATTTTGCACACATCACCTTCGAGCAAATACCAAGGTTGAACAACAAAGCAGCCGATGCAATGGCTACTATCGCTTCACTACTACAAATTCCAGAACAACAGAGTCGTTATGAGTTTCTGGTAGAGCAACTGTTCTCCCCAGCCTATGACCACTCAGAATCCCAGGTTATCTATGCCTTAACTGGTTCAGACTCCCCCTTATATGGAACAATATATGAGTATCTAAAGAACAATATCCTACCCATTGACTTGTCCCGAAACCAAAAACATAACTTTATCCAACAAGCTGCCCGTTATACCCTTACTGTTGATACTTTGTACCGTCGAGGTCTAGATGGTACTCTTCTTTGTTGCCTTGATCGTAATAATATTACTCCGCTTTACACGAGCTTCACGAAGGTATCTGTGGCACACATTCTAGTGGTACTACTCTTGCTAAAAAGCTTCTAAGGATGGGATACTACTGGCCTACAATGGAAAAAGATTCTTACCACTTCACCAAGAAGTGTCCTAAATGCCAAATCCATGGCAATCTGATACATTCACTAGCACAGGAACTACAGCCATTCACAACATCTTGGCCCTTTTGTCAGTGGGGACTAGACTTGGTCTGCAAAATTCATCCTTCATCGTCAAATGGACACAAGTGCATTATAACTACAATGGAATACTTTACCAAATGGATAGAAGAAGTCCCCATGACCATAGTGACTAGGAAACAAATTGCCTCTTTTATCCTTAATTATCTAATTTGCAGATATGGTATTCCCAGTTCCATCATCACTGATAATGGACGACCTTTCAAAAACCAATATGTTCGAGAACTATGTGAAAAATTCAAAATCCATCATCGTTTCTCTACACCATACTACTCACAGTGGAATGTTCAGGCAGAAGCATCCAACAAGACAATTTTGAAAATCCTAAAGAAAACAGTGAATGATGCAGGCAAAGATTGGCATTTGCAGCTTAATCCAGCACTTTGGGCATACAAAACTAGCATCTGCACACCTACCAGAGCTACGCCATACTCATTAGTATATGGATCAGAAGCAATTTTATCCCTAGAGGTAGAAATTCCATCTCTCAGAGTCTCTCTAAAAGGCTTAATCCCAGATGAAGAGTATTGAGTTAACCAACTGCAAGAACTTGAAGTATTAGATGAAAGACGCCAACATGCTTATACTCATCTCAAAGCATATCAGCAACACATGTGCAGAAGCTACAACCACAAAGTCATTCCCCAAATTTTTTAATTTGGTGACCTAGTACTCAAGGAAAATCCCAGAAATCAGCAAGATCGAGAAAAGAAAGGGAAATTTGAACCTAACTTGTTAGGTCCCTATGTCATCATATCAGTCTACGGATTAGGTGCTTATCAACTAACAACTTCAGAAGGAGATGTGCTCAACGAACTAACTAACAACATCCATCTGAAGAAATACTACACTTGAGTAGTCTAATGCACAGAAAAAGTCAAAAAAATCAAAAATCAAGAAAAAACAAATAAAAAGGTACAATAAAAGCAACTGGTGAAAACCTGGTAACAGGCGCTATTGTGAAAGAATAGCTCCTCTATCTATATCCATATCCTTATCTCCGCAGTAAAGCACTATCGGCCATCACCTGACATTTTATCACAAATATCCATTCAGGACATACTTAGTGTAGTCACTATCCTGATTTATCTATCTAGCCTTTCACCACATCTCACCATGGCTTGGTAATCACTGTACATACCCGCATCAAGAGGTACACTTAGCTAGGGGCAATAACCGTCTAAACCTTGCAGCATGTTAAAACCGTCAAAACTATTTGCAAAACTCAGAACATCATATCCAACAACCAAAGGCTCACACAAATCACAAAGCAAAACATTGATCTATCAAACAAGGAATCACAAAAGGAATACGAGGGATGATTTTCTGAAGTATCACATGTTGCATTTTGCATAAAGTTTTGGCTATTCTTGCATTTAAACTTTTTGAAGTATTGGATTCTCTATATTTTCTCCATAATGCTTCAAAGCTAGAGAAACATCGGGAAACTCCAATATTTTGTTAGTTTTATGTCTGGGAGGGGATCATTTGTACTGTGTAAATACTTGTCTCAAGACGTGATTCACAACACATCACTGAAGACATGATTCCACTTTATGCATACAAATAGTTTAATCTTGTCTATTTATATGCAATCCGCACTCGGGTCGTCCTGGTTCAATTATACCTTGATGCTTGTGCTATTTTGCAAAATCAAACATCATGTAAATTTTTCTCAGGTCATCATGGTTCAATTATACCATTATGCTTGTATAAATTTTCAACATATCCCAAGATCAATCAAGGCTTAATGATGATATATAAATCGAAAGCAAATAAAATGTGGCTATATCGGATGACAAATGCAGAATGAGGATGCTCAAAAACAATTAGTTGCATATCATTTTACAATGAGTTACATTTCAAGATACATCTCACAACATATTATACATCTCATTTTCAAGATACATCTCACAGCATATCATACATCTCATTTTCAAGATACATCTCACAGCATATCATATCATACATCTCATTTTTAAGATACATCTCATAACATCATGCATTCACGTCACATACATCTATCTAAGCATTGCATCATCATAGAATAAGCACAAGCATATAAAAAGCATAAATTCCATTACACATCACATGAGGATCAAAGCAAATGGTGTCGTATATATAACAAATGATCAAAATGTACAAAATATGTCATGTCTGTGCCCATCACAACAACAATATCAAAAATACAAGGGAGCCAATGTCTCTCAAGAGTGACTATCTCCTGAGGGAGATGGTTTTGCTTAAGATGTCCTAGCCCCTAGATCTCCAGGTGGATCCTATCTATGAGGCCCCGTCACGCCTCTACTCTCTGACTATGAACCAGTCTCTCAAGATCGACTCAATCTCGACTATGTGAAACTCTGCAATCGGTGCTCCCTAGGCACCGCATCCTCATAATGGCGCCGGTAGTACTCTACCTCCTTGGCTCTCAAATTTAGCTCTCTCAAGGTGTCTCTCATCGAACCACCTGTTTCCACTCTCTGCAAACTCCCTAATAGCTCCTCAGCTCGACCTAGCCACTCCAAAATAGTATCCCACTCTGTGGTCAGCTGTGTAATCTGATGCTGCTGTGCTAATAATTGTGCCTACAGCTGCTGCACTATCACCTGTAGGGTCCTAATCTGAGCATCCTCTCGATGCGTCCAAACTCGGATCTGAAGGGGTACCTAGGAAGATGCACTCCACATCCTTCCCCCTGTCCTCGGTGCTGGTGGAGGTAACACATCAGTCCTCCTCTGAGCTGGTCGTCTCAGCTCATCAGTCCCTCCCACTGCTACTATCACCTCTCCTGCTCTCTCCTCACCTCCTACTCCAATCGCCAAACCTCCTCTCCCTCTATCCATCACAACTCATTGAACTACTTTCTCCACCTGCACCCCTCTATCACCACCATCTCTACCTCTGTCTCCTCTCCTCCCCCGATCTCCTCTCCCTCGTCATCCTCCTCCACCTCCTCCATCATCTCCCTCATCCCCATCTCCACCTCCCTCATCCTCATCATCATCGACAACAGGCCGCATCTCTGTTGGATCTAATATCCTCACCATGACATGAGATTCGAACAATCAGGAAAACTCATCCGTCATGCCAGCATCTAGTATCTCAGGGGCGTAGTCCCATATCTAGCCTGCTAACTGCACAAACTCCTCTACGGCCGTCGCACTGTCAATAGTCGAACCCCAATCCGATATATCCTATCTCCGACATGCATACAAATAGGTCCCCTGTAGTATCCCCTGCTGGCGACCATACTACCACAAAACTCTAGTAACCAAAAATCTCTCGATCACAAACGGGGTCTGCCCTATCAAAAATCAAGTCATAAAGACATATGGCATCTCCAGCCCATCCTCGGACCAAACCTCACAACCTATATAAGGTCGCCAGACGACCGTATCAATGTCATCTAATACCCTCCTCCAATGCTCAAGTTTGCCCAGCTTCCATTGGACAACTAACCCCCTATATCCATATGCGTATGCACACCCAACATGCCTATCTCTATCCACCAGTGGCCTAGCTGCGGGAATATGCTCCCAACACCATACCTGTAGAAGTGTCATGCCAACTAACAAACTGCCATAACCCAGGTATACTACATCATGCAAGTCCCTGTACAAGTGGGCTAGCATAGTCGATCCCCATGCGAACCTGTGGCCCTATGTAACCATCTCCTCCAGCACCAATCCCCATCCTACAGATAGTCCCTTCGACCTACGGTCGGGACGTAGGAAACCAGCTATAAAGCCTGCTAGTACCGATGGAAGAGGTGCATAGTCCAAATCCAGAAACTCCTACCATGGGATCTCATATTCGCAAACTATGTCATCATGAAATATCCAGCGAAGTGCCTCTGCCCCGCCCTCCTCTGACTGCTCATAAGGTAGTAGTGCACCTACTACAGGTATATGCAAGATCCAGTAACAATCCTCTAGGGTCACCGTAATCTCACCTGTGGCAAAGTGGAAGGTATTCGTGTCACTATGCCATCTCTCTGTAAGTGTTGTAAGTAAACCCCGGTTCACAGTAAACCGAGGCATATCTAGAAGAGAAGATAGGTCACATCTATCAATAATCTCTAGATCAGCCTATGACAACAATGGTATCAATGCCCATAGTCTAGGGAACCTCTCACATGACTAAACCACTCCCAACTGCTCCTGTCAAAAAGCAAAACAAGTCCAATATCAGTTTCCTTATCAAAACATAGATATCAAAATCAAAATCACATCAAAAACTTAAAAACTTTGAAAATCTAATCAAGTTCTACATCATATCCATCGATATCAACTTGTAACACAACTCAAGTTTTCAAAAATCATATCAAACTTGTAACACAACTCAAGTTTCCACATCACATCAACTTGTAACACAACTCAAGTTTCCACATCACATCAACTTGTAACACAACTCAAGTTTCCAACCCATATCAACTTGTAACACAACTCAAGTTCCACAATCATATCAACTTGTAACACAATTCAAACTCCACATATATCAACTTGAAACAATGCAAATAAAATCAAGTTCATATCAATTCCACATTAATATCTATAAATAACTTTAAAAATCGCAAATCAAACCAAGTTATATCAGCACTCATATTGGACAAACTATCAAAACCATGACAACAGGCATAGAAATGAACAATTTACACCTATCCCAGCAAACCTAACCTTATCCTATAAATTTTCCTCATTCATAAATCATCCTATCTCACAAAACCTACCACATGCACTAACTAAATTTGGCTATGCGCTGGAATCCTACTCATGCGCTAACCTGTTTTCTCCACGTGCTATCCTATCTACCCCATGCGCTAGATTGACTCTATGTGCTATCTGTTTCTTCCAATACGCCATCTAACCTACCCATGTGCTAACCTATCCCGTGTCTGGGCTACCTATCTAACCCTATGCGCTAGGTCAGACCTACGTGCTACTTACCCCTACCCATGCAACCCCCTGTGCACCCAATGCGCTAGGTTTACCCGATGCACTACCCGTTTAACCCTCTACACTACCCTGTGTCCCTAATGTGCTAATCTATGAGTATGCGCTAATCTAGAAAATACATGTGCTACCCTAAGTTTTCAGACGCTACCCAAAATCTAAAACATTATGTGCTACGAAACTTTTCGTATGTGCTAACCGATGACCTATATGCGCTAAAATGAAAAAACCGCATGCCAAAATTCAAAACATGACCAAAAATGACAAAATAAAAAATCAAAAAGGGGTCAAACAGGTTGACTTACCGATGGTCCATACGCGGCGAGCCTCCAATACCTCCGAACATGCTCAAATTGATGCGTAGAATACGAATAGGCATTTTGTCTTCTTTTCAAAAATCTCTCTCTCCAAGGTCAACAAGCACAAATGAGACAAAACAATGCACTTTTCCCCTTTTATAGGGTAAAATTAAATTAGGGTTAGGGGATTGAGCATGTAATTCGCTCGTGGTCTTCCTCATACCCTCACACACATCAATATCAGGAGATGAATCAATTTTAGCATTCCACATAGCCAAAATTTTACAATACAAACACAATTATCAAATCAAATCAAATTTTCCAAATTTTGATTCATCTCTCGAGGGGGCATTATCAAACATCGTTTATCAAATCTGGGGCACGACATGAAAATCTAAAAACAACACTGATCATAATCAAATTTTAGCAACACATCATTTTATTTGAATTAACATGTGCACACACGTCACTTCAAAGAGGGGAAAAATGTAGACGTATAAAAATGACTTTATTCCTAAATGAATTTTTTATGTTCATTTCTCTATTTAATTAAATCTAATTTAATTAAATTATCCACATTCCTTTATTTAATTAAGTAAATTACTCAATTTATTTAATTAAATTCAATTAACTCCTTTTAGGTCATTTAATTGAATAAATCATGTTATTTAATTAAATCTTTTCTTCTAAACCTTTTAATTAAATTTACATTTAATTAAATAGGGAATCCCAATTAAATAAATCTAATATATTTAAAAACCTCCACTTGCAACCAAATTGAATTAAATTAACTTTATTTCAATTAAATCCTATTATTTCTCCATCCACTTGCAAAATCCTACATCTCCCACTTGCCTCCTAAACCCTATTCCTAACCCCCTTCTAGATTCTTCTAATCACTTCTAAATTAGCCTAACCCATCTCCTAAATATTGTCACATCCCTAAGCAAGGGGAAGTCACTTCTCAAGCTCTCAAAGTCTTTGATAACCATTAAAGGCTTCAAGTCTCCAACAACTTTCTCTTCCAAACCATTAATGGTTAACTCAACCCTCTTGCATGATTAGAGACTTTCTCTAAACTCAACCTCCATGTAACCCAAGGGTCTCATCAAGCATTTATTGCTTTGACCATGGTTAGTCCTTAATCCTTGGACAAGAGTTTATCCTTTGGGTAAAACCTTTATCCATTGGATAACCCTAACCTAACCTTAACCTAACCTTAACCCTTACCCCCTAGGGTAACCATGAGGTCTTCTCAAGCATTTAATGTTTCCTACCACTCTTCTCAACCCAACCTTATGTTGACAATTGTCACCATTTCATTGGTGCAAATTGCAAACATAGATTCGCAACTTTCAAACTCAACCCTTGATTAACTCTTTCAATCCTGGCCATCCATTGCCCTATTTTTGCTATAAATAGAGCTCTCCATCCTCCATTTTCATAGATCCAAGTCTTTAGCATCATACTTATACTCAAATCCATCCAAGATTTAATATATCATTTGTGCTCATCATTTAGCCTCTCTTTTAAATAGGAATTAATCTAAATATGCATGTTTAGAGTATTTTCCTTATCATTTAGCTTAATCATAGACTAGTATATCATGCTAGGATAGTCTTGCTACTAATCTTGTCATCTTATAATCTAGTTTATTGCATTTGTAGGATCATGCGTAACTTAGGATGCATTTCATAATAAACTCAATCAAAACATCCCTCGTTCTTGCATTTGTCATCCCTAAACCACTTTGCTCAGTGATCTGAGAGCAAAGACATTGGTTTGAGGGACCGTGTGAGATAGAGAACCATGGAACCAACCTTGGGAAGTTGAGTCATTCTTCATGACTCCATAACTTGCACCAACAAGTCCTATGGGTGTGTGAGCAAGGCTTCTTAGGCTTCATTTTTCACATTTTAAGTTCTATCGACCCGCTTTTCCCGCATACACTAAGAATTTATTCATAGTTTTTGGCGACTCATTAGGGTGATCTGCCTGTAGATTAAGAACCCTTGAACTCTATTCTGCAAACCAACTTCTGGACCCATAAGGCAATTAAAAGTTGGGAAAGTACACTTTGCAGAGGAGCCAACTCCTTGGCTGAAGGGTGTGATTGAGCATGCAAAAATGAATAGGCCTGGTCTAGCTGAAACATTTCTTTGAAGGGCAAGTTTTTGAGCACCCTAAATGTCTGTTCTAAAGAGAACTTAAGCTGCACCAAAGGATGTACAATATTATTGATATCTGAGGCATTGAGCACATTTCTAAGTATTTGCAAATACGTTTGAGCTTATTGGATCTGCTCCAAGAGTTGCATCACTTTTTCTTCTATTATTGTTGAGTCATCTGCCAAAAACAATGATGGTAGGCCATTTTGCATGAAATATTCAAACTACCACTTGAATTGGGAAGTGTTAGCTATTAATAGGCCTAGGTAATCCTTGGCATGAATGGCCGCCCTATTACAATTGATAAACTCATAAGCCTTTAGGGTTGTACTTTTGCGGTCTTCTACGCTTGTTGTGGCAAGAACATCATCTGATGCTATGAATATTTTTTTAAGTAGTGATTCAGACTCAGGTATGCTAGATGCAATATCTTGTAATATTTTTTTCACTATAATTTCTACCTCTGAGCTCAAGCATTGAGTGTCCACAACAAATTTCAACGTCGGCCAAAGGGACGTTACAGCAACTTTAATCTTCTCCCAATATGAAAAGTATAATTGTTGGATAATAGGAGTCAAATCAACTCAGGAAGAAATTGTATTATTTGATGCCTGAAGCATTCTAATCTGGGCATCCTTAGACCTCGCCTAGATAATTAGGCTTTCTATCCTTTCATCCAAATCTATCTTTTATTATTGCAGCTTCAAGACTTTCTCTTGAAGGGACCTTTCTGTCGTGACCTTGGCTTCTCACTCATTCTCGCATGTGAATTGAGCATCACGAAGCTCCTTGTCAAACTCTGACTGCTTTTAGATTAAATCTTGATGTAATTGCACCTGTGCAGCTGAGGAGGCAAAATGTTCTTGGTGTGCTTAGGATAGTTCAGTGAGCTTATCACGCATGGGGGTTTGACTTAGTGAACCTCTATTATAGCACGTGCATTCATGGTATACTAAACAATCCCCCTATTTTTTAAAAATGTTGCCCTAAACTTATTTTTTGCCACCCTCTCCAAATACATAGCCTGAATTAAAATCCCCCCCTATTTTCGTCAGATATTATATTGTTTCATGGCCCAAATTAAAAAGCCCCCTATTTTCACTGATGGGCAATATATTATGCCATGAATTTTGGGAAATTAAACCCTCCAATATGAATACACATGATATAATATTGCTTAGTCAGTGAATTCCTCATGTTATCACGTAGTTGGTCATCCAACATTTGTTTGGCTTTTTTTCTTCCACCAACAGGATTTGTTACTTATTCAATTCTATTTTAAATATATCTCTTTATCTTTGGCTCTTTGTAGCTCATCTTGGGCACAAGTTATGTCTACAAGACTCATTTTCAGCTAAGTAATTTCTTTATTCTTACTCTGTAAATCTTTGGACAAGTCTTCCTTCTTTGGTTGAGTGTTATGGAGTTGGGACATAAGATTAGTTTGGCTTTCTCTTCCTGGTAAAAAGCAAGAGTTTTTCCTAGAACTCATTGGTTAGCTGAGAAACTTCCTTGGATGATTGAGGGATTTCTATGTCTTTTGCCTTCTCTTTCATCCTTAGGAGTTCAAAAGTGTTCTTCACATTCTTTAACTCCACCTCTCTCTTCTCTAGATGGCAGGAGGTTTTTAGAAAGTTAGTTGTCACTAGCCTTTGGGTCTCCTCCACCAATTCTACCTTATCCTGAACATGAGTCTGGCTCAGATTAATGCCCATGGTATGAGTCGTATAGTCTTTAGGGTGTATTTGACCCTCCAGCTTGATAATGTTGAGCATCTTAGTAGAAATCATGATGGACTAGTGTGATTCATCATATATGGTTTCAACTCGTGGCTCTACCATTTTGATAACATCTTTATCCCTTCTCTTCTATGCACTCTTTTCCCATGCCATTCTAGTAGCATCTACATGATCTTTGAACTCAGCTAGAGATCGGATATATTGGGTGGTGATAGGATATCTGAGGGAAAAGGAGAAAGGGATTGGTGCAATGACAAACATGGATGGAGCTTGTCTTGGTAAATTTAAAATTGAAGGAGAGAAAGGGGTAATGCTTTGAATTTGTCCTGAAAATATAGAGGGAAGTGCAAGGCTTTGCTGAGATGTGGGAGTCGCTATAGAGGTAGGTGTTCAAACTAGGAGGAAAAAAGACAGGACAGTCTAAGGGGTTGTAAAAGCTATGCCCGTTACAAGGGGTGATGTGAAAACTTAGGTTGACACTGCTATGGAAATGAGAATCTCAACTGGGGTAGAGATCTGCATTGAAGGGGAATCTCCCGCCTAGGATATGGAAGGATTTGGGGCTTGAGGGTTAACTAAAGATTGAGAGGAGAGAAAAGATGGAGTGAAGCATACCTGAGCCTCAATCGTGGTTGGAGTCAGATTTGATTCGACTGTCTGTTTAGAGGTTGCTCCTTGTGGATTATCCACCCTTTATCTCTTTTTTGGTTGTGGGTGACAAGCCTCTACTTTCTATTGTGTAGGCTAAATATAATGAGACCTCTGTTTTGGAGATGGAGTGCACGACTAACAGACTACAAGGAACTCTCCCTCAAACCCAAGAGTAACACCAGGTTCCACCATAATTTGTTTTCCCTTAACTTCCTACGACTCAAGGACCTTCTCCTCCTCTTCATCTCCTTCAGTGTCATTATGCACATGAATCCAAATGTCATCAAATATATCATCCAATGGGTTGGCTTGAAAATCAACCATAAGATCCTTTATCTCCTACTAAAAGGTCTAGAAATCTACAATTTTCTTTTCTCGCCAATCTCTTTGTTTCAGCTTTCTTTCAAGGGTTGCATTGATTTTCTTAGAAGGGTTTATTTTTTCCTTTATTTCATAAAAATGATAAATACTTAGGCCTTTCAAGGTGGGACATGGTAACATGAGTAGGGTCTATGTAAATATCTGGGGACTCCACCAGCGGGCTGCAATAACTTTCCCAATAAGGACGGTAAATATGAGTGACAATGCTTTTGCGATCAGACAAATAGCCATACGGGTCATAATGTCATTCATCTTGAATGAAGACCATTCCCAAATGCACCAGATTTGCAATTAATATATGCTCGGCATTAACATTTCGCTTTCGGAGAGCGATCATTTCTAAGGCATTGGGAATGTCATACATAATGGTTTGATTTTTTTCCAACCCATATGCTTTATCAGTGACTGAGAGCTATCTAAATAACTCAATTAGAAGAACTCTTTCAGTTGGGTAGGTTGGAATTCAAAAGGGTTGCTCCTCAAATCCATGCACTCTTATTGCCAAAAAATTTTGTCCCCAAAAGCCAGTCACAAAGGGTTTAGGACTTTGACATCCAATCAACTCTCTTAGGGGAGAACTGGGTATAGGTATTTTCATGGCTCAAGTCCTCTAAATTCGGAGTCAAAAAGCAATCAAAAAAAGTATAATAATCATAATGAGGATAAAACATGGGTCCATGCCGACACTGGCTTCATATATCTTTGATCATCTATCACAGATTGTTTCATATATCAGCCAAATAAGTTTGGGTTCTGATATAAAAACATATGAGCTAGAATAGAAAGGTACCTAAATTTTATTTGAGAGTCATAACCCTTGATTTCTTTAAGGATGCCCTTCTATATAATTTCTGCAAAGTTAAAATGGAAAGGAGCCTTCTGCTTCCTCAACTTGAACACGAGGGTCATCTAGAATTCATATACATTTATATTTGTTCAAAACCAAAAATAAAAGCCATCATAGAAAATACGTCCTGCGAGTCTTGATTAAAGCCTTGATATTTATGGGGAAATTCAGTAGCTCACTTGCATCCATCTTCAGTTCGCCATTCTAGAACTTGAGTTTTTTCCTTCCTTGTGTCCCAATACTCCTCAATATTTTTCCTGGTGAACCGCTCTACATCCACTCCCCGAGGCAGGATACATAACATATTATTAATGTTATCAACATTGATAACTACCCCCAGAGTCTTGCCCTGAATCACTCCTTTTTCCTCATGAAAATTTAGAATACTTGCATGCAAGAACTCTAGACAATAGTGAACAAATGAAACCATGTATTGTAGAAGACCACAAGGCTATAGACGATATCCTAGGGAATCTGTCTCTTTATTTTTTATTTTATCTCACCTTTTTTCAAAAGTGCCCTCATGTAGAGTCTCTGGATCCTCTTGCAGGTATGGGTCACAAATATTGTTAGACTCGTCTTGTATGAAGGTTGTATTCTTGTGATTTACCTTCATGGTCAGTTTGGTATGTGGTTACTTTGATCTTTCTTGCATCCTTTTCAAGGAATAGTAAATGGTCCCAAACACATCTATAATAGTTGGAGGGGTTGAAGGTACCTCACCTCTCACCGATGCTCCTTTTGAAGCCATGGTATCTTTTCTTTGTAGGTTTCTTGGATGAATTCTCCTCCATTTTGCCATTGCATGTCCATAAGTCTGAGCAGGCCTACACATCCACAAAGAACTTTTTGGAAAAGGGCACCAAATGGTAAAGAAACAGAGAAGGATCAGCCAATGGTGAAAATTAACATCGAGAGACCAAGTTTGTTTGCAGAATCCTTGTTTTGTTGAGGTTAGTATTCTATGTTTGTTTAAGCTTTTATAATACTAAGCATAACTTATGTTGGTTGAACCATCTCTAAAGACTCTTTTGATTCATTTTTAGTTGTGTTTGGAATATATTATGTTGTTAATGAATCTGGGTTGAATGTTGTGATAATGAAGAATAATTTATCCTTTGAATTATGCATTTCATGTATGGTTTATTGTGCTTCTAAGGTTTAAATTATAAGTGATGGCGTATCACCTAGGTTAGTTTTGATTTTTACTATTTTCTCTCTCTTTCCCTTTCCCCATGAATGAAGAGCCGACTTCTAAAATCCTGGAGGTCATTCTTTAAGGCACAATAGGTCCCTTGCTTAATTAACTTCCCATAAGGTTGTTGTCTTAAAAGAAATTTTAGGCATCAATAATATTTTTTCTGGCATGCCCGATGGGACCAAAATTTTCTAAGCTAAGTGGGGGTATGAGCCACAGGCCTGTTACCAGATCTCAAACCACCTTAAATCCAAATATATTAGTGCCACCTTTGATAATAGTCCAATGAAGAGGTTCAAAAGGAGGTGTGCAAATCCCAATTCAAGCTCCTGTGCAAATGACTATCCCTCCTCAAAATTTTGTCACATGGAATAGTGGGAGCCCCCTTATCCCACTTGTTCCTCCTAACCAATGGGATTCCATTCCAACTTCTTCCCTGAAAGCTTTGCCAAAATTTACTAGAGAAGATTCCAAAACCCGTGCAGAGCACATGTGTAGGATGTGGAAGATGTATGCACTATGCATAATGTCACACAACATAACTTGGCATTAAGGTTGCTCATGACTTCTTTCAAAGGGAAGGCCCAGGATTGGTACAGATCTCTATCGCCAAATTTAGTTGCCGACTAGGACCAACTTAGAGATTGTTTCTTTGAATGTTTTATAGAGAAATGTGATAGATCTTTGCTACTGCAACAAATAATAACCATAAAGAGGGCTCCCTAGGAAGCAGTGACTGATTTTAACACCAGATTCTATAAGACCTGGTAGAGGATACCTGAAACAACTTGTCCTCCTATAGATATGGCATTCATCTTTTATCTCAAGGCCTTCAATTCAAAAATATATGTCATGATCCATTCACTTGGTGAGAATACTCTTATGTATGCCTATGAGCTTGCAATCCGAGCTAAAAATAATCTCATTGACGTAAGGAAGCTTCCTCTGAGACTACCCATGCCAGTCTTCCCTGAATTATAAAGGTATGTACCAAAAAAGGCATCTCCAAGAACATCAGTACCATCTCAGTCTATGTATATATCATGATGCTCAACAGAGTAGTGCTTCCGCGTCAACCTCTTTGGCAGCCAAGGTAAACGATATGAAGAATCTATTGCAGACCTGGTCAAATGAGATAATCAATATAAAAAGGCAACAAGAAGCTCCTACAAGGCCTCCATTCTAGAATTATTAAGCCCAAAGACCCCCATCTCAACAAAACCAATATCAAGGGATCTCTAAAACTACCCAATCACAACCGAATAGCCAGATTGTTTTGGTCTTAACTCCATTGCAAGCTATACCACCGAACCAAAACAAATGGTTGATCATAGGATAGAATAACTTAGTGGATGATACCAATTCTTGGTGCTTCCCTTGCAATTAAGCTCACATATCATGAAATTTCCCCAGGGAAATATACAACAAAAGGTATAAAAGCAATGGAGTCAAGGATTCACTCCCAACGCTAGAGTGTATACATCTATAGGGATGGACAATATTATGCTCATTGTTTACATGTAGGGAATGTCTTTGGAGAAAGAGTCCAAAATCAACTTGAATCATGCACTGATATCATGGATGGAAGGTGAGGAAGTAGTGTTCACAAATGATTCTTCTGCTTCCACCTCAAAAGTTCCTCAATTGCAATTTGATTACAACCTTTGTTCAAAGTGTAAATTTATGGGTGAACTAGTGGTGCATCAGCCTAAGATGGGTCTAGATAAAGCTCAGGAACAATATTTTGTGGTTCCTCCTTATTAGAAACCCAAGGAGGTTATGTCCTACAAGTCTAAGGAACCTTAAATGTCTCTCCCGATGACACTTAATGTGTTGGAGCAACTCAAAAAGGCCCCTGCAAGCATTTCTTTGTGGGACATTTTAGCTATTCCATAACATAAATCTTTATTGCAAAAAGTGTTAGGTGAGATACAGAAGGCTCTAGTAGAACCTGCAGTGAAGCCGACACCAACAAAAAACAAAGGCCTGAAACTGGGAATTAGCCATATCCAACTGCGGTAGTCACTATCAAAGGAGAAGCTCCCACAAATGAAAAGGTGCCTAAACCAAAGCCAACTCCTTTCTTTTTAACTCTCATTGTTGGGGACAAATTACTTCATAATTCCATGATTGACTTCAGGGCTAGAAATACAGTGATTCCTAAATAAATAGAGGAGGCCTTAGAATTAGAATATGAACATTTAGATGGAGGATTCATGCAACTTGATGGGAATAAGGTTCAAGCTATAGGCATAATTAGAAAACTTTCGTTGACCCTGTATGCCTATCTGAGTATCATAGTTCCCCAAGAAGTTGTGATAATTGATATTCCCCCTATCTTTAGTCTTTTCTTAACAAGAGATTTCACAGCTAAGATAGGTGGATACCTTTCATTATATTGGTCACATCTCATTTTAAGAACCAATCATGGAGCCAAGTTAAAAACAATGTCTGAACCTTTGCATTCTGAGCATGTAGCTGATGAAGCCTTGATGAATTTTGAGGTAGCTTACACTTTTATTTCCAAGGATGAAATGTGATGTTTGGAATAATTAGAGGATGAGAAGGTGACAAGTGATTGAACTCCTGAATACTTTCAATAAACCTTTTCCTAAAGAATAATTTGAGTACTTGAGAGACAGGTTAAATTTAAATATAGCGTGTCTTGTATCCATATCATGCTAGAGGTGATGTAAGAGTCTAAAGAGTGCACAAGTTATGGATGCAATTTGATTGCAACTTGGGTTAGTAACACAGTGACCACACACATGTCTTTATAATTTCAAAGCCTTTTTCAACACACGAGGCACTACGTTGGGTCTACCAAATTTCATAAATGTTCTACACTGCTAAGTTACCAATCCCATCAAGGGGTTGTTAAATTTAGGATGTTAGCTACACCTGCAATGATTGTGTGACTATGTTTTCTTGCCGCGTATGAGAAATATATACAATGGTACCGTTAAATGAATATAGCAACATGGGTGGAATTTTGTTTATCTATGTCGATTGGTAGATTGACAACATCTGATAGAATGTCAATATGGATATAGGTGCCTAGTTTCACGGCAAAGATGGAGATCACCAAATGTACTATTGGCAATATGAAGGAATTGTTTATGTGTTATATTGATGTTTTTTCATTGATGTCAACAATAGCTGTTATGATTCATTTTTGGCAGACAGGTTTTGGTTACCAGTGGAAGATCTAGTGTTACTGGCAGAAGGGAGTATAAGTTGGACACTTCCGGCATGTTTGGATCAATGGAGTATGTTTGGTTTTATGTGTTACATGTTTTTGGAGCATGTTTTAGTTAGTTGGTATTGACTTGGTGATCAGATGCTATCATACACTCTAGTAAGCCTATACCGGTAAGGGTTTAAGGTTTTATCGATAGAGCTTTTACGAAGAATCTTTGACAGGATGCATAAGTGGTGTTGGTGCAACTTCCAGATGGAATTCAGGATGCAAAAGGTGATCTGTGATCGTGCCTCGACTAATTGGAGACATCGCTTTGGCATGGTGTCATGTTAACATGTTCTCTACACATTACCGAGATGTTTTATGGATTGGTTAATATTGTTTTGGTCTAAAGCCGACATGGTATATCATTGTAATGTCGATATATGTAATGATCTTATTGTAATATCTTTTAGGTGGTCAACCTAATTGGTTTAGGCCTTAGGGTTGGTATAAATAAATGTAAGATCTCATTGTAGATCCTAGGATTGGGAGTGGAAATGGAATATAATGTGTGAATAATAGAATAGCATTCAGGCAGGAGATTTGGTCGATCATTAAAGATCAAATTGGGTTTATGTAAGAGGTCAAAGGCCTCCAGTATTGAGCTTAACTGGGACTATAATCAGGCATGATAGATGTTATCTCTAGTAGTTCATTCTTCTGGATTGTTGTCCAGTTATCTTGAAGTGGTTATAACCTCTCTATAGTCAGTGAGACTCCTTTGTAATGAGTAGTACACTCTAGGCAATGTGCCTTCCTGCATGTGCATGCCCCTTATTGTATCACATACTTTCTACAGAAGTATCATCTGACTATGGGTAGGCTTCCCACCATGGTTTTTCCCTTTATCAGGTTTTCCATGTACAAATCATGGTGTTTTGATTAAGTAAAAGTAGGTATTTGAAAGGTACCCAAACCTTGTACAAGCCAGGAGAACAGAACTGCTAGAAAAAAGTGCTTGATCACTTCAAAAAGACAAAATGATCCCACCAAAAGGGATCAACTAACATAACATATCATTAAAAACCTAGAATAGACCACAAAAGGAAAGCACAGAGATAGCAAAAAGGCAGAACCTAGGACACCAACAGAGACCTAAATACTATTCATAATTTCCTCATCATGAACAACCATTTGTTTCATCTTGTTTGTTGAGGTCTTCAGTTCCTCCAGCTCATGACCTTTGATGTTGCCCTTGATCTTTGTGTTAGCTCTGGTCCTCCTTTCATGACCCTTCTTGTCCAGCTGCTCTTTATCACCATCCTTCTCAGCATTGTTCTCAAACCTATTGATAAGGATGTTCATGTTGTCCACCGATGATTTGAGGATTTGGAAATTTTGGTCTACAATCTTCTTGACGTTGAGTTCCAACCTGTCAATTCTGCTGCCAAAGTCATTCATTTTATTTGCCATTTCCTTTCTATCTCCCATCTCATTGACCTTTTTTTTCGTATCTATGATTTTTCCAACCATACATTCAATAGCTTTCCCATTATGCAGAATGGCAACCAATTCTTTAACATGTTTAGCCAGGGGCTTATCACCAACCGTAACTCTTGCGATAGCTTGCGTATCTATTTTCAAACTATTGATATCCTTCACCATGGTAGCGATGGTCTCACAGAAGGCTTTAATAGTATCATTGTCACCACTGCCACTTTTATCCCCTTTATCCTCCTTTTGCAGACTTGTGGTATTCATGCCCTCAATATTGCCCATCACTGGGTTACCCTCCCCTTCTTTATCCTGACCCTCAACCTTCTTGTTTTCTTCATTCTCCTCCTCAGAATCAACCAAAATGTGGTTGATGTCTGAATTGTTACCCTATTTAGTATTCTTCCTTTGATTTTTCCTTCCAGTAGCTTTCCCTTTCTTTTTTTTAACAATTTTTTTCTCAAAGGATTCGGTTTCAGAATTTGACATTTCTGATTCCACAATAATCCTTCTCTTCTTGGCCCTATTCTTCCCTTTTTTGCTAGTTTCTTCTGATTCTCCCTCAGTCTCTGATTCAAAGTTAAATCCACTAGCTTCACTCTTTGTTGTCTCATCTCTTGCATTTTTTCCTTTAATAGGCTTTTCAGTGCACTTCCCCTTAAGCATTTTATAAACTAAGGCCATAAGCCCCTGGTGGAGGGCATGGTCACCTTTAGGGTCCTTCTGAACCTCCTTTATAGTATGATCCATTGCACATGCTAGGTAATAGGGTAGGCTCACCTTTTCCCCATGACGGAAGTGGTTGAGAAAAACAAAGTGATGTGCGTAGGCTCTGGTAAACCTACCATCTAAGGTAATGTATGCAATAGAAGCGAATAAAAAAAACCTCCATGGCCTGCAAATTCTCTTCGGAGCATGGTAGAAGTTGTCAATTTTAATCATCTTTCTCCTCTCTTCATCCATGACAGGAAACTTATCTGCTACTTTATCTAATATGCCTCGGTCCCTGTAAAATTTCATTCCCTCAGTAGTCATCCCCGTGGCCTCGGCAATGACCTCTTCATCAACATTCGTCATCTGGGATCCGATAAGGATTTTGCCATTTTTCTAGTTCTTGATGAAATAGCTAGTGATTGTGGAGTATTTCCCACTTATCCGCTCCATGAAAACATTCAGACCCCCCTGCTGAAGGATATCCCAGACTTCTTTGTTCTTTCTCCAGTCAGAGTAGGAAGGAGGTTCGAATCTTTTCTTGTTACCTCCCATTTTTCCAGCACCTTCCTTGCAATTCCTTCTCTCAGCTTGATAACCTCTCCTCTAGTTGTTGTGGGTACTCTGTAAGAATGCCCAGAATCCATGCTAGATAATAATGATAAGACACCTATATAAATGTTCATTATCTTCGATAAAACCCTGCATCAAAAAAGGCGAAAGGGGCATTATAAATAATGATTAAAAGTACCACATTGCCTTGTCTGGCTCCGATCCTGATTAAGCAGGGATTTCATATCACTTGCGATCTCCATTTCACCATAATTAGTAATGATGTCTCCCAATTGGCAAGCTAGGTTGGCTGCCCAATCAGCGTAGGATTTGGCCTCCCTATACACGTGTAAAAACACACATTTCAAATTCTTCACTGATTTTCCTAGTTGCTTTAATAGCATTACTAATTGACCAAGAAGGCGGGAATTTCATATTTAAACAATTGATTATGTTTAAAGAGTCTCCTTCACACCAAACTTTAGTACATTTAGCTTCCTTGGCAAGGATCATCCCATCGTAAGCCGCCATGGCTTCAGCAATATGATTAGTCTGATTTCCTATAGGAATACATTTTATGATTTTACATATTCCCCATTCATCCCTTAGGACCACTCCACATCCTGCAACACTCAGGTTACCCTTTGAGGCCCCATCAAAATTGATTTTCATCCATCCCTTGGGTAGACTGATCCATATCACACCCTCTCTAGGGTTGATCTGAAAGCACTCTTGACCTTTAATCTCCACTTTTTGTAGATAAATTGATCATCCTTATCTTGAGGATTATCAATACCGCCTATGATATTCATATTTTCCAGTATACTTCTTCTTATTTTTTCAAACACAATTTTAGCCTTAGTAGTCTTTTCTCTGAAAACTCTATCATTTCTCTCTTTCCATATGCCCCAACACATGTGAGGTAAATCAATTTTCCATAATAAGGTTGTGGATTTATTTCATGAAGGATGATGCCAAGAATTGAAAATATCTTGAATCGACTTGGGGAAACCCCAACTGACTTTGAAGTGATCCAGACAACTTCCCCAAACATCAATAGAGAAAGGGCAATGAAAGAGCATATGATTTATAGTCTCCTCATTCTTCTTACAAAGAATACAAAAACTAGGCATACTAATACCTCTTTTTCTGATATTCTCAGTAGTAAGAATTTTATCTTGAAGGGTTGTCCAGAAGAAAATATTTATCTTAGGGGTGAGGCCTTTCACCCATGCTTTAGCCCAGCATGGGCTTTCCATGTTGTAGAACTATTGATGATACAAAGAAGCCACAGTAAAAGTACCACTAGCAGTGAATTTCCAAATTAAATGGTCTTCTTCTTCAACCCTCACCATAGAGTTCATGACTTTATTCAAACTACCCAAAGACTGGTCCACCTGAGATAAGTCCTTCCACTGTCCATCTTTCCAGTAATCCTCCACCTTGGTTCCAAATCTTTCCTTGCATTGGTTTTGAAATCTGTTCCACTAAGGGTTTTCATTCAAAGGGATCTCCATAAGCCAAGGGTCATCCCCAAACTGGATAAGATTCCCTTTCCCCAATTTCCATTTTGCACCTTTGACAATTAAGTCTCTTGTTCTAGAGACATTTTTCCAAATATTGGATCCAATTGGGATAATCTCCACTTTGAGGAAGCTTTGAAGTGTCGGACATTGACTTTTATATTTGTTATCCCATATCGTTTTCCACTCTCCTTGATTTCTATATCCTCTCCAAATCTGCTTGGCCATAAGGAACTCATTTATGTCTCTTATTCTTCTAAGGCTCAGACCTCCTTTATTTATAGGCTTGCAGACCCTCTCCCATGCAATCAAGTTCATTCTCTTCTTCTCCTCAACCCCTATCCATAAAAAAGATCTTTGAATCTTTTCAATGGCCTCCGAATACTTAGCAGGAATCCTAAACAGACTGATGGCGTAGAGAGGAATACTTTGAAGAGTGGATTTCAGCAGTTGAACCTTACCTGCTTGACTAAGAAGAGAACCCTTCCACCTAGATAGCTTTTTGTGGAATTTATCCACCAAGGCTCCCCAAAAAGTATCTAGAGGATCATGGCATAAGGGGAGCCCCAAGTAAGAAGCAGGCAGACTACCAATTTGACAACCCAGAATATTACTAATTTTGATCCTCCTTCTCTTCGGGGTATTGATAAAATACATAGCTTTTAGACCAGTTTATAACTTGACCAATGACATCTCCATAGTTATCCAAAGCCTTTTTTAATCTTCTAGAATCCTTCATTGTAGCTTTCCCCATTATTATAGAGTCATCAACAAACTATTGATGGGAACATATTTGATCCACCGAAGAAGGATTCAAACCACAAAACTCCCTTTTCTCAACCAGCTTTCCAATACATCTCCCCAGACATTCCACCATAATGATAAAGATAACTGGGGATAGAGGGTCCCCCTGCCTGAGACCTCTAGAAGCTTTAAAGAAAGGAGAAGGAGATCCATTCATTAAAATGGAGAAAGAAGCCGAAGAGACAAGTTGCCTGATAAGGCTAACACTTTTGGAGCTGAAGCCAAAAGTAGAGAGAACATCCATCATAAAATCCCAATCCACTCTATCATAGGCTTTATAGAGGTCAAGCTTCAGAAAAAAACCTTCTTTTTTAGAGAAAGACAGAGTGGATATTTTCATGGACAAAGATGATTGAATCCAAAATTTGTCTACCCGAGACAAAACCGCTTTGCTGAGGTGAAATGATGGAGGGGAGCAACTTAAGAATTCTAGAGGTAAGAACCTTGGAGATTATATTATAAAGAGAGTTGCATAGACTAATAGGTCTAAAGAGATCCATTGAGTCAGCCCCCATCTTTTTGGGGATAAGAGCAATAAAAGTACCATTAACTTCTTTCAAAAAATTTCTAGCACCAAAAAACTCTTTCATAGCTCTGGTAACATCATCTCCAATAATATGTCAGTACATTTGAAAGAAGAACATGGGAAAGTCGTCCGGACCTTGGGCCTTGTTTCCCTCAAAGGAGTTGATAGCTATCAGAATTTCATCATGGGAAGGGATGGCAGTCAAGTGAGAATTATGATCATCCCATAAAATGGTAGGTATACTATCCAGAGGTCCCTTTGGGCCTGTATATCCAAATTCTGATCCTTAGCAAGCAAATTGGAGAAAAAATCCATAGCAACCCTGCTCATGGAATCATCTTCTACAACGAATCTGCCATTCACTTTAATCTGAACAATTTTGTTAATGGCCTTATGTCTTAATGTGGACATATGGAAGTATTTAGTATTCCTATCCCCTTCCTTCAACTAGACATTTCTTGATCTTTGTTTCTAGTTCGTTTCCTCTTTAGTTATAATATCATGATATCTCATAAGAATAGCATCTTCAGTATCTCTAGACATATTAGTGTAACCATTATTCTGTATCTCATCCTGGATTTCCTTGAGCTCTAAGAGGGTTGTAGGTTTTGAGGTAAAGATATTCCCAAAGAATTCCTTATTCCACTTCTTAACATTATCTTTAACAATCTTCAGCTTTTTGACCACTTTGTACATGGCATTTCCTTCAATACTGACTTGCCACCATTTCTTAATCTTACTTTCCAGATCCGAGCATCTAGTCCACATCTTTTCAAATCTATAAGGGAAACATCTCCTTCTATTCTTTTCTTCAGCCGTAAAGGTTATTGGGTAATTATCTGATCCTGCCCTTATGTGAGAAGATAAAGAGTAGTCATGAAGTTTAAACCAATCTAAGGAAAGGAGAGCTCTATCAAGTCTAACCTGAATCAAATTCCTACCACTTCTTCTATTATTCCAAGTGTATTTGACTCCTTGCAGCTCCAAGTCATGAATGGCATTATTGTTTATAAAATCCATCAAGTCCAATCTACTGTCTAGATTAGCTTGACTCCCTCCCTTTTTCTCAATTTCCTTCAAGGGGGTGTTGAAATCTCCCATAATTATCCAGCTGTCCTCAGCAAACCTTCTTCTTAACCCAGTAAGATTTCTCCACATCTCACTTCTACAAGTCTTAGTGTTAGGAGCATATAAGTTAGTTAGGACCCACATGGTGCAATTCTTAAGGTTCTTAAATCTAATGCAGGCCAAGTTGTTATCCTGAATCAGCACCTCACCTTCTACATTATTTTTGTTCCAGAAGGTAACAATTCCTCCCGATGCACCTTTTGAACTCCCTCCGCTGACTCCTCCATTTTTTAACATATTTAGGCTTTCAACTTTATCTTTTTCCATCTTAGTTTCTTGAATCAAAAAAATATCAGGATTTTTATCTCTAATCATACTTTTAACTAAATCATGTTTGTGAGGGTTGTTCAGTCCTCGAATATTCCAAGAGATGATTTTCATGGATTTTTAGAAATACATACCTCAAAGATGGTTCTTTGGGTACCATCTGCTATATTCCTGCTTGTTTCCATTGATCTCTTTTTGGCATTTGAATGTCTTCCTAGAGAAGTGTGTTGCGCTCCCACATCCTCAAGCTTGCTTCTGGTGTTTCTAGTCAGCGTACTATTGATGAGGTTATTGTTATTCTTTTTTTTTTGCTTGTTCTTCTTTTGTCCTCTGCTGCTTCTTCTTCCTCCTGCTTTGTTTCATTCTTCCCCAGTGCCTTTTTGATGTCTTCCTCATCTCCCCATTTTGGATCTTGTTCCTCTGAAAAGGCCAGCTTTACTTTTGCTGGGGAAGCTAATGAGATTTTTGATAGCCCTTGGCCTAGGATGTTATCAGGTTGGGCCTCCTAGAACCAGTCTAATTCTTTATCTAGATATTGAGAGTTTGAAATGAGGTTAAAATTATCTCCTTCCTCTTTGTTATCTGTGGGCTTTTTATCTCCTTTACTCTCACATTTATCCGAGACTAACTCTGTCTTATCCTCTTCCAGTTCCTCTTTCTGATTGTTGTCTTTTTTTCCATGCTCTAAATCCTTATCACTCGGCTCCAACTCCTGATGATCTATTTTTACGCTATCTACTTTCTTTAGTTCATTTCCCACTTCATTGGTGAGTTCTTCCTCCATCCGTCCAATCTGAGACTTTTTCTCTTGATCTGGTTCATTGGACTTCAAGGATTTTAGAGGCCTATCCACTTTTTTCCAAACCTTAGTTTGGAGGTAGGGTTTACCCTTGATACTTGGGCATTTTTTAGCCCAATGTCCAACTTTTTTACAGTGAAAGCAGGCAAAAGGGATTGTTTCATAAACAATATTCTGCCTCCACTTCCCCAGTTTAGATTCTATCTCTATTTCCTCTGGCATGTTCATGTCAGGTCCAACTCCAACACAAATCCTAGCATAAATCAGCCTTCTTCTAGATGTTGTGATCTGGTCAATAGCGATAAGCTCCCCAAAGGTGTTGGCTATTCCTGCAAAAACATCTTCCTCCCAGAATTCCATTGGAAGCCCAGGGAGTTTAACCCATACCGGGACCTGGACCATTAATTCTTTCCTTTTGCCATGTTAGGGTACCACTTCTGGATATACATGATCTGTTTGCCTATTGCCCATGACCCACTACAGAGAATGTTTCTTCTATCCTCATCACAAGAAAAAGCAAAGGATAGACAGCCTTTGTTCATTGCAACCACATCAACCTGAACTTTCAAATTCCACTTTATTTTGACAAATCCACGAATGATCTCTATATTAGGTCTAGACCCCAAAAAATTACCGATCAAAGTATTTTCCATTCTAGCAATGTTTTGGTCTATGATTTGGTCTGGAACAGCGATAGCAAACTTGCCCTGAGACACATTCGAGGTGTTTTTAATAGGAGGCGATGAGGACTTACCTTTGGGTGTAACCCCAAACAGAGAGGACCACTTACGTATATGTCCATTCAAACTGGTTCCCCCCTTAAGATCCTCGAAGCTCGACGAAATAACCTTTTTCAAATGATCTTTTCCTTCCACCGTGTTCTCTGAACCACTAGTCGCTTGTTGTCCTTGAGCTCCTTTTGAGTTGTCATCTTCTATTTTTGAAGTTTGAACCTGCCCTTTCCGACTCTCATCTGCTAACCGCTCTTCACGTGGTCTTGGTCCTCCCACTGGGTCCCCCAAATCCAAGGGAGCATCGGGATCCTTACTATCTAAGCCCCCTCCATCTACAGGAATCTCTGAGTCATCTGCCTCATGCTGTCCCAATGCCGAACTAGAACTCCCGCTCAAATTTGATATTTGGATCTGACTGCGCTCCATTCCGGCAAAAATATCGTACAAATCATGATGTTATGTGGTATGGTTGCATTGTGTTAATTCTCTGTTTCATTCTTAAGTTTTATAGCTTACCGGTATCTATTTCTGCTATTCTGGTATTCAATGTTTATGTGCTCCGATTAAAGGTTATAAAGTTGTTTGATTAATATAATCTGTTGACAACTCATTCACCCCCCCCCCTCTCAATTTTCCATCAGTTATCCTAACAATTGGTATCAGATCTTTGGTCATCTTTTGCAAAAGCTTAACCGCTTGAGGTAGATCCTATGGCAACTAATACTTCAAATCCACCGGCAATTATTTTTAGAAGAGAAATCCCTAAGCTCGATGGAACAAATTATGGGATATGGAAAACCCAAATGGAGACTCATCTTAGATGTCTTGGCAAAGATATTTGGGAGATCACTAAGAAAGGTTATACACCTTATGATTTGGCATCTAGCAATCCTACTCCAGCAGAATTGGACAAAAATATTGAAAATGATTGCAGAGCTAGAGAAGCCCTCATGTGTGCACTTACTGATCAGCAAATCATGGGATTGACTGATAAATCATCTGCAAAGGTTGTGTGGGATAAATTACAAACTTTGAATGAAGGTGACCCTACTGTCAAAATTGCTAAACTTGATGATTACCAGGTAAGATATGAGAACTTGAAGATGGAAGATAATGAAAGAATTGCTACATTTAAGTAAAGAGTAAACGAGATTTTCATGGGAATTCAATGTTGTGGAGGATTTCTGAGTGAAGATGAAATAGTTTCTAAAGTCTTGAGATCCCTTCCACCGGCTTATAAGATGAAGGCAACTGCAATTAATGGATTGAGAACAATGGCAAACACTTTAGTTAACAGAGACATTCTCATTGGGAAATTATCTGCTTTTGAGCTTGAAGAATTTTTACCTTCTAGAGCTACAAAGTCTGAACCTGCTTTTCATGCATCATCATCGACCGAAAAAAGTGATTGGAAAGTCGTATATGCAAAAGAATTGGAAGATATGAGGAAAGAGGGTGAATAATTTGAGCAACTTGAAGCCTTATTTGCTAGAAAAGTACCTAAAGGACTGGCAGGAAGTAAGTATGAAGGAAAAGCACCTTTTAAATGTTTTGTATGTAATAAGATTGGTCATTTTGCATCTAAATGTCCTGAAAAGAATGCAAGATTTGAAGAAAGAGTTAAGAAATCATTTAAGCCTAATCAGAACATATATAGATTCAAGAAGAAAAAAACAATGCTACATAGTAGATGAGGAAGGAGTAAGTGATGACTTTGAGGATGAACCGATAGCAAACTCTGCTAGTGGATCTAGCAATAGAAAGGAATAGGTGTTCTATGCTTTAAAGGAAGATGAACCAGAACCAGCTATCAAGAATGAAGAAAAGGCCCTAGCAAAAAAAGTTGAAGACAAAGATGAATGGGTAATTGATAGTGGATGCTCGCATCATATGACTGGAGATAGAAGAAATTTTTTGTCCCTGCAAGAATTCAATCGCAGTCAAGTAAGATTTGGAGATGACAAAGCATGTATGATCAAAGGTAGAGGTATTATTTCTCTGGATGGAAAGCATAGTACTGATAATGTCTATTATGTTGAAGGTTTAAAGCATAATCTTATAAGTGTTGGTCAATTGGTGGATAAGGGATTCCAACTTCAGTTCAAAGATAGAAAATGTAAAATCATTAACAAAACTGGTTTGGAGATTGCAACTGGTACTCAGACTGGAGGTAATATCTTTCACTTGAACACTGGTAATAAGACATGTTTGATTGATCATATTGATGAGAGGTGGCTATGGCATAAGAGGCTGTGTCATGTTAATTTTGATTGTATTGTTAAGATCAGTTCAACAAAGGTAGTTAGAGATATACCTAAGATTATAAAGCCTCATAATCCGATATGTAAGGAATTTCAATTGGGAAAGAAAGTTAGAACTTCTTTTAAGAGAATACATGATAAATCTGATGATGTGCTTGATTTGATTCATACTGACTTATGTGGTCTAGCAAGGACCAGAAGCTTTCAAGGTGATAGATACTTCATGCTAATAATTGATGATTATTCTGGAATGATGTGGGTGACTTTTCCAAGGGAGAAGTCTGAAGCCTTTGAGAAATTAAAGATCTTTAAAGCAAAGGTGGAAACAGAAACTGGACTGAAAATCAAATGTCTGAGATCAGATCAAGGCAGAGAATTCACTTCTCATGAATTTAACTGTTATTGTGAGACAAATAGAATTAGGAGACAGTTATCTGCACCTCGGACTCCTCAGTAGATTGGAGTAGTGGAAAGGAAGAATAGAACCATTTTGGATACAGCAAGAACTGTGGGATGCAAAATTCATCTTCTATTAACAAAGTAATCAATTAGAAATGAGGGAAATCACGAATCCCTATCCTAATCAGAATTTAACAAACTAACAATGAAATGAGACAACCAAGCAAAATAAGAATTATAAATCATCAAATCAAATCAAAAACTCCCTATTCCGTGACTGTGTATAACTTCCATTGCTCTTCTCCTCTTCGTTGTATGTGGCTCTCAGATATTGCGCTGGTAACCTGCAAGTGACACAAAGATTCAAAGTTCATGATTGTTGAAAATGGAGATTGGATGCTCAATTTATAGAAAATTGGATGATATTGATTGAAAGGTGGAACAGAATGATCAAGAGGTGTGAACTTAGGTGAGCTCAAATGAAAATTGATAGTTGAACTACTGATTGTAGGAGTGAAACTCAATAAATTGAATAGATTAATTGAGTTAACTGATTGAGAAAAAGCTGACTGAAGGAAGAAAAAGAATGATTGGAGGAAATAAAGTGGATGACAAAGAAAGCTTAATTTAGAAAAAGCTAACTAAAAGATGGAAATAGAGACTGGAGAGAAAAATGATTTAATTAATTAATTGATTGAATTAATTAATTTAGCATGTGCTTGCATTTTATCTTGGATTTTTAATTTAATCTTTGCATGAGATTTTAATTAAAATATTGAATTTATTAATTCAATTTAGTATTTGAATATATTTAGAACTTGACTTTGATTTTCAATTTGGTTTTTGAAATCATGCACATGTGATTGAATTTGGAAGAAATTAGAAGAATATGAAATTAAATGAAATTAGAATTTGGGGATTTGCAAATAGAAGAATTAATTAGTTAATTAAATAATTTAAAGAAACTATTTAATTATTTAGAAATGGAATTTAATTAAATAATAAAGATTATTTAATTTAAAGGATTAAATCACAAGTAATTAAATAATTAATATTTAGAAGAGGGTTGAATGATTAGATGATTAGAGATAGAAATTGAAAATTAATTTATTTAAATAATAAAGATTATTTAAATTGGGGAATTAACCATAATTAATTAAATAATAAATATTTAATTAATATTTAGAAAGTGATTAAAATGATTAAATGATGATAGAATAGGAAAATAGAATAATTAATAAGATGATGAGGAAATATGAAAGTAGAAGAAATAGATTAATTAAATTAATTAAATAATAAAGATTATTTAATCAATTAGAGGAATAATTAGTACATGATCAATGAGACATTTTTAGGTGTCTACAAGAACCATGATGATGGAAGCCAAATTGCCTCATATCTACTGGAGAGAAGCGGTGAGTACAACAGTCTACACATTCAACAGAGTTCATATCAAAGGTAAAACCAGTAATACCCCTTATGAATTATGGTTTGTACATACACCTACTGTTAAATATTTTAGAATTTTTGGAAGTAAATGTTATATCAAAAGGGATGATTCAATTGGGAAGTTTGATCCTAGATGTGATGAAGGAATATTTTTTGGATATTCAATTTAGAGCAAAGAATATAGATGTTATAACAAAAGATTGCAGAAAATTATGGAAAGCGCAAATGTGAAAGTGGATGAGAAATACAAAAATAAATCTATATCTTATGACAGGGAACTGGCAGTGGAAATGATCATAACTGAACCGGCAATGCCTCAACCAATACAAGGCACTGAGACAGTTACACTGGGACAATCAGAGAATTCAACTATGACTGATGATCAGAACAATGAACTTGAAGTTCAGAAGACACCAAGGTATGTAAGGTTAAATAATTATGAAGATCAAATCATTAGAGATAAGAATAAGGGATTTATGACAAGAAGAAGACTGGCAAATTAAGAGGCATGTCTTATTTCTCAAATTGAAATGGCGTTTGTTATTGAAACTAGTAAAGATAAACATTGGTTAAAGGCTATGGAAGATGAATTAGATCAGACAGAGAAGAATAACACTTGGACTTTTGTTCCTCGACCTAAAAATAAGAATGTTATCAGGAACTAAATGGGTTTTTAGAAATAAACTAAATGAGGATGGTCAAGTTGTAAGAAACAAGGCTAGACTGGTTTGTAAAGGATATTCTTAATGTTGGCATTTTGAGTTTGTTGGCATTTTGCATAGAGATTGCATTAATGATATGTTGGTATTGATGTCAACTAAACCAGTAATGGTATTCATGTTATTGTTGATATTGTTGTTTTTTATATTGGCTAGTAACCAGTAAGAAGAGTTTTGTGGGAGATATTGTAAACTGGTATGCAAAGTTTGTGAGTTGAACCGGTGAACCGGTGTAAAGGGTTAAACCTTTCTATGTAATGTAATCGGTAAACCCTATTACTTGTTAAACCCTAACCGATCAAGTTTGTTGGTTTATTATTTGATAAGCGGTAATGATGGAGACACGTGTGATCATTGTATGAGGATATGTTCAAATTGTTTTGGCACATTTTTTTCTTGTCTAGGGAAGGAGAAAAGTGGATTGCATCTAATGTACAGCGTGTGATGAGTTACAAAGTCCGATGAAGCGGTGATCATGGAGCGGTTCGAATTTTCTTGAAGAATGTGAAGAGATTGTCATGATTTCTAACGGTCAAGATTGAACTGACTTGTTTGTAATCTTGATGATGAGAACTAGGTTTTTGTTGTGCTACTAACCTAATTGATTTGTATTTAAGGTCGATGAAGGTGTTTGTAGAGGTTGTTGGCAAGATTGATAGAAAACTATTAAGTGTGCAGTTGCCTAACCGGTGACTGGATCTGTACTTTTGTTGGAAATGTGCCTCTAATTCACTTGACCTGTGTTCAGACTGATCGAAGTAACCTATCCCGATGGAACAACTGTCGGTGTGACTCTTGTTGATGGGTTGATGGAACCCTCTTCTTGTGATCGGGCTATCGGGTGAGCAAGTCTGAGATGATCCAACTATTGTCGCTATACCACATTGGGAGGATGATCAAAAGTTATTCATCACAGCTTGGCGACCAAGTGGTGGGGCTCGGCAAGAGAGAAGCTTAGGTGAGATAGTGGTAGAGAAGATCAAGGTTGATCCAACGGCGGTCGTTAGGTCATGATGGGAAAATGCTTGTTAGACTTTCCATCGCGACCCGGTGACAAAGAAGAGCTTCATTATGGGTGGATAGTGAGGTCATGCTAAGGTGGCAGGGTAGGGACTTTGGAGCCAATCAGGAAGTGACACGTAGCATAAGTGAGCGGCTAAGGCAAGTTCAAGGTTGAGCAGATCGTAGATGATTGGAGGATGATTGCAAAAGATCTAACGGTGGTCGCTAGGTCGCGATGGGAAATTACTCGTTAGACTTTCCATCACGACCCAGCGACAAAGAAGAGTTTCATTCCGGGTGGTTAGTGAGGTCGTGCTAAGGTGGCAGGGCAAGGACCTCGGAGCCAATCAAGGGGTTCCATGTGGCAGAGCACAAAAAGAGGAAAGGGGTATCATCGGATATCGGGAGAACTAGTTGTTTGCTACATCGATACCCGATGAGGTCGCCTTCGGCGATCGGGTTGATATCGATGATCGAGTTGACAAGATAGAAGTTATGTCGATGGCCCGATCGATTCGTTGTGGTGTCATCGGGAGATCGGGTCTACCTATTGAAGGCTATCCCGATGAGCCGATGGAGCCGACCTGTTTGGAGCAGAATTAGTGGAGTCATCTACTGGTTCATCTGGAGATCGAAGCAACCCATTTGTGGTTTTTTCAATGGCCGATGGAGTAGAGACTAACTATGGGTGTGCGTTTGAACTGAAGTCTAAAAGGTGAAATATTTGGACACTGAAGATGGTATTGTCGGTGTATATGAATATGAACTGACCTGACTTCCTGGTGCCTGTGGGATGATTGTTTTCTCATGAATACAAACCGACGAAGATAGTTAGATGTCTAACTGATTGGTGCAAACTGACAATTGAACGGTCGACATGGAAGATGTAATCAGAGTAGCCAGAGGCAACCGAAATGCAATATTGGTTAGGTGGATGGATGTTACTGAATGAGACCATTGGACTCCATAATGATTATTCTTAACCAATACGTTGTAATCGATGGCTGATATATATGTTTCCAGAGATGTAACCAAAGGGAGAGAGAGGTTACTATGTGATGTATGGTGTGGAGTCCTGTATGTTGGAAGCCTGAGTGTTCTGCATAGGTGATGATTGTGATCCGAACATAGATTCAAAAAGCAAATGCCTGTGAAGAGGCTATGTAACTTTATTGTAACCTTTTATTAATTGTGAATAAAGTGATCTCTCTTTGGTGGTGGGTTCCCGTAAGGGTTTTCCCACATAAATCTGGTGTTTACTCTCTATTGTGTTTTATGTGTGATTAGTTTTTCATTAGTCCGTGTATATCTTAATGTTCTGTGAAAGAATTTAAAGACGTACTTTCTTGATTCCCCTTATAATTGACATTAGGAAGGCGTTTCCGCACTGTGCTCTCCTTACAACTTTGAGTGGAGACAAATTGAAGGTTATAGAAGGATCTGATCAAGCAAATGCAGTGCTACTCAGATAGATCAAGAAAACTTGTTGTTTTCTAACTATTACAACAGAAGTGAAATCCCTTAATCGGGTTAGCTCTAACAAGCTCGGTTAATCATTAAATCCTCTAACAAGGTGGTCCATTAGCTTGGATTCCTAAATCATCCAGCAACGTTACTCCTAACAGGGTATTGTTCTTTTCATCAAGGCATATTTGTAAATCCCTTAACCATGTGATTCCTAATCGGAATTAGTTCTTAACTGGACTTATTGTAAAGCTTTAACAAGCTTGGCTCCTAATAGGGTGAACTTCAGAAGAGTTCAGATAGCTATCCTTGTGAGTCTCATCTGACCATTGTTTTTACCTATTTGGGTTTTCCACGTATAAACATTTGTGTCAAGTGGTGAATTCTTTTGTGGTTGTGATCTTATTTGTTGATTTAGTTAATTTCTGATAAGGCATGTTAAGTAGAACCATTGAGAGATGAATATGTTGAGTTATGATTAAGCAATGTTGATGTTTACAAGATTGAAGTTGTTTACTATTAAAGTTGTCATAATAGTTAAATTGGTTGATGTCAAGTATTCTTATGAATATTGATCTTGACTGAGATTTGTTTACTTTATTTGAATGAGTTTGAGTTTGGGAACTTTGTATCAGTTTTTAAATATACTAATTCAAACCCCCTCTCAGTATTCTACCAAATACTTATTCTTTCATCATACCATCAATTGGTATTAGAGCATCTCAAGTCCTCTTAATCTAAAAGCCTAACAGCTTGAGAAAAAGATCTTGTAGATCTTGATGAAGAAAGGAGGTCTGAAGTTCAACAAAGATAACTATAGAATATGGAGTGATAGGATGAAGATTTACATTAAGAGTCTTGGTAGTTAGTATTGGGATCATATAGGAACTAAGTATATTACACCTACTGGAATCCTGACTGATGATCACAAGAAAGAACAGCAAGAAATCACCAAGAATTAGAGGCTATTATCAGTTTCATGTCTGATGTTGAATATGTAGATGTTCATGGTCTTGAAACTGCACATGAAGTATGGCAAAAACTTGAAGAGATTTATAGCGGTGATGAATATGTTAAGATTGCCAAAGAGGAGAGTTTAAGAGGAAAATTTGATGACATGAAAATGTCTGACGATGAGAATATCCAGTAGTACGGTCAAAGGATTAAAGAGATAGTTGGTGAGATAAAGAGTGCAGGAGGGAAAGTGGAAGATGCCTCAGTAAACAGTAAGGTACTGAGAACCCTACTACCGATCTATGCTATCTGAGTTGCAGTTATTTAGGCGCTGAAATATATTGACAAGACAAAGGTAACTCTTGACTCTATTATTGGCAAACTTACTATTTTTTAACTAAATGGCTATGATGGTAGTGTATAGAAATCAGAATCTACATTCAGAGCTTCTGTCTCTAACCCATATGTGAGAAGAAGTAGAGATACCGGCCATAGCTATGAATCTAGATCCAGCAGAGATGTTGAAGATGAAGATAGCTTAGTGGAACTTGAAGCATTGTTGGCAAAATGACTACCTAGAGGCACTGGTAAATATAGAGTTAAGCTACCTTTAAAATATTTTGCATGCAACAAGATTGGTCATATAGCAACAAATTGCCCTTTTGGTGAAAATGAATACAAGAGAGACAAATTTAAGAAGTACAAGGGTAAAGGCAAGAGAGATTGTCTTGTAGCTATTAGCAGTGGTATTACTAATGAAGAATCTGATGATGATGCTAGTGAAGATATTGTGTTTGTCACTATTAAGGAAGAAATATCAAATCAGAAGGCACTAGTATCCAGAATGGATAACTCTCATAATTGGATCATTGATAGTGGTTGTTCACATCACATGACCGGTGATCAGAGCAAATTTCTTTCCGTGAAGGAATTCGATGGCATTGTTGTTAGATTTGGCAATGACTCGCCCTATATGGTTGAAGGTAAGGGATTTATTTCTCTTAATGGGAAGAGAAATGTTGACGATGTCTATTGGGTTGAAGGCCTAAAGAAAAATCTTTTAAGTGTGGCACAACTTAATGATAGAGGATACCCACTGGAGTTTAGAAATGGAATGTGCAAAATCTTTGACAACAAAGGTGAATTGATTGCAACCCAGAAATAGACCAGAGGTAATCTATGTCATCTCAATCCTAAAGTTAGCAACTATTTGATTGCAAAAAATGATGATATCTAGCTTTGGCATAGGAGATTTTTTCATATAAATTTTGACAATATTGTTAAAGTAAGCAAGTCTAAGAAAGTAAGAGGTCTGCCTCAGCTAGACAAACAGGTTAATGCTCTTTGTAAAGAATGCCAGCTAGGAAAGATGACTTCTTCAACTTTCAAGAGCAAGTCTTTCTCAGCATAGCACTTGTTAGATTAGGTTCATACGGATCTATGTAGACCAATAAGAACAAGAAGCATTCAAGGTGACAAATACTTCATGATCTTCACTGATGATTGTTCAAGGATGATGTGGGTCACATTCTTGAAGGATAAGAATGAAGATTTTGGTAAATTCAAGGCATTCGGAGCCTTAGCTGAGAAAGACAGTGGCAAAAAGATAAAATGTCTAAGAATAGATCAAGGTGGTGAATTCACTTCTATGGAGTTCACTAAGTATTGTGATGATAATGGTATCAAGCGGCAGCTTTCTGCACCAAGGACACCACAACAGAATGGTATAGCAGAGAGAAACAACCGATCATTGGTTGAAGTTGCTAGGACTATGTTGATACAAGGAGGTGTAGCAAAAACATTTTGGAAAGAAGTTGTAAGTATAACTGTCTACACAATGAACCAAGTTCTGGTAAAAAGAGGTAAGGACAAGACCCCATATGAGTATTTGTATGGGAGATCACCTGATGTTAGCTATTTTAAGATATTTGGAAGCAAATTTTTTATTAAAAGAGGTGATTACATAAGCAAGTTTGAAGATAAGAGTGATGAAGGTGTATTTCTTGGCTATTCCACCAAGAGTAAGGCCTATAAATGCTTCAACAACCAGACACAGAGAATTGTTGAGAGTGTTGATGTTCATGTAGATGAACGTCCTGGAGCTTCAGAAGGAACCAGTTCTGAGAAGAAGGATGAAGGTCCTTGCATTTTTCTTTTGGAACCTGAAACTGTTAAATCATTTCCTAGTAAAGCAAATCATGATATACTTGTTCAATTGGAACAAATAGATTCAGAGGAAGATGATAATGAAGAAGTTGAACCTGAAGAGAATGATCATGTTATTCCTAGGTATGTGAGACTGAATCACAGCCCTGAACAGATAATTGAGGATAAGGATGTCGGTGTACTAACTAGAAGGAGAATAAGAGAGAACTCTTGCATGATCTCCACCTTTGAACCTAGAAGTGCTAAGGAGGCATTTGGTGATGATCATTGGGTGAAAGCTATGGAGAAGGAGTTGGATCAAATTGAGAAGAATAACACTTGGGCCCTAGTACCCTGACCGATAAACAAGAATGTTATAGGTACTAAATGGGTGTTCAGAAACAAATTAAATGAAGATGGTGTTGTAGTTCGCAACAAGGCAAGATTAGTATGCAAAGGTTATGTGCAAGAAGAAGGAGAAGATAATGGAGAAATATGTGCACCAGTAACAAGACTGGAAGGTGTCAGCACATTACTTGCATTTGTAGCTCATAAGAATTTCAAGATATACCAGATGGATTTTACGTCTGCATTCTTGAATGGGATACTGGAAGAAGAGGTTTATACAGAGCAGCCTGATGGTTATGCATTGACAGATAAGGAAGACATGGTATGCAAATTGCATTAAGCTTTGTATGGATTAAATCAGGCACCTAGAGAATGGTATGAATAGCTTCATACTCATCTGATGAAGATAGGCTTTGCTAGAACCAGTGATGATAGGAACATTTATTTCAAGTCTGAAGGAGATGAAATACTGGTCAGTGAAGTATTTGTAGATGACATTATATTTGGAGGTAATGATGACGTGAGTAATTATTTTCCAGGTGAAATGAAGAATGAATTTGAGATGTCATTAGTAGGGGAAATAAAAAATTTCATAGGCTTATAGATACAACAGACTAAGAATGGTATTTTCATTACTCAATCCAAGTATGTGAAAGAGGTTTTGAAGACTTTTGGTATGAGTGACTGTAAACCAGTTGGAACCCCAATGGTTACAGGTTGTCAATTGTCCAAGGAAGACGCATCTAAGTTTGTAGATGAAAAGGAATACAGGTCAATGATTGGCAAATTACACTATGTTGTTCACAGTCAACCAGATATTGCCCATGTGGTTGGTATTGTTGCTAGATTTCAAAAGAATCCAAAGGAGGCACATCTGATGGCAACCAAGAGAATTTTTAGATATCTGAAAAGTATTGTTGACTATGGGTTATGGTATCCATATGGTGGAATTTTTTATTTGAAAGCATACATAGATGGTGATTGGGCAGGAAATATTGATGACCAAAAGAGTACTACCGATGGAGCATTCTTTCTAGGAGGCAGGCTTGTTTCATGGAGTAGTAAAAAGTAGAGTTGCACTTCACAATCTACTACTAAAGCTGAGTATGTAGCGGCTTATATGAATTGCACACAAGCTATGTGGATGAAGCACATTTTGGAAGGTTTGAAGATGGAAATCTCAGAACCAATAAATTTTTTGTGTGATAATACAAGTGTAATAAACATTTCTAAAAATCTTGTTTTGCACACAAGGACTAAGCACATTGAATTGAAATATCACTTCTTGAGGAAAAAGTTCAAAGTAAAGATGTTACCTTGGAGCATGTTTCTACCAAGGAAAAACTTGCAGATATCTTTACCAAACCTCTTGCTAAGACCACTTTTGAGTATCTTAGAAGTCAATTGGGGGTTGTCCCTCTTCATGAAGTTAGTTGAGCATTATGCTGATTGCATCAGTCCCTAAACCACTTGCAGAATTTTTCATGGATTGATGAAGAAGTGGATGTATTCCACAGGGGGAGCATCAAGTTGCAGAATGATGTTGATGCACAGTGAGAGAAGAATTACATGTTTTACTTTCACTTTGGTATTGTTGTCAAAGGGGGAGAAGAATTATGTGATTGAAGAGAATAATTATGTGTCTGATTACGTAAACCAGCGGCAGGTTGAAGACAGACAGAGCAAGGTGAATACTTGGTAATGTAAACCAGGATTCCTATTCACCAATCTTAGTAGCAATCAGAGGTGTTGATATTTTTATTGCCATCAATGCCAAAGGGGGAGATTGTTGGCATTTTGAGTTTGTTGGTATTTTGCATAGAGATTGCATTAATGATATGTTGTCATTGATGTCAATTGAACTGGTAATGGTATTCATGTTATTGATGATATTGTTGTTTTTTATATTGGCTAGTAACCAGTAAGAAGAGCTTTGTGGAAGATGTTGTAAACCGGTATGTAAAGTTTGTGAGTTGAACCGGTGAACCAGTATAAAGGGTTAAACCTTTCTATGTAATGTAATCGGTAAACCCTATCAGTTGTTAAACCCTAACCAATCAAGTTTATCGGTATATTATTTGATAAGCGGTAATGATGGAGACATGTGTGATCATTGTATGAGGATATGTTCAAATTGTTTTGGCGTGTTTATTTTTTTATAGGGAAGGAGAAAAGTGGATTGCATCTAATAGACAACGTGTGATGAGTTACAAAGTCCGATGAAGCGGTGATCATGGAACGGTTGGAATTTTCTTGAAGAATGTGAAGAGATTGTCATGATTTCTAACGATCAAGATTGTACCGACTTGTTTGTAATCTCAATGATTTGAATTAGGTTTTTGTTGTGTTACCGACCTAATTGATTTGTATTTAAGGTCGATGAAGTTGTTTGTAAAGGTTGTTGGTAAGATTGATAGAAACCCATTGAGTGTGCAGTTGCCTAACCGGTGTGTTGGGTCTCAAATCAACAGATTGGATAGGTTCTAAGGAAATGCCAACTCCTATGATCAAACCCTCCAATTGACTTGGCCAACTTATAGAGTGAACCTATTTGGTTACTAACTCTCTCACTTCAGGCTCTGCAGGACCTAGGCGGGTATACCTACTCACTAGTTGTTCCTTCAACTAATGCTTTTTATAGCAGATTTAGTGTCTTAATCTGATATCTCCTAGTCTCAGAATGGCATAAGTTTCTTAAACAGACTGATTTCAGATGTGTGTATTGATCTATGTATCTTACAAAAGTATATATGTTACACTTTGGCTAAATTACCTACTATACCTACTCTACTAATCCTAATGCTTAAAGGTAAAGGGTAATTGGTATGGTTAAAGGGTTTGTTTACAAATGACCAGTGCCTTTCCTCTTATTTGGGCTACAGAGTCTTATATTTCTTCAAGACTTATTGTGTAAACTTATGAGACAGTTTTTAAACCCACCTCTTTTGGTAAGTCTGTCAGTTACTGTTTCTTATGAGCTCTATTTTTATGTTTATATTGTAAACTGCTTGAATGAGTTTAACCCTAACTTTAAGAGACCATCCAAGGAAGAATTACAAGGAAAAATTACAATTCACAAGTAAATCCTTTTGATCCAAATCTACAATATGAAACACAAAACTTTACTAGAAGAACACAAATAACCTTATCTCCTTTAGATAATATCACAAGCAACTGCCTTATGAAAATATGTTAACTCTCAACACACATGAGAAAGAAAATGCAACTGGTTATTTTTGATAAAAAGTTTAAAAGTACAAATTTTGCCTCCACATCTTGTATCTCTTTTTTCTCCTTTTCTCTCTTTACATTTTACATCACACATATATATGTGTTTGAATGGTTTTCATACCCCTTTGGGTGAAAAGACACCCCCTTTTTAATAAAAATAATTCCAAATCCCGAAATTGCCTTAGTTTATGTAATTAATTGTCACTTTACAAGTTGTTTAGGCATATTAGAGGTATTTTAAGGCTATTTTATGGGTATATAATGGATAAATGGTCTTTAAATGATGTAAATACCCCCTTTGGTGCTTCACACTCCATTTTTTATGCCCATTATTGTGTTTATGTTATAGTTTCATATTGTGCAACAAATATAAAATATATTACTTGTACCTATTCAATATATATATGTATATATATATTTAGAATTTTTCTTGCTCCTTGTCTTGGAATTTGGAATTCTAAAAATTGAAAATTTTAGGGTTCCAATACGGTGAATGGATATGTATTTTGAGTAAAGATAGATTTAAGGTTATAGAAGGATCTGATCAAGCAAATGTAGTGCTACTCGGACAAATCAAGAAAACCTATTGTTTTCTGACAATTACAGTAGAAGTGAAATCCCTTAACCGGGTAAGCTCTAACAAGCTTGGTTAATCATTAAATCCTCTAACAAGGTGGTCCATTAGCTTGGATTCCTAAATCCTCTAGTGACGTTACTCCTAACAGGATATTGTTCTTTTCATCAAGGCATATTTGTAAATCCCTTAATTGTGTGATTCCTAACTAGAATTAGTTCTTAACTGGACTTATTGTAAAGCTTTAATAGGCTTGGCTCCTAACAGAGTGAACTTAAGAAGAGTTCAGATAGCTATCCTTATGAGTCTCATCTCACCATGGTTTTTACCTATTTGGGTTTTCCACGTATAAACATTTGTGTCAAGTGGTGAATGCTTTTGTGGTTGTGATCTTATTTATTGATTTGGTTAACTTCTGATAAGGAATGTTAAGTAGAAGCATTGAGAGATGAATATGTTGAGTTATGATTAAGCATTGTTGATGTTTACAAGATTGAAGTTGTTTACTATTAAAGTTGTCATAACAGTTAAACTGGTTGATGTCAAGTATTCTTAAGAATATTGATCTTGACTGAGATATGTTTACTTTGTTTGACTGAGTTTGAGTTTGGGAACTCTATATCAGTTTTTCAATATACTGATTCATCCCCCCCCCCTCTCAGTATTCTACCGAATACTTATTCTTTCATCATACCATCACTCAAATGGAAGGAATTGATTATGGTGAGACATTTGCACCTGTAGCTAGAATTGAAGTTGTTTGACTATTTCTTGCCTATGCAGCTTATAAGAACTATAAGGTCTATCAAATGGATGTTAAATATGAATTTTTTAATGGTGAACTAGAGGAAGAAGTATACATTGAGCAGCCTGATGGATTTTCAATGATAGATGACAAATATACAGTTTGCGGGTTAAGGAAAGCATTATATGGATTGAAACAAGCTCCCAGAACTTGGTATGCAAGATTGGATAAATATCTTTTGAAGCTTGGTTTTACTAAAGGCAATGTTGATAGTAATTTATATTATAAGATCAATGATGATGATATTCTAATTATTGAAGTATTTGTTGATGATATCATTTTTGGAGGTGAAGATAAATTGTCCATGGAATTCTCTAATAATATGAAGGATGAATTTAAAATGTCTATGATTCCTAAAATCAAATTTTTCTTAGGTTTGTAGATTACTCAAACTGACAAAGGCATTTTTATCTGTCAAACTAAGTATCTAAGGGAATTATTGAATAAGTTTGGTATGGATAATTCCAAACCGGTAAGTACTCCTATGGTGACAAGTGAGAAATTATCTATCAAAGATATATCTGCACCAGTAAATCCGACAAGGTATAAGTCTATGATTGATGGCTTGTTATATCTAACTTAGACTAGACCAGATATTATCAATGTAGTAATTATTGTTTCAAGATATCAAAGTAATCCTAAATAAAATCATGAATGTGTAGTAAAGAAGATATTCTAGTACTTGCAAGGAACAACAGAATATAGCTTTTGGTATTCTAGAGATGATAACTTCACTTTATGTGCATATACAAATTTAAATTGGACAAGAGATAATGATGACAAGAAGAGCACTTCTGGTGGAGCTTTCTTTCTCGAAAAAAATTGGTTTCATGGATCAGCAAAAAAAAATCATGCATTTTTTTATGTACTGCGGAAGATGAATTTGTTGCAGCACCAACTAACTGCATTAGAGTCTTGTGGATGAAACAAATGTTAAAGGATATCAAGGTAAATTATAGTGCACCGATAGTTATCTATTGTGATAACTCTGCAGCTATTGACATATCTAAGACTCTGGTATTTCACTCTAAGAATAAGCACATATCAATAAAATATAACTTTTTCAAGGACAAGGTGGAAGAAAAGGAAGTCAAATTGGTTTATGTGAACACTAAAGAGAAGATTGCAGATATATTCACTAAACCGGTGTCTAAGGAATCATTTGAGTATTTGAGAGACAAGTTAGGGTTATCTACCCCTCTAGCAAAGACTTAAGTGATACAGGTTGGCATCAGTCTGGTATGCATCATCAACATTATCCTTTGCTCTGGATTGATATAATGGTGCTACTACTCAGGGGGAGTAGTTGTGTGTGTAAAAAGTCGAATGAGTAAAAAGTTGTAAGACACGACACTTCAATAAATTAATTACATGTATGGTTAGACAGATATAAGCATGAATAATAAAACCATAACAAATCGACCCATTGCCTTCTGAAAGATGCGAGTATAGACTTGCTCTCATATTTGTGAAAGCAATACCAATGACTAGACTACACCAAGATGAAGGATTTAATCTATATGAGGATGAGAATAAGCTAAATAGATGCAAGATAGATGCAAGATTAAGCTAGATGGGTGAATAATAAGTTATATGAATTCAAGCAATAATAATTAAACTAAATATGTAAAAAGTTAAACTAAGATGCAATAATATCAAAAAGCAAGCACAATATCTTCAATGACTCTAAAGCAAAAAATTGTATAATAATAATAAATCTCCAGGGTGTTTTGAATGAGAGATTAAGGTTGAATTTATAGAGAATCACAAGAGATACCAACGGTAAAGATAAATTAGCAATGAGAGGTTGAGATTCCTCAAGAAAAGGCATAATTTAGGATTAATTAAAATAATTGAGAAATCGGATTAAGTTAACCTTGAGATAGATTCCAATTATAGCTTGATTGAAATGCATTTAGATTATAAGTTCGAATTTGCATTGGAGATAAGATTTGATTAATTCCATGCACTTGTGATTAAAATAGATGATTCCATACAATTATTTGATTTATTCAAGAAAAGAATCTTTTCAATGCAACTAAACTTATTTTCTCGAAAGCTTTAAGTTCTAATTTTGGAGAATGATTAATAATTCAATTTAATTGCTTTTTTGATCTTAAGTTATCTCAATTTAGAAGAAGGAATAATATCTCAAGTTTAATTTCTCTCAATTCAATTCTTTTATTTTATTTTCAATTTTTAACTCTTGCTTTGTGATTAATTCCTCTTTTGTAATAAATTAATTCATTTTTGAATGATTAAATGGAAAATTTATTAATTAATTAAATATGCTAGGATATTTAATAAATTAAATAGGATAAATTGATCAAAATGATTTTCTTGGAATGATTTAATTAATTAAATAAAGATTTAATTAATATAGAGTGATTCATTTGCCATGTGAGATTAATGATTAAAGAATTAATTATTTGTGTGCTCAAGGTTCATTTAATTGCCTTTGGTTAGGACCTTGGTGATGTTGTCGAGATTAGGGGCCCATGGTTTAGATGACCAATTTTTAGGGTATTACATTTTCCCCTCTTTGAATTAATGTGTGAGCAGCGCGTTGGTTCAAATAATAGTTGATGTCTATGAGATACTAGTTCTGAACTTGATTGATCACGAACCAGATGAAGAGCGAGCTGTTCAACCTAATTTGAAGCGATGAAACTGAACAGAGTTGATTAAAGTGATATCAATCCCGAACTTGAATGAACTAGGACCGATGAAGAACAAAGATACTAAACTTGAACTTGATTGATCAAGAAGCAGATCTTACTGATCTAGAATTTGATTGAACTAGTCACAATGAGTGAGGATAAAATTGATCTTGAACTTGATGGATCAAGACACGATGAGCGAAGATAAACTGTCCAGCTTGATTTGATGCAATGAAACTGAACACCTACTTCGATTAAGCATGATCAAAGAGACTCTTTAAACTTTTGATTGAGTTTAAACGAATAATCAGCTTGATGAAAAGAGATGAAACTGATTAGCGTTAAGAGATTGATTCAGATGAAGACAAATATCAGCTTCATTTGAAGTGATGAAACTAACATGCCCCTAGAGATTGATTTGATTTAGATGATCGAGAAATCTCAAGTTGATATGAATCGATGAAGCTGAGATGCCCCTAGTGATAAGGATTTGATTGATTTTATTTAGTTAAAAATATTTTTTCTCAACTTTTGATGAATATTCAATTTTTTTCTCGACTTTGAAGATGTAAGGTCATGAGGTCATGAGTATGCCCCCTCAGGAGCAAAATTGAAAGATAGCAAGGGTACACGATTTTAGGCAATCGTTGGTGATGATAATTATTTGAGCATAAAAAATGATTCAGAGGAATATTTAAAGATTTGGCGTTGATTAATGAGAAATTGAGCGCAAAGTTTATTTGAGGAATATTTAAAGATTTGGCATTGATTAATGAGGAAATTGAGCGCAAATTGAAGAAAGAATGAGCATTTGATGACAAGCATTAAGTGGTCTCAGTTGTGCAAAATTGACTAGGAGAATGATCTCAGATTTCGATTTTGATCTTGAAAATGGAATCAAGACAGACAAATTAGCTAAGGGTACAGTTTTCATGTCCATCGAACCAAGTTGAAAAATTAGGGTTTTGGCTATATAAGGGATCCAAGTGTCATTTTCAATTCATTTTAACCTCCCAAGTTTCAAATTCAAAAAGCCTTCTGCGAAGAAAAATGTCCATTCCAATATAGGAGCATCCATTCAAGTGCCAGAGACGTCATAACCGACCATGAAACTACAAGCCAACGGTAAGTGATTAATCTTATGCCTTTTCATTTCATCAATTTTGCATTTTTGTTGTTTTTTTTGCTTTTTCATGTCGTCCAAAATTGTGCAGTGACGTTTTGTTGTGAGAGACGATATTGTCTCTCGTACGACAAACTATCTTTTGGTAGTTTGTCATTTAATGTCATGAGTTTTTTCGTCTGGGGTCATCCCATGTATTGTATGAGATTTTGCTTAATAGACCATTTTATCGTGTGAATACATGTCTTGTATCGTATGAGAGTCTTTTTGTCGTGTTGCATGAATTCCTAACTTGTACGAGTTTCTACTTAGAATGTCATATGTCATGAAAAATAGTGAGCATTTTTAAGGGTCAAGACATGAAAATTTGATTTTGCAATTGATGTATCTAGATATGCATGATGTTTAATTTGTTTTGTAGCGTAATTTGGATGATTTTTTGATGCTTTGTTGTTTGATTCTTGTAGGTTCGATTGCCACATATCTTGTTTTGGTGTTTCTATCCTCCTGCGATGAGGCTAGTCTGTGAGGTGTCTGATGTTGATAGAGCACATATTGACTTGTGCACCTTTACCCACTTACTAGATATGCCTGGCATCCATGTGAATCACAGGATTCTTATTGCACTTATTGAGCGATTTCATTCTGAGCATAAAACCTTCCATCTACCAGTTGGGGAGATGACCATCATGCCAGAGGATGTTTACGGGATATTGAGGATCCCATTTACTGGGGATAAGGTCGACTACGATTATGCTCAGCGTCCTGGTATATTAGCCCTGAGACACATTTTTCATGATGAGTACATTCTTGAGCGGTCTATCAACTGGGATGATATGATGGATAGATACAATGAGCAGTTTCCCTTAGCATGTGTCTTAGCAGGGTTAATTGGTTATTTTATCATGTCGAACAGGGGACAACAGGGGTTTCTGTGTGGTTGGGTTAGGATATTGGAGAGACTATTGACTGAGCCTAAGAGGTAGGGGTGGGGTTATTGCTTATTAGCCCACATGTATCATGAGATGCATGAGATTGTCTACAGGGAGGGGAAGAGCATGGCAGCAGGGGTCTTAGTTCTTCAGATATGGGCTTGGGAACATATCCCAGTTTGTAGACCTATTGTGGATGATGTCAGGGATCCACACCAGTTGATTGTTTATAGATATTCTAGATACGTCACTCAGCCCCATCTGGGAAAGACAGAGTAATGGCGACGATAGCTTGATGATCTGATCGTTGTTGCTTGGAGACCATACAAGGGTCTAGAGCTATGGAACGACTGGAGAGCTCAGCGGAGAGACATGTTCATGACTCATCCTCTTATTGGCAGATCAATTATCGTTATTGAGCGATTCGTTGTATCTCAGGTTATGAGGCAGTATGGAAGGCCTCAGGGGATTCCACAGCAGTTTATCACCTACATCCATTATGGGGATGAGGAGAGATGAGGATGGGCCCCCAGGTTGTCCTACACATTGAGAATGCAGGAGTTGGTTGGGTTGCAACAACCTTGATGGGACTATCTGGATGATATTGCAAATGCAGGGGTATTGCCCCGGTATAGGGATTGGTTCCAGCGACATCCATTCCCTAGATTTATGGATCTGGCTGAGAATGTGCCTCTCATAGAGGAGGTTGAGGATGAGGCCCCTGCATAGGCACAGGGATAGGGACAGAGTGAAGAGGCTCCTAGGCAGTCAGGAGGTGACCTTGGTGCGAGAAATAGCAGGGTACCATCTGGGGGGAGATAGAGACTGAGAGGAGAGGGTAGATCCCTTAGAGCTGTTGGTGTGCGGTTTAGTGGTGTCGAGGCAGTGGAGGGTGGAGGTGAGGAGGGGTGAGAAGCTCCTAGATAGGTTTAGCAACGGAGGGTGAGAAGGGTAGAGAGGGAAGCGGAGATCCTTTGAGGGAGTAGGGGGCAGCTAATCCGCTATGGTCTATGAGGGTGAGATTAGTAGGTCTGCAGTCATAGTTGACAATGGATCAAACACAGCTTGCAGAGCAGGACTGGCAGCTGGTAGAGCTCAGAGCTAAGCACGATCATTAGGTCGCTGAGATGAGGGTAGAGAGAGATGCTCTTCAGTAGGAGGTTTTGCACTAGACCAGTTGGGTAGCATATTATGTTGCAGCATATAGCGTGGCAGTTTCGTTGGTGCAGAAAGTTATCCCATATTCTCAATGAATGGCGCGATCTGAGGGAGCTTGGGCACCTAGGCAGAATGTTGGTCAGCATGCTCCACCTCCTCCATCACCTAGCAATGAGGGAGAGGTAGAGAGATAGATTTTTATAGCTCTTAGATTTTTTTATATACCCCATTTTTTGTAGCCCATACGATTCTTGCTCCGATGAGACATTGTATATGGCAGTTGATATTATTTGTACTCTGAGACATTTATGATGATATATACAAGATTTTGGTTCATGATTTCATTGTACTTGTGTTGATTTATTATGAGATGTATTTCTATATGGTTTATTTTATATGTATGCATATTTGTTCAGTATGGATGTATGTAATGCAGATGAATATGGATGTTCATTTTTTTGTTTCTTTTCATATGCAAATAAATGATGAAAATGAGTATCTAGTAATGCAATTTTTTATTTTTCTATGCAATAATATGAATGTAAACAAGTTATAATGAAATGTATGGATATATATAAGATGCTTATGTATGTAGCTAACATCACAATACACAAGTACTCGATCAAAGAAATGATGAAAAAGAGACCACTTAGCTGAGAAATGATGATGCTTCAAACTCTCATTCAGAAGATAAAGAGATCATTGTTATTATGTCGAAATCACTCAAAATGCATAAAATGAAGAATGAATGCAAGATAAACATATTCACTGGATTTGAACTGCTTAAGTTTCATCACTGAGCATTTACAAACATAGCAGGCATATTAGAGCTCCCTTCTTTTCATGTGCAATATTAATTATCTTGTCCACAATGACCCTTTTTTCGTTCATATCCTTGTACAGATTACACATGCATCTGGATTGCACATTAAAGAAATTCTCTCAAAATAGTCAAAGAAATGATCCCAACCTGCCTATAGCATACAAATAAGCAGAGTCGAGGTATGTGTGGTGATTTCACCTTGATGTGAAGGCACTTATCACAGACACCCAACTGATTAGATGTTTCTAGATTGTCGGAATCATTCCTACAAGCAGAAAACAAAGAAAATATTATGCACCCAATCCTTGCTCCTCTTAGTCAAGATAGACTTCCTCGAGTTACTCAGAGGGAATAATAATCGAAAACCAATATAAAAGACAGCACACAAAGAAAATTTCTAATGTTGTTTTGCTTGTTTAATCAGTGATAAAACTCTTCAGTAGTTAGGAGACAGGTAACTGACTTAGAGTGGACGACCGAGTATCACTGATAGAAAGATAACTTGTTTGATACTGCTTAGGACACGTAAATTTCTCATTTGATTACCCTAAGACTAGGACATTGATCAGTTTCAAGCCATGAGGGTTCCAAAAGAAACAAGATGTCACAAAAGTGACTAAAAGATATGTACAAGCGAAAGCAAAGATGGATGAAAGTGGAAAATGCCAATGTTACGTTGATAGATGGAGCATTTGAGTACAAGAGGTGCATGTTTACCAGGTTTTCACCTGCTTGGCAATGATTTTTTTATTTATTTTTTTTGACATTTTCTGATTTTTTGGATTTTTTTTGGACATTTTCTGATTTTTATGATTTCTTCGGGACTTTTTCTGATTTTTATGATTTCTTGAGCACATTTTAGCTATATAGGTTGTCGGAGCAAAGAATACTAAGTGAAGAATTTCTTCAAGTGGATGGTGTTGATCGGTTCATAGAGTTGTTCTCCTTCCGATGTTGAGAGTTGATAGGCACCAGAGCTAAAGACTGTAGTAATGATATAGGGACCCAACCAATTGGGTTCAAATTTCCCTTTGTTCTCTAGAAAATGTTGATTTTTTAGGATTTTCTCTTAGAACAAGGTCACCAACCTAAAATTCTCTTTGTCTAACTTTCTTGTTATAACCTTTAAACATTCTCTTTTGATACACTCTCAGATGATCAAACGCCACTTGCCGACGTTCATCCAGCAACTCGAGTTCTTGCAATCTAGATATTTTGTAGTCCTCATCAGTAACAAGACCTTGCAAAGAAAATCTTAAAGATGGTATTTCCACCTCAATAGGTAAGACTACTTCGAATCCATACACCAAAGAAAAAAATATAGCCCCAGTAGGTGTTCTAATACTTGTTTATAAGCCCATAATGCAGGATTGAGCTACAGATGCCAATCCTTCCCAGATTTACTTATTGTTCTATGTAAGATAGTCAACAGGTTTTTGTTAGATTCTTTATCTTGTCCATTACCTTGAGGGTAATATATGGATGACTAGTGTTGTTTGATTTTGAATTTTTCATAGAACTCATCTAGATCCTTGTTCTTGAATTGTCCTCCATTGTCAGTCACAATTGAAGAAGGTATCCCATACCTGCAGATGATATAGTTAAGGGTGAAAAGAGCTACTTGTTTATCGGTTTCTTTGATGAGAGAAACCACTTCTACCCACTTAGTGAAGTACTATGTGGCAGTTATGATAAACTTGTGTCTGTTAGATGATGCAGGATATATTTGGCCAATGAGATCCAACGCCCATTGTTGAAAAGGCCAATGTGTAATGAAGGGTATGAGATCCCTTGCTGGAGCATGTATGAGATTCCCATGTAGCTGACACTTCTCACAAGTTTTAGAAAACTTTATAGCATCTTTCTCCATATCAGGCTAGTAGTAGCCAGCCCTTAGTATTTTTCAAGCTAAAGTTAGATCGTTTGAATGAGATCCATAAATACCTTCATGGACTTTAGATAATGCACGTTGGGACTCTTCAATTTCTCGACACCTAAGAAAAGCATCATCCAAACTTCACCGAAATAGACCATTAGCAATGATGACGTACCATGAAGCATTTCAGATTAGGTTCCTTTTCTCATTATGGGTAAGATTAGAAGGGATAATTTGGTCTCGTAGATAAGAGTAAATGTGGTTGTAGCGAGATGAGTCATGTCCAATAATGGAACAGACCATCTGAGACTCAGGAGAATCATAGGCAAGGTAATGTAACTCTTCCACCAGTAATTCAAAGTGAAAATTAGATTCTTGTAACGTTTCTATAGATGCCAAGGTGGCCATAACATCTGCTGCTCTGTTTGTTGATATGGGAATCTGCTAGAATGATACAAAAGCAAAATATTTTTTGAGATCATCAACCATTCTCTTATAAGACATCAGTTTTTCATCTCGGTTCTAATATGTATCATTGATTTGGTTGATGATTATCTGATAATTCCATAGATATGTAACTCAACAACCTTCCATTCAATAGCTAGCTTGATCTCGTTTACCAAAGCTTCATATTCTGCAATGTTGTTTGTGCAAGAAAAGAGAATCTTGTAAGTCTTTGGGATTGAATATCTTTGAGGAGTAATAAAAAGTATTCCAGCACCAGAACCATGTTGGGTGGAAGACCCATCAAAGAACATCTTCCATGATAATTGAGTAAGTTGCATGATGGATTCATCCAGAAATTCTATGTGCAGAGGTTGACTGTCTTCAAGTGGAGCATCAACAAGTTGATATGCAATGACTTGTCCTTTGATGGCTTTGTGTTCCATATATTTAATATTAAATTCTGTAAGAACCATGACCCATTTAGCCAATCTTCCTATAAGTGTTGTTTTGTTGAGAAGATATTTGAGCGGATCAATCTTAGCCACCAACTTAATTGAATGTGCTAACATGTAGTGTCTCAATTTTTGTGATGCAAAGACTAATGCCAAACAATCTTTTTCTATTACAGTATAGTTCATCTCATAGGACACCAAGGTTCTAATAATATGATATATAGCTAGTTCCTTTTTATTCTCATCCTGTTGTGCTAGAAATGCCCCTAGTGATGTATCGATAGCTGATATGTATAGGATCGGTGGTTTACCTTGAATTAGGGGTATCAATATTGGTGGATTATATTTGTATTCCTTGATTTTCTAAAAGTGTTGCTCACATTCTTGATCCCAATTGTATGTTACTCCTTTCCTTAATACTTTTGTGAAGGGTTGAGCTTTATCTGCTAGCTGAGAAATAAAGTGTCTTATTGATTGGAGACGTCCTTGTAAACTTCTCATTTGACTGATATTCTTTGGAGGTGGCATTTCCATTATGGCTTGGACCTTCTTAAGATCAACCTCAATTCCTTTCTTTGAAATTATGTAGCCAAGTAATTTCCCTGATGTCACTCCAAATGCACACTTTTTAGGATTTAGTCGGAGTTTGAATTTTTTCATTCTATCTAGTATGAGGCCTAGCTCTGGAATATGTGTGGATCTCTTCATTATCTTTACTAGGGTGTCATCAAAATAATCTTACATGTTTTTGTGCATCATATCATGAAAGATAGTAGTTACTTCTCTTTGGTAAGTTGCTCCTGCATTCTTTAGCCCAAATGGCATGACGTTCCAGCAGAAGGTTCCACATACACAGGTGAAAGTTGTCTTTTCTTGATCTCCGGGAGCTATTTTGATATGATTATAACCAGAGAATCCATCCATTAATGAGTACATCTCATACCCAGCAATCATATCCACTATCATATCAATGTTTGGCAATGGAAAGTCATCCTTCAGACAAGCTTTGTTGAGATCTCTGAAATTTGTGCAAACCCTAATGGATTTGTCTGCCTTTGATATAGGTACTATGTTTAATATCTATTCTGCATAGTTTATAGCTCTGATAAATCCAACTTTTAGCAATTTTTCTAGCTCAGCCTTGACTAGCAGTGCCACATGAGGGTGCATTTTACAGAGTTTTTGATTGACTGGTTTAACTCTTGGTGTGATAGAAAGATGGTGCATGATGAGATCAGGATCCAAGCCTGGCATATCAGAGTATGTCCATGCAAACTTGATCTTCTTTTCTGAAAAGAGATTAGTGAAATCTTTTAATTCTTCTACTGATAGTGATTGAACTAAATGAATGATATGTGGCATCTCTTGACTCCCAATATTTAGTGGCTGAGTTGGCTCGATCAATATAGAAGACCTTTCCTGGAAGTGACTTGGCAGTATATCAAGTATCTCACCTTCAGGTGCCTCAAAGAGGTTTTCATCCTTAGGTACATCCTTTATTTTCTCTATTTTTTTATTCTCACACCGCCACAATGTAGTTTTCACCATCAAATCTTTTATTTTTCTTTTTCTGATTTTTGCGACTAAGATACTTGATATATGTTTCAGTCATGTTCTCACTTTGTTCGCTGGTGGAAGAGTCCATCGGTTTAGTTGTATAAAGGTAGTAGGCTAACATGTAGTCATTGGAAAATATAGGTAAATTCATAGGTTGGTCTTGGAGACTATGTTCAATTAGTTCAGGATGTACCAAGGATAGAGTTTGGACAGGTTCGAGGGAGTTCACAGTATTGTCGATATAACTGCGGACCAAAAAGTTGAGTTCCATAAGACTACCTTGCGTAAATGTCTTGAGACCAGGAAGAGTTACAACATGATCATTAAAGTGCATGTTAATGTTTAGTTAACCTAATCCAATAGACCTACTCCTAGCACCGTGCTCTATGCTAGATTGGACTACATATTGTGGTTCAACAGTAACAGGGTCAGTAGACATTCTCAACATTTATGACAAAAGAGTCAGAATTTGATGCTGAATAGGTTTTGTCATAAATAGGATTGTTATCTGATTCATCATTCATATGATGAAGTTTCTAACTCTTCTTCAAGTGATTGAGTAAAAGCATGTAGAGTGTCAATACCTACATCTTTGATGTTGCAAGTTCCTTCATGATTTGGTTCATTTGTCACTTGTATCTGACATACCTATTGACATAACCTTGATGGGTCTGTGAATCTTTGTCATCTACTTCATTTAGCTTTCTCTGGACTAATGACTGGTTCTTCTTTTGTAGTTGTTCTTCTTGTGTAGTTCCATACCTGATATGTTCTATCTTATTGGAGGTAGGTGAAGAATTTTCTTGTGTTCTTCCTTCTTTCAATTTTCGTTCATAGTCGTCTTGTATCTTTAGTCTGATTTCTTCTATCTCCTTCTACAACTTTGAGCGTACCAACTCTTGTAAGTCATTTGTGATATCGCTGGACTCTTCTAGAGTTTCTGTAATAGATGTATCTAAGACGTGATATGGACCCCATTCATACTTGTTTGAGTCAGTCTTAGAATCTTCTACTTGTTGCCTACCAGTGTATGTGACTGGAATTTTTAGTGGTGCAAACAATTCTCTGATTCTTTCTACCTCTTCTCTCATATCTACTTGGACTTCTACTTCTTGTAGTGTTGTAGCTAATATCATTGGGACTTGAGTATTGGTCGTTTCCTCTCTCTTGATTTCTAGTTCTTCTTATACTTTTTCACACTCTTCCTGAGTTTATTGAGTGTTTACTTCTTGTGATGTTGAAGGCGGTGTCTTTTTCCTCCACTTAGACTTAGAAGCATGTTTTTGGTCTGATGGTTTTCTTGGGTTGTATCCCAGTCTAACTTTATCATTTTTAGACTTTGTTTGTAGTTGAATAGGTTCAATAATACCCTCTTGATTTTTTCCCAGAGGATTGGTACCTGAATATCCCATGCATTGAATTATTTTGTAGCCTGGACCATATTGTGTTGGGGAAATCTCACAATGTCGTACTTCCTTATTTTCACTATCTTCCTTGAAAAGTCATTTGAGAACAACATCCTCTTCTATTTCATCTACAAGGGAAGTAGAGGATTGTACAAAAATACCATAATATATGGCATTTGGAGTTGAAGTCTATGTCTTCATAATTTATGATGGTTTGCCCAACTATCTTGGTGATGGAGGGAGAGAGATTAGTGAAAGTACTGGTTCTATCTTGTATCGATCCATGCCAGTAGCTGTAATTTTCAATTTCTTTTCTAAGTCTTTTATCAGAGTTTCTGAACTTTCAGCTGTAAAGGTTGCTCTATTATGAGGCACAAAGGTATCAGCACCTTTTATCAATACATTACAGGGGTAATTTGTATTAGCAAGAATATTGACTTCAACTCCATCATAAGGAAATTTCAAGCATTGATGATATGTAGATGGAACTGTCTTCATTTCATGAATCCATGGCCTACTTAGTAAGATGTTGTATAACAGAGGAAGACCAAGCACCTGAAAAATTACATCTCTTTCTACAGGTCTTACCCCATCCGGTAATAGCACCAGACCTTTAGAGGTCCTTTCTTCTTCATCATAGGCTTTGATTTTTATCTTCTTAGTCGGATCAATAAGCCCAACCGTGTAAGAAGATTGTAGGTACAAATTGATAGGTCTGATACTTAAAGTAAGTATAGAGCCAAGCTAACAAGATGAGAGGGGGGGGTGATTCATACAAATTTAATATTTCATAAAAATAACAGGTTCAACCTCGGTAACATATACTTCAGTAATATAACCAAAACTGCTAAACATGCAAACTCAAAAGCATATAAACATCATAACACTCATAACACCAGATTTAACATGGAAACCCAAATAGGGCAAAACCACTGTGGGATTTCAGACCTACTAAGAAATATACACTTCTAGAGTATGCTCGGTTAAAAGCAAATCCTGTTAAAGATTACAAACACATTGCTAGATGTGACCCGGTTAAGGGATTTCCCTTAGATTTGTTAGGATCTTCACCTTGTTAGAAGTGACCTTGTTAAAGGATTTCAAACACTCAATCAGAATGTCACCTTGCTAGAGGGTTTTACAAATAAGACTATTAAGTCCACTCGGTTAAGAGATTTTCTGTCACTTTACAAAATAACAGTAATAAAAATCTATCTGCAACTTCACATCTAAAAATGCTAAAGCAAATTCTTATTTTCTCAATACAATCTAGTCATAGGACTTATCTTGCCCATCTGCTGGGCTCTATACTCTGTTATTCAAATAGGTCTTCAATCTTCTGTGCTCGGTAATCACTATGTAGAATCCCTGTGCATACACTTGCCCGCATACATTGTTTATCAACAGTTTCTTATTTATAAACAATTTGCCAACTGCTTAATCTCCTTGATCACATATCCCATGATCAATCATAGCCATCAAATCTTCAAACTTGAGTAGGTTCAATGTATCCTTCGATCTGAAAATGTTTTACCCCACCTTGGAACTTGCATACATTTCTTGGAACTTGTGCTAGGGTATTGCAGTTCAATCTGAGTTGTAGATCTTCCTGTCGATTTTCCTTTGCCATAGATCCTTAACAAACTTCATGCACGGCATACCAATCATTTAATCATAACCAGCTCATCATCTTCCTTCATTAAATAATGCTTTTATTCATTCAATGCATTCTGTTATTACTCGGTTGCAACTCGGTAAATACTAAACTTCACTCGGTAGACATTCTGCCTTCATTAACCGATAGCGATAACCTTAGGGTTTATTGACTAGGTTCCTTAGGGTTTACCGACTAGGTTCTTTTCTCGGTAACATAGTATACTATTAACCTTACAATCAACAACATATGTGGGATATCAAAACAATCTAAACATCATGATCTCATCATTGTCTAACTTGGTAATAGTTGCCCATTGAATAACTTATTCCTCCCCTTATTCATCACATTCTTTCTGTATCTTTTACCGACATCTTTATACTCATCAAATCATACTTCTTAAGATATGGCAACATCATATTGAATTAGAAAATCAATTTCTTGACATCAATGACCAAATAATAATATTAAGACAGTAAACATCCTTAATCAATTATTGTTGGCATTTTGGTTTATTTATGTTGTGATTGTCATTGATGGACACACACTTGTATTGAGATCCCCTTTATATGTATGAGCTTGTGCTCAACCGGTATTTGTTCCAACTGGTATGTTGTATACTAGTCTTTAGACTAGTGGTGATTTTGCAGAATGTGTTTCCCGGTCCGAAGCGGCATGTCGACCCCAAGTGGTTCGTTGATCCCAAGTGGTACGAGGGAGCAAAGCGGCACAACACATTCTTACCAGTCTTCATTTTTGTCAAACCGGCAACCGGTATTTTGTATGAACCGGTAATACTCTGTGATGAGTTACCAACCGACATTTTGTGATGAGTTACCAATCCACCAATTGTTTGATGGTGCTGACACATTGACGGTGCTTCTTGTGTCATGTTATTGAGTATGTCTAGATTCATTGAACCTAGGAAATTGTAATGTAATCCTATTGGACCGACATGAAATCAGATTCCTTTAAAAGGACATCATGTCTAGGGTTTTAAGTTGTTGCTGAAAGGGTTAATGTCAAGCTAGGGTTTAAGGTGGAAGTTGAGAATGATCTTATCTGAGAAGATCAAGTTGGAACTATGAGAGAGATAGAAGACTGAAGTAATGCTGGAATGCATTAGCTGTGAGCAATACTGGATCTAACCAAGCAGTTTGTGCTATTAGATAGATCAAACACTTGTTGATTACTCACATCTTTGACAAGTCTATAGCCCTTAACTAGGTAGGCCTCAAAGCCTTTGTAAAATCCTCTAACAAGGTGGTTCGCACATGTGAATCTAAAATCCTCTAACAAGGTAGTCTTTAATCGGACTTATCTCCTAACAGAGATTGAGATTCCTAACAGGATCTTCTCTGGTGAAGAACATTGTAAGACCTTAACCGGTCTGACCTTAACCAATCTGGTTTCTATTCTGTAGATAGTGACTTGTGAGTTCCATCTCAACATGGTTTTTCCCAGTTGGGTTTCCACGTCAAATATCTTGTGTTATGGTTGTATTGCTTTTGTGGGTGAATGATTTATTCGCATTTTGGTTTGCATGTGTGGTAACCGGTTTGACTGTTAGACTACTTTACCAGTTTATCTTTAGACTGTGTAAGTGTTTTAGTGCAGTGATTTTTGGCATACTAATTCACCCCCCCTCTTAGTATTCATCAATTGGTATCAGAGCCTACCTTTCTATAAGTTTAACCACTTAGAAAGAGATATGGGGGAATACACCATGAGGGAACTTACTCAATGGCTCACTAAGTCTGAGCAAGCCTATGATGATCTTATGGTCAAATACAAGGCATCTCAAGCAAAAAGGAGAGAACATGCAGAGAAGTTGATGGAGCTATCTGAAAGTAGTTCTGAAGATGAATCTAACATAGAAGCCATGATTTCTGAAGTAAATAAGATGAATGATTCATACTCCAATCTGAGAAAGGAGTTGGAAGGACTGACTATTCAGTTCAGTCAAGAGCTTGAGAACCGGAGAAAAGCTGAAGATTGGATAAAGGATAGAGATCATGAGATCTCCAAGTTGAAATAATAGATTAGTGCACTGACTACTTGCCTTCATGAGAGCAGAAGGAAAAAGAAGACATGCAAGGAGAACTGAACATAGCCATCTAAGAAAATGCAAGTCTAATGGAGACAAACACTTCTATTTCCAAAGAACTCTTTGAGTCAAAGGAAATACTTGCTAAGTTTGGCAAAAGTACTGTCAAGCTAGAGCAAAAGCTTGAGTCATCTAGACCGGCAAAGAATACCAATGGTCTTGGTTTATCTGGACATGAGGAAGGAGAATCCTCAGGAACAAATGTTGAAGCATCAAAGAAGCAACCGGCACTCAAAGGAAAAGGTAAGCAAAAATTCAAACCTGTTTGCTTTAATTGTCTTAAAGAAGGACACACTGCCAATGTATGTAGGAGCAAAGCCTACAATAATTTTCCTTATTTTATCAACAATGTACCTAGATCCAATAAGTTCAATGGTCATTGTTATGCATGCAACAAGTTTGGGCATAAAGCATTTGAATATAGGTCTGTAATGGATAACACTGGAAGATATCCTCAGAGGACCCAAGGAACTGGTCCTGAACCTTTTATGAACCGGAACCACAACCGGTTTAATGTCTTCAATCATCAGTCAAGAAGCGGTGGTCATCAAGCAGCAACCGGATGGAGAGAAAGTTGTATGATCTGTCATGGTCATGGTCACACTGTTGCAACATGCAGAAGGAAGAATGGAAACATGTACAATGGACCCTGGAGAGCACTTGGGCTTGTTTTCTATCACTGCAACAAATTGGGTCACATTGCAAGATTCTGCAGAAGCAGAAAAAGTATATTTGATGATATACCAGTCACTCAGGAAGGAGAAATAGATGTTGAAAAAGTTCAAGGGGACATGAAGAAAACATGGAGGAAGAAACCAACAATGTCGGAAGAGGAACCGGTTTCTACACCTAGTGTGGAAATATTGGAACCGGCAAACTAAGCCTTAAAGGCTTAGGGGGAGCAAACGGCGAAATGCTTTCGAACCCCCCATTGACACCGGTAAAAGACCTTAACCGGTATGAGATACCTGTTGCTTGGCAGAAGAACAGAAATGGTAAAAAGGCAAATTAGGGTTTATGCCCTAATAGAGGAGCATTAATGACGGTAGGTGAGAGACATGTATAAATGCATTTTTCAAATAATATCTCACTATCTATTTTTGAGCGAAGAAAAGTTTTCAAGTGTAGAGCGAAGAAAAGGCGATTTGAGCTTAGATTTCAATAAATTGAATAATCTTGAAAGAGATTCAAATCCAGTTTGCAAGCGGTAGTGGAGAACACAAAGCGATGATTTGGCATCCGACGGAGAGTGAAGTGAAGTAGAATCAGGAAGCTATAAATTCACATCTGAAAGGTATTTTTCATGTTCTTAAAATACTCTTCAATGGCTTCTGCATCTCATACCAGTTCAAGTACATCCATAGAGTCAAAAAGTTTTATTCAGAGGAAGTCTAAATATAATGCTTTGTCACAAGTTCCGGCTGGAGTCATAGTTGAAGAGGGAATTTCTGATTATATTGATTGCAAAATAGAAGACCTAGGGTCTTTAGCCATTCACACTCAGTTAGGTCTATTTTGCGACAAGGACAAAAAGATCAAACCGGAGTTTAGTATCTTAGAGAAGAAGAAACTCCATAATGTAGTATATTTTCTAGAAGACTTCATAGAGGATCACATCAAGATCATCTTGAGCAGAGTCCATGGTGACAAGATGTACCTGGAGAGGATGCATGATATCATGCCTCAGGAAATTCATGTAGTCACCGGTTTCTGCAACACAGAGGAAGTGCCAGCCCTAAGAACGGTAAGCAAAATAGAAATGACCAAGCTCACCGGTTCAACAAGTGATTCACGAGGTATGACAGTTAATCCTATCAAGGATGATCTGGTGAAATACGCCTGCATGGTGATAGGCTATAGAACATTCTCAGCCAGCAGGATTAATTATGTATCTGCTGCAATGGTAAATGCTGCTTACCGGATGATTAAAGAGGATAAATCTTTTGACTTATGCACCGGCATGCAGAGGCAACTCCTGTTAAATCTTAAGGCAATCAAACAGGATAATTCACTGAGGTTTAAGTTTGGACAACTACTGGTAGGGTTTTTCTTTTATTTCCAAGGCTACTTTCTAAGTGTAGGAGATGTCCAGTGGTCCCCTGACCAACTAGTAACCAAGCAGATAAAGGAAAGTGTACAAGCCATTGGAACCGGCTACCCTGAAGTACTGAACAAATATTTTGATGAGTTCAGAAGAAAGATGAGTCAAAGGGTAAGAATCTCAGGTGACATAGTGAAGAAATACGAAGATAACATTTATTTCACTATTCAGGTGGACAAAATTTTAATGGAGGCTGTTGAGCCTGGAATGGAAGAAGTGGAGCCAATAGGCTATGAGGTCATGTTTGACATGCTGGAAGGGTATGCCTCAACCCTTATTGCCTCACCTCTTGATCCAAAGGCTAAGAGGACTGGAACCTACTTGGAGAGGATTGCACCGGTTGAATAACCATCGGTAAAGAAAGGAAAAGAACTGGCAGCTAAGAAAGCTAAGGCAATGCCTGCAGCATCAGCACCGGCTACCACTGCAACTCCAAGAGTGACCAAGTGGTCACTGGAAAAGAAAAAACTGGAGGTAACACCAGCTAAAGTCTTCAAAAGAAAGAGGAAGACTAAGGCAAATGAACCAGACTCTAAAGAAACCAAGTCTGATAAACAGCCAAAGAAGGCAAGACGGACAAAGAAGATGAAGAAGAATGAATCGGCAGCATCTGCACCGGTAAATATAGACATCTCCTCATACAAACCTTTGACACATTGTCAAAGAACAGTAAAAAATATTAGGAGAAAGTTACTTCATGATTTAGTAGACTATTATGATGATTTTAATAGTGAGGAGAAAGATGAAGTACTATAGGAAATCATTCTTTATTTGTGTAAAAATGACCGGTCACCATCAGAGATTAAATCTCAGACACTGGATTCATTATTTAAAGCATTAGATAATAAATGGCTCATTGCCATTGCAAAGGAACAGGAGATTAGGGAGAAAGTCTTTGCACAGTACTTCCCCGAACTCTCAAATTTAGAATTATTTGATGCCCTAGATCAAAATAAAGGTCTCTTCTTCACAAGGGGAAGAAGACTCTGGTTGTTGGAGGGGAGAATTGATGATGTTGAAAAAGATACTCAACAGCATATGGCTCATGCTATCAGCTCTCACAAAGCATGAATGGCCAACCTCCAAGCGGAAAAGGAACCGGTTATTTCCAAACCAGATGAGGTCTTTGATGAGGAAGGAAATCTGGTGGAAGAACCAATTGACACTATCGATGTCGATGCCCTGGATGTAGAAGATGTCACTCAGGACATACCTTCTGAGGGAACTGAACAGGGGCAATAGGTCGATCAGGGTGGTGAACAAGCTGAGGACACACAGCAAGCGGCAAAGGAATAGGAAGAGAAGAAGAAGAGGGATGAAGATGAGAAAAAGAAGAAAGAGGAAGAGAAGAGAAAAGAGGAAGAGGAGAAACGAAAAGATGAAGAAAAGAAGAAGCAAGAAGATGATAGGAAGAAGAAAGAAGAAGAAGATAAGGAAGAAAAGAGAAAGAAGGAAGAGGAAGAGAAGAAGAACAAGGAAGAGGAAGAGAAGAAGAAGAAGAAGGAAGAGGAATAATAGAAGAAGAAGGAAGATGAAGAGAAGAAGAAGAAGGAAGAGGAAGAATAGAAGAAGAAGGAAGAGGAAGCAAAGAAGAAGGAAGAAGCAGAAAAGAAGAAGAAAGAAGAGGAAGACAAGAAGAAGATGGAAGAGGAAGAGAAGAAAAAGAGAGAAGAGAAAGAGAAAGAAGAGAAGGAGAGGAAAAAGAAGGAAGAAGCAGACAAGACAGTTGAAGCAATGAAGAGCACACAGATGGAGACTTCTAAGACAACTGGGAGCCAAGCCAAACTAGATGCTATCTTGATTCCTATTGATCTCCAATCTGCAAGTGATTCTAAGCTTATGCAGAGCATCAAGGTTGCCCAAGAGCACCTTGAAGTCATTTGTAGGAAAAGGGAACAAGATATTATTCAGGCGGCTGTAGACACACTTACCGATTTAATCCCTGGTACTAATCTTCCTGACACTGAATCATCACTAGCACAACTCAAACTTCTGTGTATTGTAGTGGATGATCAGGTGCAAAGTCTAGAAGAAGCATCAGAGGCCAATGAGCACTAAAAGGCGCTTAATGTTGCTCTAGTGAAGAAGTTGAATGAGCTTAGGACTGAACTGTTGAAAGATCAAAAGGACATAAGGAATGCCTTGGATGAGGGGAACTTGCTACTCAGCAAAATCTGTCAACCTCATCTGTTCTATGATGATGTGCTAGACAAGAAGCAACAGCTTCAAATGGACTTACAGTCCTACTTGGGCACATTTAAGACTCCTTATGATTCCTTTGCAGCATATGGGCAAACCATTCACCGGTTCCAGATCTAGTCAGCCAAGATGGAGCAAGAAATCAGCACACAGTCTAGGGATTTGCAAGAGCTTCAACTGGTATTACTTCCATGACTACAAATTCTTCAGAAATGTTATCTGAACTTGGATGCCCTGACAGTCACACAGGAACTAAGCACAGTAGATGCCATGGAGGAACAGGTATCCCAGATGTAGACAGAGAAGGAAGTGGCAACCTCCCTACTTGAGTCTTGGTCCCAATCCATGAAACAATTTTTGCAGGACTATAAATCAGTTTTTGACAAGTATTATTCATTATTGTCATAAACTTTTATATATATATATATGGAAACAGGGTTTTTCAGCGGTACTTTGTCATTGTTGGCAAAGAGGGAGAAGTATATCTGGTTTTTGGTTTTAAAATTTTGATCTTTTGACATAGGGGGAGAAGTGACATTTTGATATATGCTATATGCTCTGATGTCTGATGATTATGCTCTGTATGAAAAATTGCTATACACTATGTTGTTTAAGGGATAGTGTATATGCTTAGAGGGAGCAATTTTGTTAATGGCAAGTTTTTGTTGTAAAACACTTAGATGTCAAAATTTTATTTTCCTAAGTGTTACCATCAATGCCAAAGGGGGAGATTGTTGGCATTTTTGTTTATTTATGTTGTGATTGTCATTGATGGACACACACTTGTATTGAGATCTCCTTTATATGTATGAGCTTGTGCTCAACCGGTATTTGTTCCAACCGGTATGTTGTATACTAGTCTTTAGACTAGTGGTCATTTTGTAGAATGTGTTTCCTAGTCTGAAGTGGCATGTCGACCCCAAGCGGTTTGTTGATCCCAATCAGTGCGAGGGAGAAAAGCAGCACAACACATTCTTACCAGTCTTCATTTTTGTCAAACCGGCAACCAGTATTTTGTATGAACTGGTAATACTCTGTGATGAGTTACCAACCGACATTTTGTGATGAGTTACCAATCCACCAATTGTTTGATGGTGCTGACACATTGACGGTGCTTCTTGTGTCGTGTTACTGAGTATGTCTAGATTAATTGAACCTAGGAAATTGTAATGTAATCCTATTGGATCGACATGAAATTAGATTCCTTTAAAAGGACATCATGTCTTGGGTTTTAAGTTGTTGCTGAAAGGGTTAATGTCGAGCTAGGGTTTAAGGTGGAAGTTGAGAACGATCTTATCTGAGAAGATCAAGTTGTAATTGTGAGAGAGAGAGAGAGAAGACTAAAGTAATGCTGGAATGCATTAGCTGTGAGCAATACTAGATCTAACCAAGCATTTTGTGCTATTAGATAGACCAAACACTTGTTGATTACTCACATCTTTGACAAGTCTGTAGCCCTTAACCGGGTAGGCCTCAAAGCCTTTGTAGAATCCTCTAACAAGGTGGTTCACACATGTGAATCTAAAATCCTCTAACAAGGTAGTCTTTAATCGGACTTATCTCCTAATAGAGATTGAGATTCCTAACAGGATCTATTCTGGTGAAGAGCATTGTAAGACCTTAACCGGTCTAGTTTCTATTCTGCAGATAGTGACTTGTGAGTTCCATCTCACCTTGGTTTTTCCCAATTGGGTTTCCACGTCAAATATCTTGTGTTATGGTTGTATTTCTTTTGTGGGTGAATGCTTTATTCGCATTTTGGTTTGCATGTGTGGTAACCGGTTTGACTGTTAGACTGCTTTACCGGTTTATCTTTAGACTGTGTAAGTGTTTTAGTGCAGTGATTTTTGGCATACTAATTCACCCCCCCCCCCTCTTAGTATTCATCAGTTATATCCATAATCATCAACAACCTTCTCAATATCCTTATTGATATGCCAACAATCTCCCCCTTTGGCATTGATGGCAAAACCAATTGATTTGACCTAATTGATTCAGATTGTTGTGAGATTCTGAAATGCTCTCCTCCTTTCATCAGTCTTCTCCCCCATACAATAGTCTTCTCCCCTTTTCTTCAGTTTTCTCCCCCTTTGACAACAATGCCAAAAAGTAAAGAACTAAAACCTAATTTCTTCCTGTATGAAGTGATTTCCTGTTGTTATGTGTCAACTTAGACTCAGTCAGAGCATTTTGTCTTCAATTCCTATTCCCTGTTATTGTTTCCTGCACACCTTTAGAAAACATCCTAAAGTGTGTAAATCAGTATCAACTCCAAAAAGATATTCTGTAGAGTCGTCGAATTGATGCTTTCACCAAACTCAGACAGTGAATGGAAGATAGGGGTAGGACCCCTAACTTACTTCTGAGATACTCAAAAGTGTCCCTTGGCAGTGGCTTGGTAAAGATATCTGCTATTTGTTCCTTTGTGCTAACATACTCCAACACCACTTTCTTCTCTTGAGCTTCTTCTCTAAGATAATGATATTTGATAGAGATGTTCTTTGTCTTAGAGTGCATAACAGGATTCCTTGAAATGTTAATGGCACTAGTATTGTCACAGAATATAGTTACTGGCTCGGTAACTTTCTCATTTATATCTTCCAATAGTAGTTTGATCCATGCTATATTGGTACAATTCAATGCTGCAGCAACGTATTCAGCTTCTGTTGTTGACTATGAAACACATCCTTGTTTCTTGCTAAGCCAACTTACTAGTCTTTCTCCTAAAAAGAAATCTCCTCCACTTGTGCTTTTTCTGCCATCAATGTTGCCTGCCCAATCAGCATCAGTATAAACTTTTAAATCAAAAATATTTCCTTTCTGATATACTAAGCCATAATCCTCAATGCCTTTTAGGTATCTGAAAATTCTCTTGATTGTTGTCATGTGTGTTTCCTTGGGATCTGCAGAGAATCTTGCAACTATACCTACTACATGTGTTATATCTGGTCTGCTGTGAACAACATATTGTAACTTTCCAATCATGGATTGGTAAAGTGTCTCATCAACAGATGTAGATTCATCATTCTTTGATAATTTACAGTTGGTAGTCATAGGAGTACTTACTGGTTTTGAATCCTCCATTCCAAATTTCTTCAAGATTTCCTTTATGTACTTGGATTGAGTAATGAAAATCTCATTTTTCATTTGTAGTATCTGTAAACCTATAAAATACTTTATCTCACCGATTAATGACATCTTAAATTCTTTTCTCATTTCATTTCCAAAGTTCTTGCGTAGAGAGTCATTTCCACAAAAGATAATATCATCAACAAATATGGTTGAGATCAGTATTCCATTTTCATCATTCTTCATGTACATGTTACTGTTTTCACTTGTTCTTATAAAACCAATCTTGATTAAATAAGAGTGTAATCTTTCATACCATGCTCTGGGTGCTTGTTTCAGACCATATAATGCTTTGTTCAATTTACATACCTGATCTTTATTCTTGTCTTCATCAAATCCTTCAGGATGTTCAATAAAAACTTCTTCTTCTAATATACCATTTAGAAATGTAGGTTTGACATCCATTTGATATACCTTGAAATTCTTGAAAGCAGCATATGCCAACAATGTTCTTACTCCTTCAAGTCTTTCCACAGGTGCAAAAGTCTCACCATAATCAATTCCTTCTTCTTGGGCATAACCTTTACAAACTAGTCTTGCTTTATTTTGAATGACCTCACCTTTTTCATTTAGCTTGTTTCTGAAAATCCACTTTGTACCAATTACATTTTTGTCCTTCGGTCTTGGGACCAGTGTCCATGTGTCATTCTTCTTGATTTGATCAATCTCTTCTGTTATAGCATTTATCCAATCTTCACTGTTAAATGCCTCTTTCACTATTCTCGGTTCAAATTGAGTTATCAGACATGTGTTCTATCTTAGTTTGTTCCTTGTCATCACTGGATCATCCTTATCTCCTATAATCTAACTTGATGCATGATGTCTTCTGGCATACTTGGCTAATATAGGCTTAGTAGGCTCTGTATGATCTTCTTCATCACTCGGTAACTGGATATTCTCTTCATTTCCTTCTACAGTTTTCTCGGTAGGACTTGTCGGTTGAACATAGACAAATTCTTCATAATGTTCTAGTTCTTTGGAGTTTCCTTCATCATTTCTTTCTGCAAATTCATCAATTTTCACATTTGCACTTTCTACTATTTTGTTAGATGATTTGATCAGACATTTAAATGCTTTACTTCTAGAAGAATAACCAAGAAATGTTCCTTCTTCACTTTTCCGATCAAACTTGCCATTTCTATCATCTTTGTGAACATAGCATCTACTTCCAAAGATTTTAAAGTAACTTACATTAGGTTTCTTGTCATACCAGATCTCATATGGTGTCTTCAAAGTTCCTTTCTTCAGTTGTACTTGGTTCAAGGTGTAAACTGTTGTGCTTATTGCTTCTATCCAAAATGTTTGTGGCACTTTCTTTTCAATCATCAGGGTTCTGGCACAATCCACAATAGATCTGTTTCTTCTCTCAGCAATTCCATTTCATTGTGGAGTTCTCGGTGTAGAGGCTTGTCTTTTTATACCATGATCATTGCAGAATAAGTTGAACTTATCAAATGTGAACTCTCCTCCTCTATCTAATCTAAGACATTTCAGTTGTCTTTCTGTTTCATTTTCAACATTTGCCTGGTACCATTTAAACATTTGAAAATCTTCTGATTTTTCTTTTAAAAACATAACTGACATCATCCTTGAGTAATCATCCACAAATAATATGAAATATTTATCACCATAATAACTTTGAACTTTCATAGGACCACAAAGATCGGTGTGCACAAGATCTAAAATTCCCTTAGAAGTGTAGGACTTACTTGTAAAGCTTGATCTTGTCATTTTACCCATTTGGCATCCTCGGTACATAGCATTCTCAGGTTTTTCAAGACTCGGTAGACCTCTTACTCGATGCTTCTTACTTATTTTGATCAGATTATGAAAATTTACATGACAAAACCTTTTATGCCATAACCAGGTATCATCTATCTTTGCATATAGACACTTATTCTGAGTTGAGTCAAGGTGAAATGTGTTACCTTTTATTTGTGTCCCGGTAGCAGCTAACTTTCCATGCTTGTCATGAACTTTGACAATTCCTTTCTGAAATTCTATTCGATAACCTGTGTTGTTTAGTTGTGCTACACTCAACAAATTATATTTCAATCCTTCAACCCAATAAACATCATTGCATTTTGCATTGTCAAGAAGTGTTATAGATCCTTTACCTTTTACCGGACATGGTGCATCATTACCAAATCTTACATAGCCTCCATCATAATCTTCTAACATAACAAACTTGTGTTTATCACCTGTCATGTGATGTGAGCATCCACTATCTATGATCCAAGAATCATTAGTATTTATGTGAGATATTAGGGCTTTTTCTTCATACCTTTCTTCATCTGATCCATCTTTGATAGCCACATAAACTACTTCCTCTGTATCAGTTTCATCTGATTTATCATCATTTGATTCCTCATCAGCTATTAGGCATGACTTTCTATCTCTTCTTCTGAAGTCTCGGTGTCCTCTGTAATGATTATCTTTATGTCTGTCATCTCGGTAATCTCTCTTTTTAGTAGAATCTTTTTCAGGACAGTTAGAAGCCATATGTCCTATCTTATCACAATTGAAACATTTCAAAGGTAGTTTTCCTTTATACTTACCTTTGCCTCTCGGTAACCTTCTAGCTAATAGTGCTTCAAACTCTTCTTGCTTTCTGATTTCCTCATACAGTTTGTGTACTTTTTCCATGTTCTTGCGAAATCTCTCACTTGCTCCACTGTGATCCCCTTCAGTGTACTTACTCATTCTATCATTGTAATCATCAGATTCACCAATATGAAAAGAACTAAATGAAGACTCAACTTTATTTACCGATGACCCATTGTTATCAAAGTTACTTGACTCAAATGCATGTAGCTTACCAATAGTAGCATCTAAAGAAACTGGCATATTGGGTACAGACCTCAATTCATTGATTGCAGAGACTCAGATTGCATAAGCTGGTAGAAGGGTTCTTAACAACTTACTTGTTATATCCTTTTCTTCAATAGTTCCACCTGCTCCTTTGATTTGATTGACAATCTCCTTTATTCTTGTACTGTATTGGGTTATGTTCTCACCTTCATTCATCCTCATAGATTCAAGTTGCCCTCTTAGACTATCCACTTTTTCTCTTTGAACATGTTCATCTCCACCATACACAGATATGAGCTTGTCCCACATTGCCTTTGCATCATTGCAGCCTTCTAGATCATTAAACTCTGAGTCGATCAATGCAGATGTTATTTCAATCATTGCTTGGATATGTTCTTGCTTTGCCTTTATCTCTTCCATTGTCAATGGATAGGTGCTTGGTGTAATGAAATCATTCTCTAGATAATATACAGCATATTCTCCAACTCCTGAAAGGTGCAGCTTCATCCTTTTCTGCCATGTAGAGAAACTTGACTTGTTCAGCTTTGGTGCATCCCTCTTGTACATATTTGGATCTTTGCCTCAAGTACCTTTAAACTTTTCTTCCAAAGTCCAAAGCTCTGATACCAATTGATAGTTTTGATACTTAAAGTAAGTACAGATGCCAAGCTAACAAGATGAGAGGGGGGGGATGAATCATACAAACTTAATCTTCCATAAAAACAACAGATTCAACCTCGGTAACATATACTTCAGTAATATAACCAAAACTGCTAAACATGCAAACTCAAAAACATATAAACATCATAACACTCATAACACCAGATTTAACGTGGAAACCCAAATAGGGAAAAACCACTGTGGGATTTCGGACCCACTAAGAAATATACTCTTCTAGAGTATGCTCGGTTAAAAGCAAATCCTGTTAAAGATTACAAACACATTGCTAGATGTGACCCGTTTAAGGGATTTCCCTCAGATCTGTTAGGATCTTCACCTTGTTAGAAGTGACCTTATTAAAGGATTTCAAACACTAAATCAGAATGTCACCTTGCTAGAGGGTTTTACAAATAAGACTATTAAGTCCACTCGGTTAAGATATTTTCTGTCACTTTACAAAATAACAATAATAAAAATCTATCTGCAACTTCACATCTAAAAATGCTAAAGCAGATTCTTATTTTCTCAATACAATCTAGTCATAGGACTTATCTTGTCCATCTGCTAGGCTCTATACTCTATTATTCAAATAGGTCTTCAAGCTTCTGTGCTCAATAATCACTATGTAGCATCCCTGTGCATACACTTGCCTGCATACATTGTTTATCAACAGTTCCTTATTTATAAACAATTTGCCAACCGCTTAATCTCCTTGATCACATATCCCATGATCAATCATAGCCATCAAATCTTCAAACTTGACCAGGTTCAATGTATTCTTCAATCTGAAAATGTTTTACCCCGCCTTGGAACTTGCATACATTTCTTGGAACTTGTGCTAGGGTATTGTGGTTCAATCTGAGTTGTAGATCTTCCTATCGATTTTATTTTGCCATAGATCCTTAACAAACTTCATGCATGGCATACCAATCATTTAATCATAACCAGCTCATCATCTTCCTTCATTAAATAATGCTTTTATTCATTCAATGCATTCTGTTATTACTCGGTTGCAACTCGGTAAATACTAAACTTCACTCGGTAGACATTTTGCCTTCATTAACTAATAGCGATAACCTTAGGGTTTACCGACTAGGTTCCTTAGGGTTTACCGACTAGGTTCTTTTCTCGGTAACATAGTATAGTATTAACCTTACAATCAATAACATATGTGGGATATCAAAACAATCTAAACATCATGATCTCATCATTGTCTAACTCGGTAATAGTTGCTCATTGAATAACTTATTCCTCCCCTTATTCATCATATTTTTTCTATGTCTTTTATCGACATCTTTATACTCATCAAATCATACTTCTTAAGATATGGCAACATCATACTGAATTAGAAAATCAATTTCTTGACATCAATGACAAAATAATAATATTAAGACAGTAAACATCCTTAATCAGTTATATCCATAATCATCAACAACCTTCTCAATATCCTTATTGAAATGCCAACAATCTCCCCTTGTCTATTATAATGCCAACACAAATATTCAACCCTACACCTCCATCTATCAAAACGCGTTTAACTCGGTGTTTATGGATCATAGCTTCAATGTGCAATGGTTGGTTATGTGGGTGATTCAGCGAGTTGTCATCTTCTTCAGAGAAGGTAAGATAATGAGGTGAAGTTAATTGACCCACCATAGATTGAAACCAATCTATGTCTAAATCTTTTGGGACATTAGTGGTGAGCAATGCTTTTTCCAGGGATCTCTTTATGAGCAGAAGAGATTTTTAGCAATTCAAAGATGGAAATTTGTGCGTTCGTTCTTTTCAACTATTCTACAACTCTATAGTCGGGAGAAGATGATGAAGCTAGTTGTTTAGATTTAACCATGGTTGTATCTATTTGTCTATTCGAAGAAGTTGGCAGGTTTGATGTCGTTTGAGCAGGATTTGAAGAACTAGCTCCTTGGAGAGTGACTTTCTTTTGAGAGTGGATCATAGCATTTGCATTTTATGATTCATGTTGTTTATCTTTGATTATGATCACTTTGCAATATTCAGGTTGGGAAGACTAAATCATGTTGATCACATTATCATTATTGGTATAGGTGTAACTGACTTTGGCACCTCCTTTTGATTTTGAGGAGTCACCTTGTTCATAAACAGGTAGGGGATCCTTAAAAGCTTTGTGATCAGCATTGGTCGTATGATTTCCAACTATAATTTTGCCAGCATCAATGAGGTCTTGAATCTCATGTTTGAGCTTCATGCAGTTTTTTGTGTTATGACCTTTGTTTTGATGGTATTCACAATACTCATTTTCTCTCCACCATTTTGGTTTGACTTCAGGATCATACAGCCTAGAATTGTCTAGTAATGTTATCAAATCATTTGCCAATAAAGTTTTAAAAGCGGATTCATATGATTCTTTGAGAGGAGTGAAGTCACGTTTAGGTTTCGAAAGCCAAGGTTTCTCTTTGAATCACTCTTTTACTCTATTCAGTGGATTTTCTGTTACGGTTTCAGCTACTTTGAGTGCTTGTGTGCCACTAGCCACGTTAAATATTGTGGATTTTGAGTTATCTTTAACAATGTCTACTACTCTGTCATTAACAACGTTTTTGTTGTTGTCTTTGTCATATTTCCAATATTTGTTCTTTTCTTTGGAACTAGAGCCTTGTTGTGTTTCTTTCCAAAGTGGGATATCTCCTTTCTTTATAAGTACATCTTCCATTCAAAGAGCATTATCTACCATTTTATTGAATGATGGGTGCACTTGCATTTGGTTATTGTATTTCAATTCAGGGATTAATTTGTTGACGAAGATGTCCATTTTCTCAGAATCCAGAATAGGTTGTGAATATTTAGAGAACATCTTTCTCCAACGTTGCAGGAAAGTGAGAAAGGGCTCTCCTATTTTCTGTTTGGTATTTCAAAGCTCGATCATAGTAACTGGGTGACGAATGTTATAGGAGTATTGTTATAGGAACAATTGGATTAATTTGTCAAAAACTTTGATTCCCATAGGTAGACTTGAAAACCATTCCATAGCTTGTCCTCCTAAACTTCTCGGGAAAAGGTGCATGAGATATGTTTGTTGGTGCATGAACTCCATACATAATGCACAAAATTCTTTGACATGGTCTTGAGGGTTTGAGTTGCCATCATATTTGTCAAATTTTGGGACCTTGACTCATGAAGGAGATGGAGGCATGTATAGGTTTTTGTCAAACAGAAATGGGCATATTGTGTCCAGAGAATATTGTTTTGGGGATTTATCCTTGTTTTTCAGTTTTGTGATCTCAGTTTGTAATGCTTGTAATTGTTTGTTTACCAGTGCTAAGGGTGTATCTTCCTCTTTAGTGATGAGGGTCTCAACGTTATAACCAGTAGGAAGTTTAGCGCCTTGTTTTGGTAGTTCTAGAAAATAGTCTTCTTTTTCTCTAGCCATGATAACTTTCATCATTTTTTGGAAATTTGTATCCTCTTGAAATTTTTGGGGGTTCAGAGGTTTCAGATTCGCCTGATGAGGAATCATTGTTAGTGCTATGGATACTGATTTTGTCATGAGCATCATTTTTAGCAGCTTGTCTTTCTTGTCTTGTTCCAGATATGATGGGAGATAAGGGTTGGTCAAAAATTGGCATACCTGATGATGAAGGTTTATTACTGATGGGATCCTCTACATAAAATGGATTGTTTTAATATGAAAAGGATTGTCCTTCACCTCTATCAGCTTTCTTATGAGCACTTCTGGTTTGAGTAGGCATTTTTCTGACTGATGTAACCTAGAGCTATTTGTGATGCAGAAGTCAAGATCAAATTTGGAGCTAGTTGTTCGGTTAATGTATTGATTGAGAGAAGAAACTAAGATTTGGTCTAGTTTCATGAACGATCTATCTTGTATAAGATGTTTATCTAAGTTACCTAGTTTGATTTGAGAGAAGTGACTAAGACTCAGTCTGGTTTCAGGAAAGATCTATCATGTGTAACACGTTATCTAAGTGACTTAAGTTTGATAAGTAGTTGATTGAACTAGTTGAAAGATGATGGACAAAATCATGCAACACAATGGTAGAGGTACACTATTTAGATTTGTTTATGCTCAGGATGATGATAACCATTTTTATGCTCACTGTAGACTATTTTAGGCAAGTTTGACTATTCTGGACTAAAAAAATCAGGAATTCGTACGACAAGGTTGACAAGACCATACGATGGTTTGATAGCTTCAGGACGATGAAATTAGTATTTCATACGAGTTGTTGCCTAAGCTCCTACAATAGATGGGTATTCCTTAGATGACAGACTAATATATATGATGATTTATCGTATGACATAGAACAAGGGCTCTGATGATACTTCCCTAACCTGGACGACAGTTTATAAGATCTTTTACAACAACTAAAGCATGGTCAAATGACAAACTGTAAGTCAAGATGAAATATCATACGAAAACACGTATGCAGCAGAACGATAATTCAGAAGACTCGTACGGCAGTTTACTGGATAGAGATGAGATTCTGACAAACTAAGTTTTCAATGACTGATGATGACTAGTTTTGAGATGGATTGAGTTTTTGGACAACTGAGGTAGACTAGTTTTTGACATGGATGAGCTTTGATCACTGAGTTGTTTATTGTTTTCTCTAGTTTTAGTATCCCAATTTCAGTTTCTAGTATGAAAACACAGTAAACATGCAAGATGTATAATGACTTCAATCACAGCATGCTAACCCTATGGAAATTGGTGAGAGAAGAAAACCTTTGCTTGCAGACTCAGATACACACCCAATAGCTAATCAGAATATGGCCATTGAGTCTCATGCAATGGATTATCAACACTGTATTAGCCGACTCCAAATGCTAATGGGGGCACAAAATGGCAAGTATCTTAGGAGAGTTACTATCTCTCTTGCACAAAGATTATCCCCTCTTTTGGAGGTGAACTGGGTAGCCTTTATCTTATAGTTCTTAGTCAGGAATTCTATTCGAAATTACCCCTTGAAGTCACGCAAGCATGATTGAGGCCTATAGCCCGACAAGGTACTGAAACAAGCTATAGTCACGTAAACGTGATTGAGACCGAGGCCCTACAAAATGCTCAATATGAGAGATCTCAAAGAGAAAAATCAAATAGTCCCATCCTCTGAGACTTTAATCATCAGAGACCTATTTATTATAGTGATTTGGAATGCCTAGGTCCGGTTGTACTCACTTGGGTCATTCTCACAAGGTGATTACTTTTTCCCACTATGATAGGCCCACTAAAGGTACACAAATCTCAAACCTAGAAAAAGCCTCAAGGGTTTGTATTTTTTATTGTCTATGTAGACAGGAGAATACTCCCCTACCTCTCAGAATTTTCTCAAAACACAAAACACGAAAGACGGATTTTTTCATTAACCAAATAGCAATTTAGGTGCCTAAAAAAAAGAATTTAAAGAATACACGATGTTTACTCGAATCTCCTCAGGCAACCTGCAAAGACAACGAATCAGTAGTCATATTGCCTTTGTGCAACAAGCATATTCTTTGAAGAGCATTTTGCAAAAATGGATTAGGCTATGAAAATTCCCCAGACAAATAGACAACAAGTTAGGGTCAGCGTTAATATGATCAAAATCCAATAAAGAATCTGAAAGATGCAATCTATTTTTAACACAAAAATACAGAGTATCGTACGACAATTCTCACCTAGTCGTACAATACCTGCAGTTTGTCGTTCGGGCCTATGGGAAATATCGTACAATATTTCGCAGCAACTATACGGACCAAAATCTGAAAAATAAAAAATAAGAAAAAAGTTAGTCTTGGAGTTCAAAAGTTGTAGTCTTCTGCCCCACGGTGGGCACCAGAAATATGTGTGTGAAAAGTGGAATAAGTATCAAGCTGTAAGACACAACACTTCAATTAAGTCATTAGATGTATGGTTAGACAAATATAAGCATGAATAATAAAACCATAACAAATCGACCCATTTCCTTCTAGAAGATGTGAGTATAGACTTGCTCTCGGATTTGTATAAGCAATACCAATGACTAGACTACACGAAGATGAAGGATTTAATCTATATGAGGATGAGAATAAGCTAAATGGATGCAAGATGGATGCAAGATTAAGCTAGATGGATGAATAATAAGCTATATGAATTCAAGCAATCATAATTAAACTAAATATGCAAAAAGTTAAACTAAGATGCAATAATATCAAAAAGCAAGCACAATATCTTCAATGACTCTAGAGCAAAAAAGTGTATAATAATAATAATAAATCTCCAAGGTGTTTTGAATGAGAGATGAAGGTTGAATTTATAGAGAATTGCAAGAGAGACCAATGGTCAAGATCAATTAGCAATGAGCGGTTGAGATTCCTCAAGAAAAGGCATAATTTAGGATTAATTGAAATAATTGAGAAATTAGATTAAGTTAACCTTGAGATAGATTCCAATTATAGCTTGATTGAAATGCATTTAGATTATAAGTTCAAGTTTGCATTGGAGATAAGATATGATTAATTCCATACACTTGTGATAAAAATAGATGATTCCATGCAATTCTTTGATTTATTCAAGAAAATAATCTTTTCAATACAACTGAACTTATTTTCTCAAAAGTTGTGAGTTCTAATTTTGGAGAATGATTAATAATTCAATTTAATTGCTTTTCTAATCTTAAGTTATCTCAATTTAGATGAAAGAAGAACATCTCAAGTTTAATTTCTCTCAATTCAATTCTTTTATTTTATTTTCAATTTAACTCTTGCTTTGTGATCAATTCCTCTGTTGTAATAAATTAATTCCTTTTTGCATGATTAAATGGCAAATTTATTAATTAATTAAATATGCTAGGATATTTAATAAATTAAACAGGATAAATTGATCAAAATGATTTTCTTGGAATGATTTAATTAATTAAATAAAGATTTAATTAATATAGAGTGATTCATTTGCCATGTGACATTAATGATAAAAGAATTAAGTATTTGTGTGCTCAAGGTTGATTTAATTGCCTTTGGTTAGGACCTTGGCGATGTTGTCGAGATTAGGGGTCCATGGTTTAGATGACCATTTTTAGGGTATTACAGTAGTCAGCTTTGAGATTCACAGAATTTTGATATCTATGTCATATCTTTGGCATTGATATCAAAGGGGGAGAGTTATAAGTGAAAAATAATGTTTGTGGGAGAGATTCATATCAAATTCAGATTAGACTACACTCCTCAGGGGGAGTTGCTGGGATTTTTCAGTTTCTCATTATTATATCTTCTATGAGAAATGTTTGGCACTTCTTTGCACTTAGATGTTTTCTTTTTCACATCTAGTGTTGCCATCAATGTCAAAGGGGGAGATTGTTGGCAATATGAAGGAATTGATTATGTGTTGCATTGATGTTTTGTCATTGATGTCAATACTAGTTGTTATGATTGGTTTTCGGTAGACAGGTTTCGGTTATCGACAAAAGATCTAGTGTTACCGAAATAAGGGACTATCTGTTGGACACTTCTGGCATGTTTGGATAAATGGAGTATGTTTGGTTTTATGTGTTACATGTTTTTGGAGCATGTTTTGGTCATTTGGTATTGACTTGATGATTGGATGTTATCATACGCTCTAGTAAGCCTATACAGGTAAGGGTTTAAGGTTTTACCAACAGAGCTTTTACTGAGAGTCTTTGACAGGATGCATAAGTGGTGTTGGTGTGGCTTCTAGATGGAATTCAGGATGTAGAAGGTGATCCTTGATTGTGCCTCGACTGATTGGAGACATCTCTTTGGTGTGGTAGACCCAGATTAGGTCTAGTACCTATCTAGGTTATGGACCAGTATCATGTTAAGGTGTTCTCTACACGTTACCGGGATGTTTTATGGATTGGTTAATATTGTTTTGGTCTAAGCCAACATGGCATATCATTGTAATGTTGATATATGTAATGATCTTATTGTAATATCTTTTAGGTGGCCAACCTAATTGGTTTAGGCCTTAGGGTTAGTATAAATAAATGTAAGATCTCATTGTAGATCATAGGATTGGGAGTGGTAGTGGAATATAATGTGCGAATAATAAAATATCATTCAGGCATGAGATTTGGTCAATCATTGAAGATCGAATTGGGTTTATGTAAGAGGTCAAAGGTCTCTGGTATTAAGCTTAATTGGGACTGTAATCAGGCATGGTAGATGATATCTCTAGCAGTTCATTCTTCTGGATAATTGTCCAATTACCTTGAGGTGGTTATAACCTCTCTATAGTCAGTGAGACTCCTTTGTAATGAGAAGTACGCTCTAAGCAATGTGCCTTCCTGCATGTGTAGGCCCCTTATTGTATCACATACTTTTTGCAAAAGTATCATCTGACTATGGGTAGGCTTCCCACCATGGTTTTTCCCTTTACCGGGTTTTCCACGTACAAATCATGGTGTTATGTGGTATGGTTGCATTGTGTTAATTCTCTATTTCATTCTTAAGTTTTATAGCTTACCGGCATCTGTTTCTGCTATTCCGGTATACAATGTTTATGTGCTCCAGTTAAAGGTTATAAAGTGGTTTGATTAATATAATCTGTTGACAATTCAATCACCCCCCCCCCTCTCAATTGTCCACCGGTTATCCTAACATGTACTTGGGAACATTTTATCGTGATGGGTTACATAATGAAGGAATGGTGTCTTGTTTTTGAAAAGGAAGATTCAATTGACTGAGCCACATCAAATATCTTTAGCTAAAAGGGGACATTAATTCTTGATTAGGTGAAAGGCTAAGTTGGGTACATGGCGAAAAGAGTTGATGGATATGGAAGAGAAAAGAATATTGTTGAGTTCATAAGGACTAATGTGCCCAAATATTATAATTTATGTGCATAAATAAAGTGCAGTGCTTCATTCAGAAGGTTCTAGATTGGCATTTTACTGGCATGAGTTAAAAAATCAAGGTGAAATACAAAACTTTTAAAGGGGGAAGATAGATTACAAATAATATCAAAGGGATTATTGTTTCATTTAGGAAGTGAAGAGAAATAAAACGAAGCAAGTAATATTATATCTTCACACAAGAGAAAATTATTTCACAAAAGGAAAGTAAGTAAAGACCATTTTCACCCAGATGGAATGGGTAATGATGTATCAAAAGGTAAAAGGCAAAATATGATAGAATGAGTGTTATCATTGAAAGTGGAACACTTTTAGTAGAAAATATCCTAGTGATAGACAAAATTAAAGACTTGGTCACAAGAATGAACTATGTGAGGTAAGCTACAGCACAAAGACACTTCCAGTAAATTTGAAAACTATTTACAAGAGGGGTAAAAGTGCGGCAAGGTGTCACAATGTAAAATATTCTTCACCAAATGAAAAATTTTAATGAGACTAGGCTGAAAATGTACAAAAAAGATAATATGATTGCAACTACAAAAGGGAAAATATGTTTAAGATGTATGGTGCAACTATAATTATACTCAGTGATATTTTTGGATTACACTTCAAGTGTGTTTTTCATCAGAGACAAAAAAGGTGCAGAAAATGATAGCCACTACCACAAGGAGAGATTTCTATTTTTGGTTAGAAACAAAATGTGGGTTATTGACAAAGGAAAAGGAATGACAAAGGGATTTTTAGTTAAGACAAAGGGAAAAAATGCAGAAAATGACAAGTCCTTTATCACAGCAAAGGTGTCAACTGAATAAGATAAAAAAATTATGTGCAAGCATGGGAGAAGAAGTTTTTGAGTGCAGGGATTTTTTCCAGAATTGTCAGTTATCTCAAGAAAATTCAAAGATGCAGATTAAGGGTGAAGGAAGAGAAAATGAAAATTTGAATTTGAAAATAAACAATAGAGAGATGAATCCAAGTGTCATTCCCATGCTTCTTTTAGGGTTTCTTTAGGGCTTCTCCTCTATCTTTTATTTTTTTCACTTTTCATTTTTGAAGAGGTTCCAGATTTTGGCTCCAAGTTGAGCAATGTAAATATTTTTTGTGCAGGGTAACTTAGGACTTAGTTTCTCTTTGAAATTCCAATTTTACAGTGTTGCAGTCAGATTTTTTATGATAGCAAGTAAACTAGTTTGAAACATAAATGTTTAAACATGCGGTAATGTCTCGTAAACATATTTAATTTTCTTCTGAATCAGAACAATCAAGGATTTGTATGGTTCTTGTCACACATGTGTTGTGATAAGTGTTTAGTTTGGAGGCTCATGCTCAAGGAGCATGTTAAATCTTTCTTTGAAGCAAATACTGGAGATTATTGTAATATTTTCAAGATCAATAAGAATGTTCCATTGTGTTCATATGAGGTCTCATTATTGTAATGCAATGATGTTCTAAGGGTTATTAGCTTTCCATTTATGTTGTTTTTATATATGGTTATTTCATTCTGTGAATCTGTAAGTGGATAAGGGGTTGTTCTAGGGTCTATTCTTGTGCAAAATAATGAAGGGAACCACATGATTAAAATCTGAAAATCATTTCTCTTATTTCCTTTGTTATTTTCTTTTCTTTCCACTTCATACCAGTGATAAATGGCGACTAAGGGGATATATTAGTCAAAGATGCATTCAAGTAAAGACCCTTATTATATTGTATGAAGTGTATCTGTTGTAGCATCACTATTTGTCATAGTGAAATATCTGAAAGTGATACGAATAGAGGTATACTTGCCTTGGTCCTACGGAGCCTAAAGTGCAGAAGGATTCCAAAGCCTTGTTTGTTGGCCACTGAGTCTAGTTATTTATGGATAGAAATTGGGTCATTCTTAGGATTTTATGGAACATCAATTGGAACAACCAACAAGTCTTAGGAGATTTATCATCATTAAACAATTTGCACCTAGTAGTCATGGGAGTACATACCAGTTTGGAATTCTCCAATCCAAACTTCTTCAATATCTCTCTAACATACTTTGATTGAGAAATGAAAATATATAAGTTACTATTTTGATTCACTTGTAATCCAAGAAAAAAATTTAACTCACCAATCATAGACATTTCAAATTATTCTTGCATTTCACTAGCAAATTTCTTACACATCATTTCCTCCATAAATTATATCCTCCACATACACAACAACAATTAAGATCTTACTTGATTCAACTTTCAAGTAAATATTTTTATTTGTGGATCCTTTTTTAAAACCTTGATCTAGAAAATATGTATCTAACCTTCCATACCAAGCTCTAGGAGCTTGCTTCAATCCATATAGTGTCTTCTTCAATCTGCAAATAGCATCCAGATATTTTGATAACTTGAATCCTTTTGGTTGTTCAATACAGACTTCTTTTAATTTTCCATTCAAAAATATTGACTTCACATCCATTTGATATACTTTGAAATCCTTATATGCTACAAAATCCAAAAACATCTTAATAGCCTCAATTCTAGCAACAGGAGCATAATTTTCATCAAAATTAATTCCTTCAACCTGTGTGTAACCTTTGCATATCAATCTTGCTTTGTTTCTTACAATCTGACCATCTTCATCCAACTTATTCTAGAACACCCACTTTTTTCCAATAACTTTATATTATCTATGAATCTAGATACCAGTTCCTAAGTCTATTTTTTCTCAGTTTGATCTAGCTCGCCCTTCATTTCTTTCATCCAATTCTGATATTTGCAGGCTTATTCAACTATCTTAGGTTGGGACTCAAAAAGTAAATACAAAATAACTTGTTCTTCAACAACTTTGCTTCTTGTAATGACTCCTCTATTTGTGTCTCCTATAATTTGATTCTCAAAGTAATGTTTTTGCACATACTTCACGGTTTTTGATATAGTTTCCAGAGCAACTTGAGTTTATTTCTACTTGACTTCATCTATTTTCTTCTCTTCTACATCATCATATTCATATCCTTCTTGAATACCAGTTTCATTTGAAATGTTCTCATCAACCTTCACATTTGCACTTTCAATGATTTTATTCAACATGTTGTTATAACATTTGTAAGCCTTTCTCTTTGTAGAATAACCCATAAATATACCTTCATCTTCCCTGCTATAAAACTTTCCAATATTTTTCTTCATCTCTCCAAATAAAGCACTTGCTTCCAAAAACTTTAAAGTAATTTACTAAAGGAATTCTTCTGTACCATAACTCATATGATGTCTTCCCATACTTCTTCAAAAAGAAAACTCTACTAAGGGTATACACAAAAGTGTGTATAGGTTCTCTCCAATAAACTTTGAGTAGGTTTTGTTCATTGTTCCTTTCTTCTAAACGTTCCTTTTGTCTGCTTTCTCATTTGGTATTATTTGCAAATATTGTTATCTAGGTTTAGTCAATCTTGGTAAATCTCTCACAACCTTTATCATACTAATCTTCCCCAAATTATCAAAATTGATATGGAACATCCTTCAGTGTCATAGCCAGCTTTCATTGATCTATGATAATAAACAATATCCTATAGCAGCTTCCAATTGATACATGTTTCCAGCTATCTTCTTTCCCACAACAATAGCAGTTTTGGACCTCTTCCGGATCTCACAGCCACCATCCTAAAAGACAACATTGTAACCATTTCCACATATTTGTCCAACACTCGAGATATTATGATATAATCATTTCACATAGTAAACATTGTTAATGTTATTCTTTCCATCAAAAGGTAATAGAACCAATTCCAACAATTGAGCAGTCTGATCGTCTTCAAATCTAACAGAACCACCATCATACTTTTCAATTTTTACAAACTTACTTTTGTCATGAATCATATGATTTGAACAACCACTATCAATCAACCATTCATTTCTATCTCTCCTAATATTCAATGTTGAAGCAACAGTCTCAACAATCTTAGAATTGTTGAGTTTAGATCCATCTTTCTCTACCAAGAATAAACAACCACCATCCTCATAATCTAACTCATCATCTGAAATACCAGCATTATCTCCAACATAGTAGGATTTCTTATTGAATTTTCCTTTTATTCCCTTTTTTTTTAATCCTTTTTTTGGACATCTAGATGCATAATGAGCAATATTTTCACATTTAAAACATTTAAGGGGTAACATACCTTTATATTTGTTAGTTCCTCTCTTCAAATTTCTCACAAAGTTTTCTTCCATTTCATCCAAGCTCTCGTCATCATTTGAATATTCATCTGCAGTTTTTGATGCTTTAAAGGTTTTTTCTTATTTTGCTTTGTCTTTGCCAAACTTCTTCATCTCAAATGTAGTCAAGGTGCCAAATAATTGATCTCTAGTGAATTTTCATGGATCATATCTTTCCTCAATAGCTGAAATCTTGTCACTGTAACACTTTGGTAAAGTCATCATGATCTTTTGTATCACATCCTTCTCATCTAGGATGCCACCTAGATATCTTATCTCATTTACAGCATTTCCAACTTTCTGATAATAGCTTACAACACCTTCACCTTATTCCATTCTCATATTCTCATATCTACCTTTAACAGTCTACATCTTAGATAGCTTGACTCTTTCATTTCCTTATTTTTCAACCTTTCTCGAAATTCACAAGCGATATCTAATGCAACAACCTTTGCCAATTCAGTTTTAGATAAAGAAATAAAGGTAGAATACATTGCTCACTCATTCTCTTCATAAGCTTCAAGTTCATCTGGTGTAGTAGGTCCATTTGTCGATAGCGTTTACTTGGTCTCAACAGCTTTCCAAGTCTTCTAACTCAAATAAATCAAATAACCTCACATATTCACTCTACAGAAATTATAGTCAGATGCTTCAAAGGTTGGAATAGTCAATTTATGTATCATCAAATCTCGTCAAGCAATTAGTCTCACTTTCTAGGAACCAAAGCTCTATACCAATTGTTGAATATTCCAGACAATTGAGAGGGGGGTGAATCAGTTGTATATTAAGAAATATAGTACTTTTCCCACAAAAATAGATCTATCAAATTGAAACTTAGATTACTTAACCACAAATAGATATGAACATGAAATAATACACACATGAAACACCAGATATGATGTGGAAAACCCAACAAGGAAAAAACCATGGAGAATGTTAATTCTCAATATGAAAACACTTGTTAGGGTGACACTGATTAAGGTGAATTTTACAAAGATGTCTCACTATCAAAATGCTCACTACCTAGAAAAAAAAAAAGAAAGAACCCACCACAAGGGCACAACTACCATGCCATTGTAATGTTAAAAGAAACCTTAGGCTCATTACCATTGGTAAACATCAACATACAATTATACCGATCAAACACTTTGCATCAACAAAGATAGATCTTCCTTTTACAAACAACTTCCTTCTATATTTTTGTACCTTCTTATATATTAATTCATTACAAACAATCTTTATATATACTGATCTCTAAAATAGAATTTTAAAGTTGACCAAGGAGATAGTAAAACATAATTCAAAATAGGTCTTCACTAAGCATTCCCGTAGTGGAAATGAATGATAAGTGTACCACACAACAATGCAACAACATGTTATCCAAATGCCACAATCACCAAACCAAAAGAGAACATTTTGGGTCAACCGAACCATGAAAGAACATAGCCAAAAGACAAATTTTTGGAACACGCTGACACATGCTAAATCAGAATAACAGTGATACATGCATGAATAATATAAATCTAAAAAAGCAACCGGAGAACTGGAAATGCAGAGCAACATGGAACTCTGCAAACTCTGCCATACAATCATCATCATTACTACATAGACTTCTGGAGCACAACTTCTTGACCACTAAAACATGAGAGTTGCATCTCAAGACAATATCCAACACCTCATGAACATATCTACAACAAATTTGAAATGCGGAGCAAAACCAATCATTGAAATACAAAATCAACACGTTGACATCAGTGACAACCATACTAAAACATCAAGTAACTTCACATTTGCAACATTCACACCATTTGTTGGATGTCACTTGATTTCCTGATAGTGTCTTCAAGTTTTTCTTGCAATAAAAATATTTACAACTCCAAGGCCTTTAATGTACTCTAGGCTCTTGTAGGTGTCACCATTCATCAAATGCCTCATTGTATATTCCAGTGAATACATATCAATCATCCTTTTTCTCAATGTTACTTATCACGTTATCTTCTTCATTTATGTCATCCAAGGCCTTAGCAAGCATGGATTCTAACTTCTCTTTCCATTCTTCATGTGCTATTACTAAGTCTTCACCATCTAGGAAAGGTGGTAGCTCCACCTCTTTCTCTTCACTGAAGCGACTCAATTTTGTGGTTATTTCCTCATGTTATTCTTTATGTCTCCTTAGCAGTTTATTTGCCTTTCTTATTAGTTCCACATTAGGAGTGTCTTTTGCCTATATTTCCTCCATTTTAACTATATTTCCTCAATGATACCTTCATTTAACTAATTTTGAAACAACACTAAAAACATCAACTTTTGTTTGTTTATCCTTTTGTTCTAGTTTTCTCTTGAACTTTTGTTCCTTAAATTTCCAATAAGTCGCATCTCCTTAAGATTCTAAGAGGGTTTCATTTTACTGCAAACTTATTTCCAATGGGCCCTGTGTATACTTTAACCTATCCTTAAGCTTTGCATTCTCCTTCTCCATTAGTTCACGTCTTGATTTATACACATTTTTCTCTTAAACCAAGTGCTCAATCTAAGCTTTATTAAATTTAGCCACATTTATATTCAAATCTGTAATTTCAATTGGATCAGTTTCTCCAACCCGTTGCACCATCATATGTCTAAAAACTTTGCCAATATCAATTATTTTTGGCCTTTTATTCCAGGGATATAGTTCCCATGCAAGCAAACTCTTTTCATCTGAGTTGAAACCAAGTCCAGTGTAAATTCTATCCACATATTCTACATTCAACTTCATCTTGGTGTCTTGGACTCTTACAAAACTATCAAGAACAAGAGAAAAACTTATATCCCACCCTAGGAAGATCATAGCACTTTCTTCTTGTAAGAGTTCTCTCCCTCTCTCTAGAATAATGTTACTCATCTCCAAATCAATATTTTTATGCAATTCATGCAATAATTGAGACTCATTAGCAAGTGTTATGTCAACTCCTTTTCTCACTTGCCCTCCTTTATACTTGTACAAAAAGGCCTTTAATTTTGATGACTTCACAAAGTCTTTATCAGAAATAAATTCAGTACACGCCAGTTGCCTCACATAATTAGTTAAATCATCTAATGATTTGCCTATTTCCACCATTCTATCTAGGGGAGTATAATACTTTTCAATCTCTAGCCTTGGGATTTGATCATAATAATCACTAGTCATCACATCCCCTTCTTGTGGAATATCTATAGAGAAACTTATTTCTGGTGTAGGCTAAGGGGAAATACACTAGATGAGGGATTCACTCCTTGCCTTTGTTCTCAAAATCTCTTTTACTTTTGGTTCACCTATCTAAGTTTTAAATACAAAGGATGGACCATATTTAATCAAATCATCAGCATGAGAGATAAGTGCTTCAACTCTAGCAATGGGATCATTAATCTCCAAGAAAGCACCATGATAGGATGAATTATGGTTTTCCTTACATTTCTCTGCTTGCATGAATTTTTAATATGTGTCAATATATTGAATAGCCTGAGGTTCATCCAAATTTATAATAAGATCATCATGTAAATAGGGTTTATGCTTATATTCACTTAGACCCTGCCTTATTTTGACATCATTGATAAACCCCTCAAGATCAAATTCCTTTCTTTATTTTCATTTTGGTAAATTATAGTATATGTCAATTTTTTATCCATAAAATTATACCCTTTTGTGGCCATGACAGTAAAATATCCAAAAGGGAGGGTTCCTGGCATAAGGATTTGTTTGCTAAATGAACTCAAGTTCATAAAGCTAGAATAGGACAATTGTCTAACAATCTCTAAATAAGCAACTCTATTTGGCACTCTCCTGGGAAGGAAGAAAGGCAACCATATACCCTGATCTTCATGCAATATTCAAAAGAATACCAGTATCCTCAATTGTGATATACCCTCCCTCTCTCATCCTTATCCTTTCGCCAAAGCTTTTGAATCTCAAGTGTTAATGCATAACCATATGGGTGACCCATAAGTCTATACAATGGCTTGACAAAATATTCTTCAAAGTATAGGAAGTGAGACCTATTACACTTGTTATCCCATACTACAGTCCACATTTGTATAGGTCTTGTTGATCAATAAAAATACTTCTATGAGAATAGCCTTATGGGAAACTTAGTGATGGGGAACCTACATGTTTTTGCTAAGTGACCTCTGGGATTTTAGAAGTTGGATCTTCATACATGGGGGGAGAAAAGGAAAAGAACGAACACTTAAAACAAAGCTACTCTATAGCGATGCACTGGAATAATTTTAGTATGCTATAAGCACATAGAAAACTTCACAAATGTGCAGCTCTAAGGCCCATTCAACAATCTACATGCCCAGAAAATTAAGATTGAAATATAAACAACAAGCCATTTAACATAAAGAAACAAATAACATTCATCTATTAGATAAAAAGTTCAAAGACATAGTTTAATATGTAGAGTCTTACAGCATATATTCTAGAAGTTATACGGAATTACAAAAATGTACTGAACAATATTCATGCACACTGAAAAATAGTGATCATAAAGGCCACAGGCTTAATTTAATATCACCGTTTCAAGAGTAGAATCACAAGTTAAAGGTCTAATTCCATAACAATTGCCTATATTTCTCCTCTCAAAAGTTTGAACCCTTCAAACAGTTAAAAGAAACACATATATAATCAAGAACCAATGGCCTGATGGAGAAATAGAGAGAGAAAAAACCATATACACCACTGGCAGCATCATTAGTAACTGTGAAACAGCCTAATGAGAAGCTAGACCAAACAACTTTGACCATTAGCACAACTGCCACCAAATCTTCTAATGACCAAATCAAATAGGAAGAACCCACGACCGAATCTAAACTGCATACCATTGATGACAAATGCCCCATTATCTCAAAAATGCATGCCAAGATCACCCGATGGTTGCTATACGCAAAACATGGTAGCGGGAGGGAGCGGTATGGGAACTTAGAAAAACTACATAAGGTGCCTCATGAGGAACTACCACATCACACGAACTGAACACTTTTAAAACGTAAAACATGGTAGCGGGAGGGAGCAACCTGGGAACTTAGCAAAACTGCATTAAGGCACCTCATGAGGAACTGCCACATCACACAAACTAAACACTTTTTAAACATGGACCCACAAAAATAGAGAAAAAAGGCAACCCACCACTTGTCAGCCTCTCACAGCTTTGTGTCAAAGGGAAAAGAGAGACTCGAACAATGCAAGTCGTGCCACCACGTGGAAGATGCGAAGATGCAAAAATTAAAACTTCAGTAGAAGGGAAATAAAAACCAACTCCCTGAAAGGGGCATGGTGGACGAAAGTCTACATTTCTTGGTGACTTCTGGGAAAATCTTGTCTGCAGGATGTCGATACCCAAAATCCTAGTTTGCAAACCAGGCCTATACCTCTGGCTTGAAAAGCTTGTCGAAAATTTGTTGCAGGGGAGACCAATCATCTTCAAAAGGGATAGCCTAAGCTCTGAGAGCCTGAAAATTTTGATATAACTCCTTGACATCCTTAAAAGGAATCTTTTCTAGCTCTTTGCGGGTTAACTCAAGCATGGTGAGGAGTTTGACCAAAGGATGAAATAAAGCCTCAAACTCATCTACCCTAGGGGGGCTACTCAAAGCTTGTAGGGGTGATTGGTCTTGCTTCTTCTGCACTATCAAGCTTAGGAGATGCTCAAGTTTCATGTCTGAGCCATCTGGAAGAAAGGGGGGGGGTAGGCTAAGCTTTATTAAACCTTTGAGGCATTCTGTAACAAAAGCGGTTGAGTCCTTTATAGCTGACAAACTAGAAGCACCTTTTTTGGCCATCTTGCTAAAATTGATGAAACGATTAGTCTTTTGAATTACCTCCTCATAATTTATGATTCCTATTATAGTTAACTCCTAGAAGGGAGCGGCGTAAATCCAATTGACTAACTTCTGATCCTTGAAGACTTTAGGAGTCACTGTCTGCATGGTGTATTCAATGAAAGGATCAACCTTAGCGCACAAACCATGGGAAATCGTTAAGAACCTTAGAGACAGTTCCAGGAAGGAAATGGATTTCTTTATCTTTTACCAATACATGTTATGAAGCTCGTGCACTAGATAGGTGAAGTTTGTGGGGGGAGAAAGTTGGGGATCTGATGATTTTGAAAGTAGCTCCACCATAGCCTCTTTGCATTCCAACCTCTCACGCATTTATTTCAAATCATTTGCTTTTTATGTTACCTAATGTTCCAGCATTACTATTCTAGTCATTTTATCTTGTGCTTCTTCCCGTAGTCACTTGTTTTTTGCATGTTGACCTTCAATTACCGCTTAAGACTCATGAAGCTCCTGTGTGGATTGAGCTTGCAAACTCTAGAAGTCCTGCAAAGCTTTATCTTTTGATGCTCTTTCTTCTGCAAGAAGATTCTGAATGTTGACCAATTCTTGATGCTCTTTCTCTTTCTCTCCAAAAGCTTCATACAATTTAGTTTGAACCTGAGCCATATCTGAAGAAGTGGCTTGTACGCGCAACAATTCCTACATTCTATCATATAATTCTTTGGTTAATGTGCTTTTAGTAGACTGCTTCACTCGTAGTTGGTCGTTAGAGATTTTCAATGCATTCTGGAGCTTGTCTTTCTCACCCTTTTCTTGAAGTATTTCAGATTGTAGACGAATCATCTTCATTTCTGTAGCCTTTCCTTCCTTCTACATGTAATGCCCGCCAAAATACCCTAGAGAAATATGCCAACTAACATGCAAATAGAGATATTCTTTTTAGAACATCTACTAATGCAACATATACAACTAACTACTCATATGCATTTAACATCCATTAACAAGATATAGATAAAGTTCCATTATGAGCATAAACATAAAAGCACTATACGCAACCGGAAATAAACATAACTCTATAATTAATCTTTCCCTAGGGTACCTCAACATTATTGCTTACAACTTATCAAGATCATAACCACATAAGCATAACTTTGTATTTGCTACCATGATCTAATGCATTCTAACTTAACTACATCTTTCCTTTCATAAATACATAAGATGCCCCACTAGTCTATCTATTGTGAATACATTCATTTATAATGAAAAACCTATTTAACCCCTTGGATTCATTTTAAGAGCACCAGTACCAAATGTTCCTAATCATGTCTCACATCATGCTTCTATCATAGCACCATATCACATAATCATTACTTGGAATAAGATTAAATCAATTCCTAAGAATCATAACTCTTCTCTTTTAATTAACAATCATTTGTCTAGGCGGGAACCACAACAACAAGTTTATCGGAGGCCTTCTTTCTTTTGTGGTGATGATTTGGAGCTTTCACCTTTCTCAAAACCAAGACCTTGTGTGTTATTAGGATTCTTTTGGCTTGCAAGCATCTCATCAAGTCTAGATGAACTGACTCTGAACTTCTCCTTATACTCATTTGCAACATCAAGATCAAATCTAAGGAGTAGTATCTTCTTTTTAAGCTCTTCCTCTTGTTTTGTCATCCTTCAACTGTCCATTTTCGTTTTCAAGTTTGAAGCATTCTTCAGATTCGTTTTTCAAAGACTAAGTTTCTCCTCATTCTTATTCATTTCTTCAATCTCTTTTGTCAACTTCATCACAATAGCTTCCATCTCATTCTTTTGAATTGTATTATCTCTAGAAAATCTCTCACATTCTTCTTTCTTTTCCTTCAGGGCATCTTCATCAATGCTTTTCTCTTTCTCCTTTAGCTTGTAAATAAGTTCCTTTCTCTTCTCTCTTGTTCAATTGATCTTTCAATGATTCAATAAAGTTCTCAGCATCTTTCAGATTTTCCTTCAATTGCTTGACCTTAGCTTTGGACTGATCTAGATCATCAAGTGCAACAAGTAATTATTCTCTAAGACTTCCAGAATTAATTGATTCACTTGTGGGATCCACCTCAAGCTGTTAGAATTATTTCAAGGAACTTAGCTTTGATACCAATTGTTGGAATCAAGGATCCAAGGAACACTGAGAGGGGGGGTGAATCAGTGTTCTATAATTTCAACTTAGTAATTTGGATCTTTAAACCATGTAATGCAAATTAAGAAAAATAAAGTGCAGAAACACAAAGAAATAAACAACACCATAACACCAAGATTTTTATGTGGAAACTCGGCTAAATGAAAAAACACAGTTGGATTCAAACCAACAATATTATTATACCTCGTTAGAAGTATAAAAATATTACAAAAGGGAATGCACATGCATTCAGGCACATTGCCTAGAGCTCACTGCTCAGATTACAAATAAGGGCTACAACCCGAAAGGCTCACTTCCTTACAAATGTATGTAAGAGATTATAATTAATTTTGAACTATTAAGTAGCATCAACAAAGATATAGTTCTGATTAAGCACAAAATACGGTATCTCACTCATCTCTGCAATATTGCTTTGTTCTGATATTTTGCTTCAATCTAGAGCACCAATCTAACACTTTCGCACGTGAAACTATGCACAATCACTCATACACACTTTTCACACTACTACCACTATCAAAAATACCCATTATAATCAATCTTATATATTTTCATCACAAATTAAGAACCATTTCATGTCAGCTTCAAGAACACGCCACAAAAGATGAAATGTGTAAATAAGTCAGCTCAAATCCATCTCCAATGCACATGCAGACCAAAATAAAATTTCCACATGCTTCCCACATGACATCTCATCAACCTCAAACACACAAATAATCGCCAAAATCAATCCGCAAGATCCGCAAAAGTGAATCACCACACGCTACAATTGTTATACACTGTTCATACCAAAAACCATGATTATCGAATCTTCTGACTTACATGAAACTCATAACCAGAGGCCACAATCCAAGAATTAGGCATATTACATGACCACAAACCTTCTCTGAAATCCAAATAGAAAAATACACAACCAAGATAATCCGCCAACCAAAATTGTTCACTATCGAATGTCTTGCTCTACTTAGTAGATCTCACCAAACTTGAACAATCTTCACTCAATCTACCGGAATGATGAAAACATGAAGTGTGGATACCAAAACTAATATGAGTTGCCATAAATGACAACATCTGAACATACCTACAGTGTCTCTTGCCAACACCAGCAACCATAACTCTTCTATGTTCTCATGAGGTTGCAAAGTGGATAAAAAGATTCTCATCGAACTCATTTATGCACTCCATAAATTGTGAAACCCCACCTTTTGAATAGATATGCTAGACAGTTTTGTCATCCTTGAACTCATCATGAGTGTTAGGCTCAGTCTTGACTCTGTCACCCCCTATGCTTAGAATAGTAGAAAACAACACCAACTAGGTAGTTTTTTTCCAACATACCAAAGACCAAAATTCAGGTAACAAAAGATGAAAGATTAAGAAAGATATTAAATGAATGGGATGTGTGTCATAGTAATAAGCATTATTACTAGGAACCATCCCAATAAATCTCCAAACGTGCCACACCCTATTTGTGGAACAAAAAATAAAGTGAGATAAGGAAACTTGCATGTTAACAATTACCCTCACATTATTGGAAATGAAGGTGGCCTTGCAAGTATGAAAAATATTAAAAATTTGAATTACATCAGAGATATAGAGATTACAAGGGTAATTACTATAGTGAAAGGTTTCTAGAATTATGTGACACCAAATGGGAACCACACTAGAAATCCATCTAAGGGGTGCCAAGTCAACAAAAAGGGCCCACACAAATAGTCTAGCAAGGAAGCCACATCCCCAAGCCACCTAGTATGACCAAGGAGACAACTGTTGAGTCAAAGGTGTCATGCAAATAGTTCAGCAAGAAATTCAAGTCCTCAATACGACCCTCCAAACAACAAAGAGATAGATGAGGTATCCTCATAAAAATCAAAACTTGCCAATGTCAACCAGATAATTGATTATGGATCACAATGAACCATCCCAACCAACACTTCCTAAGTAGGGAAGGTTCACAAGCATACAAGGAAATAGTCTTATCAATCATCATAACTAGGATTGATGTTAAAATACTTCGAAAGGAGTTTTTTCATATTGTTAGGTAAGCATATGAAGCTTTGATAGCATCTTAAAGACATAGTAGCCATCCCCAAACTTCCCATTGCGTTAGTCATCATGTTACCTTCTCTAGGGGTGTGTTTAAACTCAAACAATTCAAGACAAAGGAGGAGTTTGTGAATGTCAATAATAATGTCTTCCAAGATCCAACCTAGATTGTTAGAGCCTTTGACAATATCAATAATTAATTTAGAATCACCCTCAATGAGGAGGTTTCTGATGCTAATGGAAAGGGCTATCTTGACCCCCAAAGAAGAGCCATACCCTTCGCCAAATTATTAGTTGTAAGGCCTAAACCGCCCACATAACCAACCACCACTACCCCAATAGTGCATCTTATTATACTCCCCTCCCCCCACCAACAAGGCCCAAGTTACCCTAGGCAACCCCATCAAAATTGAGTTTGCACCATCCAATTGGGGGTGGTAACTATTTAGTATTAAGTCAAACAATCTTCTTGGAATTGTTGAATACTTGGAGTAAAATTTTGGAAGACCCAATTGGTTGGTAAGGTGACTTCAAGGGGAGTGAAAGGGTAAGATAGGAAAGACTGGTGAGTAACAAAGATGTTGTCATGTAGGAGTTTAAAAATAATCGTCTTCTCTTCGTCCTTGAAGATTTTTATCCTTTCTATCCAAGGGACTCCAACAAATGTGAGGAGGTATTTACTTTTGTAATTCCCTAATGAGGGGGTGGCGAATGGGGCCATACCAATCATTGATAAGGGGAGGCAACACTTCATTCATATTCCAACTAATCTTGAGCTTCTACAACACATACACCCACACCTTGTGGGAAAAGGTGCAATGTAAGAGGATATGTGGGACAATTTCTTCTTTTTGCTTAAAAATAACACATCTATTAGGAAGTTGAAATTCACATTTGATAAGATTATCCTGAGTTAGGATTTTTTTGTGCATCGCCATCCACCAGAAGAAATTACTATTAGAGAGGAGTTGAAAGTTCCAAACTTTTTCTAGAAACCACCATTATTGTCTTCCTTTAACAACAAATTGTAAGCCAATTTCATTGAAAAAATCCCCTTTGGGGCTCTTAGTCCAAACAAATTTATCTTCCCTAGGGAAAAGGGGAAGCCCGATCTTTTGGAGATCCTACTATAGAAAGTACTTTTTTGTAGCAGGTAAACTTGATTTTGACAACACATTCTCGAGTCCTTCCAAGTATTATTATATCAAATGCAATCAGAAAAAAAAGAACCAAAAAACCTTTCGTCTAGCCCTAGAGATGTTTTTAGATGGGGTGGGTTGCAAGGGATTGGTCAGTCAACCATTTGTCATCCCAGAAGTGGATAAGACAACCATTCCCCACTTGCCATTTAAGGCCCAAAGATATTAATCTATGAGACAAGAATATTATTCCACATCCGAGAGCCATTGGGGAAGACAAAATCCGAGAGAACCCTATAAAATCTATCATTAAGATATTTGGCACCCATAATTATATACCAATATTTATTATTTATCATAAGATTCCAACCAATATTAGTCATCAAAGCTTTGTTTAGGTGGTGGATTATCGTTATGCCCAATCAACCAAATTTCTTAGGGAGGAAAATCTTATCCTATTTGAACAAATCAAGCCTTTTATTTTCCTCTATCCCAAACCATAGAAGATTTCTCTAAAATTTCTCTATCATGATCAAGAGGATTTTGAACAAGGAGAGTGATGGGAAGGTATACCTCAAAGAGAGTTAATTCCTTGTCTAAGGGTTGTCAAATGTTGTATTAGTGGGCTCCCTTATTTTTCCATCTAGTCTACTAATCAATTTAAGAACCTCAACTCTCTACGAGTGCTCCCAACCAAGATGTGCTCACTGGTTGTTCAGGCATGGTTGAGATTCACAGGAGTAAATCCAACCTTCCACTCTCAAGCTCTTAATAAATGTTTGTAGAGATTGTAGTAAGTGTTCTTGATGTTTTCCAAGAGTGATCAACTAGTTTTGAGTAGGGGTTTGGTTTACTTCCCCATCGCTCCTTCCTTTCCCTATTTTTAGGCCTAGTAGGCCTAGAGCTCCAATTAGCCCTACCTAGCCGGTTTTTGTGGATTTTCTTACAATTTTTCAAAAAACCCACACAAACTCTTTGGTGATCTAAGTACCCTTTTGGAAGTACTTTCCAGTTTGTTAAGTGAGGAATCTCAATCTAACCGTACAGGTACAAAACTAGAGAAATGCTTGTTTTAGAGGGTTTTAGGCTTATTTTGGTCTTTTTCCAAGGGTTTGGTGTCTTGTTGATCTGCCACACCTCACTTGTTCATTTCAAACACTCTGCAACTCCAACCCTGCTCACTCCTGCAAACACTTGCATAATCTCATACATTTCCTAACTGGGCTATGACTAAGTTTGCCTAGTAAATGATGCTCATTGGCCTTCCAATGACCTCCAAAGGAAAATAAAGACTATGTACACTATAAAAAGGTTCCATGGCTCAATTCCCAAGGGTTATTGAGAAGAACTCAAAGGACTTCAAGCTGGAACCATGTTTGGGCCTCTCAAACCCTTACTCAGGCCAAGAGCTTACAAAATTGGAAACTCAATTCAAACCTGCAATTAAACTAACCAAAATGATTCCTGAGCACTACAAGAATGTATACAAAACAACAAGAAAGGAATAGAATTGCAATCAATCCATTAAGTACGGACTGTTGCTCTAGTTCTTGAAAAATACAAGGTAAAACTCAAAAATGGTCTCCAATTTGTATTCCAATCTACTCCAGGCGTTCAACAACCCTCTTACATTCATGCTATGTTCATTTATGTTTTATTTGTGGCCTAACTAACTCACCATCGGTCTCCTAACCAACCCTTTACTCAAAAATACAAAAAGTTGCTCACATTGCAAAAAGTTGTCAAGCAACTTTGACAACATTTGCAAAAAAAGTGCATTTTTGCTTTACATGCTTGGTTTCCTTCTCTAAACCATCTAGGATGACTAAAAAACCATTACTTTAACATGTCCCAATGCCAAACAAGGCTAATTTTACATCAAAATGCAAGATTATGCCATTATAGGCTTAAAAGGGCTTACAAGCCAAAATTGAGCAAATGCATTGTCCTATGGACATTCAACCTATCAAGCAACATTGAAAACATATGAGGACCTATGAGAAGACTCTTATTCATCATCCAAAACAAAACTATGAACAAACACACAAAAATTAAGAAATTGCACTCAAGACTAGTTGCTCCTGCACCAAAGAGAAAGTAAATAGGTATACCTTATAATGAAGCTGCAAGAAGTTGTAACTTGCCAGAAATACTAAGGAGTTTTCCCTTTCATCTAGCTAGTTTCTTTTTCAATCTCTCAAGGATATATTTCCATAAATCTGGGTTGACATACTTCATGGTCAAGAGAAGCCCTAAATAAACACTTGGAAGGACGACCACATTAACAACCTAAAATATTTAACATTTTTCTTTTCAAACAATATGTGGCATTGAATAAATAGATATTGTTTATTTCATAATTAATATACTTCTCATAGACCATGACGTTGTTGTTTAAGCATTTATTCCAACTCCTAGCCTCAACCAATGAAACCACACCAAACAAGATAGTATCATCCATGAAATGTTGCAGAGCAGAAGGAGAAATAGTGGGCACAGCTTTCACATCTTTATGATTACCATCAACAAAAAGCTTGAGAATATTCTTGTCCAATACCTCAGCCAGTAATATAAAATGGTAAGGGGAGAGGGTTACCCCAGTTTTATTCCCCTTTTAGTCCTAAAGAAACCACTAGGGACTTTATTCACAAGGATGGAATACTTAAACGTGGTAACACATTCTCTGATTAAACTAGTCAAGCGTTCTTTGAAACCAATTCTCTTCAAGACCTTAAAGACAAAGTCCCATTTGACCTTATCATAGGCCTTTGAAATATCAAGTTTGAAGGTCACCTAGGAGGAGGCTCTATTCCATTGAGGGCATAATTTCATGCATAGAGATAGTCGCATCTAGAATTTGGTGACCGAGGACAAAAAAGATTTGCTTCACATTGATAAGAGTTCCAATCATGGGTTTAAATCTATTCATTAGGAATTTGGAGAAGATCTCATAGAGCGTATTAGATAAGCTCATAATTCTAAAGTTAGACAAGCAAGTAGAATCCAGAATCCTAGGAACCATAGCAATATAAAAATTGTTGAGTTTCTTTAGGAATTTACCAGTATAGAAAAATCCTTAGTAGCCAAAGTGATGTCATTGCCCACAATATCCGAAAATTCTCGAAAAAAAAGCCGAGGGGAAGTCATCCAGCTCTCGAGCCTTATAGGCACCAATGGAAAAAGTGGCAAATTATGTTATTATCAACAAGGCATACTTATTTATTTATGTCAGATGGAAAATATTTCAATAAACTATTTAAAATAGTCATTATTATTACCTTTCAAGGTTATACAACAAGTGGTCAAGGCATGGTGGTATATTTATGTGAGGGAATTTAAATTTTACTATATACAATAGTCTTAGCTTGTAAATATTGGTCATGCCAATTAGAATGTAGGACAGAAGTGTATCTATTTGTGAGGGCATTTTAATAGACTATTATATAACAATCACGTATAGTAATTATCTGTCTAAATTTTCTTAGGCTTATTTCAATGTACTTGAATATTTGTTCTAGTATTTGTTAGCACATATTTTTAGAAAATATTTTATGCTATAAGAAGGCCTTTTTCTTTTATCATATGAGCATTTATTATTGGTTTGCATGTGCAGGAACCTTATTACCACGGGTAAAAGTTCTCTAAGGATCGGGTGTTTCAGGAGTGTCAATATATCACTTGGGCAACACTAAGGGCATGCACTAAGTATAGACTGCACAAGGAATCCATTATGGAAGCATTTGTTAGCAGAGAATTTATTATGGTATGATCTAGGATTGTCCTCTAGTATGTACCAAACCATGTGGAAAAAAGGTTGGGATCACCAATATTCAGGATGAAAGGCTCATTTGTACTGTATTGTAAAAAATTCAATTATTGGCATAAGTAATCCCGATGAAGCAGCATTTCCAAGCAAAAGAAGGGTTATCGGCATGACTTATACCGGTGAAACAGAAGGTGGATACATTAGAGAGCTTAAAAGAGACTCAACATGGTGCACGCTTTGAAAAGGTCATACCATCGGGATATTTTGTTTCGATGAAGCAGAAAATGATGGTTTTCCATCGGCTTATCGACAAAATGTAGAAATTGTTATACCGATAGCCTATGAAACCTTCGGTGTGACTTTTGACGATAACGAAATGCGGATCATGGACTTATAGTATCGGGAGATTGGAAGTAATGAGAAAAGTCTATCCCGATTCTCAATGACTAAAAGGAACCGAAGGCAGGCACATCGGAGAAAAAGACCATATCGGGATAAGGCAAAAATAGTTAGACTGATCTCTGATGTCATGGAGAATCAGAAGGTGAAACCATGGGCATTACTTATACCGATAAAATAGACTTGGAAGCATAAAGCATAAAAGTTCATCCAAGACGCATCGGGACTTTGGGAGGAATAGAAAAAGGCTATTTCGACCCCCAATGAAGATAGAAGCGCCTGCGGGGATATCGGTGTAACCTATACCGATAAAGTAAACATTAAGTGAGGACTCATCGGGACATCGAAAAAAGAAATTTTATACTATGTCGAGTCCCAATAGAGCTGTTAAGGCGGATGGTGAGTTGCTAGGAGTTCTTCAAGGTAAGTTATGTCGATAGCATGGGGGACTTAGTCAGAATGCGGATTGGTATATTGAGATTATCGGGGCATCAGAGGGACATGAAATAAATTATACCGACACCTGATGACTCAATTAGAAGAAAACCAAAGGCAAGAGCATCAGGGGGAATTATGTCGATGGAGCATTAGAACAAAAAGCAAAGTCGAAACTGAAGGGATGCTCATCGAGATAAAGTGAACCATCAGGATAGGAGAAATTTTTTTATCTCGAGACCTGATAAGTTGGTCGGGATATCTTGTATCAATTAGAAGGTGAAAAGCGGTAAGGTCATAACAAATGGCGCTAAACAATTGAATCATCGAGAAAAGTCTCGCCGATTAGCCGTTGGAGGTTTTGATTTGAAAAATTGACATAATGGCTTCAATTAAATGCATCTATTGAGTAGGTCTGTTGCCACATGAAGCAAATCCATAAAGATTGTGGTAATTGAGTACAAGATTGGACTTCCTGGAATATATAACCAGTGTTGCATTGCAGTATTTCATACAGAGCTATTGCAATAAGATATCAGGTGTTTATTGAAATATCTAGTACCACGATGAAAAAATCGAAGGGTGACGTCGATGAAGCTCGAAGAAAATTAAACCAAGATATGATAGATCAGATGGGCTCTCCAAGAGCTAGGTCACACAAAGCTAAGGTGAATTTGCCTATTCGCGACCAGTTGGAAGACAGATACAGAGAGATTGGAGATGTACTCACAACAGTGCGTGGGCATGAGTTGTTTCTCTTTCATTACCTCCGCAGGGATGAGCCTATGCCAATTTCAAATCCATGGAACATCGATTTAGGTAAACTTGTGGTACCTAATGTCTCTGTAAATATTGACTTATTGAAGCTCTTGGTAAGAAATTATGATGCAAACAAACAATTCATTTTGTTGCCCAATGGAACTTCTTTCGTTCACTTTGCAGTAGCCACAATTTAGGAAGTTTTTAGAGTGGATCAAGAGGCAAATGTGCCTTTATCATTTGTGGATTTAGAAGAGGAATACAGAAAGATGGATACTACATATCAGGGTTGGAACCTCACTATCCACAAAGCGGAAAAGGGGAGGCTAATAGAGGAAGATGGTCCTCCTTATGATATGACTATTTTCAAGAAGTATCTACAGTATACATATATGGCTTGTGGCCAGGTTGGAGGAGTTGAAGCTCCTGATGTGGCAAACATGGGACCATTGGTTTTAGTAGCAAATATCCAGAGACATGAGCCTAGAGCTTTTGATTTTGCTTCGTACCTAGTGGACAGACTACATGAAGGCTTCATGAACTTGAAAGATAATCCAGACAAGCATTTCAAGTATTATTCGTTGTTAATGCATATTATTTTATTTTATGGGAGATTCGGGGGATTGTGGTCAAAGGGTTTGAATGTAAATACAGTAGGGAAGAATGGACAAGATCAATAGGTGTAGTTGTGGGTTTATGTCTGGGATTACAGATATGTGAATTCTCATTACCTAAAATTTGAGGAATTTTTTGTTAAACCAACTTTCTTTCTCTTTGGTGAGCCTCTGCAGGGATCATTTTCTGAGGATGTCAAGAAGTTTCTTAGGCCTCACGATTATAAGAATCCAAAGGTCAATCAAAATTGGGGTGATTGGTACTCATGCCAAAACTTCACTTTTGTTTGATGCTACGGATTTGAGGGGTATCCCTATGTGTTACCAAAGCCTGCACCAGACAGGATTGCATTTCTGGGAATTGTGAGACAATTAAGTTTCTCTAATGCTAAGCATTTTGGAGGTGCACACAAGCAAGCCTTCCTCCCTGGTACACTTCATTTCCAAGATTTTAAAGTTGTATCTACCAAATCATATGAAGTTATTGACAGGAAGCTGGAGGATGAATACAACCTATTCCAACACATATCTAGAACGCATTATGACCCTGAGGGTTACATCAATGCAAGCAGGAAGAGGCAGGAGTTGGGAGATTATTTTCATCAGGAGGATGAATTTGAAGGCATGTGTATAAATAAGTAGGTAGAAGAGCTGATAGATGTTATGGAGACCCTAGAGAAAAAGCTAGAGGAGAGAAGGCAAAGATTAGAAAACATGGAGAAAGAACCAGCCCAAAGTGATTCAGGGGAGAACGAAGTAGTTTCCAAGCTTCGGGCACATGAGAAAGAAAAGGATCTGGAGGCACAGGATAAGCTCATCATTGCACTGAATGCAAGAAATAGATGAAAGAATGACAGAGCATGTTTCTTTTGTAATAGATGATCAATTTATAAAGTCTAAGGAGTTCAAATCATTCCTGTACCATTTCAAGGGTAAGAAATTAAGGGAAGCAATGCCAAATATTACCCTTGAGAATGAGGCAGAAATGAAGAAGAGGTTGAAGGAAGATATCGACACGGAAGTTGAGACTATAACCCCACAAAAGGGGAGGCAGCTACTAATAGAGGCTGGAGTAATTGTGTTTCCAAGTTGGGACCTGAGTGCCTCATTTATCTTTGATTCTTTGTTGTACTCGGAAAATAAGGATATGAAATTGACTATCCAAGGAGTAAAAGATATTTTTATTGGATCAAGGTATGATCCAAATGAGGAATAAATGTTGTTGTGGGCCTTTTACCCTCCCAATAAAAGTCCAAAAATTATAGATTTGGATAAAGCTTTTAGTCATATGATGACTCTGAAAGTTGGAGAGGTAGACCCTATGGTCACGGCCAACATAGGTATTAATATTTCAAAATTCAACAAGGCCCAGATGAAATATGAGATAGCAGAGAAGAATAAATATAAGGCCTTATATGAAGAAACCCTTAAGAGGAGTAGGCATCTGATCCCTCAAATCACTGATTAAGGAGGTCAATGGAAGAAGAAATTTGAAAAATTAGCTTATGAGCATACTAAGTTGAAAAGGGAGATGAAGAGCATCAGGGTTGACATTGCTTGTGTTTTGCTGAGTAAGAGATATGACAATATGGAGAAGGAGTTGAATGATTTTTGGGGTGTATATCAGAGGAATATGGATAATATGGTTTCACACACCAGAATTCAAGATAGACTCAACCTGTTGTTGCAAGATGCATCGACTAAAGAAAAGGTAAAAAGGAAGGTTCAGGGTCTGCTTGTCACACATGAGGAAGCTGCAAAGGAATTGAAGTCTGAATTTGATAAATGCCAGCAAATTGTCCAGCATGGGGTTCCCCATTTGGTAGAAGATGTAGGAGTAATTAAAGATAAGACTATATGGCTTTCTGAGTGCAAGTCTTTACTTAGTGCAGCCCAAGCCATTGCCAAAATAGATATCCTTGATATGAATGACACTGTTGACTAGTTTGAGAACTTATACACGATCAAGAATGCAGCCAGGGATGCGATCTTCAACGCTACAACCTACAAAGATGTGGGCTATTTGCGGCATATTCATAAATGTGGACAGCGGCTAGATCAAAAGTCCTAGTTCTTTTTTTTAGTTTTTATAATGTAATTGATAGTTTAGTTAGGCTTTTTAGTTACTGTTCAGTTAGTTGTTAGGATAATGGAAGGGTGTGTCCTTCCATTCGTATCTCTTAGCATGTATATTTGTAATGAGTCATTTTGTATGAAGAAAGGGGGTAGGACTCAGAAAACGGATATTGCCTAGCAGGACTGTAATATATATGTATTAGGGAAGTCTATAGAACAAAGAGATATCTTTTATGCAAAACAAACTATAATGGATTATTGTTAGGTGCAGCTTGTATATGAAATCATCTCTTAAAGATTAATATATGAAGGTTCATTGTCTCTTTTCCTAAGTATTGTGCATACTTCTATGTTGATGAGTTATTATGTCCTCTTGATAAATCTATTACATGATTTACTATGATGTGCCATCACATGTTGTTACATTAAATGTGATATTGGGTTCTTCATTGTTGTGTAACACATACTGAAACCTTCATAGTTAATAATTAATATTGTCTCAGAAGTTGATAGGATTTTCTGTCCACAAAGTATCATAAATACCCCTGGATAGTGGCACTGGTCTGCTATTTATCTTTTAAGGTTTTGGTTGGTCATGCATTCAAGGTCCCTGATATAGAAACATTTTTCCTGAATTCTATATGAACTGATCTTTACATATTTCTTCCAAGTCCTGAAAGTATTCTTATTCTTAATATACTATTATAATTATTTTCATTTCTTCTCAAAGGCATTTTACTTAAAGCACTTAATAAAACATAAATTGCAAAACAACAGATTGTCAGTTTTTGTAATTTTCTAAGAAGCCTAAATCCACTTTAAAAAATCTCTTTTGTGCTTGGGAGAAAGACGAATACCTGCCTAGGTTCAATGGAACCTTAAGTGCAGAGGGATTTGGTCTTCGACCATCCCTGTTCATTGGCCAAAGCTTACTGGATTAGTTGAGGAATTGGCAAACCCTTAAGTATTCCAATCTGTGGTTTTGGGAACCAACAGTATCAATAGGGTTTCTTGCTAAAATCATGTATTTCCTATTAATGTAAACTTTTCAATGATAGTTATTTATAGTTAATGTATCTTGTTAGAACTATTAAATGGTTTTAAAGTTAATTATGGTGTTTATTTAATGAGCAAGCATCTAGTTCCACTGGTGAATTTGTATCACCAAAACAAAATTAGGTTAAATTGGTTCAATTTTACATGTGTTTCAATTCATTTTTTGTTGTTTTTGGTACTCTTATGCTAGATAAACTTCACCCTAAATTTTGCATGTGTTTTAATTCCTTTTTTGTTGTTTTTGGTACTCTTATGCTAGATAAACTTCACCCTAAATTCAACCAAGTGAATATTCCATAATGTAGAAGACCTTAATGGGTAATCCATGGTTTCAATTTGATGGAAAAGGAGAATTTTGAGTAAGTTATGTCAAGTCATAGATTTGACCTCTACCAAGAAAAATTTAAAGGTTTTGTCGGTTCTAGGAACCCTTGGAACCCTCGACAATTTCGGCTCCCAAAAATACCAACAAGAATTTTGAGTGAGGAGTACTTTTGGTTCATGGAACAATAGAACTTCTAATAAGTTCTTGTTACCTCATAAATCATTGATTAAGGAATAAGAATATTTGAAGGTTGTTTCAATTCATAAAGAAATCAACAATGTCAAAGGAATATTGGAGTTCCTGAAGAGTACATAATCGTGAATGAAAGAAGAATGTAGGTGTTCCAAAAGAATCCCAAAGTATCAACAAAGTTCGAAGGAGGTTTCTTAGAATTTAAAAAAATGTAATTCTTGGAATACAAAAAGGGTCCAACAAGTTCTTCAAGAAGCATTAATCTCTAATCAATAAGGAAAGTGTAGTAAACCATGACACCTTGATAAACATGGATATGAGTCAAGTTATCAAGTATAGCCTTACCAATGACAAAGGCATCAGGACTTTATGAACCCCAAACCCTTGATAAATATGGACAAAACTTGGAGTTCTAATAATGCTCAAAACTTTGATATAAAAAAAATATATGAGGATCTACAGGACATCAAAAACCTCAATAAGGAAGAAATCACAGGGTCATAAATAGATTTCAAACTTTGATAAGTGAAAATAAAAGTTCCTAGTGGAATGCAAAGCATCGGTTAACACTTCCGCATGCCCACACATGGTAGCATGAAATTGGAAATTCTAATGAATGTGGAAAGTTTCATAGGAGAATAATATGAGATACATAGACCGATGCAACCCCCAAAATTTTTGGCTCCCAAAAATGTCAACAAGCATTTTGAGTCAAACTATAGCACCTTGTTTGGAATCCAATTCTATTAGAGGACACCAATGCTAGTAGAGGAGACCGATTCTATAGTAGAATGACAATGAGTGGTTTCTAGTGTCTTTTCTAGGTGCTAGTATCATGGTTGGGTGCTAGTGTCCTCAAACTATCCATTTTTGTTGTTTATTTATCAATAAGCTTGTGTCGATTGTTTCTTGGTGTGACCCTGTGTGTGAATGTTGTTCATCTTATTTTCTAGGGCCTTACTAATCCTTCATTGTGTTGATGAGTGTTTCACATCGAGAATTTGGGCATCTTCTTGCCTCGAGAAGCATGTAGTATCTTGAAAGTGACTTGTCGTCCTTCCCTTTCATGTAAATTGTATACCTCCTAATTAGGCAAACTCTAGTGTAGGTTGGCCTTGGTTGAGTTATTTTCAGTTTCAATTGAGAGGATTGAGGTGATTGTATTATCCTCCTACTCTGTGTCTTGGAAATTGACAGTTGTCATCTAGTCAAACAACAATGACTTCTAGGCACCTCTTCGTCAATGTTGGTTTCTGAGTGTATTGTTAAGCTTTGTTTGATGTGAATTAGAGATTGATAATTTCCTCATCGCATCCTTGTGTGTGGTTTGTGAGAGAATATAATTATGGGATTCATACCGAAATGTTATTGAGGTGTCATACCCTTTCTTGTCTATCGTGGTAATTTGTCCCATGATTACCTAGTCTTCTACTAGTGCCTCGTTGCTTATTCAGTGGAGAGATCATCATTGCTGTCTTTTCCTCTTTTTTGCAGTGTTCTTTGTGACACTTGTTTGCATGTTGTTGTGCAAGTGTGAGATGTCATGTTGTAACTTTGTTCTTGTGGTTGTTGTCTTAGAAAAAAGTTATTTTTCAATGTTTTAGCTTGGTCATTTGGATGAGGCATTACATCTAGTATCAAAGCTAATGTTGTAGCACTAGGATCTCTAGTTGTTGTTGTTTCCCATATGGTTGTTGTGTGTTTGATTTTTGTATTCTTAAGTGCTTCTATTGTAATATTGGCATGAGACTTCTTTCCTTATGTGCCTTAGCATGGCATTTTAGATGGTTGATTTTACTGACCTCTATCTTATATTGCGGAGGAAGGATGCCTCCCAGGCCTTGCCATACTCAACAGGATTGGAGGGTCAACCTTAGTTGAGAGTCTCCTGAGTTTGAGAGTGACCACTCCCTTGTGTCTTTTGTTGTGGGTGGGCATGGTAGGGCCTTAGTGTGCTTCTCGATTATAGGTAACATGTGAATAGCCTAAATTTTCCTTGGTTTTCCAATTCATGCTAGTTTGGAAGTTTGGTCATACCTTTGAGGCTACCAAGAATTATCTATTAATGTTTACTTCTTTTTTGTACCTTACCTCCTTATTGCAAATCATTTTGAAATGATCTTATGAGGGTCTAAGTTACTTTTGTATTTTTTGATGCATTTGTTTATGAAATAGATGGTATTTAATTATTATATAATGTTTTATCCTAATATGGGAATGGGTACATATTGTATATTATTACCTTGTGTGAGTGCCTTACTATGTTACGACTGATGTTTTCCCTCCCTAAAAGAGAAAATTGAAGTGCTACTTGTAAAAAAGCATGCCTTGTTCTTCATTTATTATATATATACACTGCTTGTGTAATGAAATTTTGATTTGTGTACCTTGCTATGATCTAAAATATTGTCTCTCTCCATCCCTCTCTATTTGCCTCCATAATGGAAATTATTGCCTAAAAGTGCATTGTGCCTTGTATTTATTTGAGTGCATTTTCCATGTGATTTGACCTTCTAAATATGTTAGTAAGATGTTTGATTAGAATAAATCCTTGGGTAAAAGACCTAAGTCGTCAAATTGTACTCTTAACCTTTGATTGTGAAGTAGGGTATAGTATTAATTTTCCCCAAGTAGAACTTAGAGATAAAAGGGTTGTAATGGGGTAATATGCATGGTAATGGTGATGGACCTTATTAGAAAATGAATATTAGTATCCCTTGCATTGTCAATTCCTAAAGTTAGGATTTCTCTCTCATTGCATGGTATGCATGAATTGTAGAATGTCATGTGCATTGCAGGACCATTGTGTTGGTGAGGCTTAGAGTCCCCAAACGCATTATTAACTCTAGAGAGTCATATAAATGTCCAATTATCATGTCCTAATTAGAAATACAAAATGTTAAACTCATGGTTAAGTGAATATATTGTATTTTAAATGTTGTGCTTATGATGTTGATCAACCATTTATATACTTTTTTAAGTAAAAAAAATTAATAATTATGTATCTCACTTAATAGAAATAGAATGTTTTCCATTATCATGGTAGAATATTGGGTAGAGGTTTAATTCCCCCAACTAAACCCTTGATGTGCATCTTTATTTAATAAAATTTATGGTTCAACAAATAAATGTTTAATGTAATTGTACTAGAACGTTGGGTTGTAACATAAGTCCCCCAACCAAACCGTTATAATGTGTCACTGGTTAGTAAATTTCTTTGTAGGTAAGTAGATTTTTTTTTATCTTGATGAATATTATTGCATTATGAATTGAAAACGATAAGTTGATGTTTGTGTTGTAATTTGATGTACTACTTTGTGAACTAGAACATGAATTTATTGATTTAGTATGGCATTGTTGTTTTACTTCATGTATCATTGAGATAAGTTGGATGTATTAACAGGTTTTGATTGTGAAACTATGGTTAATTTTCATTGGCATCTTGGAAAGAGAAATTCAAATGGATGTCTGGAAGTAAGTTTTTGGAAATTTTATAGTAATGTAGGATAATCATAGTATGAGGAAAAAAAAAATTCTAAATAAAGGAATGAAATTGTGATCGTACTCCCTTTTGGACGTGAACATCTGATATTGGTGCTTATCGTGTATATTGTGAACATCTCATAGTTGGATTATGTACCCACTGGATTTTGGTACTTTTGTTGCCCTATTGAGTGTCAACCAAGGGTTGTTAATGTGTGGGGTTAATAATCAAGGGCTCTTAAGAAGGCTATGGTAATATTTTGTGACATTGATGGAGTAATCTTGTCACTCATAAGCCTCCTTAAGATGAATTTTCTTCCTACTTCTTATGAATAGACCATTGAGTGGTTCATAGTGTTAGCCTATTCTACATTGTTCTTGAGGATGAGATTGTAAGTTGCTACTAGTTACTAGTGATAGGTTTTCTCTTACCCCATTATTTTATGCATATAATTTGTTCTAGTCGTAGATGTGATGCCACACCACACTAATGTTCTGACATAGTGTAGGGGATTGTGACATGTTGCTGACAATAGCAAGTTGAGCTCAACAACAAGATTCTATATACAAAGATACGTGAAGGGAAATTGTATGTTAGGTTATTCCTACTTGGAGCTAAGTGGTATGGGACACTTGCATGCTTGTAGAGAGGACCTCATTTTTACTCTTTTTTTTGGTAACCCTGTGGTATCCCCTGGTAGGATCTTTATATTCTTACTTTTTTTGCCAAGTTGGGGACTTTGAAGAGGCGAGTTGAGGCGAGACTAGTCCACAGGAGGTGACCGATTCGGCCCCGACCACTGGTTAACACTAGAGTAGCGTGAGTCGACCTCTGAACCTATATGGGACGAACCCAAAGCCCTTAACCAGCCATGCTACCACATGTGGCATTCATTTTTACTTATGATTGGTTATATTTTGGTTAGCATATATGATTGTTCCTAACCATGTATACCTTTGGCTATGACAAGTAGCCTATGCATGCCTTCTTCACTAGGTACATCACTATGATGGGTGTGTTATGTGTGTGTTTTCTCCATGAAGCACATTTACATGTGGCATGCAACCATTGCATGTGTTTTTGCATGCTCATTCCACAAACACACATGAAAGGTTGTTGTTATAGTCATGGTGGGGCTTCCATCTTTATTTAGCTGTCATGTTCTAGTCACATTGTGATGTAATGTGCAATTTCAATGATTGTGAACTTTCTTTCGGTTATTGGTGACTTTTACTTTGTTTGTGTGGACTAGCAAATTCAATTTATCTTGTTTTAATGGTTTAGCTACTAATTATGAAATTACTTTACATGTGGCTCTTGTAGTTACGATTGATTTACTGTTGCAATTACATGTATCTATGTATCTTATTGTTGAAATTGAAACTTGTTTTCTTTGGTATTTATGATCTTTTGGTGGCTAAACTAGTTTATCCTTCTTGTTTGCAATTGCTAGTCTTGTGAACTGTGATGTTACCCTCCTTGAGTGTATATGAGGAAGTAGATGCTAGGAAACTTTGAAGATGGTGGTATGTGTGGTTTATTTCACAACTATGATCCACTACATTTCTAGTGTGTTGACTATATCTTGGAGGCTAGCCCCACTACACAAACAAGAAGTAGTTAAGGTTGAAATATTATAAGTATATTTTTTGAAAATAATGGTGTTCCTAAGGGAATTGAATGTTTGGTGCATCTTATCTATCCTATTCAATGAGATATTATGTTTCTTATTGCTTATCCATTAGATGATGTATGATTCTTTGATGTTGATGAGAGGAATTTCTTTGTTTGATATGTGGCATGTGATTATCTCAATCTTCATGGAGAAATTCAATTTCTAGTGGAGGATGTAATGCCTACCTATCCCTAGCTTGAATTATATGATGTGTTGGCACAAAATGTATGATTGAGATGCTAGATGTATGCTGTGATGTTAGATGATCGCATGTTGATGCTATTAATGGATGAAATTTACTTGTGGAGTTATTTAGTGAGATATGTGTGTTGCAAGCTTTCCCAAACTATTATTATTATGTTGCAGCTCATGGTCATGTGCATAGACATTGAAGTCGTAATCAAAGACTATTATAATTTTATCATTTAATTTAATGAGATGATGGATATGATGTTAGAAACCATTTGATGATCATTTAATGCTTTAAATATTGATGTTTATATTGAGTAGGTGTGATTAATGTGTATGTTAAGTGGATTACAGGTACAAGGTATTGGCTTCATGTAGCTCCACAAGTTTGAGCATACATGGACTATGGTTATATGGAAGTGTCACATTGGTCGCAATTACTTGCCTTACCATTATAGTCAATACAAGTGTGATAGCCTTATTGTCCTTCAATGTAGACCTGGATACTATTTTTATAGGATTTTGGAAGACCCATCCTTGTTTGAATCTCAATATATGTGTGTGTTTTAATATTTGGTTAAATTTGTATTTCTTGTAAATTTAAAATGAAATTATGCATTTTCTAGTTTTAAATGAATTGTTGAGTTTGAGTGAAAAGAACCTGAGTAAAATTTGATTATTTTATTTCTAAAAGGACTTTTGGGGTCAAGAATGATTCTTAAAATCAACTTGGAAAAATAAGCTTCTCAATTTAAAAAATATAATTTTTCTGTAATTTAATTTTTAAAATGGGCTTATATGGACTTGAATGATAGATTAGAATGTTAAATGTCGGAGAAATGTGTTTAATTGTCTATGTTTGGGTTCAAGGGCGAATTATTTTATTTTGAATTGGGGAGAATAAAATAAAAAGGGCTTTGTTATATCATTGTCATTCTTTGTTATAGAAAAATGTGTGCACAACCCTCTTCCCATGGGAAAATTGTTTTGTTGATTGGTTGAGGAATTTTGAGTGGAATTAAGGTTAGTAGGATTGGGTTAAGAATGGATGGATGGACATGTATCTTCACGGAATCCTTCATCTCCCTGTTGTGTGCAAAGAATTTGCCAATTGAGTTTTAACCAAGTTTGAGGTATTTTCCTCATATCTTCGCAATTTTCCTTTATTTTTGTTTCTTTTTGTTTTGAATATGATAGGGGAAGTAGGAAATGTGCACCAGTTGCTTTCAAATTTCAAATTAGACGTAAAATTTATATGTGAAAATTTTCCAAATATGTGGGTTATTTTGCCCAAGTTTTTAAGAATTGATCTAAAATTGAAATTCGCAGTGTAGAATTGGTGTTGGGCATGCTTAGAGAAAAAGGGTATCTTTAGAAAATTATTTTTTGAAGCTTTTCTTCCATGGTGTTTTTACAAAATGCTTGTGTTTTTCATTGAAAAGTTTATGAAAATTTGAAATTGTGAAAGATCTAGGAGGAATTTTAATGAGAGTTTAGAAATCTCTTTCATGAAATAATGAAACAAACCAAATCAAATTATGTTGTAAAATTTGAATATGATAATTATTATGCATCATTTTATGTTGCTTTCTAGTTTGGTAATGAGATGTTTTCTTGAATTAGTCTCTCGTCCTTGAGCTACTCCTTGAAATATTGTTGGTGTTTCACCTTTCATGGTCGTTGAGTGACCTAGTGTGATAGTATTAGTAGCTTACCTCATCTCTTGAGGGGTATAATGTTATTTTGCTTGGTGGGTACATGATACCATTGCGATGGCTCTAGTTCTTCCCATATCCCAAAGTTAGCTCATTGGATGTTGAGTGAGACCCTATCCTTCACTTGTGTTGAGAATGTAATTATGATGCAAATTTGAATGTTATGCCAACTTTGTGATTGGCATGAGTGTGTACCTTCTCCTTGTGTTCTTTTTTTTGTCTGTATTTGTGTGTATTTGGGCCTTGTGACACCTCCTAGTATGGTGAGAGTAGATGTTTTAATTCCACGTGGTAGGATGGCCTAGAACCATCATTGGGGATTGGAGATTTGAAGATAACAATTATTAATTTGACAAAAACACTATCTCACTATTAGAACTTTTGATCCATGATCAATACTCCAACTACAATATAAAGTCACATATAATTAGAAATGAACATCTTACACACTTTCAAAATCACTAGGAATATAATCTTTCATCCATACAAACACAATTATTCCTAAACAAAACATATAATAATAACAAATAAAAGATGACTACTAACCATTTCTTGCCAAACCTAAAAAAATTGTTTTTCCTGAACAAATTCTCATACCAAAAATGGGTCCTTATTCATTTATGAACATCAATATAAATTAAAAAAAGTGTGCGCTCAAATAGGAAAACAACTACAATAAAATGCACACACTCAAGACACACGGGTATACTAATTTTCAGGAGCCTACCTATTTCCCTAATAAATGTCATCGTTTTATTTCAATATCTACAAAATAATTGGCTTGTAAATGGGCATGACTGGGTTCAATCCAGTTCCTTTTTGCAACGTAAGGTGGTGTAGGAAAAGCCTTTGGAAGGTTGGGTGAAAGCAAATTTTGGCGGTGCCTCAAAGGGAGGGGCAGGATTCATTGTAAAGGATTGAATCAGGGACACATAATGTAGCGGAATTAAATGCGGCATTGATGGCAGTAAGATTTTGTCAGCAAATGGGGGTGAGGAAACTACATCTTGAAGGAGATTTGTTGGTAATCATACAAACAATCATGAAGGGATCGATTGATGCATAGCATCTACAAAACTCTATACTCAACTTTGTGGAAGACTTAAATAAATTCAAATATTTTAGAATTAGCCATATTAAAAGGATGGGTAACATGGAAGTAAATGTCTTATCAAAATGGGTGTTGAGTTTTAATGAAATTGGTTAAGTGGGAATTGAAGACATGAGACAATTAAATTTCGAAGAATAACTGACAAGGTGATAATGTCAGTTGAAAGCAGCTTTGAGATCCCCGAGTATTTGATGAGTACGAAAGCGGTTGATGGATGGTATGGAAGGTGGCATTGTATCAATGTTGCACAGAGTCTTAAAGAGGGAGTGTGAGCCAAGGTTAAAGGGAGCTATAACCACTTGCTTCATTCCTATTAATGCGCAAAAAAGCAAGAAGCGGGAGTGCAGGGTTTGAAGAGTAATTCAACTGTGGTGGTGGAATTGCAAAGAGGTGGCAAAGGTGTTTTTTTGTGCTGGGGTGAGAGATGGAAGCAAATTTCACTCTCAAGACACAAAAACAACTGTGTCTGTTTCATGGAGAGTTGACTACCCATAGGGTGAAGTGTTTTTTTAACTTCTGGGATGAATATCTAGTACCTTGTATCTATCTGATTGTGGGTAGTGCTTTTGAGGGGATCAAGCACCGTTATAAGACCAGAATGGATGTTTATTTGTTAGTAATGGCTTGGGGTTTGCAGAGTGGTGACAATACAGGGACGGTGAAGCATGTGATGGAAGCCTTGGTTCCTGCTGCTTATCTAGGTGAATTGGACTCATTACTCGAATGGGCAATCTCGAGAGTTGGCTTTGACATTGGGGAAGGAATAAAGCAAGAAGGCGAAGGTATAAAGCGGGTCAACAAACCATTTCTGAGATGGGCACGAGGGCAATGTAAATACCACCATAGTTTGGAGGCACGGAAGCGGGAAGGCGTGTTCTTCGTTTGAGGAAGCTTTGAAGCTGTTGATTGAGATAAAGGAGCTGGAAGTGGTGATCGAGCAAGCGAAGGCAGAGGAGGCGGAAGCGGGAAGGCGTGTTCTTCGTCTGAGGAAGGCAAAGGTTGGCTCCGGTTCCGGTGGTGTGGCGAGCTCCTCTCGGAGGGGATGATACAACTACCAATTTCCTTTTTTGATAACCCGTTTTTTAAGGTGTGATATGTCTAGTTTATGTCTGTTTTAATACTTATGGACTCTGCGGTGTAACCCACATTTCTTTGGTTTTTGATGATCATGGGATGTGACGGTCATTTTGGGTATGGCTAATTCTGTAGATGATTGTATGCTGGAGTTTTTTGGGTATGGATTTTTGTAGCTGAAAATGATTGTAACTATAGATGAACTTGTTTTGGGGTTGGGGTGGTTTGGGTGAATGTCGTACAGACAATTTTGATTTGGTGGATTGGTGGTACTTGAGCTTTAGACTTGTGTACTTACTTTATTTTAAGCAATAAAATCATAATTATTACTGAAAAAAAAAAAAAAAAAAATTCTACAAAATAACTGTTGACCGCTTGAACTCTGGACCTGCTTGAACAAATGGTGAAAGTAATATATGCATATAATCGAAGCAATAGTGAAGCAACAGTGAAGCAATGCTGATACGGCTAGAGATAAGGTTTGTTTTTCGCTTTAACCATTCTGAGAATTTTCGGACTACATGGAATCAGGGTTGTTGTATATTAACCTTACATGCTTTTATGAATACAGAATCATGAAATTACTCTTCCCATGAAGTAACTTCCATATCTGATCATATCTGAAACCATGTTTTATAAATATAATTAGACAGCCATTACATGTCATATCATCCAATGGTGGGATATTGACTAACTCTGTCATTACAGTTAATCTATTCTTGTGTATTGAAGGCATACATATAAAACTCCAAATCCACGTACAACGCCATCTCCTACTTGAGCTTATATGGTTCCTGAATGCATAATCATGAAAAAACTCTTCCCATTAAGTATAATTCAGATCAGAAACCATGCAATATAAATAAAACTAGATATGTATTGCATTTTGCACATAATCTCTGTTACTAATCTGATAGACTCTATTTTCGCACATTAAGCTACATATAAAACTCCAATCCCATGACTTTATATGCTTTATAAATACAGAATTATGAAATAACTCATCCCATTAAGTAGATCAGAAATCATGTACTATAAATACAACTCATTTCCAAAGTAAATTATTGAGTTTGATATGCTTAGGGTCCAGTCGTGGATCGCAACTTAAGGTGTGGATATGCTCTCCATGATCTTGAGTTCGAGCCCCCGGCTGTGTTAACTCTGTGCGTGTTGCTACCTTGTGAATGGGTAGTACACATTGAAGGATTAATCGTATAAGCGATAATCATTCAACGCTTTCCCTTGCTTTTTACAAATTATGGCAGTGTAAAACTCAAAAAGTATTGAACTATTCCTAATCTATCCATGAGAAGACTTCCATTTGTGAACACTAAGTTGTTCACCATATAGAGTCTTGAGGCTCAGTGGAAATAATCTAGACTGAATCAAATAACCTAAATATCAATACACAGCCTCTTTCTCCATGACATAATTTATTTCCTTGCTAGATGAACAAAATTTAATGTTGGGCACAATATGATCAATAACATAGGTACAGCAGAAACTTGAATTGTGAGAACAATCCCATAAATAATAAATAATAAATAATAAATAATAAATAAACATATATCACTTGTGTCCTGCTTATGCAGTATTGTAAGCAGTAACTGCCTTTAATGGTGATGCATTACCACTGGTACATAAATACCACCCATCTCTCTTTTAATACATATACCTACTTATTTTCCAATATTTAAGTATATAAAACCTCAGTTAATAAGGACTGATTCTGCAAGAATCGGTGAAGAACAGTGACATTAAATTTGAGATCAGCATTGAGGCCTAAGACAGACTGGATCTCAAATATAGCACGGCCTGTAGCATGACGAAAATGCCCTGTACAAGCTCTAAATTCATGCCTGGTGGCGTCCCCTTTATTAGTACATAATCATTCACCTGTGTACAATATCAGCCCCTCAGAAACTAACTAACTCCAGAGTATTTATTTAAGAAGTATACCAAATTCAAATTAGATCATTAATAGATTTAATCATTAAAAACATGCATTCATTGATTCATTCAATCTATATTCGATACCATTTCCCACTTGACTACGGCACAATATTTATTCAAGAGAAACATAATAAGTTTAAATTAGATCACCAATAAACATAACTCTTATTATTTATAAAATCGAAAAAAAAAAAAAAAAAATGGAATGAAAATTAATCTGATTTTAAGATAAGAAAACATACTAAACTAAAAGTAGATCACTAGAATAACTTAATCATCAAAACACTAAACTCACCAGAAGAAAACTTAAATCACTGACATACATTCATTCATTCAGCTTATTTACAATCCTCTGCTTCACTGCCGACCACAAAACTAACTTACAACACACACTTAAAGAGAAACATACCGAACCCAAATTAGATTAACAATAAACTTACTATTTAGATCTTGGAATTCATAAGATCGTCTAAGAATTGAAAGGAAAGCCATCTAGATTTTTAGTAGATCACCATGAAATTGACATACTAATTAGTCGTTAACATACGATCGCCAAGAAACTGACAGAGGACTAATTTAGCTGGGTTTGTTTGCAACAGCCTCAATGGCAGCAGTTGCAGCAGTTAAATCCTCGTCCAACAGAATGTCCCAGTGCCCATCCCACCTGATAAAGAATTCCGTATCGGTTAAATACTGCACTCGATGCACATCAGGAGAAGGCGTGTAGAGATAATCCCCAGGGCCCAGATCAAAGGTTTGGCTTTTAGTAAGGTTCCACACACGCTTGGAACCAGATAGCACAACAAGATCATGCCCAAAGGTATGATGATGAGCGGGCTCAATGCTTCCCGCCTTGAATTTAACAATGGCAGCAGTAGGGCTCTGTCTCACAATACTCCACGACCCACCAGGCATGATATCCACCGCTTCAAAATCCCTAGTCTTGCTCAGCGAGCAAAGCGCGCAAGAAGAAGAATCTGATGATGATGATGATGATATTTTGGGCATCTCTTTAACAGAATTTTCCAAAAAGGCATCGATCTCAGGCGGCCAGGGTTCGCCCTTGCTGGCCGGGCAGGGGGCTCTGAAGGGCGTATCGAGCCACGCATCAACGATCCGCCTACCCTCCTCTGGTGTGTGTGAACATTCCTCCCACCGCCAAAACATTGCAATCGTTTATGGATCTGCAGTTTTGGGCCTCCTCCACGGTTCCGCATGTGACCGCATATATGCCCGGGAACTTGTTAGCAAACACAGAAACCCCCACGCCCGTCCCACAGGCCACCAAGCCCTTCACTTGCTCATTACTCCCCTGCTGTTTTTCGCTTACCCGTCGCCCCACTTCTTCTCCCACACTGTAATACTTGTTAGTGCCCACATCCTCCACCTCTGCCCCCTTTTCTTTCAGGTATTCCACCAGGGAATCCTTTAGGGCACATCCTAATTCGTCTGCTCCGGTAATGATTTTCAGGCCCTTCTTCTCCATGCTCAACACTGTTGGAGTATGCCTAAAACGGGGTGGAACCGGGAAAATATACAGAGGAGAAATTGTGTGTGCAACCCTTCCAAATGCATGTATCTTGCCTCAAAATAGGATCAGGGTCGCTTATAATAGCCTATGTTAATCTGTCACATATTTTGACATAAGTAATTTCTTGTTTTAATTGAAAGGAAAGGTCAGGTCAGGTCATGTCTGAAATCAAAGGTTATCCTTATTTTTATCAAAGGTTATCCACGAGGCGTCATTTTCGTCCTGAAGTGACTATTATTGCGTAACTTATGACACCTTCTAAATTCTATAAATAAATAAGTAAGAAAGTTCACACTATAATGGCTAAATTATGATACTATTTGTTGGCACATCATTAAACTAGCAATTGCACCTTAGTGTGCAATGGGTATGCCAAAAGAGGTGTGTATGGTGAATTAGGAAAAACAGTGGTCTATTTTTTTGCATATAATTGGGTAATACATGAGGTCACTTGTTAGGTCATAATGTTGTTTGTGCAACAAAGTTCTCATTAGAGAAGTGATAGCTTCAAATTAACTAAGCATCCACTTATAGCGATCCAATCATAATTGAAACAAAACCTTTAAATTGAGAAGAAAATCAAGTTTCATTACCAACAACAAATTGTGAGAGCGAGAGAGAGGTTGAGATAGTGCTAGAAGGAGGGAGACATAGAGGGGAGATAGGTGAGAGAGAGATGGGTAAAGAGATCAAGATAGAGATAGAGAAAAAGAAGAAGATAGAGATATAAATAGAGTTAGAGACAGAGATGGAGAATAAGGAAAGGAATATGGAGAGGAGCAGAGAGATATGGAGAGATAAAAGAGAGAGGGGAGAGGAGTAGATAAAAATGAAAGAGAAAAATAAAAAGAGAGAAAGGGGGAGATAAAAAGATAGAGATAGTAAGTGATATATAAAGAGAGGGAGAGATATAGTGATAGAGAGATAAAGATAACTAGATAGAGTTAGAAGGATAGATGAAAGAAGTGATAAGGAGAGAGAGATAGAGAGAGGTACAGGGAGATAGAAAGATAGGGGGATATAGAGGAAGAGATAGAGAGAGATCTGTAAATGAAGAGGGAGAGATACATATAAATAGATGGTGAGATAGAGTGAGATAGATATCTAAGGACATATAGAGAGAGGGGGAGAGAAGGGGGAGATATATAATGAGATTGACAAACAAAGAGACCTAGGGATAGACAAATAGAGATGGGTAAGTGCACAAAGATTGTGGTCAGAAAAGTGGACACACCAAAAAAAACACATGAAAAACACCAAAACGCGTATGAGGTATTTCAAATTTAAAGAACCCCGTACGCGTTTAGGCTTGTTTTGCCGAGCCTAATCAAAGCTAAACCGCGTGCGCGGTTTAAAACATACTAGCCACATATGCGGTTTAAAAACTAAAACCGCATATGTGGTTCTGTCTGTCAATAAAATGCAATTCACTTAGCATTCCATTAGGTTTTTCAATAGGATATATACATAAAATATTTATACTTTAAGTTATATTTTATGTATATATTGTCAGGATGTTTGAGAGTGGTTCCAGATCTCTAAGAGTTATAATGCAGATTCTAGTTTTTTTAGTATTCTTATAAATTTCAGACTTAGTCAAATTTCAGTAATCAGCATGCTCATATCAGCATTATGTCTCTCATCTCTTCCCTACATTCCCCCTCTCTCTTCCTTAACCCCTACCTTTTTGTCTCTTAGGCATCTCCCTCTCTACTTTCTTCCCTCTCTCGGGTATCTCTCCGTCTCTTTCTCATCTCCCTCACCCTCTTTCTCTCTTTCATATATCCCTCTCTTTCTCTCCCTCTCTCAAATATCTCTATCAAGTTTCTCTCCCTCTCTCAAATATCTCTCCTCTTCTCTCTCTCTCTCTCTCTCTCTCTCTCTCTCTCTCTCTCTCTCTCTCTCTCTCTCTCTATCTGCCTCTCTATCCCTCTATCTCACTCTCCTCCTCTGTCAAGTGTATCTCTTTCCCACTCTCTCCCTACCTCCCCACCTCCCTTTCTATTTTTCACTTAACTCTCTCTCTCTCTCTCTCTCTCTCTCTCTCTCTCTCTCTCTCTCTCTCTCTCTCTCTCTCTCTCTCTCTCTCTCTCTCTCTCTCTCTCTCTCTCTCTCTCTCTCTCTCTCTCTCTCTCTCTCTCTCTCTCTCTCTCTCTCTCCAATTCTTTATCTCTGAAGTCTCTCCCTCTCATCCTCGTTCTCTCTATCTCACTCTCTCCTTCTCTCAGGTGTCTCTCTCTCATTCTCTCCCTCTCCCCTCTCCCTCCCTCTCTCCCTTTCTCATTACCTCTCTTTCTCACTCTCTCTCTATCTCCCTCTCTTCGCACCTCTTTCTCTAGTCTCTTGTAATATCCTTCCACCCCTTCCTCCCTCTCACTCAAACTCTCTCTATCTCTCACCCTCTCTTTCTCTCTCTCTCACCTTTCCTCCCTTCACCTCTCTCTCTCTCTCTCTCTCTCTCTCTCTCTCTCTCTCTCTCTCTCTCTCTCTCTCTCTCTCTCTCTCTCTCTCAGGTGTATCTCTCTCCCATTGCCTCCCTCTCCTCCCCCTCTCTCCCTCTCTAGGGTCAAAAGGTATTCTTAGGGGTCATATGGTATCATAGGGATCCATGCATGTGTCCTAAGGGGTCATAGGACACCATATGACCCATAACGACACATAAGAGGTCATATGGAGTCCTATATAACCCCTTAGCACACCATACGACTCATAATGACACCAAATGGTATCCTAAGGGGTCATAAAACACTATATGACCTCTTAGGACATCATATGGAGTCTTAAGGGGTCAAATAGTATCCTAAGGGGTTGTAGGAGACCATATGACCCCTTAGGACACCATATGACCCCTAATGACACCATATGGTGTCCTAAGTTGTCATAAGGTGTCCTAGGGGTCATACGACAACATAAGACACATAACGATACCATATGGTGTTCTAATGGCTCATAGGACACCATATGACCCTTAGAACACAATACGACCCCTAACAACATCTAAGGGGTCATATGGTATCCTAAGGGGTCATATGACACTATATGATCCATTAGAACACCATAGGACCTATAATGATGCCAAATAGTGTCTTAAGGGGTCATAGAACACCATATGACCCTTTAGGGCACCATATGGTGTTTTTATGGGTCGTATGGTATCTTGAGGGGTCATGTGGCATCATATGACCCCTTAGGACACCATATGATGTCTTTATGGGTCGTATGGTGTCTCAAGGGGTCATATGGTGTCCTAAGGGGTCATAGGACACCACATGACCTCTTATGAAACAATATGACTTCTAATGACACCTAAGGGATCATATGGTGTCCTAAGAGGTCATAGAATACCATATGACCCTTTAGGACACCATACAACCCATAACGACACCATATGGAGTCCTAAGGGATCATATGGTGTCCTAAGGGATCATAGAATACCATATGACCCGTTAGGACACCATATGACCCATAACGACACGTAAGAGGTCATATGGAGTCCTAAGGGGTCATAAGACACCATATGACCCCTTAGCACACCATACAACCCATAATGACACCAAATGGTGTCCTAAGGGATCATAAAACACTATATGACCTCTTAGGAGACCATACGACCCATAATCACACCATATGGAGTCCTAAGGGATCAAATAGTGTCCTAAGGGGTCGTAGGAGACCATATGACCCCTTAGGACACCATATGACCCCTAATGACACCATATGGTGTCCTAAGTGGTCATAAGGTGTCCTAGGGGTCATACGACAACATAAGACACATAACGATACCATATGGTGTCCTAATGGCTCATAGGAAACCATATGAGGTCCTTAGAACACAATACGACCCCTAACAACATCTAAGGGGTCATAGGACACTATATGATCCCTTAGCACACCATAGGACCTATAATGACGCCAAATAGTGTCCTAAGGGGTCATAAAACACCAAATGACCCTTTAGGACACCACATGGTGTTGTTATGGGTTGTATGGTGTCCTAAGGGGTCGTATGACATCCTATGACCCCTTAGGACACCATATAGTGTCGTTATGGGTCGTATGGTGTGTTAAGGGGTCATATGGTGTCCTAAGGGGTCATAGGACACCATATGACCTCTTAGGAAACAATATGCCCTCTAATGACATGTAAGGGATCATATGGTATCCTAAGGGGTCATAGAATACCATATGACCCATTAGGACACCATATGACCCATAATGACACCATATGGAGTCCTAAGGGGTCATATGGTGTCCTAAAGGATCATAGAACACCATATGACCCATAACGACACCTAAGGGGTCATAATACACCATATGACCCCTTAGTACACCATACGACCCATAAATATTATCCAACCAATACATCCACGTGATCCAAAGAAACCAATACGTTCATTTTCTTCAAACGTTCTACTTTATATCCTATCTTCTTTAAAAAGAAAAAGAAAACCAACCACCTTGTCAATCTTCTTATCACCTTATATATATGCAAACAAAAAGAAGATATATTGGAGGGAGAGAGAGAGAGAGAGAGAGAGGAGAGAGAGAGAGAGAGAGAGAGAGAAAGAGAGAGAGAGAGAGAGAGAGAGAGAGAATATATTATATATTTTTTATTTTTTATATTATATATAAATTATATATTATATGTATATACACATATTATATATATACAATAGCATATTATACACACTCCCAAAATTTGACAAACTTAGCCCACACGTGCTATTTATAGTAAAAATAGCACGTACGCGCTTTTTAAAGTACAAATAGCACGTACCCGCTATTTATAGTAAAAATAGCGCGTACACGCCTTTTATAGTAAAGATAGAATGTAGGCGCTTCTTACACCATAAGTACCTCGTACGCGTTTTTTATACCATACGTACCCCGTACGCGCTTTTGTTTGTTTAGGTTTGGAAATAGGCTTAGATGACAAAGCTACGGTTTAGAAGTTTGATTTCCCTCCATTCCCCTCTTTTTTGGCATGTTTTATTTTATCAACTTGGTTTCTCGACTTTGTCATCATCAGGTTTACACATCACCAAGTGGGTATTTCTAAAATTTCCACCATATTTTCACCCATCTTCTGAGCTTTCTAACCATATAATTTTTTAAAAATTTGAACAACAATAACATATTATTATTGAATTTCTTATACCAATGTCTCCATAGTTCTCACAGACATACATGCACCATTTTTTTAATAACTTTTGATATAATTATCCAAATTTTAAAAAAATTATATATTATTGTAGTGAACTTGATTCTTTACAATTTAAAAAAAAAACTACATTTTCGATTTTTTTAGTGCAACTTATGCTTCGCGTACGAACAGGTACCTAATTTTCAGGATTTGCTCTATCGGAAAAATCATTAAAAAAAAAATACTCAACAAAAAATTACAAAAAAATACACATCTTCTAGTGCTCACTCTTAACTATCTTTCTGCCAAAGGATTTGTCAAAATACTAAATCTTAATATGACTTTTTTGATGCGCACGTCAGACACTATGTTATGTTTTTCTAAAAAAATCAAGGCCTTTTTTTTGTGCACGAAGGATTTGACCCCCTTAATCTTATCCATTTTTTAAAAAGTTTAGTATTTTGGAAACTAGATTCATAGTACTACAATATTTGTTATTTGATTATCTTTATATCTTGAGTGGATGACTTTCAAATTTTGCCTCCAAGTTCAGGTTCATCTGATTTCAGAAAAAAAGTGTCCACTTATACCCCCCTTTTTGACCACCATCTTTGTGCACTTACTCAGATGGAAAGACGGTGAGAGAAATAGGGGGAGATAGAGGGAGAGATGCACATATATTGGAAGAGAAATAGAGACATGTATAGATATAAATGAAGAGAAAAAGAGATGGATATAGATAAGGAGATAAATAGGGGTATATATATATATATATATATATATATATATAGATATAGAGAGAGAGAGAGAGAGAGAGAGAGAGAGAGAGAGATAAATAGATTTAGAGGGGAACATAGATGTATGGAGATAGAGATAGAGGGGGCAAGAGTGAGAGAGAAATAAGGAGACAAATACAAGTAATAGATAAAAAGGTTTAGACATTAGAAAGAGTGAGAGTGATAGGGAGGGGGGAATATAGAGAGATAAAACTGATAGAGATAGGAAGGGAGAAATAGGGAGTGTATGTTTAGAAATAGTAGAAGTAGAGAGATATAAAAAGAGGGAGTATGGGGAGAGGAAGACGAGGAGAGATAAGATAGAAAGATGGAGAGAGGGATGTATAGGGATAGAAAGATATGGAGATAAGGGTAGAAAGGGGAGAGAGAATAGATATAACTTGTAAAATATGAAGGTGGTGAGAGAGAGAGAGAGGAAGAGATAGAAGGAAATGGAAAGGGGGGGAGGGAGACATGGAGATAGAAAGATAAAGATATAGGAAGTGATATGTGTTCAGAGGTAGAGAGGGATATAGAGAGAGAGTAGGAGAGATGAGGGAAGAGGAATGCATAAGATCTAGAGATAGAGATAGCAAGGGAGAGGGAGAAATAGGGAGTATGTGTTTGTGTGAATGAGAGAGATATAGAGATATAGATAAGGAAGGAGAAATATAGAATGTGTGTGAGTGAAAGATATATATATATATATATATAAAGGGATAAAAATATATAAATAGACATAGTGAATGAGAGAGGGAGAAATGGGGCATAGAAGTATAGATATATAAAAAGAGGGAGCGAGAGGGGGAAAGGGAGAGATACATGGATATATATAGTGGGAATGATAGAGGGGGCAAAGAGAGAGATACAAGAAGAGGTAAGGAGATATAGATGATGGTATGATGAAAGAATAAGTATCCGGTAGAATACTGAGAGGGGGGATGAATCACTATATTGAAAAACTGAATCAAAGTTCCCAAGCTCAAACTCAGTCAAGATCAATATTCTTAAGAATACTTGACGTTAACCGGTTTAACTGTTATGACAACTTTTAGCAGTAAACACCTTCAATCTTGTAAACATCAACAATGCTTAATCTTAACTCAACATATTCATCTCTCATTGCTTCTACTTAATATGCCTTATCAAAAATTAACCAAATCAACAAATAAGATCACAACCATGAAAGCATTCACCACTTGACACAAATGTTTATACGTGGAAAACCCAAATAGGTAAAAACTACGGTGAGATGGGACTCACAAGGATAGCTATCTGAACTCTCTTGAAGTTTGCCCTGTTAGGAGCCAAAGCCTGTTAGAGCTTTACAATCAAGTCTTGTTAAGAACTAATTTCGGTTAGGAATCACCCGATTAAGGGATTTACAAATATGCCTTGTTAGAAGCACAATACCCTATTAGGATTAACCTCGCTGGAAGATTTAAGAATCCAAGCTAATGGACCACCTTGTTAGAGGATTTAATGAGTAACCAAGCTTGTTAGAGCTTACCTAGTTAAGGGATTTTACATCTGTTGTAATTGTTAGAAAACAACAGGTTTTCTTGATCTGTCTAAGTAGCACTACATTTGCTTGATCAGATCCTTCTAAGCTTCAATATGCCTTCACTCAAAAATGTAGATCCATTCACTGGTTGGGCAACCACACACTCAACAATTTTTCTACCAATCTTTCCAACAACCATTACAAACAACTTCATCGACCTTAAATATAAATCAATTAGGTCGATAACACAACAAAAACCTAATTCTCATCATTGAGATTACAAACAAGTTGGTTCAATCTTGACCGTTAGAAATCATGACAATCTCTTCACATTCTTCAAGACAATTCCAACCGCTCCATAATCATCGACTTTATAACTCATCACACGATTTGCATTAAATACAATCCACTTTGCTGCTTCCCTAGACAATAAGAAAATGCACCAAACCAATTTGAATTTATCCTCATACAATGATCACACGTGTCTCCATCATTACGCTCATTAGATAATAAACCAACAAACTTGATCGGTTAGGGTTTAACATCTGATAGGCTTTACCGGTTACATTACATAGAAAGGTTTGACCCTTTACACCGGTTCACCGATTCAACTCGCAAACTTTACATACCGGTTACAATATCATCTACAACTCTCTTCTTACTGGTTACTAGCCAATATCAAAAACACCAATATCAACAATAACATGAATACCTTTTACCGATTCAATTGACATCAATGACTTGTATCATTAATGCAATCTCTATGCAAAATGCCAATAAACTCAAAATGCCAAAAATCTCCCCCTTTGGCATTGATGGCAATACAAATATCAACGCCTCTGATTTCTGCTAAGATTGGTGAATAGGAATCCTAGTTTACATTACCAAGTATTCACCTTGCTCTGTGTGTCTTCAGCCTGTCGTTGGTGAGTAGGAATCCTGGTTTACATTACCAAGTATTCACCTCATCAGACACATAATTCTTCTCCTCAATCATATAATTCTTCTCCCCCTTTGACACCAATTCCAAAGTATTCACCTTATGAGACACATAATTCTTCTCCCCCTTTGACACCAATGCCAAAGTGAAAGTAAAACATGTAATTCTGCTCTCACTGTGCATCAGCATCATTCTACAACTTGATGATCCCCCTATGGAATACATCCACTCCTTCATCAATCCATATAAGATTCTACAAGTAATTCAGAGACTGATGCAATTAGCATCATGTTCAACTGACTTCATGAAGAGGGACAACCCCCAATTGACTTCTAAGACACTCAAAAGTGGTCTTAGGCAGAGGTTTGGTAAATATATCTGCAAGCTGCTCCTTGGTAGAAACATGCTCTAAGATAACATCTTTACTTTGAACTTTTTCTCTCAAGAAGTGGAACTTTTTCTCTCAAGAAGTGATATTTCAATTCAATGTGCTTAGTCCTTGCATGCAAAACAGGATTTTTAGAAATGTTTATTGCACTCGTATTATCACACAAAATCTTTATGGGTTCTGAGATTTTCATCTTCAAACCTTCCAAAATGCGCCTCATCCACATAGCTTGTGTGCAATTCATATAAGTTGCTACATATTCAGCTTCAACAATAGGTTGTGAAGTGCAACTCTGCTTTTTACTACTCCATGAGACTAGCCTTCCTCCTAGAAAGAATGCTCCACTGGTAGTACTCTTCTGGTCATCAATATTTCCTGCCCAATCAGCATCTATGTATGCCTACTAGTCAAAATCTCCACCATAGGGATACCATAATCCATAATCAACATTACCTTTGAGATATCTAAAGATTCTCTTAGTTGCCATCAAATTTGCCTCCTTTGGATTCTTCTAAAATCTAGCCACAATACCAACTGCATGGGCATTATTCGGTCGATTATGAACAACATAGTGTAGTTTTCCAATCATTGACCTGAATTCCTTTTCATCTATAGACTTAGATGCATCTTCCTTGGACAATTTACAACCTGTAACCATTGGGGTTCCAACTGGTTTACAGTCACTCATACCAAAATTTTTCAAAACCTCCTTCACATACTTGGATTGAGTAATGAAAATACCATTCTTCATCTTTTGTATCTGTAAGCCTATGAAAATTTCTATTTCCCCTACTAATGACATCTCAAATTCATTCTTCATTTCATCTGCAAAACAATTACTCATGTCATCATTTCCTCCAAATATAATGTCATCTACAAATACTTTAGTGGCCAATATATCATCTCCTTCATACTTGAGATAAATATTGTTGTCATCACTGGTTCTAGAAAATCCTATCTTCATCAGATGAGTATGAAGTCATTCATACCATGCTCTGGGTGCCTTCTTTATTCCATACAAAGCTTTATGTAGTTTGCATACCATGTCTTCCTTATCTGTCAATGCATAACCATCAGGCTTCTCTATATAAACCTCTTCTTCCAGTATCCCATTCAAGAATGCAAGCTTGGCATTCATCTAGTATACTTTGAACTTCTTATGAGCTGCAAATGCAAGCAGTGTCCTGACACATTCCAGTCTTGCTACTGGTGCAAAATTTTCTCCATAGTCTTCTCCTTTTTCTTGCACATAACCTTTGCATACTAATCTTGCCTTATTGCGAACTACAACACCATATTCATTTAACTTGTTTCTGAATACCCATTTAGTACCTATAACATTCTTGTTTACCGGTCGGGGTACCAGGGTCCAAGTGTTGTTCTTCTCAATTTGTTCCAACTCCTCCTCCATAGTTTTCACCCAATGATCATCACCAAATGCCTCTTTAGCATTTCTGGGTTCAAAGGTAGATATCATGCAAGAGTTCTCTCTTATTCTCCTTCTAGTTAGTACTCCAGCATCCTTATCCCAAATTATCTGTTCAGGACTGTGATTCAGTCTCACATACCTAGGAATAACATGATGATTCTCTTCAAGTTTATTTTCTTCATTGTCATCTTCCTCTGAATTTATTTGTTCCTGTTGAACAAGTACATCAGGATTTTCTTTACCGGTTTCTGATTTAATAGTTACATATTCTAAAAGCAAAATGCAAGGATCTTCATCCTTCTTCTCAGAACTGGTTCCTTCTAATATTTCAGGACATTCATCTACACTTACATCAACACTCTCAACAATTTTCTATGTCTGGTTGTTGAAGCATTTATAGGCCTTACTCTTGGTGGAATAGCCAAGAAATATGTCTTCATCACTCTTAGCTTCAAACTTGCTTATGTAGTCACCTCTTTTAATAAAGCATTTGCTACCAAATATTTTAAAATAGCTAACATCAAGTGATCTCTCATACCAGTACTCATATGGGGTTTTGTCCTTACCTCTTTTACCAGAACTCGGTTCATTGTGTAGACAGTTGTACTTACAACTTCTTTCCAAAAGGTTTTTGATTTACCTCCTTGTATCAACATATTTCTAGCAGCTTCAACCACTGACCGATTGTTTCTCTTTGCTATACCATTTTGTCGTGGTGTCCTTGGTGCAAAAAGTTGTCGCTTGATACCATTATCATCATAATATTTAGTGAACTCTGTAGAAATGAATTCACCGCCTTGATCTATTCTTAGACATTTTATCTTTTTGCCACTCTCTTTCTCAGCTAAGGCTATGAATGCCTTGAATTTGCCAAAAGCTTCATTATTATCCTTCAAGAAGGTGTCCCACATCATCCTTGAACAATCATCATTGAAGATCATGAAGTATTTGTCACCTTGAATGCTTCTTGTTCTTATTGGTCCACATAGGTCTATATGAACCAAATCTAACAAGTGCTCTGCTGAGAAGGACTTGCTCTTGAAAGTTGAAGAAGTCATCTTTCCTAGTTGACATTATTTACAAAGAGTATTAACTGGTTTGTCTAGCTGAGGCAGACCTCTTACTATCTTAGACTTGCTTACTTTAATAATATTGTCAAAATTTATATGACAAAATCTCCTATGCCAAAGCCAGCTATCATCTAATTTTGCAATCAAACAGTTGCTAACTTTAGGATTGAGATGAAATAGATTACCTTTGGTTTGTTTCCCAATTGCAATTAATTCACCTTTGTTGTCAAAGATTTTGCATATACCATTTTTGAACTGCAGTGGGTAACCTCTGTCATTAAGTTGTGCCACACTTAACAGATTGTGCTTTAGGCCTTCAACCCAATAGACATCATCAGCACTACTCTTCCCATTAAGAGAAATAACTCCCTTACCTTTTACCATATAGGGTGAGTCATTGCCAAATATGACAACACCGCCATTAAATTCCTTCAGGGAAAGAAATTTTCCCCAATCACCGGTCATGTGATGTGAACAACCACTATCAATGATCCAATGATCAGAGTTATCCATTCTGGATACTAGTGCCTTTTGATCTGATACTTCTTCCTTAATTGCTACAAACACAATATCTTCACTAACATCATCATCAGATTCATCATCAGTAATACCACTATCAATAGCTACAAGACAATCTCTCTTTCCTTTACCCTTGTACTTCTAAAATTTCTCTCTTGTAATCATTTTCACCATTAGGGCAGTTTGTTGCTATATGACCAATATTGTTGCATGCAAAACATTTTAAAGGTAGCTTACCTCTATATTTACCAATGCCTCTAGGCAGTTGTTTTGCCAACAATGCTTCAAGTACCACTAAGTTGTCTTCATCGTCAGCATCTCTGTTGGATCTAGATTCATAGCTATTGTCAGTATCTCTACTTCTTCTCACATATGGGTTAGAGACAAAAGCTCTGAATGTAGATTCTGATTTCTGTACACTACCATCATAGCCATTTAGTTCAAAAGCAGTAAGTTTGCCAATAATAGAGTCAAGAGTTACCTTTGTCTTGTCAATGGATTTTAGCTCCTGAATAGCTACAACTCGAATAGCATAGACCGATAGCAGGGTTCTCAGTACCTTACTAATTACTGTGGCATCTTCCACTATCCCTCCTGCACTCTTTATCTCTCCAACTATCTCTTTGATCCTTTGACCATACTGCTAGATGTTGTCACCTTCAGACATTCTCATGTTGTCAAACTTGCCTCTTAAACTCTCTTCTTTAGCAATCTTGACATGCTCATCACCGCTATAGATATCTTCAAGTTTCTTCCATACTTCATATGCAATTTCAAGACCATGAACATCTACATATTCAACATCAGACAAGGAACTGATAATATCTTCTAATGCCTGGTGATTTTCTTGTTGTTCTTTCTTCTGATCATCAGTTAGGGGTCTAGTAGGTGTAGTATACTTATGTTCTATATGATCCCAATACTGACTACCAAGACTCTTAATGTAAATCTTCATTTTGTCACTCCATATTCTATAGTTATCTTTGTTAAACTTCGAACCTTCTTTCTTCATCATGATCTACAAGATGTTTTCCTCAAGTTGTTAGGCTTTTAGATTAAGAGGACTTGGATAGCTCTGATACCAATTGATGGTATGATGAAAGAATAAGTATCTAGTAGAATACTGAGAGGGGGGTGAATCAATATATTGAAAAATCAAATCAAAGTTCCCAAGCTCAAACTCAGTCAAGCAAAGTAAACATATCTCAGTCAAGATCAATATTCTTAGGAATACTTGACATTAACCGGTTTAACTGTTATGACAACTTTTAGCAGTAAACACCTTCAATCTTGTAAACATCAACAATTCTTAATCTTAACTCAACATATTCATCTCTCATTGCTTTTACTTAACATGCCTTATCAGAAATTAACCAAATCAACAAATAAGATCACAACCACAAAAGCATTCACCACTTGACACAAATGTTTATATGTGGAAAACCCAAATAGGTAAAAACCACGGTGAGATGGGACTCACAAGGATAGCTATCTGAACTCTCTCGAAGTTCTCTTTGTTAGGAGCCAAAGCCTTTTAGAGCTTTACAATAAGTCATGTTAAGAACTAATTTTGGTTAGGAATCACCCGGATAAGGGATTTACAAATATGCCTTGTTAGAAGCACAATACCCTGTTAGGAGTAACCTCACTGGAGGATTTAAGAATCCAAGCTAATGGACCACCTTGTTAGAGGATTTAATGAGTAACCAAGCTTGTTAGAGCTTACCCGGTTAAGGGATTTTACTTCTGTTGTAATTGTTAGAAAACAACAAGTTTTCTTGATCTGTCTGAGTAGCACTGCATTTGCTTGATCAGATCCTTCTAAGCTTCAATCTGCCTTCACTCAAAAAATGCAGATCCATTCACTGGTTGGGCAACCACACACTCAACGGGTTTTCTACCAATCTTTCCAACAAACTTTACAAACAACTTCATTGACCTTAAATACAAATCAATCAAGTTGGTAACACAACAAAAATCTAATTCTCATCATTGAGATAACAAACAAGTCGGTTCAATCTTGACCGTTAGAAATCATGACAATCTCTTCACATTCTTCAAGACAATTCCAACCGCTCCATGATCACCTACACATTGGACTTTGTAACTCATCACACGATGTGCATTAAATGCAATCCACTTTGCTCCTTCCCTAGACAATAAGCAAACGTGCCAAACCAATTTGAATTTATCCTCATACAATGATCACACGTGTCTCCATCATTACCGCTCATCAGATAATAAACCAACAAACTTGATCGGTTAGGGTTTAACAGCTGATAAGGTTTATTGGTTACATTACGTAGAAAGGTTTGACCCTTTACACCAGTTCAATGATTTAACTCGCAAACTTTACATACCAGTTACAATATCATCTACAACTATCTTCTTACCGGTTACTAGCCAATATCAAAAACAACTATATCAGCAATAACATGAATACCTTTTACCGGTTCAATTGACATCAATGACAATATATCATTAATGCAATCTCTATGCAAAATACCAATAAACTCAAAATGCCAACAATAGATAGCCCAGAGAGAGATATAGATGGAGATAATAATTAAATGGCATGTTACCCTTAGTATAACTCTTCAATGACACAACTATCTATAAATTATTGGTATGAAATTACTAATCAATAGTTAGTTTCTCTCTCTTGCTCTCTTGTTCTGAACGTTTAATTTAGGTTTTAAGTTGTAATTTATTTTATTATATAAATTAAAATAAATTTCAAATATTTAATTACTCTAGAATAAACAAAATTTAATAAGACAAAAATACAAGTTAGATTCATTCTAATATCTTTTAATTATTATGTGTAATTCCATAAGAAGACATAAATAACTAAAATTAAATTTTAACTTAATAAATAAATAATCTTGAAAAAAAAAGTAGAAGAATTAAAATAAATTAAAAAATAGAATATCTAATAAAAGAAGGTAACATTAAAAATATTCTCATCAAATTAAGAAATATTTTAATTCTAAACATGATTATTCTACAACAACTAACATTTTTATAAGACAAACAATTATAAATTAAATGAATTTTAATCATTTAAATTAATTATTATTTATAATTTCATAAAAAAACATAAATAACTAAAATAAATTTTACACTTAATGAAAATTAATAGTAAAACAAAAAGGAAAAGATGAATTAGAATAAAGCTAATTACTTTTTTTAATATTATTTTTTTCTTTGTCGAAACTTAATAATATATTTATTTTCCTACTTTTAGCTTTATTTTTTTTAATATTAATTTTTTCTTTGTAGAAATTTAATAATATGTTTATTTTCCTACTTTTTCTTTTTCTTTTTTCATAAAATTAGAAAACAAGATAGAAAATCTTAATAAAATAAATAATATTGAAAAAATATTCTTATTAGATTTTTTCCTTTATGAACATTCTTTTTCTAATTAATTAATATATTTAAATGTGTATTTTTTAGTTGTTTATCATATAATATATATTTTTAAAATTTAATATAAATTTTTAAATAAGTGGTTGTGATTAAATTCTATAGTCTTGCATCCTTCTCCTCAAATTTGAATCGTTGATTTCACAATGTGAGTGTAAAACTTCATATAGGGTATACCTTCGGCATAAATATGTATAAATTAGAATTTTTTATTTTTTTAAAGAGATGGAATACAATATTATGGGCACCTAACTTTATCTTAGTTTAAAGTGATTCGAGCATAATATAAAAGGTGTCTACTTTATAATAATTAGTCATGACAAATTTGTTTCTATATGATATGAATTCATAAGAAAATTAAAAATATTTATACAACTTTATAAGATTTTGTTTAATCAAGACTTGTGTAGTTAGGGACATCAATTGTGTTCCAAAGGAACTCTAATATAGCATCTTAGGCTTACATGTTTGTAAAGGAAAACAACCTAATCTACAACAATTTGTCGTCATGAATTCATAAGAAAAATAAAACATTTATAAACTTTAAAAGATTTTAATTAATCAAGACTTGTGTAGTGAGGGAGCTCAATTATGTTCCAAAAGTACTCTTGTGTAGCATCTTAGGCTTACATATTTGTAAGGAAAACAATTTTTTTCTTAAACGTGTTATTTAATTTAATTAAATAATGCTCGCAATAAACATATATATTGACCTAAGTAATTATAACCAAGAAGATGAGTAGAAATAATCAAATGTTAAGGATTCATTTATTTGGCTTGTGAAACAACCCTGAAGATAAAATCTCATGCAACATAAATTTTTGCTTGTCTAAGTATAGAAAAAAGTGTATCTTTGTTATGCTTGCTATCTGTAAATGTTTGCTGATTTTTAAATAATTATATACGTTGATTCTAAAACTATGAGTCAAGAAAGTCATCTCCACCTTGCTCCTAATGTTAAGTATATAAAGAATGAAATTTTCAAACTATAAAAAATAAAAATTCAATTTCTAGATTATAGACTAAGTTCTTTTTGGGCAAAATAAAATTCTTAGTTGTTCAACATCGCTTCTAGGAATGCTTGTCGCATAGATTTTTTTCAAAAATTATATATTTTTTTAAAAAGGGGCAAAGCAAGGACCGCCCAAATAAAAAATTATGGGCTCTAGAAGTTGCACATCCTACATTGAAAATGTAAAAACATACAGGCCATAGAAAATTGCTATAAGTGAGAGTAAAACTTGTTGAGCAACTTACATGTTATGATGTGGAGATAATGAGGCCAAAATGGAACACCCAACTTCGATTGGATTACAACAAGCTTATAGCAAGATGGAGAATATGTAATTTTTAGCCTATGAGCTCCTCTTGGGATTTGAGTGTTAGATTTCTAACTAGGGATATGGGCATTATATTTTAGGTGGTTGTATCTCATAATTTCCTTATTACATTTTTTTATGGTTACATGTATTATTTTTCCTATTTATTAGGTTCTTGAGATGGAGGTAAGGATGGTGAATTTTGTAGGTACTATTATGTTGTCAAAACTATTTTAGATCCTTAGTTGGCAAGACTCTTATAAAAACTTTGTTCTACAAGTGTATTGTAATCATGTTTAGAATATTGAATAATACAATGAGTTGCTTTAAAGTGTGGGAATTTTCTCCCGATAGGGTTTTCCTCACGTACACGTGTTATGATTGATTTTATTTGTGTTTTTATGTGTTTCTCCTTTCTATGATTGTGTAGATCTAAAATTTTCCAATATTCTCCTCTAATAACAATTTAGGAGAGTTTTTTCACATACCTTATTTCATTTCAAACCTTGCATTGTGTATATTTGATCCCTAACACTCAATTTAATCTAATACACTATGTACTTTTACTATCTTATTCATTGTATTCAAGTTTCTCTTTGTTACAAGTGCGGTTGTCGTTGCACCAAAAGATCAACCTGTTAATGCTTGATACAACCACTAGACTTATAGAATCCATAGGAGGTGGTTAAGCCATGTCACAAACCTGAGCGTTGCGCTGCACAACACAAGGAGACCAAGGGCGCACACCTTGCAACAAACGTGGGGTTTGAACCTGTGACCAAGTTTTGATACCACTTGTTACAAGTGTGGTTGTCGTTGCACCAAAAGATCAACTTGTTAATGCCCGATATAACCAGCAGACTTATAGAATCCATAGGAGGCGGTTAAGACATGTCACAAACTCGAGCGTTGCGCTGCACAACATAAGGAGACCAAGGGCGCACACCTTGCAACACTCTTCACTAGCTATTAAGAACTAACAATATATAAAAATTTCTTAAGGAAATTCTTGGATCACAAGGGTCAAGGTTCTTGGACATTGTTACTGCTAGAATATGTTATTGTCATTGATGTCAACATATTCATGTGTTTTGGTGTTCTAGTGATTGCAGAGAGTTGATCTGGTTGGTTTATATGTTTGATATGTTGAATCAACTAGAGATACTTGTTTCAGTGTTGGTTTCATGATGCCATGTGGTGATTTTATCGAGTTATGGATTCTGGTATGTAGATTGGTTTTTCAGTGTTTAGTGTTGCAGTGTTCTGGTATTTGATCTGTTGTGCTTCAGAATGATTATATCTTGAGTTGAGGATTTGGGAGAGGGTTTGGGATGTTCATGCGTATCTACAATTTAGATGGTTCACGATTTGGTGCTCCGCAAGTTATCATTTTAGTCCTAGTTGTTGTTGTTGAAGTGTTCTTGAATATCAATGTGTTGATCGACGAAGATTTGATTAAGTGGTGTTGGTGTAGTTATTACAAATGGTTCTAACGTGCTTGTTGGTGTTTCCTAATCATGTCCTATTTGTTTTGTTGGTCTGTATTGATCATTGTGCGCGTTATTGAGGATCTTATGGGTCTGGCAATGTTCTTCATGTTATGTGACATCTTCAGTGGTGTAGCATGTTGCAGATGATCTTGGTGTTGCATGTTCGAGAATTTGATTTGGGTCCCATGCTATGTTGCCACGACATTGTATTGGTCTGGTGGTTGATTTATGTATTGTGTGATGTAATTTTGTAATTAGGTCTTTAGGGTTGAGCCAACCTTGTAGTCAAGGTTGATTTGTATAAATGGGTGTCATATTCATGTAATTTGGTGGTTTGGTGTTGTGTTTGCATTATCAAAGAGTGGTGTATGTGTAAACAATAAAATTCATCTTTTGATGTGGAGTGTTGAGCATAGAGTGTTGTAGAGAAGACAAATATGCTTAACCGGAACTGTCATTATCATTTGGAGATGCTATTATTTCAATTCATATAAACTGGATCATTGTTTGAATGTTATTGTAAGGTACTGAACCTTCCCTGAGGGTTGTAGCCTTTTGCGTTATTGTATTATGAGCAATGAGCTCTAGGTAGTTTTCATGAATGCATACGCATTCCCCATTATAATATTTACATGTATTATTGCAGAGTATCATCTTATTGTGGGTAGGTTCCCACCGTGGTTTTTCCCTTAACCAAGTTTTCCACATCAAAATCCTGGTGTTATGTGTGTTGTTGTTATTGTGCTTATCTTTATTCTGTTGGCATATGTGCAGAATATGTTGACATGATGATATTGTGTTGTCATTGATGTCAATATGCTAAAAGAGAACCGATAATAATACTAAAGAGTGAACCGGTAACATGATGAAGAGTGAACAAGATTATTGAAGTTAAGCAACTGACAAAGAGAACCGGTATGATGTTGTGAACCGGCATATGTGAAAAAGTGAAGCGGTATGCTTGTCCATGTGAACCGGTATGATGTTGTGAACCAGAATTGATATGTCAGAATGAGAACCGGTATATGGAATGTTTTGTATCTAGGGTTCATATGGCATAACTACCGGTTGGTAGTCTCAGCTTCAAGGTTTTTGGTTGAAGTGTTTCGAGCCTGTGTGTCTCAACTGATGGCATTGTGTGATGAGTTAGCATTGTAACGGAGATCAAATTGTGTTGTCACGTCAGCCTTGTGCACGTGAAGGAGATTGATCCTATCTACCTCAGGAATGTGTGAAGTCTCTGCAAACGGTGGAGAACGCATGATGGGTTATCATCTCCAAGAAGCAACGAAGAATGAACGATGGAGAATGTCTTGAGATCTGTTCAAGACCGTTGTATTCAAATGCAAAGTGTTCAATGGTTAGGATTGAACCGACTAAATTTCTCAACCTAAGTGTTTAGGGTTTAGGGTTTATGCTACCGACCTATTTGTTTCCTATAAGGTCGACGTGGTGTTTCATGCTGAGGTTGTTGGCAAATGTTGTGTGTGTATCTATGTGCAGAGAGACGTGATTCTTGCCAGACTAGTTGAGAGGATTGATACCTACATAGTGCGTGTGCAGAAGGAAGGAACTAAAGCAGATCTACATTGGAATTGAGTGCTATTACCAGATCATTGTAATACCTGTTGATCTCTAATCACTTCAACAGTTGGAAAATCCCTTAACAGGGTAGCTTTAACTAGCTTGTTGTAAATCCTTCAACAAGATGACTCAAAGCCATTCAGTTCATAAAATCCTCTAACAAGGTAACCTTTAACAAGGTTTAACCCTTAACGGGTATTCTAGCCATCCCTTAACCGGGTGATCCCTAACAGGATCGATTCCTAACAAAACCTGATGTAACAGTCTTTAACAGGACTAGGCTCCTAACAGAGCGGACTTCTAAAGAGTTCAAAACATCTTGTGGGTATTCATCCCCACCATGGTTTTTCCCAGTTGGGTTTCCATGTGAAAAATATGTGTGTCATATGTGATGTCTTTTTCATGTGATGCTTTGTTGTTTTCTGTCAAGCGGTTAATCATGTTGATCTAGCAAGTTATTATATCTCTGATGATAGATTATCTGTTTATGCATAAGGACAAAGTGGAAATGAGAGAGTAGGTTGTATGGAAAGCTAAGAAGATTGATTGGTTCATGTCTTTCACAGTTGCACTGTGTTTAATCGGTAGTAGTCTAGTTTGGACCGATGTTAGGGATTGCCAGTAGTTTACAGTCTGCAATCAAACCGGTTCAGGAAAAGTTTTTTTTGTGCCTGTACTGATTCACCCCCCCCTCTAAGTACCGGTTTGGTACTCACTATTCATCACTGAGTTATCAATTGGTATTAGAGCGTCCTCCAGGTCCTCTGTGTTGCAAGCTTAACCGCTTGAGGGAAAGATCCTATTGTAATGATGAAGAGGGAAGGTCCAAAGTTCAACAAAGACAATTTTAAAATATGGAAAGATAGAATGAAGATATACATCAGAAGCATGGGTGCTCAGCACTGGAGCTATGTTGAGAATGTTTATGTTATCCCTATTGGTACTCTCACTGATGACCAAAAGAGAGAGAGATTCAGGAGAATGGGCAAGTCATGGAAGCCCTAATCAGTAGTTTATCTGACATTGAGTTTATTGATGTCCAGGATAAAGAAAATCCCAAAGAAGTATGGGATACTCTTGAGAATATCTATGGCGGTGATGAGCATGTAAAACAAGTTAAGGAAGAAATCCTTAGAGGGAAGTTTGAAGACATGCGGATGGTTGAAGGTGAGACCATTCAACAATATGAAATAAGAATCAAAACTATTGTTGGAGATATCAAGAGTGCAGGTGGTAAAATGTAAGATTCCACTATTGTTAGCAAAGTTTTGAGATCCTTATTACCGATCTATGCAATAAGGGTTATTGTTATTTAGGAGTTGAGATCAATAGACAAGACTAAGGTATCCCTAGACTCCATCATTGCAAATTTGATAGCCTATGAGCATGGTAGTGTTCAAAAGAGTGAATCAGCTTTTAGAGCATCTGTTGCACCATCCAAAAAAGGAAAAGAAGAAGCACCACCGATGAACCAAGATAGAGCAAAGAAATGGATGATGAGGATATTCTGATGGAATTTGAAGCTCTTCTTGCCAAGAGACTTCCTAAGGGAACCGAAAAATACAAAGGTAAGCTTCCTTGAAATGCTTCTCTTGTAACCGGATAGGACACATCGCTATAAACTGTCCTAATGGTGATAGCAAGGACAAACCGAAAATGTTCAAGAAATTCAAAGGAGGAAACCGGAGAAACTGTTTTGTAGCAGTTGATGAAGGTGTCACAGATGAGGAATCAAAAGATGAAGAAAATGAAGAGATTGTGTTTGTTGCAGTCAAGGAGGATGTATCAGACAAGAAGGCTCTTGTCTCCCGCTTTGATAATTCTAATGAGTGGATTATTGATAGTGGTTGCTCTCACCATATGACTGGTGATTGGAGTAAGTTTATATGTCTGGAAGAGTATGATGGTGGTGTGGTTCGTTTTGGTAATGATGCACCATGTATGGTCAAAGGTAGTGGGTCCATCTCTCTAAATGGAAAGAGCAGTGCTGACAATGTGTATTGGATAGAAGGTCTTACACACAATCTATTGAGTGTTGCCCAGCTGAATGACAGTGGACTCACTCTGAAATTAAAAAATGGAGTCTACAAAATCAAAGGAAAGAATGGTGAACTGATGGCCACCGGTATTCAGACCAAAGGTAACTTATTTCAACTGAATGCAAATATAAGTACATGTCTTATGGCTAAGTTTGATGATAGCTGGATATGGCATTAGAGACTCTGCCATGTAAACTGTGATAACATAGTAAAGGCTAGTAAGATCAAGGCAGTTAGAGGACTGTCGATACTGAGCAAACCGAAAAATCCTTTGTGCAGAGAATGTCAACTGGGGAAAATGTCTTCCTCAACCTTCAAAGGTAAATCTTTCACTGCTAATAACTTACTTGATCTTGTGCATACTGATTTGTGTGGTCTTATGAAAACTAGGAGTGTGCAGGGAGATAGGTATTTTATGATTCTTACAGATGATTGCTCAAGAATGATGTGGGTCACATTCTTGAAGGACAAGTCTGAAGCATTTGGAAAGTTCAAAGCTTTCCGAGCACTGGTAGAAAAGGAAATTCGTAGAAGAATCAAATGCCTTAGAATTGATCAAGGAGGGGAATTCACTTCCAGTGAATTCAACAAATATTGTGAAGAAAATGGCATAAAGAGGCAACTGTCTGCCCCCCAGACTCCATAGCAAAATGGCCTAGTAGAGAGAAACAACCGGATTGTGGTTGAAGTGGCTAGAACTATGTTGATCCAAGGAAAGGTCGTTCACACCTTTTGGAGAGAAGCGGTGAGCACTGCAGTCTACATAATGAACTAGGTACTCATCGAGAAAGGAAAGGATAAGACTCCTTATGAGTACTGGACTGGTAAGACACCAGTGGTAAGCTACTTCATAGTGTTTGGTAGTAAATGTTATATCAAGAGGAGTGAACATCAGAGCAAGTTTGATGCTAAATATGATGAGGGAATATTCCTAGGGTATTCCACTAAGAGAAAAGCTCTCAAATGTTTCAACAATAGGACTCAGAGAATTGTTGAAAGCATCAATGTTAGGATTGATGAAAACTCTGAGAAATCAGAGGAAACTGACAGAGAGCATTAAGAGATGAACCGGTAGTAACCTTCTGGGAACTGGTTGCAAATCAGCCCAGTACCAACAATTGTGCTCCTACACCGGTAGATGCTGATGAAGATGAGGATGATGAAGAAAAGCAAGAGGAAGTTGTTAAGAACATACCTAGGTATGTCAAACTCAATCATGATCCAAAGCAGATCATAGGAGACAAAGATGTAGTAATTATTACAAGAAGAAAGGTCAGAGAAATCTCATGTATGATCTCTGAATTTGAGCCTAAGTCATTCAAAGAGGCACATAAAGATGAAGACTGGATCAAGGCAATGGAGGAGGAACTTGACCAGATAGAAAAGAATGGTACATGGTCTTTAGTACCCAGACTGGAGCATAAAAATATCATTAGAACCAAATGGGTTTTCAGAAATAAGCTAAATGAGGATGGCACAGTGGTAAGGAACAAAGCTAGACTAGTATGTAAAGGATATGCCCAAGAAGAAGGAGAAGACTATGGTAAAACCTTTGCTCCAATAGCAAGATTGGAAGGAGTTTGTATGCTTCTTGCATATGCAATTTTTAAAAGATTCAAGGTATACCAAATGGATGTAAAATCTGCATTTTAAAATGGAATACTTGAAGAGGAGGTGTATATAGAGCAACCTGATGGGTTTTCCCTATCTAAAGATAGTGACATGGTATGTAGGCTACATAAAGCCTTATATGGACTGAAGCAGGCACCAAGAGCATGGTATGAACGCTTGCATTCCCATCTTGTGAAGATTGGATTTGAAAGAACAAGTGGAGATAGCAATATCTACTTTAAATCAGAAGGAGATCAGATTCTGATCTGCGAAGTATTTGTTGATGACATAATCTTTGGTGGAGATGACAAGATGAGTCATGAATTTGTAGATGAGATGAAAAAGGAGTTTGAAATGTCACTCATAGGGGAAATTAAGTTCTTCACTGGACTAAAGATTCAACAAATGAAAAATGGAATCTTTATTACTCGGTCCAAGTATGTCAAAAAGGTGTTGAAGACCTTTGGCATGGAAGACAGTAAACCGGTTGGTACACCAATGGTGACCGGTTGTAAACTATCAAAAAAGGATGAATCAACATTGGTAAATGAGAAGGAATATCGATCAATGATTGGTAAGTTGCATTATGTAGTGCATAGAAGACCAGACATTGCACATGCAGTGGGTATTACCGCTCGGTTTCAGCAAATCCCAAGAGAATCCCACTTGGTAGCAGTCAAGCAGATTCTTAGATATCTGAAGGGAACTATAGACTATGGGTTATGGTATCCATACAATAATGATTTCAACCTGAAAGTGTTCATAGATGTTGATTGGGCTGGTAATGTAGATGATCGGAAGAGCACAATCGGTGGTGCATTCTTTATCGGTGGTAGACTGGTCTCATGGATGAGTAAAAAGTAGAGTTGTATCTCTCAGTCTACAATAGAAGCAGAGTATGTTGCAACTTTTATGAACTGTACCCAGACTATTTGGATGAAGCATGTATTGAATGGCTTCAAAGTTCCTGTATTTGAACCAGTAAGTGTACTCTGTGATAATACAAGTGCAATTAACATATCCAAGAATCCAGTTTTACATGCTAGAACCAAGAACTTTGAACTCAAGTATCATTTCTTGAGCGAAAAGGTTCAGAACAAAGAGGTGGTATTGGAACATGTTTCCAATAAGGAGCAGTTAGTAGACATATTCACCAAGCCTCTACTGAAGGCTACTTTTACCTATCTAAGAGGTGAGTTAGGGATGTTTCCCCTTCAAGAGGTAATCTAAAGGTTTGTGCTCCACATCAGCCAAATCTTACTTTGCTATATCTTTTCAGGATTGATGTGTTGAAGGATGCTAATCCTCAAGGGGAGCAAAATAGTGGAACATGGAAGCTTGTGCCTCCACTTTGGCATTGTTGTCAAAGGGGGAGAAGATGTGAAGTGGAAAAGATATCTGCAACATTAAGGAGAAGATGTGATGTAGAAAGAGAGATATCTTTGTATATTGTCATCAATGCCAAAGGGGGAGATTGTTGGCATATGTGCAAAATATGTTGACATGATGATATTGTGTTGTCATTGATGTCAATATGCTGAAAGAGAACTAGTAATATGTTGAAGAGTGAACCGGTAACATGATGAAGAGTGAACAAGATTATTGAAGTTAAGCAATTGACAAAGAGAACCGGTATGATGTTGTGAACCGACATATGTGAAAAAGTGAAGCGGTATGCTTGTCCATGTGAACCGGTATGATGTTATGAACCAGAACCGGTATGTCGGAATGAGAACTGGTATATGGAATGTTTTGTATCTAGGGTTCATATGGCATAACTACCGGTTGGTAGTCTCATCTTCAGGGTTTTTGGTTGAAGTGTTTCGAGCCTGTGTGTCTCAACTGATGGCATTGTGTGATGAGTTAGCATTGTAACGGAGATCAGATCATGTTGCCACGTCAGCCTCATGCACGTGAAGGATCTTGCATGAAGGAGATTGATCCTATCTACCTTAGGAATGTGTGAAGTCTCTGCAAACGGTGGAGAACGTGTGATGGGTTATCACCTCCAAGAAGCAATGAAGAACGAACGATGGAGAATGTCTTGAGATCTTTTCAAGACCGTTGTATTCAAATGCAAAGTGTTCAATGGTCAGGATTGAACGGACTAAATTTCTCGACCTAAGTGTTTAGGGTTTAGGGTTTATGCTACCAACCTATCTGTTTCCTATAAGGTCGATGTGGTGTTTCATGCTGAGGTTGTTGGCAAATGTTGTGTGTGTATCTATGTGCAAAGATACATGATTCTTGCCAGACCAGTTGAGAGGATTGATACCTGCATAGTGTGTGTGCAGAAGGAAGGAACTAAAGTGGATCTACATTGGCATTGAGTGCTATTACCAGATCATTGTAATACCTATTGATCTCTAATCACTTCAACCATTGGAAAATCCCTTAATAGGGTAGCTTTAACCAACTTGTTGTAAATCCTTTAACAGGGCGACTCAAAGCCATTGAGTTCATAAAATCCTCTAACAAGGTAACCTCTAGCAGGGTTTAACCCTTAACCGGGTATTCTAGCCATCCCTTAACTGGGTGATCCCTAATAGGATCGGTTCCTAACAGAACCTGATGTAACAGTCTTTAACAGGACTAGGCTCCTAATAGAGCAGACTTCTAAAGAGTTCAAAACATCTTGTGGGTATTCATCCCCACCTTGGTTTTTCCCAGTTGGGTTTCCACGTGAAAAATATGTGTGTCATATTTGATGTCTTTTTCATGTGATGCTTTATTGTTTTCTATCAAGTGGTGAATCATGTTGATCTAGCAAGTTATTATATCTCTGATGATAGATTATCTGTTTTTGCATAAGGACAAAGTGGAAATGAGACAGTAGGTTGTATGGAAAGCTAAGAAGATTGACCGGTTCATGTATTTCACAGTTGCACTGTGTTTAATTGGTAGTCTGGTTTGGACTGATGTTAGGGATTGCTAGTAGTTTATGGTCTGCAATCAAATCGGTTCAGGAAAAGTTTTTTTTGTGCCTGTACTGATTCACCCCCCCCTCTAAGTACCGGTTTGGTACTCACTATTCATCTCTGAGTTATCATGTTCTTGTTGCAGTTGATCAGATTTGAAGTTGTGCTTAATTTGTTTAATCTGGTGAAAACTGATCCACCCCCCCCCCCTCTCAATTTTCCTTCATTGTTGTTGCCAACAATTGGTATCAGAGATAGATCCTCCAAAAGAAGCTTGACCGCTTGAGGAGATCCGAGATGGAAACCTATGTTTTCAAGAAAGAGAGTCAAAGATTTGATGGAAGCAATTACACTGTATGGAAGGACCGGATGGAGTGTCTTGGAGATGCCTATTAGAATATTACAAAGAATACCTACAATGTCCCTCAGAATGGTCTGGTTACTACAAATGAGATCAAGGATGTTGAACATAATATAAGAGATAAAGAAGCATTGTTGAGTGCCCTAACCAATTCAGTTTTGACTAATGTGATGGGATTGCATACTGCTCATGAGATCTGGGAAAAGTTAGAGACCTTGTATGGAGGAGATAAGCATGTCAAAGTTGCTAAATTGCAGAGTTTGAAAGAAAAGTATGAGATGTTGAAGATGGGAGAAGATGAGAACATATCATACTTTGTGGCTAAAGTGAATGAACTTGTCATGAACATCTGATGTATCGGTGGAACTCTTGAAGAAGATGAGATTGTTGCTAAAGTGTTGAGATCCTTGCCTCCTACTTACAAATCTAAAGTTGTTTCTATTGATGACATCCGAACTATGACCACTATGACAAGAGACATGTTGGTTGGTAATCTTGTTGCATCTGAGTTGAGTAAATTTGGAGAATCACATGGTAAATCTGAGACTGCATTTAAGGCCTCTATATCCAGGAAGCAAGAGTATGATCTGGGAGAAAATTCATCTAGGGTTTCCAGATATAAAAGAGAAATGAGAGAGATGGAAGAAAAGGAAAGAGAGTTGGATGAGCTTGAAGCACTTATAGCTCGGAGATTGCCTAAGGGAGATGGTAAGTATTCATGATGGAAATTTACCTTTGAAATGTTTCTTTTGTAATAAGATAGGACATTTTACTTCTAGGTGTCCTAAAAGGATGTCAAAGTATGATAGGCATGATAAATTTGATAAGCATGGTAGATATGAGAAAAATGATAAGTATGATAAGCCCTATAAGTCTAACCGGAAGTACAGATATCATATGTTGTTGATGAAGGTGTAACATATGAAGAGTCTGAGAATGGGAATTTAGAAGATGAATTTAAATATATTGTTATCAAGGAAGATAATTTGGTACCAGTGAATTCTACAAGTTGAATTGTTGAGGAGAAAGCCTTGGCTGCTAAGATTGAAGAGAAAGATGAATGGGTAATTGGCAGTGGTTGTTCACATCATATGACAGGTGATGAAAGTAAATTTATGAATATGGAGAAGTATGATGGTTGTATAGTAATATTTGGAGATGATAAAGCTTGTGTAATTTGTGGTAAAGGTGCTATTTCCCTTGATGATAAGTATAATATTGATGATGTCTTATATGTTGAAGTTTTGAAGCATAATCTTTTGAGTGTTGGACAGATGATTGATAAGGGATATGATTTACAATTCAAGAATGGTAAATACAAGATTATGAATGCCACTAGTATAGATATTGCATCAGGAACTAAGACTAAAGGTAATATCTTTCATTTGATACTGATGAGAAAAGTTGTTTGATTTCTCAGATAGATAAAAGTTGGTTGTGGCATAGAAGGATGTGTCATGTTAATTTTGACTGCATGATTAGGATAAGTGTTGGCAATTTGGAGGAATTGATTATGTGTTGCATTGATGTTTTGTCATTCATGTCAACACTAACTATTTTGTTGTCTACCGGATTCCAGTAGAGTAGTTGGACTATGATATTGATTTGGAGACCATCTCTGGTATTCTCTGATTTGGTCCGGCTTGTGGTATTGGCTTGGATTGGATTGGTTATTCACATGTTCTTGATGCATATCACATTCAGTTGGTTCGAGATTTGATGATCTGGATGCTATCATTTGTTCTAGTAAGCCTTTTGGTCATCGCTAAGGGTTTTACCAGCAGCGCTTTGAGGAAGATCTTTTGATGAATCCGATAAGTGGTATTGGTGCGGCTTCTAGAAGGTTATTAGGATGCTAATGGTTATCTTGTTTGTGTTCCATTTGATCGTGGTGTTTCATTTGGCCTATGGCGACCTATTATAGGTCCGGTGTTATTCTGCTAGGTTATGGACCGATTTGTGTAACGTGTTGGTTGATGCTCCCGATGCGTCACTGGTTGGATTTATTATTTGGATTATGTTGGTTCATTCTTAGGCCGACTTGGTTTATCATTGGTTTGTAGGATTATGTAACATATCCATTGTATTATCTTTTAGGTGGACAACCTAATTGTTTAGGTCCCGGGTTGGTATAAATATGACGTAAAGATCTCTTTATGGTATGGCATGTGGGTTTATGGGATATAGGGTTATCTGTGTGCGAATAATGTTGTAATCATATGCAGAGGTTTTGGTTGATCATAGGTGATTGAATTGGGTTTGTGAAAGGTTTAAGACCTTCGGTATTGAGCTTAACTGGAACTATAATCAGGCATAGGAGATGTTATTCTTGCAGTTCATTCTTATTTCCGAATTGTAGTCTGGATTTCTTTGTAGTCAGTGAGGCTCCTTTTGTGATGAGTAGTGTGCTCTAGGCAGTGTGTCTTCCTGAATGTGCATGCCCCTCTTATTGTAATCACATAATTATTGCAAAAGTATTATCCGACTGTGGGTAGGCTTCCCACCGTGGTTTTTCCCTTTATCGGGTTTTCCACGTATAAATCTTGGTGTCATGTGTTATGGATGGTTGGTTAATTATTTTGTAATTTATGTTTATGCTGAACTGTTACATATACTATTCTGGTATTTAGTTTATGCATTCTGGTAGAAGGTTATGTGACCTTAAAGTTTTATAATTTGTTGACAACTGACTACCCCCCCCTCATTTGTCCACCATTTATCCTAACAATTGATATCAGAGCTTGGTCCTCTTTTCAAGAAGCTTAATCGCTTGAGGAAGATCCTATGGCAACTAATAATTCAACTGCATCTGTTTTCCAGAGACAAACCCCTAAGCTTGATTCGACAAATTATAGAGTATGGAAGATTTAGATGGAGACTCATTTGAGATGTATTGGGAAATAAATTTGGGAGATCATGGAGAAAGGATATACTCCTCATAATCTGGCATCTGGAAATCCTCCTCTGGCAAGCCTAGATAAGGACATTGAAAATGATTGTAGAGCTAGAGAAGCACTCTTGAGTGCACTATATAATCAAAAAATTATGGGATTAACTAACCAATCTAATGTGAAGCCTGTATGGGATAACTAGGAATCTTTGAATGAAGGTGACCCTATTGTTAAAATTGCTAAACTTGATGGTTACCGGGTAAGGTATGACAACCTGAACATGGAAGAGAATGAAAGGATTATTGCTTTCATGGAAAGAGTTAATGAAATTATTATGGGAATTCGGTGTTGTGGTGGATCTCTGAGTGAGGATGAGATTGTTTCTAAAGTTTTGAGAGATTTTCCACCGACTTACAAGATGAAGGCTACTACAATTAATGAGCTAAGAACAATGGCTAACACTTCTATTAACCAGGATACTTTGGTTGGAAAATTGTTTTCTTTTGAGCTTGAAGAATTTGCTCCTTAAGGAGCTACAAAGACTGAATCTGCTTTTCATGCACCTACATCATCAACCAGCAAGAGTGATGGGAAAGCTTTATATGTGAAGGAATTGGATGAAATGAAGAAAGAAGATGAAGAGTTTGAGCAACTCGAAGCCCTATTTGCTAGAAGAGTACCTAAAGGTTTTGCTGGAAGTAAGTATGAAGTAAAATCACCTTTTAAATGTTTTACATGTAATAAGATAGGTCATTTTGCATCTAGATGTCCTGAGAGGAATTCAAGATTTGAAGAGAAAGCTAGAAGATATTTTAGGCCTAACCATGATTATCAAAACAAGCATAGGTACAGGAGAAACAAAGACAAATCATTTTACTATGCGGATGAGGGAGGTGTAACTGATTCTGATGATGAACCGGCACAAGATTTGGCTAGTGGATCTGGTAATGGTAAGGAATGGATATTTTTGGCTATTAAGGAAGATGCTCTAGTACCTATTATTCAAAATGAGGAAAAGGCCCTTGCTGCTAAAATTGAAGACAAGGATGAATGGGTGATAGACAATGGTTGTTCAAATCATATGACTGGAGATAAAAGGAAGTTTTTATCTTTGCAAGAATTTGATGGTGGACTGGTTAGATTTGGAGATGACAAAGCATGCATGATCAGAGGAAGTAGAACTATATCATTGGATGGTAAGCATAATACTAAAAATGTTTATTATGATGAAGGTTTAAGACATAATATTTTGAGTGTAGGACAATTGGTGGATAAAGGATTTCAATTACAGTTCAAGGATGGAAAATGCAAAATCATTAACAGATCTGGTTTGGAAATTGCAACTGGTACACAAACTAAAGGTAACATCGAACTCCAGTGAGAAGACATATTTGATTACACAAATCGATGAGAGTTGGCTATGACATAAGAGGTTGTGACATGTGAATTTTTATTGCATTGTAAAGATCGTTTCAACTAAGGTTGTTAGAGATATACCTAAAATCGTGAAGCCCTATAGTCCGGTATGTAAGGAATGTCAATTGGGAAAGCAGGTCATAACTTCTTTTAAGAGTATTCAAGATAAATATAATGATGTTCTTGATCTTTTTCATACTGATTTATGTGGTCCTGCTAGAATAAAGAGTTTTCAGGGTGATAGATATTTTATGCTAATCATTGATGACTATTCTAGAATGGTGTGGGTTACTTTACTGAAGGAAAAATCTAAAGCTTTTGAAAAATTTAAGATCTTTAAAGCTAAAGTTGAGACAAAGACAGGGTTGAAGATTAAATGCTTAAGGTCAGATCAGGGTGGTGAATTCACATCCGATGAATTTAATAGTTATTGTGAGAAGCATGGGATAAGGAGACACATGTCTGCCCCCCGGACACCTCAGCAGAATGGTGTTGTGGAAAGAAAGAATAGAACTATCTTGGATGCGGCTAGAACTATGATGATGGAAGCTAATATGTCTCATATCTATTGGAGAGAAGTTGTGAGCATGACGATATACACATTCAATAGAGTTCATATCAAAGGAGATACATGAAAGACACCTTATGACTTATGGTTTGGTCATACACCTTCAGTTAAATATTTCAGAATCTTTGGTAGCAAATGCTACATCAAAAGAGATGATTCCATTGGAAAATTTGATCCTAGATGTGATGAAGGGATATTTCTTGGTTATTCTAATGAAAGAAAAGCATATAGATGTTATAACAAGAGATTGCAAAGAATTGTGGAGAGTGTTAATGTCAAGGTGGATGGGTTGTACAAAGGTCAAATAAGAACTTATGAGAGAGAACTAGAAGTGGAGATGATCATAACCGAACCAGTAGCACTTGTATCGGAATAGAATGTTGAACTAGTTACTCCGACAGTATCAGAAAATTCAACAGTGACTGAAGATCGGAGTAGGGAAACAGAAAGTCAGAAGACTCCTCGGTATGTAAGGTTAAATCATTTAGAAGATCAGATCATTGGAGACAAGAACAAAGGAGTAATGACAAGAAGAAGGTTGGCAACTGATGAGGTATGTTTAATTTCTCAAGTTGAACCGGCATCGGTTATTGAAGCTTGTAAAGATGAATTTTGGATGAGAGCTATGGAAGAGAAATTAGATCAGATTGAAAAGAACAACACAGGGACTTTAGTTTTCTAGTCTAAAAATAAGAATGTTATTGGAACTAAATGGGTTTTTAGCAACAAATTGAATGAGGATGGACAAGTTGTGAGGAATAAGGCTATATTGGTATGTAAAAGATATTCTCAGATGGAAGGAATTGATTATGATGAGACTTTTGCTCTGGTAGCTAAGATTGAAGCTGTGAGATTATTTCTTGCTTATGCTGCCTATAAGAAATACAAGGTTTATCAGATGGATGTTAAATGTGCATTTTTGAATGGAGATCTTGAAGAGGAAGTTTATATTGAGCAACCTGATGGTTTTTCACTTTCAGATGATAAAAACATGGTTTGTAGGTTAAGGAAAGCTTTATATGGATTGAAACAAGCCCCTAGAGCTTAGTATGCAAGATTGGACAAATATATTTTGAAGCTTGGTTTCACTAAAGGTAATGTTGATAGTAACTTATATTATAAGATCATTGATGATGACATATTGATTATTGAAGTATTTGTTGATGATATCATTTTTGGAGGTGAGGATAAATTATGTATGGAATTCTCTGAAAATATGGAATAAATTTGAGATGTCTATGATTGGGGAGATGAAATTTTTCTTAGGTTTGTAGATTACTCAGAATGATAAAGGTATTCTCATCTGTCAAACTAAGTATGCTAGAGAATTGTTGAAGAAATTTGGTATGGAAAATTCTAAACCAGTTGGTACCCCTATGCTTACAAGTGAGAAATTGACAAAGAAAGATATATCAGCTCCGGTAAATCCTACAAGGTACAACTCTATGATTGGAAGTTTGTTATATCTAACTCAGACTAGACCAGATATAATGAACGCTATTTGTATTGTATCAAGATATCAGAGTGATCCTAGAGAGAATCATGAGTGTGCGGTGAAAAGGATTTTCAGGTATTTGCAAGGAATGACTAAGTATGGTTTGTGGTATCCTAAAGATGATGACTTTACACTATGTGCAAATACAGATGTTGATGGCCAGAAGAGCACATCTAGTGGATCTTTCTTTCTTGGAAAGAAACTTGTTTCATGAATCAGCAAGAAGTAATCATGTACTTCTTTATCTACTGTTGAATCTAACTATGTTTCTGCTGCTACTAATTGTACACAAGTTTTATGGATGAAGAAAATGTTGAAGGATATAAGGGTTGATTGTAATGAACCGGTAGTTATTCACTTTGATAACTCTATTCTATTGATATATCAAAGAATCTGGTATTTCATTCTAAGACTAAGCACATTTATATCAAGTATAATTTTCTGAAGGAGAAGGTGGAAGCAAATGAAGTCAGACTCGTTTATGTGAACACTAAAGAACAGATTGTAGATATCTTCACTAAATATTTACCTAAGGAATTATTTGAGTACTTTAGAGACATATTGGGAGTTTCTACCCCTCCAGTAGAGACTTGAGTGATGTTGATTGGCATCAGTCTAGTATGCATTTATCAGTGCTATCATTCATTCTGGATTGATGTGTTGATGGCACTACTCGGGGGGAGTAGTCACCTGTGTGGTTCAGAGTTTTTATGATTTTTCTTTGACGTTTATGTCAGATTTATGGAATTGATGTCAAAGGGGGAGAGATATATGTGAAAAATAGAGCTTTACTGTGATATCATTCTTAGGGGGAGTTTAGTTTTTGGTTCAGAACTTCATTTTCATATCATCTTGAAGAGTTTGTTGGATGTCTTCCATTGGGGGAGACTTGTTTGGCATTTTCTTAGCACTTGGATGTTTTTCACATCTAGTGTTGCCATCAATGCCAAAGGGGGAGATTGTTGGCAATTTGGAGGAATTGATCATGTGTTGCATTGATGTCAACACTAGTTGTTTTGTTGTCTATCGACTTTTGATAGAGTGGTTGGACTATGATATTGATCTAGAGACCATCTCCGGTATTCTTCAATTTGGTCTGGCTTGTGGTATTGGATTGGATTGGTTATTCATGTGTTCCTGATGCGTATCACATTCAGTTGGTTCAGGATTTGATGATCTGGATGCTATAATTTGTTCTAGTAAGCCTTTTGGTCACCGGTAAAGGTTTTACTAGCAGTGCTTTGATGAAGATCTTTTGATGAATCTGATAAGTGGTATTGGTGCGGCTTCTAAAAGGTTATCGGGATGCTGATGGTTATCTTGTTCATGTTCCAATTGATCATGGTGTTTCATTTGGCCCATGGCGACCTATTATAGGTCCAGTGTTATCCTGCTAGGTTATGGACCAATTTGTGTAACGTGTTGATTGATACTCCTGATGTGTCATCGATTGGATTTATTGTTTGGATTATGTTGTTTTGGTCTTAGGCCGACTTGGTTTATCATTATTTTAAGGGATTATGTAACAGATCTATAGTATTATCTTTTAGGTGGTCGACCTAATTGTTTAGGTCCCAGGTTGGTATAAATATGATGTAAGATCTCTTTGTGGTATGGTATGTGGGTTTATGAGATATAGGATTATTTGTGCGTGAATAATGTTGTAATCATATGCAGTGGTTTTGGTTGATCATAGGTGATCGAATTGGGTTTGTGAAAGAGGTTTAAGACCTCCGATATTGATCTTAACTAAAAGTGTACTTAGGCATAGGAGATGTTATTCTTGCAATTCATTCTTATTTCCGAATTGTAGTCTAGATTTATTTGTAGTCAGTGAGGCTCCTTTTGTGATGAGCAGTGTGCTCTAGGAAGTGTGTCATCCTGCATGTGTAGCCCCCTCTTATTGTAATCACATACTTGATGCAGAAGTATTATCTAACTGTGGGAAGGCTTCCCACCGTGGTTTTTCCCTTTACTGGGTTTTTCACGTACAGATCTTGGTGTCATGTGTTATGGATGGTTGGTTAATTATTCTCTAATTTATGTTTATGCTTAACTGTTGCATCTGTTATTCTGGATTTGGTTTATGCATTTCGGTAGAAGGTTATGTGAGCTTAAAGTTTTATAATTTGTTGACAATTGATTCACCCCCTCCCCCCTCTCATTTGTCCACCGGTTATCCTAACAATAAGTTCTACTCAAGCTATTAGAGATTTGTCTAAGATTATTAAACCTTCTAATCCAGTATGTAAAGAATGTCAATTGGGAAAGCAAACAAGAATTTCAGTTAAAGTAAGTTGTACATATCTAATAGATTATTAGATCTTGTGCATACTAATTTGTGTGGTCTTACAAGAGTGAGAAGTATGCAGGGTCACAGGTATTTCATTTTGTTAATTGATGACTACTCTAGAATGATGTGGGTTACCTTTCTAAGGGAGAGATAAGAAGCACTAGAGAAATTCAAGATATTCAAAGCTAAGGTGGAGACAAAGACAAGATTGAAGCTGAAATGTCTGAGATCTGATAGAGGAGGAGAGTTCACATCCAATGAGTTTGATTCATTTTGTGAAAAGCATGGAATTAGAAGACAGTTATCTGCTCCTAAAACTCCTCAACAGAGTGGAGTTGTTGAAAGGAAGAACATAACTATTTTGAATGTTTCTAGGACTATGTCAATTGAAGGGAATGTTCCACAGACCTTTTGGAGAGAATTTGTTAGCACTGTTGTATACACATTCAACTGGGTGCATATAAAAGGTGATTCTGGTAAGACTCCTTATGAGTTATTGTTTGGTCATGTTCCTACAGTTAGATATTTCAATTTTTTTGGAAGCAAATGTTATATCAAAAGAGATGAGGATATAGGAAAGTTTGATGCAAGATGTGATGAAAGAATCTTCTTGGGTTATTCTACTAATAGAAAGGCCTACCGGTGTTACAATAAGAGGTTGAGAAAGATAGCGGAAACTACAAATGTGAAGGTTGATGAATGTCATTGGAAGCGGATCAGAGCATGCAGATATGAGTTTGATGATCAGGATATACACATTGAGATCCTAAAGCAGAATGATCCAGTGGAGACACTTAATCTAGATATTGCTACTGTCAATGAAGAAGTTCAAGAACCTAAGAATCAGAATGATCAGAAGACTTCAAAGTGTGTGAGATTAAGTCATTCAGAAAATCATATTATTGATGACAAAAATAAGGGTGTGATGACTAAGAGAAGCATTTCTTCTGAAGAGGTATGTTTTATTTCCAATATTGAGCCTAAAGATGTTGTTGAAGCTTGTAAAGATGAGAATTGGATAAAATAAATGGAACAAGAATTGAATCAGATTGAGAAGAACAATACATGGGAACTTGTTCCGAGACCTAAAGACAAGAGTGTGATTGGTACAAAATGGGTGTTCCAGAATAAACTGAATGAAGTAAGTGAAGTAGTTAGAAACAAAGAAAGATTGGTATGTAAGGGATATTCACATATGGAAAGAATTGATTATGAGGATACTTTTGCTTCGGCAGCTAGAATTGAAGCTGTTAGATTACTTCTTGTATATGTTGCTTATAAAAATTTCAAGGTATATTAGATGGATGTAAAGTTGGCCTTTTTGAATGGTGATTTAGAAGAGGAAGTCTACATTGAGCAACCAGATGGGTTTTCATTATCAGATAAAGTAGACATGGTATGTAGATTGAAGAAAGCATTGAATGGACTTGAACAAGCCCCTAGAGCTTGGTATGCTAGATTGGACAGGTATTTGATGAAGTTGGGATTATGTAAAGGTACTATTGATAGAAATTTATACTTTAAGGTTGATAATGATAACATTTTAATTGTTGTTTTTGTTGATGACATTATTTTGGAGGAGATGATGATTTGAGTAAGAAATTTGTTGATGACATGCAAAAAAAGTTTGAGATGTCTATGATAGGTGAGATGAAATTCTTCTTAGGATTGTAGATTACACAAACTGATAAAGGCATTTTCATTTCTCAATCTATATGTGAAGGAATTGTTGAAGAAGTTTGGGTTAGATGACTCCAAACCTGTTGGAACTCATATGGTGACTGGATGCAAATTGTCTAATTATGATGAATATTAGAAAGTTAATCAGACCTTGTATAAATCCATGGTTGGTGGACTACTATACTTGACTCAGACTAGACCAGACATTATGCATATTGTTTGTCTTTGTGGAAGATTTCAAGTTGATCCTAAAGAAAGTCATGTTACTATTGTGAAGAGGATTTTCAGATACTTGAAGGGGATAGTTGACTATGGTTTGTGGTATCTGAAGAATGTTGATTTCATGTTATGTGCTTATACTGATGTCGATTGGGAAGGTGATGTTGATGACCGAAAGAGTACCTCCGGTGGTGCATTCTTTTTGGGAAAGAAGTTAGTTACTTGGATGAGTAAGAAGCAAGATGCTATTTCTCTATCTACTACAAAAGTTGAATACATTGATGTTGCTAGCAGTTGTACTTGGGTAGTTTGGATGAAGTAGATGTTGAAGGACATTGGAGTTTTTTATGATGATCCTACTGATATATATTGTGATAATCAAGTGCTATTAATATTTCCAAGAATTTGGTACTTCATTTTAAAACAAAGCATATATCAATTTAGTATCATTTCTTGAGGGATAAAGTCAGTGAGGAAGAAGTCAAATTAGAGTATGTATCTACAAAGGATCAGATTGTAGATATCTTTACTAAGCCTTTGCCTGCAAATACATTTGTATACCTGAGAGATAAGTTAGGGGTTTCTGCCCCTCCTGATGAGAACTAGATGCATTGAGATGCATCAATCTGGTGGACTTCATAGTCTTATCTTCTTATCCAGATTGATGAGCAAGTGTTGCTACTCAGCCGAAGTATTTAGTTTGTGAGTTTGTTCTAAGGGGGAGAAAATACTGATATGTATGTGTCTTTAGCATTGTTGTCAAAGGGGGAGATAAGCATGTGAAAAAAAGCCTTATCTTGGAAGCTTTGTGTGCATGATCTAAGGGGGATATTGTTGGTGTTGATTTATTTCTTTGCATTGATTATTTTTCACATTCATATGTTGCCATCAATGCCAAAGGGGGAGATTGTTGGACATTGTTGCTACTAGGATATGTTGTTATCGTTGATGTCAACATATTCATGTGTTTTCGTGTTCTGATGATTGCAGAGAGTTGATCTGGTTGGTTTATCTATTTGATATGTTGAATCAACTAGAGATACTTGTTTCAGTGTTGGTTTCATGATGCCATGTAGTGATTTGATTGAGTTATGGATTTCGGTATGTAGATTAGTTTTTCAGTGTTTAGTGTTGAAGTGTTATGGTATTTGATATGTTGTGCTCTAGAATGATTATATCTTGAGTTATGAATTTGGGAGACTTTTTGGGATGTTCGTGTGTATCTACAATTCAAATGGTTCATGATTTGGTGCTCCACAAGTTATCTTTCTAGTCCCAGTTGTTGTTGTTGAAGTGTTCTTGAGTATCAGCATGTTGATCGATGAAGAATTTATTTAGTGGTGTATGTGCAGCTATTGCGGTTGGTTCTAACATGCTTGTTGGTGTTTCCTAATCATGTCCTATTTATTTTGTTGGTCTGCATTGATCATCATACACGTTATTGGGGATCTTATGGGTCTACTGATGTTCTTCGTGTTATGCAACATCTTCGATGGTGTAGCGTGTTGTGGATGATCTTGGCAAGATTTATGATGGTGTTGCATGTTCGAGGATTTGATTTGGGTTCATGCTATGTCGTCACGGCATTGTATTGGTCTGGTGGTTGATTTATGTATTGTGTGATGTTATTTTGTAATTAGGCCTTAAGGGTTGAGTCAACCTTGTAGTCATGGGTTGATGATTTGTATAAATGGGTGTCATATTCATGTAATTTGATGGTTCGATGTTGTGACTGAATTATCAGAGAGTGGTGTATGTGCAAACAAGCGAATTCATCTTTCGGTGTGGAGTGTTGAGCAGAGAGTGTTTCAGAGTAGACAAATGTGCTTAACTAGAACTGTCATCAGGCATTTGGAGATTCTATTCTTTTAGTTCATATAAACTGGATTCTTGTCTAAATGTTATTGTAAGGTAGTGAACCTTCCCTGAGGGTTGTAGCCTTCTGAGTTATTGTATTCTGAGAAGTGATCTCTAGGCAGTGTGCTTGAATGCATGTGCATTCCCCATTGTAATATTTACACGTACTATTATAGAGTATCATCTTATTGTGGGTAGGTTCCCATCGTGGTTTTTCCCTTAACCGGGTTTTCCACATCAAAATCCTAGTGTTATATGTTGTTGTTATTGTGCTTATCTTTGTTCTTGTTTCAATTGATTAGATTTAAAATTGTGCTTAATTTGTTTAATCCGATGAAAATTGATTCAACCCCCAACCCCCCTCTTAGTTTTCTTCATTGTTATTGCCAACAAAGGTCGCATAGGTCAATTCCCTTGATTGGACCAACTTTTATGGTCATTAAAATGATCAAAGATAATTATTTATAGTCATGTGAATGTCCTAGAAAGTAATTTACACTAAAATTGTGTTCTTTTTAGTGCTCCATAGTGAAATATTATTATTATGATGTTTCTTATAGTGTATAGGACTTTCAATAGTTGATCAATGTGTATGAATGCACATTTGGATGCATTTAAATACCAAGTTGCCTCATAAGAATTGGTGAAATAGGAAAAGTTAGAAAAAATTAAAATCTAGATTGTTTAATTTGGTTTTGATTATATTTGGCACAAGAGAAATTTTAATCCACTTATGGATATCTAAGACTTGTCTTGGAGAGACATGCTCGGAAGTAGACACCTGTTAGGAGGGACCTCAAAGAGATCAATCCGGACCAGTCAGCAAGAGTAAACACAATGGAAACAAAAAGATATGACGGAGGCAATGCAGAACAAGTTGATTTATTTCATGAAAACTGATTACAACCAACCAGTAACAACCAGGTTACAGAAACCGACTCATGGGCCTGCTAAAACATGCTCAAAGTATAGAACAGGTCACAATCGGGACCTTCAATCTTAAGATCTACCTTTTATGCTCTGTCTACATACTTCATTGTTCCCTTGTTACATTCTAATGTGTAATGTATATACAATCCAAGGGGATCTGGTCGGCCCAAAAGGGATCAAAACCCAAAGAACAAGACCTAATGTGTAAAATCAACAAGGTCAGCCTCCGCCAAGAGATTCCTCTTGAAAATCCAAAGGATGAAGTATAGATTGTGGGAAAAGGTCGGCCACACACCAAGGAACATCGGAGTCAATACTCAAGGCTCTGCAAGCTTCGGAAGGGGTTCTGGTAGATCGCCAAAGTAGGTCCAGGCAACCGGTAACAAGAAACTATCAATCAATAACAGAAACTGTCAAAGAAACATATAGCGATAACTTGTCGTAAAATGATCCAAATGCGATGTAATGTGGAAATAAGAAAGATGATCAAGTCTTCAAGTAGAATCCAACTCCATAGGGTCCAGTGAGAGAAAAACTGGTACACACAAAAAGAAATGCTTAAACTGTAAACATCAAGAAAAAAAGAAAGGAAAATGTTTTTGGTTAATGCAAGATTGCTATGAACCGGAGATGCTCCTGCATCAGACATCTGGGGTTATTGAAAAAGTGAGCCTCTCACTTTGTTGGGATTAGAAGAAAACCAAGGCGGTCTACCTCTACCTGAGAAATCCAAGACGAATCTTCAACTAGTATGTCCTTCCACTTCACAAGATACTCTTTATACTGACTGCTTTGGGTACTACACCCAATCCTATTGTTCAAAATGTCTTCAATCTGATCCGGTTCCTTCCAGGGCAACTGTTTCTCCAAGTCTCCAATGTTGTCCTCACTGAATTATGGTTCATGATACTCATGAAGATCTGCAATGTTAAACATAGGTGAAATACTCAAACTATCCGGTAACTCCACTTCATATGCATTTCCAGAACTGAACTTCCTCAAAATCCTACAAGGTCCAAACTTTTTCATCTATAATTTGTTATAAGTTCCAACTGAAAATCTTTCTTTTCTCAGATATACCATCACTTCATCGCCAACTTAAAATTCCTTATGTCTCCTCTTCTCATTTGTCTTCTCCTTATACTTGTTGTTCATGTCCTCCAAATGCTACTTAACCTGAATATGCAAGGTTGCCATGTGATCTACAAAGTCTTTTGCTTTTGAACTTCTCTGGTCTTCACTACTAATATCTCTTAATTCTAATACACCTCTAGGATGCACTCCGGTAACAATCTCAAAAGTTGTTCTTCTGGTACTCCTATTCACTGAATTGTTGTAGGCAAACTCTGCTTGTGCAAGGATCAAATCTCAACTTTCAGTTTTATCTCCAATTAAACATCTCAACAAATTTCCCAAGCTTTGGTTAACTACTTCTATCTATCCATCAGTCTGTGGATGAAAAGTAGAACTGAACTTCAAATCTGTCTTCATCTTCTTCCAAAGTGTTCTCCAAAAATATCCAACAAACTTAGTGTCTCTTTCTGAAACAATGCTCTTAGGTAATCCATGCAATCTCACTACATTTTTTGAAAAATAGGTCAGCTACATATAATGCATCTAATGTCTTCTTACAAGGTATGAAATGAGCCATCTTTTAGAATCTATCCACTACCACCAATATAGAATCATTCTGTCTCAGTATTTTTGGCAATCCAAGTACAAAATCCATGTTTATATCCTCCCAAGGTCTTACTGATACTATCAAAGGTTTATACAATCCCATGTTCTAACTACTACCCTTTGCAACTTGATAAACTACAAATTTACACATATTTCTTAACATCCTTATGAATCTGGGGCCAAAAGTACTGCTTGTTGGCATTTGGCATTATAACAGACAATAAGAGATTGTTGGCATTGAGAAGGTTGTTGATGATTATGGATATAACTGATTAAGGATGTTTACTGTCTTAATATTATTATTTTGTCATTGATGTCAAGAAATTGATTTTCTAAATCAGTAAGATGTTGCCATATCTTGAGATGTATGATTTGATGAGTATAAAGATGTCGGTAAAAGACACAGAAAGAATATGATGAATAAGGGGAGAAATAAGTTATTCAATGGGCAACTATTACCGAGTTAGACAATGATGAGATCATGATGAGTAGATTGTTTTGATATCCTACATATGTTATTGATTGAAAGGTTAATACTATACTATGTTACCGAGCAAAGAACCTGGTCAGTAAACCCTAAGGTTATCGCTATCGATTAATGAAGGCAGAATGTCTACCGAGTGAAGTTTAGTATTTACCAAGTTGTAACTGAGCTGTAACAGAATGCATTAAATGATTACAAGCATTATTTAATGAAGGAAGCTGATGAGCTGGCTATGATTAAATGATTGGTATACCGTGAATGAAGTTTGTTAAAGAATCTATGGCAAAGGATAATTGGCAGGAAGATCTACAGCTCAGATTGAACCGCAATACCCTAGCACAAGTTCCAAGAAATATATGCAAGTTCCAAGGTGGGGTAAAACGTTTTCAAATCGAAGGATACATTGAACCTGGTCAAAGTTTGAAGATCTGATGGCTATGATTGATCATGGGAAATGTGATCAACGAGATTAAGCGGTTGGCAAATTTTTTATAAATAGGGAACTGTTGATAAACAATGTATGCGGACAAGTGTATGCACAGGGATGCTACATAGTGATTACCGAGCACAGAAGCTTGAAGACCTGTTTTGAATAACAGAGTATAGAGCCCAGCAGATGGACAAGATTAGTTCTATGTCTATATTGTATTGAGCAAATAAGAATCTGCTTTAGCATTTTAGATGTGAAGTTGCAGATAGATTTTTATTACTGTTATTTTGTGAAGTGATAGAAAATCTCTTAACCGAGTGGACTTAACAGTCTTATTTGTAAAACCCTCTAGCAAGGTGACATTCTGATTGAGTGTTTGAAATCCTTTAACAAGGCCACTTCTAACAAGGTGAAGATCCTAACAGATCTGAGGGAAATCCCTTAACCGGGTCACATCTAGCAATGTGTTTGTAATCTTTAACAGGATTTGCTTTTAACCGAGCATACTCTAGAAGAGTATATTTCTTAGTGGGTCTGAAATCCCACAGTGGTTTTTCCCTATTTGGGTTTCCACGTTAAATCTGGTGTTATGAGTGTTATGATGTTCATATGCTTTTGAGTTTGCATGTTTAGCAGTTTTGGTTATATTACTGAAGTATATGTTACCGAGGTTGAATCTGATGTTTTTATGGAAGATTAAGTTTTTATGATTCACCCCCCCCCCCCTCATCTTATTAGCTTGGCATCTGTACTTATCTTTAAGTATCAGAACTATCACTGCTCACTCACCAATGCTACTATTTTGTCAATACCAAAATGTCAAGCTAATCCTCCATTGTGTTTCTTCGTTATCAGATTATCCCTAATAGCACTCTTAGGTATGCAGAGCTGGACTCCTCTGAATAACATCCCATCTTGAATGAAGTAATCCAACCACTTGCTTCTATCTACCATAACTAGTTCTCTACATGCTTTCCAAGGTTCTACAAAATCCAGGTCATCATCATACAAGGTCTTTAATTCTTAAAATCCTAATATTGTCACTCTCATCTTTGTCAGAAAATTCCTTCTTCTACTCAATGCATCGGCAACTTTGTTAGATTTTCCACTTCTATGCTTCAACACAAAGGTATAACTCTGCAAAAACTCTACCCATCTCATATGTCTCTGATTCAACTTACTTGGATTGTTCAAATACTCCAAGGCTTGATGATCTGCATACAACACAAACTCCTTAGGCAATAGGTAATGTCTCCACTTCTTCAAGGCTTGAACTATGGCATAAAAATATTGATCATATACTGAATATCTCCTCCGAGCATCATTCAATTTCTCACTAAAATAAGCTACTACTCTCCCTTCCCGACTCAAAATTGTTCCTATTGTTGTTCCACTTTCATCACAATCCACTTGAAATACTTTATTGAAATCTGGTAAACCCAACATAGGTTGTGTTAGAAGATACTCCCAAAGACACTAAGAGGGGGGGGGGGGGGTGAATTAGTGTCTAACCAGTTAGCAGAATATTTATACTTATTAAGAACTTTGTATCCCAAAACAGTGTACCGGTAAATAAGAATTAATGCAACAATTAAGAATAACAGAGACAACATAGAGAACACACCATAACATAAGATATTTAACATAAGATATTTAATGAGGAAACCCGGTGTGGGAAAAACGTCAATGGGATTTGTGACCCACAATATTCACTCACTGGCCAATGAATAAATATTACTTACAATGAGGGGCCTGCACATGCAGGAAGGCTAGCAGCCTAGAGCTCAATGCTCAACTACAAAATAGAAGTCTCACTGACTTACAAAATGGATTATCAAAACCAAATACAATGTACTGCTTTAGATCAACATCAACTATGCCAAGTTCAGTACCGGTTTAAGCTCAGTCTATAACCAAAACCTTCGCTATCAACTATATCACCTTATACAAAATTGCCTTATACTTATCATCTGTATTCCTCTCTCTCTCTCTCATATCAAAATGACCTATAAGATCTCATACATATATGAGTCTTTTACAATATTCCATGTCGGCTTTCACAAGAGATAATTACATTATAAAACAATAAATAAAAGTTTATTCCATGTCGGCTTGAGTGTCGGTATGCATTGTTGCCGCTGTCGGTGAAGTGCCTGTCGGTGTATGTAGAAGTCTATTGCCAGTGTCGGTAACTGTCGGTGGGTTGCCAGATGATTGCCAGTTGGTTTCCATCAATGACAATATCAACTATTCTCATAAGAGTGTAGAATGCCAACAATCTCCCCCTTTGGCATTGATGGCAACACTCATGAGAAAAATCCAAAAACTATTTCCAAAAACTGATGTCCAAAAAACTTTCCAAAAAGTTCTGCTACTCCTGAGCAAATGATCTCCTCTAAATAAGCATTTTTCTCTCTCCACTACTCCCCCTTTGACATCGATGACAAAGGTTGTCAAAAATAGTCAAACGAGTGCAAAAATTTCACCTCAAGGTCTGTAACCGGTTGGTTACAATATGAAAAATATCTGCCAAAACTAGATTTAGACTCTGCATAAAACCTTTTGCTGTCATTCAAGGTTGCCTCAGTCTGTTGGATTGTGTTAGTGAGATAGTGCATGTGTTCTTCTGGTGATCGCTCTCCTTGAAATAATGCCTTAGATATTTCAATTCTCTGAGAGATACTTAAGATTGTCCAACTTAGGACCAAGTTTATTTTTAAGTTCCCAGGCATTTGATCTTATCCTTGCCTTTTATTTTTCAAGTTTCTCTAATTTCTCCTCAAAACCTATCATTTCCTACTCAAAAACTGATATATGTCCGGATGAACCAATTATGTTATCAACAATGTCATCTATTTCTTTCTGTGTTTTATTGATCTCCTTATCTATGTTCGCTTTCAAAAGGTGAGGTTTGCATGTTTCCTTATATAGCTCTTTGTACTCCAAAATTGTAGAGTTAAGTACCGGTAATAATGTATTCAAGTGATATGTACACTTCTTTATGGTGTCTTCAAAGAATTTGTTTTTCTCTTTTTCAACTCTCTCCTTGATTGTGTCCTCATTCACCTTGTCAATGGTTATTACATTGTCAATAATAAATTTTGACAAATTGGACATTGTCCAATTTGCCTAAAGAATCCTTAATATAATCTATGTTACAATTTGGTGTAATCAATTTAAGAACTGGTAAAGTGTTATCAATTGCCTTGTAGGCTAATGCATTGCAATCTATTATCTTCTTGATTGAATCCAAAAGTACCTTTGTAACATTGGTAGGCATGAATTCACCTGTAGATGTGTCAGATGTCTAACCGATTACCTTTATTAACTTTGTGCTTCCAACAGGTATAACCACTTTGCTTGCATTTTCCTCTGGTGGATCAGTTTGGGTTTGCATCTCAACCTGCAAAGGTTTCTCAGACTATTTTAATGTCTCAGTGATTGGCGGTTTTTCTGACTCAGTGTGTACCTCTGCCTCAATTTGTTTTTCTGAAAGTTCAACTGTTAGTATCTCTGTCTCTGGTGGCCTTGTGCCAGCATCTTCACCTTCAGTAGGTTTTTTCAATTTCTAACGGTTGCTATGTTTAGGTTGGGATCTCAACTTCAATAGTTTCTACCGGATTCTTTGCCATGTTTCCACTGTCAACATTGTCTGCCTTAACCTCTAAATTAACCTTATCCACAACAATATTTACTTCCTCAGTATCCACGTTCATGGTAAAGAGAATCTCAGATTCAGGATTTGTATCATCATGTGTAATACCTTCAGTGTCAATAACCGGTGGATCTTTTGACTGTACCGGTGCATTATCCAAAGGTGGTGGCGGTAGATTGTCAGTAATCTTGATGTTTGGAACTCCACCAAATTTTCCTTTGCCCTTGTTCTTGTCCTTCTGATACATTTTAAATGTCTTTTTAGGTCGGTTCATTTCCTCTTGTTTTTCCTTCTCCACAAAAAATATATCCCAATTATTTGCAATCTCATCTGCAATCTCTTTCACTCTTTCTGCCATTAAGCTTACTTGTCAGTGCCCACGGGCAAAATCGGATCGGTTAGCCTTAGAAATCAATTCATCAATTTCTTCTTTTGAATTAACAAGATTCACAACTAGAAGTTTTTCAATTTTTCAGTTTCTTGTCTAATTCCATCACTGCTATCCTTTTTGCTTCTAATCTTCTATAAAGTTCATTTGGTAAATCATCCACAACCTCAATTAGAACCTTCTTATATATGTCTAAGTGTAAAATAATATTGTTCTCAATGTTTTCCCCCTATCAGAATCATTAAATGTATTATATAGTTTGTGTACATTAGCCAAATTGTTGTCATCCGTTATTTCATTCAACAAATCATTCAAGGAAGGGGTAATCAGTTGCTATTTCTTCTTTGGTGTTAGTTTCTTGGGCGGTCCCCTTACTGTCTGTTGTTTCTTTCTCAAGGTCCTTGTTCTCTTAGGTAAATGAGAGGGTACCGGTGAAGGTTTTCTCTTCCTTCTTTCAATTCTTTTGAATTGTGTTGCCTTCTCAATGTCAGTTCCAGAAGATGTGTCAATCGATGAAATATGTACCTTCGGTTGAAGTTCTTAAAGCTCACTAGCCGATATGCCACTGATGTTCATGACATTTTCTTTGATTTCCTTTACTTTCTTAGAAGAATCTCTAATGAATTTATCTCTTTTCTTTCTTTTCTTCAATAGAATGACATCACTCTCAATAGTCTTAGCACTACCAAAGACCTTTTCTGATGGTTCTCTCGATTCTTCCAATAAAACTTTGGCATATGTCTCCAAAATATTAAGATCTACTTCATATCCCATCTCGGTCACCCAAATAGTCCTAGGGAGTACTGGCTCCATCCATGTCTCATCTCTTTTGATAACAAAAAAAATCTCTTTGTCATATTTATCTACTACACTTTGTGGTAACCTTTCTCTAGCTCTCATCTTAGCTTGGAAAGTTTTAAAGTAGTCTGTTATGTTGTTGTCTCTAGCAGTTCCCATGCCAGTAAAAGCTTCCTGTAGTTGTTTTCCTATCGGTATATCATAACCAAAGTCTTTGGGTCCAGTACCAGGGATCTCTTTAACAAAGTACAACATCAAGCATACCAAAAGGTTTCCAAAGCGGAATGTGCCTTTCTTGTCTCCCTTAATCTTTTTCAAATTGTCAATAAGCTCATCTTTTAGCCATTCACACACATCTATCACTGAATTGTTGTTTACCATCTCATAAGCACTGTGTATATAGAGACTAGAAACAAAGTTGAGTGTGTTGGTATGTGTGGCCTTGTAACCTAGCACCATACTTACAAATCTCACATTGATGTCCTTAATATCATTCTCTCAGTGATCTATTATCAGATGTTGCTCCAGTTAGGCTTATCGCTTTGTTGTTGGGAATCTTCTTGGTCTTATCAGGTCTGTTGTCGGTTGAGGGTAAACCAGTCACCACCCTAATTGCTTATTGGGTTATTTTACAAACAAAATCCAACCATAAAAATTCTCCATGTGCTCTACTCAATACAATCCTTACTACTTCCTCTGGAAATTAAGGGATATTCAGTATCTCCACAAAACCTAGAGTTTCCACAATTTTATGTTCGGGTTTAACAACACCATGTTTATCACAAATGACTTTAGTAAACATTTTCATTAATTCCTTGGAACCTAGTTCTTCTGTATTGTTGTTTATGGTGAAAATGAAAACAACAATATTGAAAGACTAAATAGATTCAACCACAAAACCCTAGCCTAACAACAACAAAGATCCACCATAACATATGAAGATTACCTAAGACAATGCAAATCAAATTAAATCATGAAGATTATACCATCACATGTCCAATAGGGTTTGGATCTCCAATCTTCCTATCTCCATTGATCTTGCTTGATATATTTGCTCTCAGATTTTATGTGTGCACAAGAGCTCAACAAAAAATGAAAATGTGGTTGCAAGTAGGCTTGAACGCATATGAAAGTTCGGATGCTAGTTCAGGAGTGCTAGTAGTTGAATAGAATAGAGTTAATAATGAAATAGAGTGTCTTCTTATATAGAAGACACTATAAGAAATGGAGGGATAAGATTGAGAGGTGTAAAAGATGAATGGTCGGCTAGGATTAGAGGGTAGGTAGAGAAAATAAGAAAATAATGAGAGGGTAGGTAGTGTAGGAATTAAGAGATGAATGACATATGTCATGGGTAGAAAAGGTTAATGAATTAATTAAATAAATAAATATTTATTTAATTAATAAAGGAAGTGGGATCAATTAAATAAATAAAAGTATTTATTTAATTTAGAAAAAGGACAATTTAAATAAACAAATGTATTTATTTAAATGAGAAAAGGCTTAGAAGAGGATAAATGAATTAATTAAATAAATAAAGATTTATTTAATTAATAGAAGAATTGGGCTTAAAATAATTAAATAAATAAAATATTTATTTAATTAGACAGGACAATTTTAGGTGTCTACAATTGCAATGTATATAAATCCTATGGTCTTCTGCAAATGCTACACCTTTAGGAATTTTCATGAATGCCCCTACAGAGTCATTTTTCTTCACAATTTTGGGAATTATCTTAAACGCGGGCCTAGGGCGTTTCACATTTTCCACAATGGTAGGGTTTAAAATAAATTCCGGAGCAGAAGAAGAGGCCATTGAAAAATACCTTTTACTGCCTGAAAATATTTTGAATGTCTGAAAAAATAACTTTGCACCTTCGCCTTGAATGCCTTCGCTAAGTTTTCGCGCTCTCTGATAATCTGAATGTTCGGTGAGTCGAAAATGAGGGAAACCAACTGATTTATAATGATATTTCTTCCACCAACCGTATTAAATGCTCATCGGTTAAGTGAAAACTTAACACATCTACTGGTAAAGAAGAAATTTATCTTCTCACCATCAACCGAGGGTAATCTACATGATTTTGAACTTGCTGCAATACCCCCAAAAGGTTACTTCTCAGTTGGATGAAGAATCTTTTGTCGGTGGAGGATTACTCTGTTATACCGATATAGAGACAGTTTCATCAAATTTTTGATCTCTCTTCTTAATCCATTATTTTGAAAATTATTGCTTTACCTCATCTACCTTTTCTTTACCTTTCAAACTGGATCCTTTATTGTTTGTCGGTGAAGTCTTGATTCTACAAAATTTTACAATATGTCCAATTTTTTTACAAGCATAACAAGTCCCATTATTCTTCTGAATAGCCTTTCCATATCCTACGCCGGTTTGTGTTCTGCATTGATTAGATAAATGTCCATATCTTCCACAAACATGGCATTTCACATTCATTCTGCAATTTTCTGAATTATGACCAACTTTGTTGCATTCGGAACATTGACCAGTGGGTGCATTAATATTCTGATTATTTATAAATCTACATTGTTTGCTCTATGACCATGTTTGTTGCAATTGAAACATTTGCCATTAAACTTATAAGCATTAGGTTGTATTATCGGTTTGTTCTGATCTAGATTGTTTGCAGTACCGGTAAATAAGAATTAATGTAGCAATTAAGAATAACAAAGATAGCATAGAGAACACACCATAACACAAGATATTTAATGAGGAAACCCAATGTGGGAAAAATGTCGGTGGGATTTGTGACCCACAATATTCACTCACTGGCCAATGAATAAATATTACTTACAATGAGGGGCTTGCACATGCAGGAAGGCTAGCAGCCTAGAGCTCACTACTCAACTACAAAATGGAAGTCTCACTAACTTACAAAATGGATTATCAAAATTCAATACAATTTACTACTTCAGATCAGCATCAACTATGCCAGGTTCAATACCGGTTTAAGCTCAATCTATAACCAAAACCTTCATTGTCAACTATATCACCGTATACAAAATTGCCTTATACTTATCATCTATATTCCTCTGTCTCTCATATCAAAATGACCTATAAGATTTCATACATATATGAGTCTTTTACAATATGCCATGTCGGCTTCTATAAGAGATAATTACATTATAAAACAATAAGCAAAAGTTTATTCCATGCCGGCTTGAGTGTCGGTATGCATTGTTGTCGTTGTCAGTGAAGTGCCTACTGGTGTATGTAGAAGTCTATTGCCGGTGCCGATAATTGTCTGTGGGTTGCCAGATGATTCCTAGTTGGTTGTCATCAAAGACAACATCAACTATTCTCATAAGAGTGTAGAATGCCAATAGGTTGCTCAACCAATTTATGCTTCAATAGTTCAAAATTTTTGTTTGCTCCGATGGTCCACTTGAATTCCTTCTGATCTCCCCCCATGGTCTCAATCATAGGGTTACAAACTAAACTGAAATTTCTGATGAACTTCCAGTAAAAACTAGCCAATCCATGAAATGATCTTACCTCTCCAATGCTTTCCGGTGTAGGCCACTTAATAATTGCTTTTACTTTCTCAAGGTCCATCTTCAAACCATCCTCAAATATCATAAATCCCTAATAGACTAACCCATCCTTCACGAAAGTACACTTCTTAATATTGATCAACAACTTTTCTTCTCTCAACCTTTGCAAAAATTGTCTCAAATGCAACAAATGCTCCTCTTTTATCTTATTGAAAATCAGAATGTCATCCAAATACACAATAACAAACTTACCCAAGAATTTCTTCAATACCTCATTCATCAGCCTCATGAAAAAACTCAGTGAATTAGTTAACCCTAAAGGCATCACCAACCATTCATACAATCCTTCATTTGTCTTGAATGCTATTTTCCACTCATCTCCTTCTTTGATCCTGATCTGATGATATCCACTCTTCAAATCTATCTTTGTAAAGTATTTGGCTACACTCAAACAGTCCATTATGTCATCAATCCTAGGCAAAGGAAACTAGTATTTCACTGTGATCTTATTTATTGCTCTAGAATCAGTACACATTCTCCACTCTCCATTCTTCTTAGGTGCTAATACTATTGATACTACACAAGGGCTCATAATTTCCCTGATCAAACCTTTCTTCAACAAATCCCGCACTTGTTTATTCAGTTCTTCATTCTCTGTCGGTGTCATCCGGTGTGCAGCTTTGTTAGGCAAACTAGCTCCGGGAATGAGGTCCATGCAATGACTGATACTTATCATAGGTGGCAATCCATCAAGTACATTATCTGAAATGATGTATTCATATTTTGTCAGCAAATATTTTATCTCTTCTATTTGTTCATCTTCATGCTCTGGATTCTCAGTCTTCTTAGGAATTAAGTAAAAACACACATTCTCATATCTCAATCCATCCAAGAATTTCCTTCCATCTACCAAATAGATTCTATCATTTGTACAAACTTCACTCTTGAAAAGTTCCTCCAAGGGCAACAAGGTTTTCTTCATCCCATTGGCCACAATAGTGTATGTATTCTCCCTCCCATCATGTACTGCCTATCTATCAAACTGCCAAGGTCTACCCAACCAAAGATGACAAATATCGATAGGCATAATATCACACAAAACTTCATCATGATAATTCCCAATTTTCAATTTCACCAAACATTGCTCACTTACTAACAACTTATGTTCATCCTGAATCCATGTTATCTGATAAGGTTTAGGGTGTTTCAATCTCTCCAAATTCAACTTATTCACCATCTCTTCTGAAACAAGATTATCTAAACTACCACTATCAATAACAACTTTACAACACTTACCAGATATCTTACATCTGGTCCTGAACAAATTCTTCCTCTGCAAGGGCTCTTCATCTCTCCCACTATGACACAAAGCTCTCCCCATCATCAACAGTTCTCTATCTTCTGATTTATTGTATGATCCGGTGGGGTTTTCTTCCACCACTGCTACTCTTCCAGTATTCTCTATCTTCTTACATTCGAAAGCACGATGTCCTTTTCCTCCACACTTATAGAAATTTCTTCTAAATGTTCTTTTGTCTTGTCTTCCAAAATTCTCATTCTGGTAGCCATTCGGTTCTCTCCTCCGGTAGAAATTTCTATCATCTTTTCGGTATGAATTGCCTTCTTTGTTCACTTCCTTGTCCTTGTTCTGATCTATATAGGTTCTTCTACCTCTAGTATATCCTCTTCCTCCTTGAAATCTTCCTTCGATAAATCTTCCACCTCTTCTTCTCTGCCTCTATTCATGTCTTTTGTTTAGCTTCTCTTATGCCTTTAGGGCATACTGGTAAGCCTCTTCAACACTCTCTAATTTGATCAAACTAAGTTCATCTTGTATAGAGACCCACAATCCATTCAAATATCTTGCAACGTGTTCAACTTCATCATCAACTTGTCTGGATCTAATATTCAACTTGTAAAATGCCTCATTGTACTCCTTCATACTAGATTCCTTCTGTCTCAAATTCTGCAACTTCCAGAATAGATTCACTTGATAATCAACTAACATAAATTTTGACTTCATCCAATCCCATGTCTTAATCTTCTCTTTACCTCTTATTTGTCTATCAACTTACAAATGCTCCCACCAAAGAGATGCATGACCTTTCAACTGGGTACAGGCACATTTCACCTTCTTTTCTTCTGCAGTGTTTTCAAAATCAAAGTATTTCTCCATCTTCGAGATCCAATCCATAAATTCAACTTAATCCAATTTCCCATCATATTCCGGTGGGTTAAAATGAGGTTTAGTATTCGCCCTACTCAAAACCCTCAAAAACCTTTCCTCATCTGGATCAGTCGTCGATGGGTTTACTTGTTTTGTTGGGGCTTCTTCACCTTCATCTTCACTTACATCTTCAATATGTCAGCCTCTTCTTTGGGCTATCTCCATGGCTTCCAACTGGGCTGCTATCCCTCACAACATTTCCATCACATTAGGATCTTCATTTCCAGGTGCTCCACCATTCCTAGTTCCTCTTTGTGCCATTGTTCATGGTAGTCCTTTGTAGCTATAAGTCAAATCCACAGTCCACCACCCTACAACAAAATCTTAGGACACAACCTCTGGAATGAAAACTCGCTCTGATAGCACTTGAATCAGTCACCGGTTAAGAGGGACCTCAAAGAGATCAATCCGGACCAGTTAGCAAGAGTAAAAACAATGGAAACACAAAGATATGATGGAGGCAATGCATAATAGATTGATTTATTTCATAAAAACTGATTACAACCAACCAGTAACAACCGGGTTGTAGAAACTGGCTCACGGGCCTACTAAAACATGCTCAAAGTATAGAATAGGTCACAACTGGGACCTTCAATCTTAAGATCTATCTTCTATGCTCGGTCTAGCTGCTTCATTGTTCCCTTATTAAATTATAATACACAATTACATATTATATATATGATCCAAGGGGATCCGGTCAGCCCAAAAGAGATCAAGACCCGAAGAACAAGACCTAACGTGTAAAATCAACAAGGTTGGCCTCCGCCAAGAGAATCTTCCAGAAAATCCAAAGGATGAAGTGTAGATCGTGGGAAAAGGTCGGCCACATGCCAAGGAACATCATAATCAACGCTCAAGGCTCCGCAAGCTTCGGAAGGGGTTCTGGTATATCACCAAAATAGGTCCAGGCAACTAGTAACAAGAAACTGTCAACTGGTAATAGGAAACTATCAAGGAAACCAAAAGCGATAACTTGTCAAAAAATGATCCAAACGTGATGCGGTCTGGAAATAAGAAATATGATTAAGTCTTCAAGTAGAATCCAACTCCATAGGGTCTGGTGAGCCAAAACCGGTACACACAGAAAGAAATATTGAAACTGCAAACAAAAAACAAAACATAAAGGAAAATGTTTTTGGTTGATGCAAGATTGCTATGAACCGGGGATGCTCATGCATCATGCTCTCTCACATAGAATTGGTACTTTTATAACTACACATTTTCTTCCGTATGAGAGAATGCTTGGTTCATTGTGGTGCCATCCCTTCATGCACATGCAATGACACTCTCTACGCTTGCACTCTATCTAAGTCCTAATAGTTGACTAGTACCTGGAAAATGTTTGTGCCTTCCTTATTGGTTAGAGTAATTGATTATCATGAGATCTCCAAGTGTTATTGGCTTTGTACGCATGTGATGCCTTGTGTTAGATGTCTTGTGATTTCATGTCTTGGTGTTTCATGTTTTGCATAATTGTATGAGTGTTGTACCTATCTCCTTGTATGGATTGAGTGACACCTAAGATTTATGGCATTCCCTATATTTCAATACTTACTCTATGATGATAAATGATGTGTATACTTCATGTATGATGTGTTTGCAAGCCTATACCACATGTGTATTATTTGTATAAGTGTTTTGATTGTCTAACTATCTCCATGAGCACTGTGGGAAAGACCTAAGGGTTCCACATGGTTAAGTAGTGTTGTTAAATATTGATAGGCATCAGAGATCTTAGCCTTGAGGATTGGCATCAAGTGCATACTATCCTTCTCTCTCCTTCAGGATTTTAAGTTATTTCAATTCAAGCAATGTAACAATTCATTTGTATATCAAACACTCCTCATGGAGGATGATGTAATCAAATGATAAAAAAAATGGATTAGATTACATTGCATGTGTTGATGTTGGTATCAGACATGAGTTTCATGTATGCTCTCCTTTTTTTCAATGTTATATCTTGGTTTTGAGAATAGGAATATTTCACTTGGGTTTAATTTTTAATTTTTTTTTGTTTGCTAATGGGCTGAAGCCAAATCGCTTTTGATTAGAGCTATGAACCAGTGAGACCACATTTTTGAGGTTCCTCATCCTCATATTTGGTCGACATTAATACCCTTATATCTCCTTGTGTCATCCTATCTTCCACGCCCAGGCATCACCTTATCTTTCCATTGCCTGTGTGTGGGACACATGGGGCTCGAGCAGACTCAAACCCAAGACCTCCCATGTAGGAGGATTGCAGCTAATCGCTACCTTGTGGGGTCATCCCCACTTGGGTTTAAAATTAATTGAATAGTGTCACTAGTTATTTTATAAGGTGTTGGATTCCCCTCACAAGGTCATCATACTTCCTTGTAGTGAGTTGAGTAGTTTAGAGTTGTTTAGTAGATTTGGGCTCATTTGGGGCATTATGGAGTGTCTTGTAAAATCATTCAAGAGTTGTATCTCTAGGTTCTTGTGTGTTTTTTCTTAGGGAATGATTTAAGGGCGTTGTGGATGTGTTTGTCTCCCTCCCCGTCCTCTCCTTACATGTGTAGGTGGTGCCTAGTGTCTAGGGAAGTAGTTTGTCTGCATCATCTCTTAGTCCTTTTTTGTATTTTTGTGTTCCTCGAGCATCCCCAGGGTATATTTTCTGTTCAAACACATTTGTGGTTTTCATGATCTTGAACCATAGCTTTGATTTTCTCACTGGTCAAGATACTAGTGCGGGACGGAGGACAACAATGTGAGACTAGGTTGCTAAGGATGCTAGCACCTAGAATGAACTCTAGCATGCCTAAAGGAGACTAGTGCACCCAAAGGAATGCATTGCATCATGGAAATGTCCTTATGGTGTGCTACTATCATGGTCTAGTGCTCCTATCCACTATGTGCATATTTGTCTAGCATACTCGTTGAACAAAGTTTTTGGGGCTCCAGACTTGAGCAATTTGAGTGCATCAAAGTTTTTGTTAGGGATTGGAGAGTCAAGAGAACCTCCAAGGTGGTCCTAGTATGTTGTGAGTGAGTTTTAGAGGTATTGATTGTATCGGTATGCATGTTTGTGTCCATCAAAAATTGATTATTGCACCTAGTACCGAGGAGAAAACCTAGCTCATTGAGTAGAGTGTTGTAGCTTCTTTTGAAGTCTCGTAAGGGTCAAAATCATTGGTTTATCTTGCCTAAGTTATCTTGAGCCTTCCCCTATAGTTGGTTGGCATTTAGGGACTTCAATCTTTCACTTGTGTGTTATTGCATTGGGTCGGGATGTTGTATTTGACAGATGAGCTAGTGGACTCCTACATGTGATGATGGAGCTTAAGGTTGATTTGATTAGCCTAGTGCAATGCGGATCAAAGGTCGATGAATCCCTCGTCTCATTCCAATATCAATTGTGAGAGTATTTGGTTGTGGTATGCGTCATTCTCCATGAAGGAATCATCCTCTCTCTCTCTCTCTCTCTCTCTCTCTCTCTCTCTCTCTCTCTCTCTCTCTCTCTTGTCATTCATCATGATGAGTGGTTATGTTGTGACTATTTAGTTGTGGTCACATTTCTTGTGCAATGGTGTAGTCTTGAGTAGATGTTCTTGTCTGACATGGTCTCTTTTATGACACCTATGTGCATGTTGTCATGTAAGTGTGACACAAAGTGTCTTATCTTTAGTGTTATAGTTATTAAGTTTATCTGAAATGTTTCAAAAAAAATATTCTGGGTATCCTTCACTTATTTCCTAAGGGGTTCATTGGTGAGGCATTACACAAGGTCCACTTAAGGTAAGGCACCACTCATTAGTTCATTTCTTAGCATTTATATTCATGTTTTAGTTTTTTAATTAGTGTTTATAGTTCTATACTTTTTTCATTATTGCAACAATTAGTTAAACTATTTTGTGTAGATAGTAAAGCAATAATTTGTTATTTACTCTTCATTGTATTTGATGATTACTCTAAGTTGTGATTACTATTTACTTATGACTAAAATTAAAATCTAGTAGGATTATATTTTCTTTTCAATAAGTTTGTAAGTTACTTAACTCTTAGACTGCAACACAACCTAGGGATCTCGTAGTGCATACATAGTATTGACTCCATCTAAAGTTTATCAATTTGGTTGATAATTTAACATACCCTATGCTAGTTGATGGTTTCTTAGCATAGGATGATGCCATCCCTAAGTTATATAAATGATCTATTTAACCTAAATCATTAGTCAGTATAGGGAACCACACATGCCTACTAAAGGGAAAGAAATCCAAGTGTTTTTATTCCTATGATGTCATTTTAGTGTAATGGAAAAGCATATTCAACTTGGACTATTGGATTAACACAACAAATAAAAGAAATAGGAAGTGTTTTCTAATTGTCAAAATCACAATTTGGTGTGAGGAAATATAATGACCACCATAATTTCAAAATAACATAGTTCACAAAATACAAATAATCAAGAATAAATCATTGCCACATGCTTAGATATACAAGGTTAGAGACAAGAAATTACATTTCGACATATAAAGTCAAATTACATAAGTTGACAACAAGATAAACATAAGGTTCAACATAAACCTTACACTAGACCACAAGGTCAAATACAAATAATGTACAAGGACCAAATCATGATGACCTCCCTAACAGGAACTCCTGACATCTGTCTCCCTCGAATACATCATGGGCGAGAACATTGTCAGAGCGTGTTTCCACCCTACCATGAAGTAGTTACACTTCCCCAAAATCTTTCATGACACGAAAGATACCTAGCCCAACACGAGGAAGACTAGCAATATGATACTGGCAAGAGTAATGAAATATTGTGTAGTGTGACATGCATACATCTAATACTAAAGCATGAACCCAAGACACACAAGATGCATATAAATTACATAGGAAGATAGAAGAAACACTCCTTGCTTGACTATCTAAAACTCATACAAAATTAGAGTCTCTCATCTCAATCACAAATATCCCATAAGGAATCATAACATAAACTCATTTCAACTTAGAGAATTCCAAGAGATTTGATTTTGATAGTCTAGAAATCAACTATCTAATCTTTATTCAACTTTAAAACATGCCACTAAAAGAAAAGAAAACATATCCCAATATCACGAAAATAGTTTAGATCATAAACTCTCAAAATACACATGCATGCACATACTAAACTAATCGTAGTCAAAGCAAGATTCACAAATCTCTATGTAAGTAAATAGTCACACTTGAACCCAAAGTCCAAGACATCATGTAACAATAACATGCATTACACTCTTATAATACACCCATGAAGTTGGCTATGGTAACCATCGACATGCCACAATCCAAATTTAACTCTATAGAGAAGAGAAAGTAAACCACTAGTTTAGGCATTTCTAGATAGATATTACCTAACACACGTAGGCTTACTATCCACTAACTAGGGTTAAACATTCATATTCCAACTTCCTCAATAATGTTCAAATGATTAAGATACTTTAACTGTTCAAAAGACTAAAATCGTCATAATACAACAATATAGCAAACTACACAAATTCTATTTATATACAAGTCCACTAAATAGAAAAATCTTAGAATGTATAAATTAAACATGTTTATGGGTATGTACAAAATGGATTTGTAGAAAAAGGCTTTAGAGGCTTTCAAGTAATGCAATTGGCAAGTGTAAGAGAAATTCTATAACCCTTGCTAGCATCCTATTTGCAAGGGCAACGAGAATCGGTCCCTATCTCTCTCTTCTACGTGATAGACTGTTTTGCTTGAGAGAAACTCGGCATGGTTATGAATGGTCCAACTAAATAAATAAATAAATGGATATGAATAGTTCTTTAATACACAGAGATAACAGAAGATTAAATGTTTAACAAAGGTTCATCGATAGGGTTTCACAGATCATGCATGCAAGGGTATAGGAACACATATATGGAATATGACTGCTTGGTAGAAGCAACGCAAGCAAAGAAAATTATCTTGAGTAGATAAATAAGTGTAATTACCCTAGGAAAAAAAGAGAAAATTATCTTTAGTAGATAAATAAGTGTAATACTTCCTGTGACAAAAGAATTTCCTCCCAAAAAGCTGTGCATTCTTTCTTCTCTATCTATATGTTCCCTCTTTCTTGCTATTGCCGTAACGGAATGCATCTAATCCTCTCTAAAACAAAGTCCACCTCTCTTATAAATCATTGTTCATGGAGATGCCTCTTGGATTACCGTAGTTTATGCAATATGTATAAAAGAAACTTTATTTAAACTTATAATTAATATTGAATATATGAATTTCTTCTCTCATTTTTTTTTCTTTTGTTAAAGTATATCTTTTTATATATATAATTAAAAGTTTTTCAAATAATTAATTAAGTATTTATAATAATAATATATTTAGTTTAAATAAAAAATTATTATTTTATTGAATTCAAAGAAAAATCAATTAATAAAATAAATATTAATTATTGTGTAATTTACAAAGTAGGGTCATGACAGGAAAGCATATACTTGTAGTGTTGCAAAATCCCACCCTTATGCAAACTCATGCTTATCTAGACCCCATTTTAACATTCCTAGACTTCAATGCCTAGTATGCTTGACCCAACTCAATTCAGTATATGTTTTCGACTTCCTCACCCCATTCAGGACCTCAAGTCCCAATTTGAGCCTGCTTTAGAGGGAGCATGTCGCATAGGGAGCCCCGCTCCCCATATTTTGGCCCCAAATTGAAATCACACAATGGTTAGCTTGATTTAGCCATAAATATTTTTTTGCGTCGACCTACTTTGTGTTTTGCACCCTGAAATGCTTGGGAGAGGTATATAAGCAAGTTATCCTCCCTCATTTTGAGATCTATCAATTATCTATCAACTACAAGGATGATGATATTATACTGCATTCTCAAGAGAGAGCGATCAAGCATCAAGACATTGAAGACTAGGAGTTTGTGGTAGATCTATGATTTTGTGATGGCCTCCATGATCTTCTCTTTCTAAGTCAACTAAAAGTCACATCAAGCATCTTCATGAGCATTTCATCACAAAGAAGGCTTAAGAATGTATGAATATTTCAATTTCAGTTCTAGCCTCTACTACCCAACAACAAGCTTTTAATTTCAATTCTAATTCACTTTAATTTCAAGGTTAATTCCAAAACTGATGTTTGACTTAGGCAAACCCCTTTCTCCCCAGCAATTTCCTCTCTCTTCTCTATGCAGGAACAGATGATGAAGATACATAAAGAGGTACAAAATCATGAAATAGAGATCTATAGTCTACAATTCGTCAAAGCCGAAACAGATGGGAGTGGGTCGAGTCAAGGACGACTGAGTCCCTGCACTTTTGCCTCAAATTTGGATTGTAGGTTAGTTACAGTTTGTACTTCCACATACTTTTCCAAAATTGGTTTTTGAGTCTATTGTCTTCCTATATATGTAGAAAACTATCATTTTAGCTTACTTGCTCCTAATTCGTTCATCCTTCCTTGCAATTTGCATAGTCTCATTTCAACTTGTTAGAGTTATTTTGTATTAGCTAATAATTATTTATTTAATTATTAGTCTATTATCCTATACACTTAAGCTAAACTTAGGCATTTAATAATATGGTAGGTATCTAATTATTAAATACATATTATCCCTTTAGGGTTTCTTTAGGGTTGCATATTCTCCTTTTATAAGGATTGTATTGTATTTTTCTATTCTATTCCCTCTTTGAATGATAATCTTTTTCTTCATAGCCATTATTGTGATTTTGTCTCCAATCTTCTCTTGTGACAAGTATTTTGCTTGCAGGTGCTCTTGGGATCTCTGAAGTTATATTTTCTCAACTTCTTCATGGTATCAAAGCCTACATCTGCTGCTACTTGTTCTTGAATTTTTCAGAAGATTTTTGAAGGTTAGGGTTTCAGTTTTTTCAGAGTTTTTTTATTGGATCTGGGGTAGCTATTTTATTTCTGATCATTTTGTACTCAAACAGACCTCACCATTGAGCTCAGAATGCCCAAAAAGCCCCCATTCCCATATTACAAATTTGTGTTTTGGACATTTTTTGGCATGAATTTCGAAAAAATTGTCAGAAAAATCATGAAAAAAATTTAGAGCAGTTTGGACCAAAAAAGACCTCACCGTTGGCTTTTGAAGGGTGTTTCAAGTCATTTTGATATATAATTCAACCTATTTCGGTGACAAGGGCATCTGGGCCATGATTTTTTCATTGGCACGTTTTACAGGGCACAAAAAACCGTATGGTTGTACTTGCAAATGCGTCAGAAAATTTTTCGTCATACGGAGGTGCTTTTTCAAAAACTTTATATCATCGGAAAGCTCTTTTCGAGCTCTCTTAAGCTTTGGAGGTTTGATCTTCTAATTTTTCTTTTTTGATGGTGTTTTTTGTTGTCAAAGCCAGAAGTTCCTTTATGCACTTCGAGAGACATAACTTGAGCATCCGAACTCTGTTTTTTTTAAAACTTTATATCATTGGAAAGCTTGTTCTGTGCACTTTCCATTCATATGATTTTTGTTTTCAGATTCTTCTCGAGGTACATTTTATTCAGTTTTTTGCTTTTCAGCACTCTGGTGATCTTGGATGTTTCAGGTCTTGGGATCTCTTTTTTTGAGTAGGATGTCTCATATTTGGTTGTTCTTTCTGTATTTCCAACTTTATGTCTCTTCTGATCATTATAGACATTTTTTTGTAAGCATTTTCTTTATGCAAACGCACTGAGATAAAGTGCCACTATGCATTGTATACTTGGGATCTTGCACATCTTGTGCCTTATTGTACATGCACTACATTATAAAGTATCATGGGGGGGTTGATTTTTGCCTTTATTTTCCATCTACCTTTGTCACATGAGTGTTCCTTCCATGATATTAGCCCCATGATGTGTGTCAAGTGAGTGTTCCTTCCACAACACTATGTACTTTCTCTGCACCTTCGATGTTCCTAGTTCTTCGTCATGTAGTTCTTGTTGGCCATCCTTTTTAGTGAACCTGTCCCTCACCCTTGTCCGCATTATGGGGGTTTTCTCCTGTTGTTATAATGCTTCCTTGGTTCATTGGATTAGCTCTTCAGGCTTTGGTGTTTAATGCCATATGTATCTTTGAGTTTAGTTGTTTGCCTTTGTTTGTCATCTAATTCGAGTAGTGCTATTTGAGGGCACTCATGCAGATTATAGTCTTCTCTACCTGATCATCTTCTCTTTTAGTGGAGGTTCTTCAGATCGATAGTGTTTGCAGGTTCTTCGTGCTTCAGTGATTCTTCTGCTCTTCTTTTGTTCCTATCTTTTGGAACATTCTTGTTTGGAGGCTTCTTTAGTCCTTCACTTGTTTTTTCCATCTCTTTTTGGAGTAGAGTTTTTTACCATGTGGTTTTCTTTATTTCTCTGGTTCATAGAGATTTGGTTGTGATTGGGTACCTCATCAGGATTTGTTGTCGGGACCCAAATTTGCCTTCATCATGTTGTTGCTTTTTTGCTTCATGCATTTAGTTTTTTAGCTACTCCCAAGTTCATCTTAAGGGAGGGTGTTAGAGTTATTTTGTATTAGCTAATAATTATTTATTTAATTATTAGTCTATTATCCTCTACACTTAAGCTAAACTTAGGCATTTAATAATATGGTATCCCTTTAGGGTTTCTTAAGGGTTGCACAACTTTAGGGTTGCATATTCTCCTTTCATAAGGATTGTATTATATTTTTCTATTATATTCCCTCTCTAAATGATAATCTTTTTCTTTGGAGCCATTATTGTGTTTTTGTCTCCAATCTTCTCTTGTGACAGGTATTTTGCTTGCAGGTGCTCTTGGGATCTCTGAATTTGTATTTTCTTAACTTCTTCACAACTCAATAGTGAACGACCACTACATCCACTTTGTGCTTGAGCCATCTTGAGCCTAGTGGGTCATTCTCCTTCTGAATGTAATCAAAGGTGGAAATAGGTCTAGTTTCCTAGTTTGCATGCATTAAGCTAATGAACCCTATTTCCCCACACGTTACACTCTTATAATCTATTACAAACACAACAAACAATGTTCATTCCCTTAATAGAAATGATGTTCAATTACTTTAGTGCTGAAAAAATATCTTCAACATGTCTTGCACTAAATACAATAGAGATTTTCAAAGATATTCTTTGACACACATTCTACAATAAAAAAAATATTATAAGTTTCTTTAACCAAAAAAAATTGCAAGCAATTGATTAGTGGTTTTAAAAAAGTGTTCTTCACCAAACATCATGCAAAGAGAAAAAAAAGAAAACAAATACACACAAAAATGTGATGAATTCTCAAAATTAAAGATAATTGAGAGGCATTTTTTTAATTTCTTTCCAAATTTTCAAATTGTTTTTAGCTTTTGATTTTTTGCATCTACAAACAATGATAATGATAAAAAAGAAACTAACTTTGAATAAAAACAACAACATTTTTTTTATTTTTTTGGATTTCTATTTTATGATTTTTTTATGTTTATCAATTATAAAAAAACATGTAAAAAAAATATTATGCAATTATATTAAAAAAATGATATTTTTTTAGTGTTTTTTTTAAATTCATGTAATTTTGTGCTTATGAAATTCTATTTTTCATCTTGGAACCAACATTTTTTTATGAACAAATAACCTTCGAAATATAAGAAAGGAAGCAACAAGAGTTGTAAAAATTTTAGATTCTTTATAATTGAAAAAAAATTACTTCTTCAAAATAAAATATAAAATATAAATTTGAACATTAAGAATGAAAACTTTGAAAATATAAAATCTAGACTGTATTGTTGTAGCTATATTGATTCTAGAAAAATTAATATATGTTAAAAATTTGATGATTGAGTATGCATCCAATGCTAAGAACCTATAAAAGAAAGATAACAAATTTGAGCCTCCTAATAGAAAATTATCTTGACATATGTTCACATTAGATTCACCAATGAAATATAAGGATAAAAATAGAAAAAAATAATATATTTAATCCTATTTTTTAATTTTGTGCAAACCTCCTTTTGAGTGTATAATGTGTTGTGCTTAAGATTTACGATAGTATGTGGGTTCTCTTAGTAGCAAGATAGTGACACTATTCTATTAATTATTGAATCAATATCATTACTTTGTATTAAATGTTTGGTGATGAAATGATAATTGAGAGGAAGTATTTATATATTTTCAAGAGATTGAATGGTTAGTAGATATTTGATCATAGATGAGGAGCTAATTGCATGCAACACATTTTGATCAATCCTACTTAGTATTTGCATTTCAATTCTTTACATTTGCAACACATTATATTTTTATAATCTTTAGCCCTAAGAACATTATACACAACACTTTTGTTTTTTTCTATGGTGGTCCTAGTTCTTTTCTCATACAAGATGTTAACACATCGTCCTATTGTTCTCGACCCACACATTCATCTTGGACAAAGAGTTCACCGAGCAACTCAAAATACCTCTGTGGTTTGTGTTTTTTGTTTTTAGAGTCTAAAGAGTTTACTGAATCCATATACTAGATTAAAATACACATTTATTTGAGTAGTGGACAAACTCAAAGGTCATAGTTACTTGAAGGTTTACCTAGAGTGCAGGGTTGAGATTTGAATCCACAAAGGATTTGATTATTCCTTGTAGTGATTAACTTTTCAATATCTATATTTTGGTGAACCCAACATGAACTCACCTTTTGTAAAACTTTTGCAAACAATAGTCAAACTTTTAAACTTTTATTTTCTCTTGCATTCTCTTCTCTTGATTTCTGGAGTTTGTAAGGTTGTGCATTGTGATACTCTTCTATGATCTTACGACCCAATCTACAACTTTTAGAAATAAAGTTATAAGATACTTGAGAGCTAGCATACTTTCAACATGATATAGTCCCACTAGACCTAGCTCGATGCTCTTTGGAAATCTTGATCCTTTTGGATCTCAACTAGTCTTTGGGAATTATTCTACTTTGAACTCTCAACCTAATTCTCAAACAAAATCAAACAAACTCTTCTCCTATGTCTCCTTCTATTGATAATGATTATGCTCTTAGGGTCCCCACTAAGCAGGTACAATCCTTGGAGGAGAACTTAAGAAATTTCAAAAAAATCTTAATCATGATAATATATAATTTTAAGTTGTCCCGAGTGTCAATAATCTAAGAGACCTACTCATCTCAGACCGAAAGGGCGTTGAGTTGCTTTGTGCACCGACTAATATTGTTATGACACATTTTCCCTTTTACACACCAATTTTGTCTCATCCTCGATATACACATGCATATATCACTAGTCCCTAGTTAAATGTCCCAATGCCTGAGATATCAGTGCATATAGTTGATATTGATCCTACTACTCATTGTTTAGCTCTTATTGGTAACATGAACAATGCATTTGTGAATCCTCTTACTCCTAAAATTGATGTAAATCCCTTAGGGTACTATATCCCTCCTCCCATTAGCTCTATTATAGTTCATGCTTCCACAATCAATGCAACTATGGATAATGTTTCTACTACTATGGGTAATCTATCTCCACCTCTTCCACCAAGAAATCTTGTCTTAAACACCCTATTGCAAAATATGGGTCAAATGCAATCTCATCTCACTAATCAGTCTAATGTTGCTACATCTTGCCTTGCATATCTTGAATACACCCATTCCCCAAGGGATTGATATTTATGAATATTTTAATGGTAGGGGTGATCCACAGTTGCATGTTAATGCTTTTATCACACTTGTAATGACTTTTAACATCAAGATCATTGGCTAGCTAAACTATTCCCATGACCTCTTAATAAGACCACATTGGAGTGGTTATACTCATTTCCTAATTATTCTATGCATTCTTTTGATAAAATTTTGAATTATTTCTTGAAAAGGTTTCAAGTGAACATTGGATCCACGCTCATCATAGTTGATCTTGTCCATCACAAGCAACACTCGAGTGAGAAGTTGACCTATTTCATTGATCACTACCATTTTTTTCACAATAGATTTTGTACGCCTCACATGTCCAAAACATTCAAAGAATGTTCATGGGAACTTGGTTTTAGAGCATTTTAACAACTAGTTATGTTTTATTTTCTTAAGTTCACTTAGTTGTGCTTTTATGCTTCTAGTTTCTTTGTTTGTGCATCTAGTTTAGCTAGAGTTGAGTTTTTTTTTATCTCCTCATGTTTTCACTTCAGTTCTCCTAAATTTAGCTTAGTGAATCTTTGTTCTCTATATAATCAAATCATTATGCATTGTAATTTCATCCTATAATCTTTTTTTTCAAGGAATATGGTATATTTTTCTTGCTACTCTCATTTGTGGAAGGTGTTCTGATTTGTTGTTTGATCTTGTAGGCTTGTGTTGCAAAATTCAACATGGTATCAGAGCTCAGTCTTTACTTCAACATAGTATCAGAGCACAATATTCATTTTGATAGTTTGTAGTCTGTATCAAGGGAATGATTTTATTTTCTAAAGTGTCCTTTCTCAAATATTTGTACTGCACTTGAAGATTATCAACATATGTTGGCTCAATTTGGGGCTTCTATCTCAAACTCACATATCGATAATATTGGAGTTTCTTTATCTCTTAGAGGGTCCAAAAAGAATAAGGCAATTATCTATATGATCACTATCCCTTGGGTAATTGATAAGAGTACACTTGGGACACAATGCAATCGGGTCTTCTTATTTAACCGTACTACAAAATTTGTTAAAAGATAATCTAATTATCCTTATCAAGATTAGACTGTTGCCTAATAACAAGTCATACCTTAGTTGTTATGATGCTTAAAAATTGTTTAAATATCATCGGGTGCCTAGGAATGACCTTAAACATTATGTGTGTCTAAGATATGTAGTCCGAGACCACATAGATAGTGGTACCATCTAAATAGATGATAGGAAATAGTGTTCAAATAATTTTTTTACTAAGGCCAATAGTGAGTTGTAGATTTAAATAAATCAGTTTCCTCCTCATTCTTCCAATTGCATCACTACATCTTTTCTTCCACGTATTGATTGTGTGTATGTGAACATGGTAACTTTCACTTTAATCTCCCCTATGAGTCAAAACGCTGAGGTACCTGATATAGCTTTCACATCTAATGACTCATAATTTCATGGAGAGCCTTCTCCTTTGTACATTATTGCTCAAATTAATGATAATGTCATTACTGGCGTGATGATTGATCTTATCTGCAAAGTTAATAGAATCATAAATGATACCTTTTTCATTAATAGGTTGCATAGGGAGAGATATGACAAGTTGCAGGCCACCACCCATACACATAACGATCTTTATGTTTCGCCTTTGGGATCTATTTATTTGTCGGTCCTTGTGAGACTTAAGGCTATTTTAGTAATATTTATTGTGATTCTAAAGTTTGACTTCTTCAAATTTAAGCTAGGAATTCCTTAAATAGTTTCCATGGATGTTGTATCCTATGTTATCCACAAGTGTTTGAAGCTTCCTCATGAGGGTGTCATAAACACTATCTATGATACTAGATATAAATTGATTGTGTTGTGTGGGGGATTCTCTTTAGACTATTCATGGCCTACTTCAGTTGGGCCAATGCTATCCCATGGTGATTTTTTATATAAAGCTTATTATAAATATAAGATCGGGGAGTTAGCATTGACATTGATTCAACGTACTTCTTCTATAGATCCTCCTTCTTTTACTCCTTCCTAGTAGTCTATTGCACAAAAACATGCTTCATCCTCTACTCCTTCATCATGAGTTAAGGACAACCCAACCCCCTTGAGTCAACACTCTTGTCCTCATAAGACCTCACAACCTCTAGTGGTGCCTCTTGTTCCTTCAATTATTCCTCGCACAAGAAAAGGAAAGACACCCATGTTGCCAAAGTTGAAACCCCATATCATTGAGCTTCCTATTCTTCCATATATCCCTTGCCCTACTATGTATGCCAACGGTTCGTGATCTTTGCACGCTTGTCCTCCACAAGTAGCATTTGTCTCAATTTTTTAGGGCTCACTTTATTCCTTGGCCTACTTGTACAAAAAAAAGAGGAAAGGTGCTCGTGGATGAGGCTAAGGTTCCTATGTTTGTAGCACCTCATATTTCATTGGTTGAGCCTTCTCTTCCATTTATGAAGGCTACAAAGATAGCTTCACCTAGGATGCATGATGTTATAGATTCTTCTGAGGCTTCTGTTCATGACACTCGTCTACATTGGAACCAACTTGTGCATCAGTGTATGTGTCATAGAAGGTAAATGGCTCTAGAACGTGAGGCCACATTAAAGACTGAGGGAAAGTCTTTTGTTTTAGCTACTAAGCCTTCGTCTTCCATTCTTGTTCTATTTTTTGTTGCTCCTTTTGTCTCAAGATATGTTTCTACTCCTTTTATCTTTATTTCAACCTCTTCAGTAAATGTTGATGAACCTCACCCCAAAAGGGTGCAAGTAATTATTGCACCCTCCCTAAAGTTGTCTCTTATCATCTCTCTATTTGATATTCCTCCTTTTGTTTATCCCATAGGTATGATCCATACAAATATTTTGTCTTGTGTGGCTCTGTCTTCTCCACTTGTTTATTCTCTACATCTTCATCCTAGCTTTCCTAGGGTCCTTTTGCCAGCCACAGTTGACGTGAAGATTTCATTTCAATCGCTTAAGCGCAAATTTGAGCAAGGCTCCACACCCAAGTTTTGTGGTAAGAAGTCATCTCCTTCAACTTCTTTTTCTTCTTATGTTTTGGTAATTGAGAAGGCCCCACCTTTGGAGTTTGTCACTACACCTCTTCAAGAGGTCAATGATGCAACTCCTATTTTGCAACCTACAATTGATTCACCTCACTCCTCTTCAAGAGGTGTATGTTTGACTCTCTAGATGATATTTTGGTGTTGTCAAATATCTTCATGAGATCTTTGACTCTTGACTCACAGGAGTTGTTGGATGGAAATGTTGAGACAACCTCATCCTTAGCTCTTGCTACAAGCAAGATTCCCATCACCACTTTAGCCATTTTTCCTTTTTGAGCTAAGCCTCCTCCCCCCTATGATTCAAGATTAGGAGGATGTCAATGATTTTTTAGATGTGATCGATTGGAGTAGTGACTCTTCATTTCTTTAGATGAGTGTTTTTATTACTTGATTGTTTCCCCCTATACTTGCATGTATATGTTTGTTCTCTCTTCTAGAGGACCCAAGATATCCTCATACGTACTCATATATAGGAGAGAAAATATGCGATACACTTCCATTTATGTCATCATTAATTATTTTTGTCATATAATAATTTTCAAATTTTAGGGTTGATTTAAAGCATTGGGGGCATTTAGGTCTTCTTCCATGTTGACTCAAATTTTTATTTTTCCTTTGTCTCCATGTGCTCTTTCTTTGTGATCCAAAAACTTTGACAATATTAGCAAAATTCCTACATAGTTATAGATACAATGCTATCGATATGAATCCTATTAAACCCAAATGACTGAATCCCTTGTCTCTTTTTCCTTTTGTTGATGTTGTGGGTTCTATGTGCTATATGTTGCAAGATAGAATTCCATGAATACATCTCATTATGTTTTCATGTCACAACATCTCCTCTCCTTAGAATAACTCGTGTTCCTTCCTATCTAGCACAATTAATTCCAAGGGGGGGGGGGGGTATCATATTCATATTATATATCTCTTATCTTATGATTCTTTTTTAATATGTATTCATTCAATTGTCTTATCCATCGTCTAGCATGGGGGCAACCCACTATACTTTGTCTTTATGAGTGTCTATGTCTCTTTTTTGTAGCTATCCTGCAATGCAATTTGTAGCAGTCACATGTCAATTGGATTGTATATGGTCCCTAGCATAACACGACTTTCTACCCATACATATCAACACTCTCTAGTGTCCATATAATTTTTGATGTATATTTTTTGCATTTCACCTAACGCATCTGTGTGTAGATAATATGTTTACGATGATACAAATTAATAATTTTTATCGAGGTTTGACTCTAATATCTTCCTTGGGAGAAACTCTATGCAAATAGAAGATCCTTCCCCCTTGTATCTTGGGTATAACACTATTTACTCATTCTCTCCACTTTAGCTCACACTCTCTTGAACATGTATGCTTGCTAATGTGGGGGCTAAATATAATGTCGTAAATTGCATCCTATGAAATCTCACATTACATAAGTGTTCCCTTTAGTTATTATTAAGATAATTATGTATTTTATGCTTAATACCAATCTGTGACATTCATCGCCACCTTGCATGGTTGATTCCTTGATCGTTAGGTCTGGATGACACTTGGACATATGTACGATACAGAGACGTCCTTTGCATCATGCTAGTCTCCCACAAATATCCATGTTTGTGTTATCTATTGTTACACTTCTCATATCTCAACAATGTAACACCTCTAGCAGCTTGCACTGACATCAAGGGTCACTAGCTATTGGTAAAACATCTCATTTTACCTCCAAATCAATTTTTCAACTTCATTCCAACTTGCTATCATTCTTAACAATCTCTTTTTCATTCTAGAACTCCATTCTTACAATATTCTGCTCACAACATCCATTGTTCCACCATTATCATAGTGACGTCTTGCGAAGATCTAGTATTTTCATTTGAAAGGCTTGATGTTATATTAAGGATTGTTGATGTTGCTTCACTACACCAACATGCTACCATTTTTTGTGTGTGAGGGTGGTAAATCTTTGGGATTTTACATTTTGCAAAGTATCTTAACACTGCTAGCATATTGTTGTTATTCTTCATTTTACGTCTATTTTTATCATTTTGTCTAAGGTTATCCATGGAGGTGGAAATACCAAAGTGGGGGTTTAAATGAGGCAAACCCTTACACACCCAACATTTTTGGTTTGCTCTTATGTGTGTACGTACAAAGAGATGGAGATTTTTCAATCTTGTTGGTGCTTCTAATGCATCTTTCAGTGATATCTCCAAACTCTCTTTTGTCATTTAATCTTGATTGGTATTTGCATTTCAGTCCTTTAAATTTGTAACACATTATATTTTCATAATCTGTATCCCTTAGGATGTAATGTAGAACACTCTATATTTTTGTGGTGGTTTTGATTATTTATTCATACATGACACTAGCATGTCATGTTGTTGTCCTCAACTCATAAATTCATTCTAGACAAAGAGCACACCGAGCTACCTAAAAGATCTTTGTGGTCCATGTTTCTGGTTTTTGAAGTCAAAAGAGTTCAATAAATTTATATGTTGGATTAAAACACACATTTAGTTGAGTAGTGGATAAACTTAAAGATTGTAGTTACCTAAAGCTTTGTTCAGAGTGGAGGGTTCAGATTTGAATCCATGAGGGATTTGATTATCCCTCGTAGTGGTTCATTTTTTCATACTCTACATAATTATTATTTTCTTTAAGAGCCTTTGTTAAACAATTATAGAATGTGGGTTGCTCCATTTTTAGGGTTGTCTAGTAGTCTCTGGATGTCCTAAATGAAGAGGTCCTAGTTTTTTTTGTTCTTGGTTGGATCATAATGAATAATAAGCCATCTCAATTATGGTATTTTTTACCCCATTTATTGCCTCCTATGGGTAAGGTACTCCAAGTAGCGGATATTAGGGCCATCTTTCTACACATGGATGCTAGATTGCTTATTTCTCTTTCCTCAATGGTGGAAAACCCTAGCCAAATTAGGGTTTAGCTACAGTAATCTGTTAATTTGAAAATTTGTAATATTAAGAGGGATGAGTTGATGTTTCCATATGCAAAAATGAGGGACATTAGAGGAGGAATTGTCCTAATCTCAAATTGAGACCAATGGGTGATCTTAACTTTCATGTAAAAGAAAATATTCCTAACTCTAGTGGCTCTAGCAACGAAACCTTGGCAAAAGGAAACCCAAAAGTCTATGAGTTAGAGGAGGTTGATATGTTAGATAAAGATAATTTAGATTCTGTTGACTTGGCTAATTTTAGTGTGCCTCGTATTCAAGACATTGCCCCTCAAAAAGATACTAGTACCAATTTTGAAAACTTAACTAAATTGTCTAGCACCAATCCCGAGCATAAAAGGAATGTTCAAGAGCTAGTTATAGAAAAGCTAAGAACAAAAAATAATGAGGATAAGAAGAAATTGTTCAAGACATGTTAAAGGAGTTGTAATAAGAGAGGATGTCAAATTGTTTGGTTAATATGGTCATCATAGAGAACAAAATTGATACCTATACTATGGATAGTTATCCCCTTTCAAGTGATGAAGACCCATTGGAAGAGATTGACAAAAAAATATTTATTCTATTGAAATAAAGAGGAAAATAAAAAAAAGAAACATTTAAGTAGAGAAGAAAGTGAACCCAAACTAAAAAGAAAGGTAAAGAAGATAGGATGCCAAAATGTTTTGATAAATTCAAGAACTCCAAATGTGGATAGGAAACTGTAAATTGAATATACTGAACTACATTAGCTGGAATGTTAGGGAAATTGATTCTCCTAATAGGAACAACATTATTTGAAGAGATTTGAGGTATATAGGAATATTGATATGGTTCTCCTTCGTGAGGTGAAAGAAATATGCCCTTGATACCAACTTAAAGTTTATTTGGAATGATATAGTCCAATTCTACACTAACCATGAAAAGGGTAAAGAAGGTATAGTTATTTTTCTAAATAATATATGGTCCCAGATTGTTATTGAGTTTGGGGTTTCTCCATGCAATAGGGCTATATGAATTATACTTGAGATTGATAGCAAAAAAAATGGTATTTGTTTGATTTATGCTCTCAATCATTATAATGGAAGTATTGAGTTGTGGAAATGGCTCTATAATCTACCTAACTTCCTTTGGATTGTTGGAGGGGATTTTTACATGATAGAGAATAGTAAAGATAAAATTGGTGGCTTTGGTATGGGGTGGAAAGGTAGTGAAAAGTATTTCTAGTTTAAGATGAAGAATGGAATAAAAAAAAATTATCCCTAGAAAGGTTTAAGAAAGATGACAAAGATATATGGTTTACTTGGTGTAACTCTCAAAAGGGTTAAAAAATAATCCATTTCAAGCTTGATAAATTATATGTGAACAAAGACTTTTAAAGTTTTGGTCAAATTAAAGAATATTGCATGGTGAAAGTCCATCCCTACTCCCTCTCAAATCATCATCCTATTGAATTAAAGATTCAACTATGTATTGTTAGGCCTAAATAAGTTAAGAAGAATGATAGCTTTATGCATATCACTTGCTTGATTTTAAGGATTGTAATAATGTCATCTTTACCCTTAGAGAAATTAATAGAATCTTGTCGAGGAATTATACTGCTATTGATAGATGGAACATAAATGCTAGTGTATATATTGTCCCATTCCAAATTATTAGAAAAAAGAGGGCCATTGATGGTAGAAGAGCTAAAAAAATGAAAAACAAAGTACGCTTTTCTCCCTAGAAACTACTTTATAGGCTAACCCATTTAATAAAGGACTAGATGATAAAATGATTTGTATTGAGCTTAAACTAAGGATTTTTCAAAATAAAAATACTCAAGGTCTAAAAATTATATTCAAGTTAAATTGGCTTAGTAATGGGGACAAAGGTTCTATCTTTTCTTAAAATACATTAAACAAAGGAACATTTGAGAAAAAAGTTGATTGTGCTTGGGCTAATGATATTTTGGTGAATAACTCAGAGGAGGTCAAGAATTGGTTTTTATTATTTTATGTCTCTTTTCTCTTCTTAAGGTGACAGAATTGAGTGTGAGGTAGCCAAGAACTATTATAAAAAGATCATTTCGAAGAAATGAAAAAGGGATGAATCTTAAATGCTAAGTAAAGGCATATCCAAATGTGAAATTGTAAGAGCCATTCAAACTCTTGAGAATGATAAGTCTTCAAGTGTTGATGGCCTACCTACAAAGTTTTATAAAAAGAATATTCAATAGATTAGAGAGGATCTTTTGCAGATCTACTATGAAGATATTAATAATGGGTCTTTTTGGAGCAAAATCAATAGAGGGGTCATTAGGCTCCTAGCAAGAGATGGAGATAAGTCCTTGATCAAGAATAGGAAGCACATTACCCTCCTTAATGTTTCATAAAATATCCTAGCAAAGACTTTGGTTTTGAGGTTAAATTATATATTCCCTACATTCATCAGTAATACCAAAATTATATTTATAAAGGGGAGATACATTCTAGAAAACTTAATAACTAGTTGGGAAGCAACGAAGTGGGCTAGGCTTTCTGAGAAGAAAGTTGGTATGTACCTTTTGTACTTGAAAATGCTTATGATATAATAGAATGGTCTTGTATCCTTATGGTCCTCGAGGAATTTGGTATTCCTCATAGATTCTATCAAATGGTCAAGAGTCTATTTAAAGATGCAATTACTTATGTTGATGTTAATAGAACATTTCTTGACTCTTTTGTTCTTTGGAGATCTATTAGACAGGGTTGTCCCTTGCCCTTGACCTAATTGTTATAGCTTCTAATGATACCTTCTATCTGTTAAGAGGCTCAAGAATGGGACCTAGGGTTAAAGGATGACCTTTCTCAATCAGGATGACCTTCTGAATATTTAGTTTGTTAATATTACTGCAATGTTTGTGCTCTTAGAAGATGAAAACTTTGATAGTTTAATATATAAACTTGATTTTTTTTGTAACACTTTTGATACAAAATTATCCAGTACTTAGTCAATGGTCCTTGGTTGGAAGAAAAAGCCTCCTGGTTGGTTTAGTAATCTTAATCTTTAGTGTGGAGGCCCTAGTAAGTAGGTTAGATACTTGGGTATTCCTTTTTCTGTAAAATTGTCTTTTAAAGACATGCAGAATTGGGTTAAGAAAAATATTGAAACTAAGATTGCTAAATGGAATAAATAATGCTTGCCTTTGGGTGGGAGACTCCAATTTTGCTAAATGAATCTATCTTCCTATAGCATGCACTACTCTTCAGCGTGGATTTTTTGTAGCTACCAAGTTAATGATATTAAAAATATCAGGGCCTTTCTATGGTCAAATGGTAAAAGTAAAAAGAAGAGGTATGTTGTGAGGTGCAAGTGGTGTTGCTTGAGTAAGAATGAAGGTGGATTGGATGTTAAATATCTAAGCTTCATGGTGTGAAATCCTTGGATATTAATGGACCCTAAAGGACTTAGATGATAATGAACCTTGAAAAGTACTAGTGAGGAACAATATTCAAATGGCTTCTCCTAAGCATGCCAAATTTTCTAGAAAGAGATTCACCTCTATGATTCCTTGTTCAAAAAATTATGTCATTCCTTTTAGTTTTAATGTCTTTAAGAGTATTTGGAAATCTTGGGAGCTCATTCAAAATTGGTTGTTGGTAATGAATTCTACAATAAGGATGGCAATTAGATTTTTTTTTTGAGATTTGTTTGGTGGAACTTGTTTCATGAGGAGAAAAATTTGGCTTTGTTGCAAGGTTGCTCATCAAAGCTATGGAGAAAAACATGTATTAAAGTCTTTAATAAAATTATTGAGATTAATCATTTAAGATCTTCAACTTCTCTAAGTATAGAGTTTGAGTTCCCCTTTTCCCAAAGGAGAACTTACTCTATGACTAGGGATGCTTATAAGATTTTGCACTTTTCTATTCAAAATGAATCTAATTTAGTAATCTGATTAATAATGCCAAATGGTGTGATAGTATTATGTTGGATTTATAACACACTTGATAATCCCCATGAAGTGATTCAACATCTCAATTTATGAGTCCTAAACACTGGTCTAAAGTCTTTAAACAATTATGGTCTAAGGTTTTGGAACCATAAAAATTATATTTTGAATTGTTGTTTCTTTTGAAGAAATTACCCCTATCTATGTCTCCTTCAAATTCCAATGTAATCTTTGTCCTATTTGTAGGATTCCTGATAGTATTGACCATGTTTTTTTTAATTGTAGGAATCAAGTAGTCCCCCTATAAAACGCAGAGTGTAGGGTAAATTTTTTAAAGTGATTGCTAATAAGTTGGCAAAACATGCCCTCTTGTACCATGTGGTTTGGGGTGAGACTAGACCTTGTGACCTTATGCCTACTACAAGAAGGTCTTGCCAATCAAGCTATCCCACCAACCCTTTTTTTTAAAATGAAAAAGAGGTTTGGTCTCCTTTTTTGCTTGAGTTGGGTTATTTAGGGGTTGATGGCAATGTATGCAAGCTTGAAATTATATTTGGTTTAATGGATGGTATAAATAAATTATGTAACCTATTTTGGCTTGTTTTACTTATTCAAACCCTTTTGTTTCTTTAAAAATCTAGGAATGAGGATTGGTTCCTAGGTAGGAAGAGGTTGCTTATCAAGTCTTCTCAAAGATTCATCTTTCACCTTATTTATATGTAGTTCATCATTGGCATGGAGATCTCCAAACAAAAGTTTCAAAAGCTGATAGACATGGGCAAACCATTGTTAACAAATCAAAAGTAAAATATGCCAAACATTGGCCTTTTGCTAGGGAAGATAATGAGGAGTTCATAAGCAACTTTTTGAACCTTCAAAAGATATTTAACAATAAATAAACCCAAGAGAATATGATTGAAGATATGAGATTCAAAGATAAATTGTACTTTTTTGTAATCTAGACCTAGTATACGACTAAAAACTGTATCTATGAACTGAATTTGTAACTATCTGTCCTTTTTTAGTAATCTATTATTAGTTCAAAAAATAAAAATTGGATGAATGGTTGATGCCAATTGATATAAAATATATATAAATGTAATGCTCATATGCTATGTTATGCATAATACAAAACAATATTTAGGAATTAAGAACATTGCTAGTTCATTATTTGATCCATGTTTCTCTTTGCACAGCCTCTAATATTTGAGGACACCCTTCCAACATTTATATTGAAACATAGATAAAAAAATTTAGTATATGTATTATGTTGAAACATACTTTCAATGTTTAATGACACTATAGTATCACAAGATGTTGTATTCCAAACTATTTGGAGAGATGACTTAGATGCAATTTTTCATTTAAGACTTTTCTTTGTTTCTATAGAATTAGGGTATTGGGTGTTTTAATTTTTCATTTTGATAAGTAATGTAGGGCTTATTCTTGCATGTGAAGAGCCAAATCATCAACTAGCTTAGTAATATTAACCAAACTTTTATATTTTTAAGAAGAATGAGAACATTAAAATGACACCTCTTCATTTTCATGCAAGTTTATAATTAAAAACTACTTTTTGGTTTATTTCCAAAAGAAATCAAGAATTTGAAAACAAAAAGATTATCTATTTTATGAAAATCTACTTACATTACAAATTTGATCAATTCAACCAACAATAACTTGGATATTTATATAATACTCACACAATTTCTAATGAAACATGCTTTTTGATTTATTTCCAAGACCAATAAATTGATTTATGACATATTTTATGTGAATCTATTTATATTGCAAACTTCAAAAATTAAACCACTATCAACTTGGATATATTTATATTAATGAGTTGATATATTTATATTAATACAAATTTCTAATGAAACACTATCTATTTATTTATTTGCAAAAGTAACCTAGATTTTGAAAACTAATATATTATCCATATTTGAAAATCTACTTGTATTGCAAACTTGAATAGCTAAAAAACTAGTGACTTGAATATTTTTATATAAAACTTACAATTTCAAATTTGAAAACTTTAACTTGTGTCAACTCAACTATCTTTTGCACAACTTTTATAGTTCCTAGTTGGTATTATTCTTGAAGTGACACTCACTCTACAATCCTCTTTGATATTTTCGTTAAGCATTAGATTCTATAATGCACTCTTCTATAAAAGGAATAGAGTACAAGACATAACTCCATCATCCAATGATCTTACGTCACTTTAGAGTTAATTCAAGATAATTATTAGAATATAATGGCCTGATTAAAATAAATCTTAAGTTGGAGGTGGACCCATGATTTTCATGATTTTTTAAGTTGAGAAAACTTAAGAACTTAAGATGCCATGTTCTTATCACTATTTTTTTGGGACATTTAATTCAATGATATTTTTTTAATAATTATTAATGTTAATAATTATAGATAACTATTAAATGGTAAAATATCACCATTTGTTTTAAAAAATAATAACTGTTTAAAATTTTAGATGCATAATATATGACAAACATCTCTTAAGTTGATATTGGATATGAGAATGAAAAAATAAGGACTCTTATTTTTAAGATAAGGTTTTGGTATTATTGAAAATTTTAGGAACTTCTTAGAATAAGGGGTCTCGCGAATTTTGTAGTATTAGGTAAGCTAAAAAATTTAAGCTTCAAATTCTAAAAAAATTGATGTTCTGGTGATCTTTTTAACAACTACTATTGAATAATTTAAGATGATATTGGTTTAACAATATTTTCTCTCTCCAAAGATTATTCTTAATAGAAAACTAAATTTGGTAGCAAAATATTTTAAATTAATAAAAAAAATTCAACCAATGCCTCTAGATTTACCTCTCTTAAATTTAAAAACCAAAAAATAGAACTCTTATTTTTCTCAAAAATATTGTAATTTATTTTGAAGCAAATTTTTTTTCATAAAACCCTCCACTCTATCAACGATAAAAGCTCTCCATAAACCAAATCCTCAAATTCTAATTTTATTATCTCATAAGATCTCTTATTTCTTGAGAAGTGTTAGGAACTTATCCTATGAACGTAATTTTACAATCATGAAACTAAACTCTTCATCGAGACAAAGGGGTTATACGAACTTTGAAGCAAGACAATCCTAAGCCAATTAAATAGACATTAGAAACACCAACCGTAGTGGATCTAGAAATGGGCCAAACAATGAGCCAAATGAGATGTTGGACAAAATCCTCAACCTCCTAACCCAACAAGGAGCTAGGATGGACAACCTTGAGCAAGAGGTGATAGGAATCTAAGAAGTTTAGAATCAAAATTAAAATGTTGTTGTTGTTGGCCTTCTAATTGCCTCCATAATGATTCCCCTTGGTTGTGTCATGGAAATTGTTTCCTCTCTTCATGTTTGAAATCTGATGATTGTTGCCCTATTGGTTGTTATTTTGGGCCTTCTTATTTCTAGATTTGACATCCTGAACTCTTTGGTAGTTAGCTACTCATCGGAGCTTTTGTTCTTGTTTGGTCTCTCAAAAACCTCATCCATAGTCAATGGATTATGGAGTCCACCTCCAATCTAATTTGAGGTCATAATCCCAAAATGAACTTATAGATCCTAAATCACTTTAATCACTCATCTAATTGTTATTATGGTACACACTTGAGAAAACGGGAGAAATTTTCCTAATATTGTGTTACTATCATACCCCCTTGGGTTAGATTCTAAAAATCAATCATCTTCTAGTCAAATAAGAGTTGGGGTAATCACCTCTTCCCGAAAAGTTGGAGAAAGAGATCCTAGGTGATCTCTCTTGGTAGCAACTTCTTCTCAACTTTGTCATTATCCAACCAAGTTGTCTCTTCTCCAGTAAGATGATAAGATCCCCACATAGCCTAAGTTTCAATGGACAACTTGTGAAGCTCAAAGTAATTTTTCATTTCAATCACCCAAGCCTCTACTCTATTACCAATGGTCCTACCATCAACTTTAAGCGGATTAACCTTCTTGAGGTCCTTATGCAAGTCCTCTACAATCTTACCCCAATTGTTTCTATTATCATCAATCTCCTAGTTTTGCTCCTCATTCCTTTGATCCACATTCATTGGATTTTCATTTTGATTCCAACCATCTCGAAGTCCTCTCACCTCTTGCTCAAGGTTGTCCTTCTTAAACTCCTTGTTGGGCTAGGAGATTGAGGACTTGGTACAACATCTCATTCTACTCATTGTTTGGCCCATTTCTATATCCATTGTGGTTGGTATTTCTACTATCCATTTGATTGACTTACAATTTTCTTGGGCCAAAGTTCACATTTTAGCATAAAATAAAGTATCTCAATCTGAGTCCTCAAATAACAAATAAAATAGTAATAAATAAAAATAGTGTTGCATGTGTTGTCATTGATGCTAATTGGATGACAATGATAATGAAATAATTTAGAAGTGTAGTAATGATGGAAGACTAGGAATTAGTATCATCTGTTTTTGTTCGTTGTTGCACTTTATCTTCTAAAGCTCACGTTTGTAAGAGTTTTAAAGAGATTTGGCTAAGCAAAATCCATGTAAGGTGTCACACAGGCTTTATAAAATATATTGCATTTATCCATATTTGAATATATGGCTTTTTTGTTTTGAAGCAAGACAAAGGAAGATGTGAAGTATGTATATTTCTCATTTTAGGTCACAAAAGCTAACATATAAGTTTCTAGTATTTGTTGTGTAAAGATGGTATTGTTGCCTGACTGGATGAGTCAAAGAATGTTTTGTACTTATCTGCACTTCAATATTTATTCTTTTGGTTTGGAGGACTTGTCCACATTATCTGTATACTGCCTTGTCACAAGTCTTTGGTGTTTTGGTGTACAATAAGTATGAATTTAAATGTTCTATCTCAAAACTATATTTTTTGGTTTGCATGTGATGTTGGGTTCAATTTTTTTTTGTCTACACTAGCTCAATTTTGTGTGATAGTGTAAAAAGAGTGTATGAAAATGTTTAATCTCATATAATGCTTATCTATGCTCCACATATTGGTTCCTTGTTTCTTCAGTATTGTTTGTGGTCTAGAGTAAATGGTTGAAAGGTTAAGTGTTTGTTGTGCTAACTTGGAATATCTACACCAATGCTTTGTTGCATGTACCCGCATGGAAATGAGTGCTAAGGTGGTTTTGGTCCCATTTATATCCTAGCTTGGACTGTTGTTTTTTCTCTTTCATTTCATTGCATAAGTTTTTTGGGGCCGACCTCCTTAGTTGATGCACATTTCATCTTGGCCAACTAAGAGGACACTTGTTGATGTTTGTGAAAATATAAATGGAAGATCATTAGAATGAGTGATGGAAGAGGAGATGTGAAGAAATATTCGATATGTGCTGGAGACAATGAATTGAAGGTAACAACATTCTTGTGAATAAGGAAGTGAGTTGGAGGCAATGAGTTGAAGGCAAATGATGTTGTTAAGTAGAGGTGTTGCGGTGGAAGTTAATTAACAACTCATGTTGTTTTGAGGTTATAGCCATAAAATTGAGTTTCAAGGAGTTGCAACTTCCTTTGAAATGTAGCTCATAAAAGTTAATGTAATCATGTTATATTTGTGAGACTAGATTTGGATAGTAGCTCCAAGTAGCTTTCTCATTGTGGTTTTTACCTTGTTAGTTTTCCATACAAATTTGGTGTTTTCATGTGCAATTGTGTGTGCTCTGTTCCTTTTGAATCTCATTAATTTTAATATATTTTGAGTAGGATTAGGATTAATAGTTGTGTTGAAGGATTTGGGTTTTGATCGAATACTAATTCACCCCCTCTCACTATTATTTTGTGTTTAACAATGCCAAGTTCCTTAGAAGAAGCCTAACAACTTGAGGATGATCCAGGATGGCCCAAGAAGCATATCATTTATACAATTCTCCTCAGTTTGATGGAACAAACTGCACCTTTTGGCAAGTCGGAATGGAAGTCTATATCACCTCTTTAGGGTTTGGTCTTTGGCAATCAATTGAGAATGGTTAGATTATTCCTACTGCTCCCCCAACTGATACAATTGAGATTGAGGCATATGAGAACAATGCTAAAGAAAAGAATGTTATTTTGAGTGGGTTAGGTGACTCTTAACTTGTGAAGGTAATGCATCGTTCTGCTAAGGATGTTTGGGAAAAGCTTAGTAGCATTTATGAAGGAGATACTAAAGTAAAGCAAGATAAACTATAGATCTATAGATGTAAATGTGATAACTTGAAGATGTTAAAGGATAAGGATATTGCCATCTAATTGCTCTGAGTAGATGAAGTGGCCAATACTATTAGAGGTCTAGGTGAAGAACTGAAAGAAGTGGTTGTGTTAGAAAAGGTACTCAAATCTCTCCCTAAATCTTATAATCCTGAAGTGTCTTCTATTGATGATTCTAGGAATTTAAATAATTTTTTAGTGGATCAATTATATGGTGCTCTAACTACTTATAAAATGAGACATTTTAACATGGAAGCCCCAAAGAAGGAAGAAAGATAGTAAAAAGAAAAAGATTAAAGCATTTTATCTGAGCAATGGATCTGATGAGGAGGAAGCAAACTTTGTAAGAAAGCTAAAGAAGGGCATTGGAAAATACAAAGGTAAGTTACCCTTCAAATGTTTTAACTATGAAATAATTGGTCATTATGTTTCTAAATTCCCTTTAAGAGAATCATAAAATAGAAACAAGAATCCCCAAAAAAATAAATTCAAAAGGAATCTCAATTCTAAGGAAGGTTGTTGCACTTCCAAAGATGAGGAAAACAATGCTTTAGATAATGATAGGGAGGAAACTCTTTTCATAGCCTTGAATGTTTGTGATAATGCTAATCTTAACAACTCTAATCTTGCTGAGAAGCCTAACACATTGGAGACTGGTGATGATATTGAAAAGTCAATGATAGTGTGGACTTCTTTTCATGCAAAATAAGAGTCAAACTCTTGGGTGATTGACAATGGTTGTTCCAACCTCGTTATAGGTGATAAGAGAAAGTTCATCAACCTTGTGAAGTGGGATGGAGGACCAACCAACGTTTGAGTTGATACCTCTACAAAGATTTGTGGAAAGGGTGTACAATAAGTATTGATGGAAAGAATAAGACAAAACACGTTCTTTGTGTTAAAGGTCTCAAGCACAATCTTCTTAGTGTAAGTCAAATGTGCAACAAAAGGATACAATTTCACATTGATAAAGGATGTGGAATCAAAAAGGCAAAATCTGGAATGTAGGTGGTAAATGGATCTAGGACTGAAGGCAATATATACAACCTAAAGGAGGCTAACGGAAGAAATTGTCTTCTGGGACAAAAAAGTGAATGTTGGCTATGGCACAAAAGGATGGGACAGGTTAATTTGATAGTCTTGTGAAGATTATCTTTACATGTGCTATAAGAGATGTGCCATAGTCAAACTTGTAAACACCTTGTGTGAAAAATGTTAGATTGAAAAGTAGATAAGGTTAATATTTAAGACTGAGGAGTTTTCTTCTACAAAACCATTAGAACTGATTCATATTGAATTTTGTGGGCCTACCAGAACAAAGAGTCCTCAAGGTGAAAGGTACTTCATGTTACTCATTGATGACTTCTTTATAATGACACAGGTTACATTCCTAAAATAAAAATTAGAAGCTTTAAGTAGGTTTACAATATTCAAGTCAATGGTTGAAAATGAAATGAATGTCAGAATCAAGTGTTTGAGATCTGATAGAGCAGGTGAATTCACTTCAAATGAACTTGAGAAATTTTGTGATTAACATAGAATAAAGAGGCATCTATATACTGCTAGAAATCCTCAACAAAATGAAGTAGTCGAAATGAAGAATACAACTATTCAAGAGATGGCAAGAACAGTGTTGAAATAACCCAATTTAGCTATGGCATGGAAGACTTTCAATTGTCAAGTAATTTAGAATTTTTGGTAGTAAATGTTACACCAAAAGAGATGAAGATTATTTGGGGAGGTTTGACTTAAGAAGGCATGATCTAGTCTCAAACAAACTCCTAGGCCCTAGTATGCATGACTAGGCAAGCACTTACTCCAGCAAGGCTTCAAGAAAGGCACATAGATAACAATCTTTACATCAAAATTAAGGATGAAAGAATTTTAATAGTTGTTGTATATGTTGATGATATAATATTTGGTGGAGATGATGCAATGTGTGAGAAGTTTGCTGAAGAAATGCAAAATGAATTTGAAATGTTTATGATAGGTGAATTATCATTCTTTTTTGGACTTCAAATTGATAGTTAGATTATGGTATCTTTATCTCCCAAGCTAAATATGTCAAGGAGATACTAAAGAAGTTTGGTATGGAAGATTGCAAACCTGTGAGCACTCCTATGGTATCAAGTTGTCATTTGAGCAAAGATGATGAGTCACCTCAGGCTAGTCAGACTCTGTATAGATCTATGATTGGGGGCCTATTGTACTTAATTGCATCTAGACCTTACATTGTGCATGGAGTATGTTTGGTTGCAAGGTTTCAATATGATCCAAGAGAAACTCATGTGAAGGTAGTCAAGAGAATTTTTAGATATTTGAAAAGTACTTTGTGTCACAACCCTCCTTTATCACTTTTTGATTTGATACAATTCTATTATATTTTTGGTTGAGCTATTGAAAATGATTGAATAAATATTATAAAAGAATAAGTAATGGACCCACACACACACTTGGAGAATATAATTCAAAAGGCATTATTTATTTTTATTTTTATTTTCCCATTCCCAATTATGGCACATGTTGTAGGAGGAATTAGAAGCTTCTAGAGGAATCTTCAATACCTTGCATGTAACTCCCCCACTAGGATTTTAATCAATTTTGCATGAGTCCAATATTGGAAAAGAATCTCATTCTTAATTAATTTCTCTAGATAGTGGAATTAAGGGATTTTTCCTATATATTGTATGCAAGTTTTCAAAAGAGGGAGTTGATTATGTTTTGAAGAAAATTTCCCAAGTTTTTAGTAGTAGGATCTTCTTTGGTAGTCTCATTTTTTGTTTTAGGATTGTTAAGTTGTTCTTGAAGATTTCTCTCAAGTTGCAAGGAAGGATCTAAAAGGATAGCTAGAGGATTGGAGAGGATTCAACATCGAGCTTCGATAAGCCAGGTTCTCTTCTTTTGTCATCTCTCATTTACATATGAGAAATTTGTATTATAAAAAAAAAAATAGCTTCTAGATCTTCTTTTATATAGAATTTTTTTTTATTAGATTGTAAATCTTTTCTTCTTATTTAGGGACAAATATTGATAAAAGTGCTTTTCATATAATGCATGTAAAAGATAGCTTTATTATTTATTTAATTTTCTTTAGAAAAAAAAAATATATCAGATCTTGCTTTTGCTTTTCCAAAAAAATAAAAATTTCTAGATCTGTGCAAAAATCATATTTCCCCTTATTTAGATTTCTTTTTCTGAGATTAAACTCTTCTCTTGTGTGATTAAATGATAATCACTTGTGTATGAATCTTGTTCCTTATTATTCTTCTCTTAAATTCATTTCTCTCGCTCTTGGAATGGAAATCTGAATGTAAATCTTATTTCTTTAATTAAATCTTACTTCCCTGTGAATATTCTTACCTCTATGTGAATACAAGTTTGATCATCTGCATATGAAGTTATTTAAATATTTTTCCTGTGAGTAAAACCCATTTCCCTCTCTCTGAATGTAGATTTGATCATAAATCTTAATTCCTTAAGAGCAGTCTTACTTCTCTGAAAACATCTGGAAATAAAGTATAAACTTCACTGTATTTGTTATTCTCTGTGGAAATAAAGTATAAATCTCTCTCTCTGTGTGAATATTAGTTCCTGAAAATCTTTCTTCGAAAGCTTTGTTTATCTCAGCATAATCATCTACCTATCTCTGTGATAATTTAATTATATGTACATTGCTGGAACAAATCTATTTCTCTGTGTTATTTCATACCTGTGATTAAATTCTTATTCTCATTTTTTTTACATTAACATTTTTCTTATACATATATCTTTTTTTATATATATTTCTCTCTTATATTATCAAATAAGCTGGAATAAAAAAAAAACCCATGTATATATATATGTATATGTATATATATATATATATATATATATATATATATATATATATCGCAAATTTTAAACTTAACGCAAATAATATATTTAAGTTAATGCGCAGCGTTATCGAAAAATGTTCATCGCATTAATACCGGTCAACGCAGGGGGGGGGGGGGGTTTATTACACTGACAGGGAGTGGTACTCTCCACTACCCCCTACGGTCACTGCTACGGCAGTACCCGCAAAGGGAGTGGAGGGAACCACGACAATCCCCTCACCCCTGCGGACCTGTACCCGCAGGTCCCCAGTGGTGATGGGACTCGTGGGTCCCACTCCCACTTGGCTTTTAAAAGCCACTACAAAAAGTTCAAACTCATGGCAACTTCAATTTTGTTAACCTTTTTTTTTGTTTAATAAAAATTTTAATTTAGGTAAATTTATAACTAATTTATAATTACAAAATTAAATTATATTAAAATTTATAATTAGAATCTTTTTTCAAACTATTTAAGATTCATTGGGTCACTTAGTTGGCAATTTAGACTCATTAAAGCAATTAATTCATGTTAATATGATTTGAATCAAATGTCTAAGCTAATTGCTATTTTTGGGACTAGTGACTTTATAAGTGATTATTCTCATGGTAGAAATCAACACATTGCTTAACCTTGCATGTAACTTACACTATCCTTGCTTCATTATTTGCATTTATTGATGTCAAAGTTACATTTTCTTCATCTTCATGTAAGTTACACGTTTAATTATTAATATGCAAGTTTCATAATTGCCATTATTATGCAAATTATATTTCAAGTTTGAATATTAAATAATTTAGTTATGGTTTTTATTCCACGTGGTTCATCAAGTAGTTATTTCAATTAATTAAGCTTTGCAATGTCTAATTATACACATTCAATTCATAATTGTTTCCAAGCATGATGTTTTTCACAGCTTCTTAGTTAGAAAACTAAATAAAGGAAGTCGGAAAACCAAAACTTAGCAGTGTTAGGTATATACAGTGCCTCTGGGTCACGCTTATGGGTAATCGTCATGTTGAACTACTGCACTTAACGCCTAATAAAGCTACATCAACGACGTCTGTGGCATCGTCCCTGTAAATCATCGGGGAGTAATAAGGGACACTTGGAAGTTAAAATCCAAGGGTGGGTAATCCCCCTTGGATCGATAATCTAATAAGATAATCCTTAAATGATTTTTACATCTATTGAGTTAAACCATAGTAAACCCCCTTTAGGGTTGATTAAGTGAAATGCTTTTATGAAAATGATTTAATCTTGAAGAGTTGTTGATGATTGATAATTGGGTCAAGGCTGACGCTTATGATAAGTATTAGGATCTAGTTGTTTAGGCCACAAGCAATAGGCCACCTTGAGCCTTTGCTTAAGCGCTACCACCGTGGGTAGCAACCGCAGAGAAACTGTCTGGGACATTGACCCTAGAAAGGGTTGCACACCCACTAATCAGTTTACATCAAACCATAGTGTAGAAAATAGAACTACATACTTTACACCTTGATCCCGTGCCGAAACGGGTATGTAGGCAGTCTAGGGATGGAGTTGTCCCTAGTACTCAGGCGTTCGTGGATGGGGTCTAGGTTTTTGGTAAGAAGAAGGGTTGAGTAGAATCCTAATTTGAAAGATAAGTATAATAAAAAGGGAAAAGTAATTCAATGCATACTCGGAAGGAATCCCGTATGGATTCGCTTGACTTCCCGAGGCTTTAAGCCAAATTCCGAGGCAGAATTCAAGCTCGTATTATGTAATTTTGTTTTCTCCTAAGGATGGTGACCTCGGTGTACTCCTATTAGAAGAGTGTAGTACTTAGTGAGTGACTCAGGACCCGGATGGTCCCGATGAGTCTAAGTCTCTGGCCAGAGCACCTCCTATCTCAATTGGATAGATGCCTACCCTATATGGGTAGATGCCTATCCAGTATTGGATAGATGAAACCTTCTGCTCCATATGGACAGATGCCTAACCCATATGGTTAGATGCTCATCCCGGATGGATGAATGCCTAATCCTAATGGATGGATGCCCAGAGTATGCAATTGAATCAAACACAAATGATTAAAGTAAACACAAAAAAAAGAGAATGGTCAAATTTTGTTGGGTTAAGTAAAGTGGGTTATTACACTTTGGATTATGGATTGTGGTATTAAAAGGGCGATGACTTTTACTTGAGTGCATACACTGATGGTGATTAGGTTGGTAGAATTGATGATAGAAGTACCAACAGTGGGGCTTTCTTTTTGGGAAGTAGATTAGTCTTGTGGTTTAATATGAAGCAAGATTCAATGTCCTTGTCAACAATTATAGTAATATTTATAGCTACAACATCTCATTGCATTCAAGTGCTATGGATGAAGCAAAATTTGAAGGACATAAAGGTATTGTATGATAATCCCATTCCTATTCTGTGTGACAACACAAGTGCCATCAATATTTCAAATAATCTAGTGATGCATTCTAAAACCAACCAAATATCTATTCGGTATCACTTTCTAAGAGAAAGTTGCTGATCAAGACGTGAAATTGGAATATTTTCCTACAAAGGATCAAGTTATAGACATCCTTACAAAATCTCTTTCAAATGACACATTTGAGTACCTCAAACAAAATTTAGAGGTTTTTTGCCCCTCCTCCTTTTAACTAGTTGCATAGATGGTGCATTTGTCCAAGAGGAGCATTTCAACTACTAACTTTTTCCTGGATTGATGAAGACTACTCCTCAGGGGGAGTAGATAGTTAGTTGTTAAGGTTGATGTTGATAGAGGGAGCATGTTTGTTGTTGAAATCTTAGATGAAGACCTCTTTCCCTTTTCCCTTGATATCAAAGGGGGAGAAATTGTCATCAGTTTGGTGTTGCCATCAATGACAAAGGGGGAGATTGTTTCATGTGTTGTCATTGATGCTAATTGTATGGTGATGAAAATGAAATAGTTTAGAAGTGCGGTGATGATGGAAGACTAGGAATTAGCATCATTTGTTTTAGTTCATTGTTGCACCTTATCTTTTGAAGTTAATGTTTGCAAGAAGTTTGAAGAAATATTGTTAAGCAAAGTTCATGTTAGAAAAGGTGTCAAATAGGCTTTGGAAAATGTATTGCATTTCTCCACATTTGAAGATATGGCTTCATGATTTGGAAGCAAGACAGAGGAAGATGTGAAGTATGTATGTTTCTCATTTCAAGTCAAAAAAGATAACATACAAGTTTCCAAGATTTGCTATGTGAATACAATATTGTTGCCCGACTCGATGTGTTAGAAGAATGCTCTGCACTTCTCTGTACTTAAATATTTGTTCTTGTAGTTTGGGGGACTTGTCCATATTGTCTGTCTATTACCTCATCAAAAGTCTCTAGTGTTGTTTTGTACCACAAGTATGGATTTAAATGTCTTATCTCAAGATTGTGTTTTATGGTTTGCATGCGATGTTGGGTTTAGTATTTGTTTGTCTAGATGGTAGCTCAATTTTGTGTGAGTGTAAAAAGAGTGTATGGGAATTTTTTTGAATCTCATATTTTCATATTGGTTCATTGTTTATCTGGCTTTGTTTGTGGTTTAGAGTAAATGGTTGAAAGGTTAAGTGTTTTCTAGGCCACCTTGGAATATCTACACCAATGCTTTGATGCATTCGCTGATGTGGAGATGAGTGCTAAGGTGTTTTTGGTCTTGTTTATCTTGTAGCTTGAACCATGGTTGTTTCCCTTTCACCGCAGAAGTTTTTAGGACCAACCTCCTTGCTTGATGCATGTTTCATGCCTACACATTTCATCTTGGCTGAGTAGGAGGATGCTTGTTGAAGTTTGCAAAAGATATAAATGGAAGATCAAATTTATTACATTGAGTGATGGAAGAAGAGATGGAAGGAAATATTTGATATGTATAGGAGGCAATGAGGCGAACGTAACAATATTCTTGTGAATAAGGAAATGAGTTGGAGGTAGTGAGGCAAAGGCATCAAATGTTTTTAAGTAGAGGTGTCGCTGTAGAAGTTAATTAGCGATTCATGTTGTTCTAAGGTTTTAGCCTTCTTCTATAAGTGTTGTAATTTGTAGGGAGTAGTGAACTTCCTTTGGTTGTAGTCATAGAAAGAATTTTAGGGAGTTGCAACTTCCTTAGGGTTGCAACCCATAAAAATCAATGCAATCATGTTATATTTGTGAGGTTGGATTTGAACAACAGCTCCAAGCAACTTTCTTATTGTGTTTTTTCCCTTGTTGGTTTTTCTATGAAAATTTGGGCTTTTCGTGTGTAGTTGTGTTGTATGCTCTATTCTTGTCACGACCTGTTTTAGGCAAATAAGTTTTAGAATAAGTTGATAAGTTAGATATTGATATTATTGATGCTTGAAGATATATTTGACTTTTGATGTTTTGATGATATTTGAAGTGTTTGATGACATTATGATTAATGACATTATTTTGACATTATGACGTTGAATGACATTTGATATTTGATGTTAATTTAATTGATGGAAATTTTAATTCAATGTTAATTTTATTATGGAATTTTATCATGATGATCTGACGATTTTTTGTCGAGTGTGAGATAGATGCAGGGTCGAGCATCGAAGGCGGACACATGACCGAGGAGGGGTCTCCTAGCTTGTCGGCAGAAACCCAGGGAATATGGCCTGTGCAATCACACACACACACACACATGTAATAATTAAACAAATTAATTAAATAATAAAATCGATTTGGGAAGTCGATAATAAATAACATTATGATATAATTGAAGAATAAAATAATAAATTAAAATTAAAATGTTAAATAAGAGATTATAAGTAAATGAATTAAAAAATTAATTATAATTTAATCTTATTTAAATTCAAGCATATTTTAAATTTAACACTTGAGTTTCAAATTTTGATGGAAAGTTAAACTCTCAGTAACTTCCTGTCAACTCTCAATTTTCTCTTCCTGGCTAATCAATCCAATCCAACTCTTGGTCAACTTTCTTAACTAGCAAATCTATTTGAGTTTTCTCCATTTCCACTCCCAATCAATCTTGAATTCTCTAGTCTAGATCCATAATCTGAGGATCGATTTCCTCAACCAAAAAATAATATAAACTCAGAGAAATATCAAACTATGCACATCTCTCTCTCTCTGTCTTCCCCATCGACTTACTAAATCAACCATAGATCAGTATTGCCCTTCCTAATATTCTTCTTCATTGCTAGTTTGGGGAGAACGATTGTGATTGGAGGTCAAACAACCAACAAGGGCCACACCATCTTCCTCTCCTGCCTCCATTCTCCTCCACACCAAGTTTGCAAGGATTTTTAGAGGGCGACTAGTGTTTTGGGAGGTCGATTTGCAACAATAAGCCATGTCTACCCCCTTTCTCATTTCTGTAGTGAGATCGACCAGTATAGGAGATCAATTTTTGCCTGTGGGAAGCCACCCATTCTCCTCTTTCTCTCATCTCTATTTTAGACTCCCTTGGTTATTGACTTGTCTGCCTGCAAGGTGATTTGGTTAGTTTTGTTCTTATTTCTTTTTTTTTACAAAGTCATTTTGCTTTGATTAGAAACTATGTTGGTTTGTCATTTGATTCATGGATTATGTTTAGCTTTGTAGAGGAGTCAATTTGGCAGAGCCAAATCGAATGCAGATAGAAGGGACTCCATCGCCCTATATAAGTCTAACGCCCACTCCCTTCACACTTTTTCTTTTATCTGTGTTTAAATTTATGGATCAATCTACTAAAATATGATTTGGTTTCAATCAGATCAAGGGTAGCTCTGCTATCAACAATTCATCCACTCAAATATCATAAAAGACAATTAAGTTAGTCTAGATCATGGGAATGCACAACATATTTTTAAGTAGAGTCTATACTTATATATATATATATATATATATATATATATATATATATATATATATATATATATATAGTTTCTTTTTAAAAATATTTATATTTATGAAATTGGGTAAAAATTTGTTCTCTTTTAATATCTTTGCTTATTTCATTTTGTAGCTTAATGATGATGTTTCCAAAATCTGGATAATGTTGGTTTATCTCGAGTTTAATTTTAAACTAGAATTTAAAAGAAGGCGAATTTCTAAAACCTGAGTTTGATTGAAATCAAAATAAAAGAATCACACAAAATAATAATATTATTTATCTGGGAGGGATAATTTTATTGCAATGAGGGATGTATTGGAAAGGTGCTTGATTATGGGTTAAATCAGGGAAGGGTGTTTACACCTACCCCAATAGGGTTAATTGGCCAATAATTTAATTCTCCTTGCCATAACACTTGTAGCTAAGTTCAACAGTTTGGTTGTTAGATACTACATGCACACACAGGTTCCATTCCCAAAAGTTGATGCTAGTTTGCTAGAATACTTTGTCATGAGGGACGAGATCTTATCATGAGCACCAGAAAGCGTAAGCTTCGTTTAGTCGGCAGATTAAACACCTGGGTCATATGTCCGTCTTCCAGATCGCAGATGGAGGTGAGTCAGATGGTGAGGAAGACATTACTTCCAAAGACACATGTATATCATTGTAAAATCTTATGTATTAAAAGTATGTTGCATTATCTAATCATTGTAATAAGACCAAATGTGGTCTCATGATTAAGCTATGTAAACTATGTAAAGGACCAATGAGTTCTATTGTCAAAAATGCGACAGGAAGTCGCCAAGAGAATGTAACTAATAGAAAGTAAGGAAAACTACTAACCACTAACCTACTAACATGTGTCCTACTTGTGCATGATGTGTGGAATGTGTGTTGAATGCTTGGGTTAAGTTGATGCTTACTTTAAGTTTTCTAAGTTTAGTTTAATCATATGCATGAATCATTACGTATGCGTTCTCTTTGATGAGTTTTCTTTGATCCCCTTTATGAATGCTCAACGCTCGGGTTGGATGGTTATATCGACGCTAATTTAAATTACTCTTAGTCGTTAAATTGACAAAGTATTTCATTGTTTTCATATGCATTAACTCATGGTTATCTTTAATTATACTCATTGGTTAGAACATTTATCCATTTTATCATTCCTTTTTCATAACTTATGGATCTTACTTTATCTTACTTTATATTGAATGTAGTATTTTGCACTCATATTAACGGCAATTTGTTATTCATTTGTTTAAGTGCATAATAGTTAACATAAGACTTGCATTTTCATTGACGTTAAAAACCAAATTCATTATTAAATGTATGTTAGATTTAATTGGGAATCAATTATGTTAGTTTTTCTAAGGTTAGGACTAGTGGGTCCTTACAATTATTTTTTAATCTCATTACTATTGATTTGTTTTGAGTAAGGATAGGATTAATAGGATAGTTGAAGATCATTATCAAAGGTTCAAGGGACTCCAACGATTAAGAGCGAACTAACAATTAGTAAGGGATTTCCTTAAAGACAAGTTGAAGTGGATAGAACATATTTGACAACCAAATAGGATTGTAAACAAGATAGATGTAGGAAAGGATAGGCATGCAAGAGTAATCATGAGAAATATAGAGGACAAGAATGTGATCCTAAAGAATGGAGGGTTACTTTTAGGCACACATATTTACTTAGATGAAGACTCGTTCTTTGCTCAGTAGGAAGAGCAAAAGAAGGAATGGAAAAAAAAAGCAACAAGAAACAAGGGCAAGTGGAATAGTTGAAAATGGGAAAGTGCAAATCAATGACCATCTTTCAAACAAGAAATATGAATAATGGGCCCTGTGGGAGTACTTACATGTAGAAAGTTGGAATTGTAGAGGTTATCCATAGAGAAGAGGACCTTGATTGGGGCCCATATAAGAGGGGAGGGATGTTATTAGTCTTACAAAAACACATGAACATGATGGTTTCAAAGTAATAAATTTTGAAGGATTCAAGAAAATTTTGGTTTGAAAGAAGGGAAATGAAATTGGTAAAGGACACGGGTTTACAATGCTAATAAAAGAGAGGTGTATATAATAGTAAAATTTGCAAAAGAGGACCCAAGTAAGCAAACATTTGGCTACAGATAATAGAGAATTAGGTAACTTTTAAATCGACTGCTTGTTATTTTGCTTGGAAAAATTCAAAGATATATAAGAGGATAAACATAAACAACAAAGGTCCATGTGTTGAACATTGAAAAAGATATTTCAGTGTTCAAGACATTGGAAAAAAATAGTTTTATTGGGTAACTTTAATGCAAGGAAAGCTAACAATCAACCACTTCCATTGAGTGGTGAAGAAAGAGGGGATATCAATCCTTTGTGGTTGCAGGAAGGAGAAGGTCAACCTTGGGAAAACATCACAGGATGGAAATGAGAGTGTGCCACACTTCGGGGTAGAATTATTAGGGATGTGTAGCTTTTTTGGCATGGTTATTTACAATGGCATAAGAGGTTAGCCAAATTTAAGCAGTATTATTTGTAACACTTTTAATGATCAAAATTTGGTGGACTAAATAATTTGCTCCCATAGTTTTTTTTCTAGATTATTAGAGTTTGATATTAGGGATTTCTCTATCGAGATGAAATCTAATCATGCACCTCTACTTGTTAAGGTTGACATCATTCCAAGAAACCAACATGTTAAACAAACCCATCACATATAGAATAAAACTCTTCCCAAGGGTGAAATCCCTATGAATCGAGAAAATAGATGAATCTTTAGTGTTGCTATTGAGTAGCATTTTCATGCTATAAAAATAACATAGGGGACAAGACAATTGATGAGTCAAGTGGTCACATTTGTATCATTTTGTTGATTCCTACAATTTGCATGGCCTTAAGTGCCTGGAAAAGATCTTGCCCCAAGAAATGGGTTGCAAACACTTTTCCAACAAACCTATCATATGACGAAGAGTGTAAGGGTGCCTAGATATCATTAAAAGAGAGCAAGATGAAAAAATAAAATAAGGAGAATCATGAAAAATTGGTGTAATAAAAAAAGTAGGGTATGCAAATGTAAGAAGGAAGGAATTAGTTTCTATTGGAAAACATAATCCCAAAAGCTTTTTGTAAGGAACTACGACAAACAAATAAAATAGATTGAAAGCAATGTCACAGATGCCTAGTGGTTGGCAAATATGAGGCTTCTTTATGAGCGGGGTTGCGAGAAAGGGTCTCCTCCCATAGTTAACACATCAACAAAGATTTTCTCAATAGAAGATATCAAACAAGGAATAAAAAATCTAACAATTGGTAAAGCACATGATGTATATGGGCCTTAGATTGAATTTTCATAATGGGAGTTGAGACCCTTGCCTCTCACATCAAAATAATGTTTAATGGCATCACTCAAGATGGCTTTCCGATGGAATGGACAACTAGTCTAGTCATTCCTTTCTATAAAAATGGGGATATCAATAACCCATCTAACTACAACACCATCATGGTCAATCCTCTTCGTGGCGAGCTCTTTGGGAGCATGGTAGAATATAAAATCAACAATTGGATAGTAAATAAGGGAAAAAGAGCAAAGAGGCAGATAAGTTTTAGACCAAGTCACTCTACCTTTGATCATTGCATCATCACCCTTAAACACTTGATTGGAAAAATATGGGATACTAAATATGAAAAAATCGTTTTTTTCGTCAATTTTAAAAAAGCCTTTGACATTATCCCTAGAGACAAAATTTGGAACAAAATGGAGGAATTGGGTGTCCAATATGACTATATGGTAGTCCCACATAGACTTTACTAAGACCAAATTCATGATTTTTTCATTAAAAAGGAAAAGAAAAACAAATTAACTTCCTTTTTGAAAGTAGACCACTAGATATAGTGAAAGAATGCAAGTATCTTGGGATTGATTTTCACTACAAACTCAATTGGAGTCTCGTAGAGTGAAAATTGGAAAGCTTCTTACTTACTTCAAAACACGTGTAGAAATGTTGAACTTTGGGATTGGAAAACCAAGGAAACCCTTTTTGGATTGTTGATCATGTCGATTGTCCTTTATGGCTATGAAATTTGGGGAATTAGCATGTCAATTTGTAATTGGAGACATTTAGAAAGAATCCAAAAACATCTAATCGCTACCAATATCAAATTCAAAACTATAATTTCTTATGATATTCTTTTGGCTCAAGCAGGAACTTTATGTTTGAAGCATCAATGGTAATTTGTTTTTTAAGTTACATAAAGAAAGTTGAAAACATGGATAACCATTGTTGGCCCATAATAGTCGTAGATGAGGAGTTAGGTTGGAGGAAGAAAACTTGGATGAAGTAGAACGACAAATGGTTGAGCAAATGGGACATGAAATTGCATGAACGCCCTAACACCAATGAGGAAATAAGAAAATATGTCACAAAAAATTTCAAGGCTGCCATGTGGACAAAGCATATTGGACGAAAAAAACATACCCCATCAAAGATTTTAACCCATGTGGACAAAACATATTGGACGAAAAAAGAACACCATATCACATCATCTTAGGTGTGAGACTGATACATGAACTATGCCTAAGGAAGTTTGGGAAGAAAGAATTTACATATTTTGTAGTAAGGGAGCGGTGGAGATGAAATGACATTTTATCATGGAATGCACAACATATAAAGATATTCGTATTGAGAATGAAAACAACTTGAAAGTTAATAGCTTGTGTGAGTTATTCCAAAAAAATAGGATTAATAAAAGTACTAGCTTCATAGAAATAAATCCAACATAAAAGAGTTTGAAGACAACCTAAGATTACGATTTTGGACCTTAAATTGCTTGATCTAATGAAATATCATTAAAATCATTCAATTCATTCTTTCATCTGATTTAATTAAATAAAAAAACAACACAAACCGTATGAACCACCCTGTGGGAGGGGTCCCTGGTTCTTGAGTCCGTTTCACTTCTCCGACACGTAGGATGGCAGGTGGGAAGTGTTCTGCCATTCACAACTCACCACCTGCAGCTGCTATTTCCCGCCTTCGCTGCATGCAAGAGATTCTCCACAACATGACGAGGAGGAGCGGAGCAAACGTTTTGATTCTCACCGGGCTCACAGAAAATCCTGAAGGAAAACGCAATGTCCTCAGAATATAGTTCAAAAACTGGCAGCAAGCAAAGCACAGGGAACACGGGATTGAGCAACCCCAGGGCTAAACGCAGGCTCAATTTCGAACAGCAAGGTGACGCAGAAAATGTCGCTTGTTCGTCCAAAGATGAGGCTTTTCGGGACTTGGTTTCCCTTCTTCGCGGGGTCATGGCTCTCAAAAAACAAAAGCGCATCTCCTCTCCCATTCAAGATATGCATCCAAAGCCCCGCCATGGCGTCACGAATGCAAAAAGACGGCTGCATTTGGAGTCTTTGCAAACTCGTAACCAACAGCAATGGGGGTGGCCATGTTTGAAGGGATGCGATAAAACAACCAAAGTAAATATACGAGCTTTCCAGGGTTTGGGGAAAGATTTAGTTCACGAGCTGCCTTTTAATAAAGATACGAGGGAGGAGCTTGGAGATAGGGTGTTTATTCAAAGCTTGCATAAACGTAGCAGGGTTTCACTTAAAGAGCGTGGAATTGCACCGGCGAGTTTAGGTCTTGACGTTTTAAGAGTAGAGGCATCTAAAAAAACCGAGATTATGAGAAATTCTCAGAAGTTTAGTAGTTTGTTTCACAATTTAGTTCGTATGCCTGGAGTAGAGCCGTCCAAAGAGAATGTGAGAGAATCTGATGAAAACGCAGGCAAGCAGTGTGTAGATGAAATTATTGATCAAAGCTCCAAGAATAATAGCACAAGTTCAGGCAAAGGCCTCGGGAATGCACCTCCGACTCAACGTTTTCAGGAATACTGCGCAACCTTACAATTAGAGCTTGGGTGTGAACCGAAGTTTGAAGGAAGCTGCCAAAATGGCAAAGAGTTGTTCAAGGGTTCGGTTCTAGAGCCTATGAATGTGCCGTTGGATGAAAATTTGAGTAAAACACTGAAATTTGAAGGAAGCTATCAAAATGGCAAAGATTTGCTGAAGGTTTCTGTTTTGGAACCTTTGGATGAACTATTGGATGAGAATTCGACTAAAGAGCTTAGTTTTGAAGGAAGTTGCCAAAATGGCAGAGAGTTGCTTAAAGGCTCGGTTCTAGGGTCTGTGAATGAGCCCATGGACGAAATTTTGAAGAAAGAACCTAAGTTTGAAGGGCATTGCCAAAATGTCAAAGAGTCGCTTAAGGGCTCGGTTTTAGGACCTTTGAATGAACCATGGAATGAGAATTTGGAGAAAGAACCAAAGTTTGATGGAATCTGCAAAAATGTCAAAGAGTTGCTTAAGGGTTCGTTTCTAGGGCCTGTGAATGAGCCGTTCGATGAGAATGTGAAGAAATCTGGCAAAGATAGAGGCAACACGCTTGGAAATGAAGTCATTGATAAACGCTTCAAGAAAGATAGCATAATTTCAGCCAAGAAATGCAGAAGTCGAGTTTTTGGGAAACCCTCGGCTGTTTTACACCAAGGGCTTGACAATCAAAGTATCAGTCAGGATCTCCTAGATTTAAGCAAAGTTATAGATCAGGAGCTTGTAAATGAGTCGGTTGACCAAAAATTGAAGATATCTAATCAAGATAGAAGTGAGCAGCTTGGCCTTTTTATCGATCTTAACATCGAGAATTGCGAAGGCAATGGAGCTGAAGAACGTGCTACAGAACCTTTAAGTCAAGGTCTTGAGATACCTTGTGAATTTTTAAGGGAGGGGCTTCACAATGATCCAAGGATGAATATGAATAGTAAAAAGTTCAGGGATTCAGACGATAATTCAGTTTCAAAGGCTCCAAATATGCTGTTTGATGGATATTGTAAGGAATCTTATGGAGTTATAAATCAGAAGGATGGAAATGAAATCATTGATTGCAGAGTCAAGAAATACAGCAGAGGTTCAATTAAAAAGCAACGAACTGAACGAGCTAGTCAATTTAACATTACGGCCTGTGCAATTTTGGAAGGAGGACTTTGTTACAAACCAAGGATTGAAGAGAATAATCAAAATTTTAAGGATTTGGATAAACCTTTGGTTCAACATCCCGTAAGAGAATCGGTTGATGAGAAGATATACTATAAAGAGAGAAGCATGGAGCCTGTAAGTGATGTGAATGATCAAGCCTTTTTGAAATGCAGCAAAAATTCAACCAAAGAGAATGTAGCTGAACATGCAAGTGAAGGTTTTGAGAAATCTCGTGCAGTTTTACGAGATGGACTTGGCAGTGAATCTAAAATTCAGAACTCTGCATGTTCAGTAGGTCCAAAAGTCGAAATCAATTTAAATTCTGCCAATCCATTCTCTATTTCACCAGTTACCAATAATAAGGGTCCTTATCCTGATTACGATAGACCTGGTTCTGAAGAATGTAGAGAAATCAGAAACCGGCTACTTGAATTGCATGGATTTCCTGAAGAATTCAAGAAATTTAGGGCAAGATTAAAGGAGAAAGTTGATGTCCCTTTGGCAGCACGGCAGCAGCTATCGTCGTTGGACGAAAAGAATGGTACAGAAAACGTGAAGAGTGAAGGCAACAATGAAATGGTTTCCTGCATTGAGAAAAAGGGATCTGAGATCATTCCTACGCTTGTGCCTTATGAAGAGCATAAAACAATGTTGGATTCTTTGATAAGTACTCTACTGTCACAGAATACAACGGAAGCAAATTCTAGGCGAGCTTTTGCTTCACTTAAGAAGAGATTTCCTACATGGGATGAAGTAAGCCTTTTCGTCGATCCTTTACTGTCATGTTTCAATAATTTCTTATAAATACAAACTCTTCTCTTTTAAATTTCTCCATTGCTGTATGCCTGCAATTGGAATAATGATTATTGGAACACTGTGTGCCTTGTTCATTGATGCCTGTTATATTGCATTTTCGGTGAAAGATACTGATGAAATAGAACCTACAGGTCTACAAGGCTGATCCAAAGGCTGTAGAAGATGCCATTAGATGTGGTGGATTGGCCGAAATAAAAACTTCTCGAATCAAAAATATATTGAAATCCTTACTAAAAGAGCAAGGAAAGATATGCTTGGAGCATCTGCGCAATATGCCTGTTGAGAAGATCAAAGCTGAGCTTTGTCGTTTCAAAGGCGTTGGTTCCAAAACGGTAATTTCTATACAATAATGCTGTGGTTCAACTCGTAAAGTTAAATATACGTGTAGTTATTTGCTGGATTTTATCTTCCCCCACTATCCAATTATAGGCTTTTGGTGATTAACATGGGCTTTTAGTTATATTGATTTTTTAGTAGTTATTGGTGCCCTTTCTGGATGCTTAATTCATCTGTTTCAATGTTGGATTAGGTCAAATGGTGCTTGTTATTAATATTGATAAATCGCTCAATTGAATTTTCTTAGGGGGAAGTTCTTCACTTGAGTAGACTGTACAAGTGCTAAGCTGGTTTCAGCAAAGATAAACTTGTTCTAAATGACAAGGTTTTTGTTTTTATTCAGGATCAATGTACAATGGTGTCATTATTTATCAACGTTGCTAAACATCTCGTGCAAGAACGAATTTAGAGCTCAGGATATTCTAAGCTATGGTTTCCAATATTAAACCACAGCAGAAAAAATCTTTTGAGGAAAAAATGTCAAACCAAAAGAGGGGATTTAATTCGGGAAAAATTAGGAGAACTAAAAAAAAATAGAAAACCACACAAAAAAGAGAACCCTTTTTTAATTTCAGTAAGGCTTTTTATTAGCATGGGGAAGATATAGAGAGCAAATAAAATCAGGTGTTTAGCCCATGAGTTAGTGAATATAGATATTTTCTGCATATGTTCATATCATTGATTACATTTCATTGCACAATGCTTAAATGATAACTAGATTCTAATAGTTTTCAAATTTTCAATTACAATCTACTTTGTATAAAGTCAACTTACAAACTAAGTACAAAGTTCCAATAAATTAGATGTAGCCAATGACTCTTGCTGCTGCAAAGAAAGCTACGCTAAAAGGCTATAGAACAATATGATGAAGCTCTTGGGTCAGAGCCTCTCCCAAGTCGTTCATCGACACCAATTTCAATGTTGATCAGCATCGAGAAAGACACCATCATTTGCAATTCACTCAAAATTTTGATCAATCTTGTTGAGGTGAATTGGCTAGTCTTCCACAATGGTACCTCATTTTTTTCATATAAAGCAATGTTTCATATAGACACATCCTTCCCCCCTTCCTCCCCTGCACCAAAAAAAAACACCCTGTTTTTCTAGGGTGGGTTTTTGAGATGCACGAACTTGGGGGAAATGTCCCCTTGCCACCACCATCGGGACATCAAGGATGCCAGAAGACATCCAAGGGACTCCCAAGAGTCCTTCTATCCTCTTGGCGATGCCCAGATGTCTCCCGCAGCCGTTAGACGAAAAAGAGGTTTTGAATATTTTTTTGGAAAATAGTGCCAAAGGTCAAATCCGAACATTCAATGGGCCCCACCTAAGCCTCTCAAACCCTATAAAACACTCCAATTTTTTTTTCTCACAAACTCAATTCAACAGCAAGATTGAGGAGCAAAAAGAGTTAAAGAGTGAAGTGCTACAAGTGCAAGAGGGTTGAGGAGGAGCAAGAACAAGAGGAAGAAGAGGGATTCTACACCAAGTTGCAAGGTTTTTTCAAGCATAAGGTGGGGTTCTATGACTGTTTTTTAGTTTTTATAATTAGTTTCATGTTCATATTTTAATTTTATTCATAATTTCATGGACATGGCTGCAAGTGCATATTCATTATTTATATTGTCATCAAGATTCAACATTAAAATTTGAAAAAAAATATAAAGAATAAAATTCATATTCATAAACTGTTTATATTGTTCTACAGATTGAAATTACTTTTAGTAGTTTATGTATACACCTAAAAATGGCTTGAGATAAATTAATTAAATATTAATTATTTAATTAATATTTATTCTTCTATCACTAAATAAATTATTTAATTTATTTATGTGATTTACGTTATCTTCTTCTTAAGTCCTAAAGTCTTCTAAAGTTTCTAATAATTAAATAAGTCTAAATTATTTAATAATTCCTCTAAAAGACAAAGTCAATTTCTAAAATCCACATCACTCTCTCACATCATCTTTCCACCTCACTTGCCACCTCATCCGCATGTGGCTAAGAAAATTAAATATTTTAAATATCTAATCACTGAATTATCCTCAACATCCTTCCTAGTCAAAAGGAAGTGGAGACTCGTGTCATCCCATTCCCTATTCATTCTCCACCTTCCCTATTCTCAAGATCTTGGTCTCTACATAACATCATAGTCAAAGGTGACTCATGAGACAAATATCTCACGAGGCCTATTTTCTCTCTCACATTCCAACAACTTGGAATGTTTCTTCCTTCTCTTCCTCATGGTCATTGAGAGACGCATGACATTTGGCCTCTCCTCCCATCTTTTCCTCCATTCTGCCAATGTAGGAGGAACATTCTCCTTCTTTTTATCTCACAACTCAACCAACTCAATCTCAGCCATCCAATGTTTGAAGACCAATTCTCATCCATTGATTTTTGCCACCTAGGCTTAGAGCCATGGATTTTCTATAAAAGGAGATCTCACATCCTCATTTCAGCTAATAAGCAAATAGTGAATATCAAGTGCTTTTTATGCTTTCAAGAGATCATAGCAATTATCAAGTGTGCCTTTGGCTTAGTTATCACTATCATTAGCTTAGTATCTTATTGTCACTGTAGCTTTTCATATCCATGGTAGCATAACCATTTTAGCTTCATATCATTTTCATTCTCATATCATCATCATAGCTCTTTGCATTGTAGGGACAATCCATTTTGCATTTTCAATTACCACGTAGCTCATTCTCATTGAAGTCATCTTAATATCGTTTGTGCAAGATATCTGAGAGCAAAAATTGATAATAAGATCTCAATAGATAGAGCACAATGGGACAGCAATAATGAATCAGTATTTAAGGTATATCGTTTGTGCAAGATATCTGAGAGCAAAAATTGATAATAAGATCTCAATAGATAGAGCACAATGGGACAGCAATAATGAATCAGTATTTAAGGTATAATTCATGTTTTATTGATTTCTTCATGGTTTCATTGGTGTACTTGTGAAAGTAGAATTTCTAGTTATTTGTGGTATAATGGTAGGTTTTGCATTATTTACATTTCCAAGCTCACAGTTTATATTCAAAATCTTTATTTTTTATTTTGTCAAACTAGGATGAAACTTTTGTGAATCCTTTGCTTCTACGCTTTGTGCAACCTGAAGTAATAAAAACAGAAGTGAAATCCTTGGTTGACAAAGATTAAGAACACATATTTTTGTTTGTGTATCCTCAACTTTTCATGTGACTTTTGAAGTAAGAAAAAAAAAAAAGTTCTTTGTTTCTTAAGTCTTTGCATCATGCTGTATGCATAGTTTGAATTTTAATTTTAAATTATGAACTTATAAATTTTATATTGGTTAATTGTATTGTCACCATGAGTTTTCATGGCATGACCGAAAATGAGGTTGAGGTTGTTGAAAATGTAGCTAGGTTGTATCCCTTGATTGGGCCGACCTAGCTTGGTAAATTTTAGATGTGGCCTTCGGCCTTAAAATTTATTGTGTAATTTGTAAATTCAATAGGTCAGGTCCCATTCATATGTAACTTGTAAAGGGTTATTGGTTAGGTCCTAACCTATGTAACTTGTGGTTATAAATGGGTCTGACCCCATAATGTAACTTGTGAACATTGGAGATTGGTCCCGCCTAGGCACATAAAACACTCAAAGGGCAAACACAAATGTAACGTGTGGAAGCATGGACCTATTCATGTAACTTAAACTAAAAGCATTATATTTTGGCGCCAAAGTCCTTAGCGGACTAAGGCAAGATATAATGCTTGTACCTCCTATATAATCAATGGATTGTAATCCATTTCATAGACAATAGTGTGCACTTGATCAGCGAATACCACTCTGCCAGCGAATTCAATGTTGAAGTCAGCGAATATTCTGCAAGAGTCAGCTAACACATTCTGAGTGACAGCGAATTCACATTCTTGTAAATCGGCAGACTTCTGATCCAAGATGCTATCCTCTTGCTGTGCGAACTATATCAGACTGATCTGCCCTAAGGTCTGCCCTACATCTGATTGGAGATTCAGTCAAGTTCACATCAGAACTTGTGATTCAGATAAGTCAATTCTGTCATGCCCTAGGTGGGCGAATTTGTATTTGATTATCTTCTGACATTAATCTAATCAGATCTGAGATCTTTGGTTGCTGGGTTTTTCCTTCAAGAGGGAGGTTTCCCAGGGTACATGTGTGTTATGCATATGAATTACTTTGCATTCTGATTTTCTGTTCTATACTGCTAATCTGATTGCTAAAATCAACAGAGGTTCAGAGTGAAATAGAATCCGATTATGCACTTGAGGCTAAGTTTGAGATGGGTGACAATGATGGTGAAACCCAAATTACCAGTTCTATGGCGAGTGCAACTGCGCTTTAAATCAGAATAGATTCACTTTTTAAAATTAAAAAATTCAATTTGCTTCTAGGATTTTTGTTTGTTCGAGATAGGTTTATATGCTCTCAGAACCAGAAACGAAAAATTCCAGGAATTGAGCCACAATTGTTGAATGAATTGTAAAGTCTTGGTCTAAATAAGTGAGAGCTTTCTGTTTTAAGCAATACCTTATTTGTCAAAGTGAAGTATGTTTTCAGGTATTGTATAGGATCACACTCCTTGCTCGTCCAGAACCAAAAGTGTAGAGGAATTCAATAATTAAATTGTTTCCTGTTTGTTGGCCACTACCGTGAAACCCTTGAAAATAAGAAGTTGGCAAATCTTTAGAGGGGTTTAGGTAAACAGGTGGAGGAATCAACAAGAGGCATGTCCACAATACCAACCTTAAGGTTAGAATTAAATTTAGTAGTCCTCACAACGCATATGGAAGCAACAACAACAAAAGCAAGGTAATCAGGCTTGGGGGAATGTCAGCATTGGCTATCTGCAACAATAGCAAGCATTACTTGCCCAAAAAGCCATTATTCCAAATCTTATCTGCTCCTCCTCCAACCAGAGCCAACAAGGCAATAGATTTTGATTACTTTAAGGAGGAATACCACAAGTAGAAAGGAACTCTCAGATATGCAACTGTCCCTAGGCATAGGCTTAAGGATTATAACAACAAGGTTGTCCCCATCCCTCTAAACGAGACTGAGCCCTTTGTACTGGCTGCATTTGAAGACTACTTCATCAGAACGCACTACTCTCTGTCAAGTCCTAGGAGAAGATCAAAAGGATAGGATGCCTATTGAACTTATGTACCTGGGCGTGGACATTCAGAATCCAATGGTGAATGTGGAATTTGACTTTGTTACATATCTATCATATGAGATACATAAGGGATTGATGGAAATTAAGAAGGATGATAGGGTTATCAAATTTAGATTTTATTCCCTTTTATGTCACCTTTTGGTATTTGAAGAAATAAGTGGGACAAGGTGACCATGACAGATAACAACAATCAAAGAATGTCTGTTCAACGTTGGACATATATATGGGATAGGCTTAAAACAAGCTTTCCAAATCTCCATTTCAGATTTTGTGGGGCCCAGCAGGAGTCCTTAAAATAATTTATTTAATTCTCCATTCTAGAATGTGTGGGGCCCAAAATGTGATGAGGCAAGGATGGATGAAGAAATGAGAGGTGTTGAAGAAAGGCCATGGGTGAAACGGAAGAAGAGGATGTTGGGAAAAAGGGAGACATAAGGGGTATGAGGTGGGAGATAAAGGATATGTGGGGGAAGGTAAATTTAGGATGTGGGAGGTAAAAGGGGTTGGTGAAAGGAGTTAAGATATATGGGGAGTAAAATGGAACGGGGGGTATAAGGAGTAATAAAAAGGGTAAGGGGGGTAAGGTGGTAGTTAAGGGAAAAGGTAGAAAATGAAAGGTGGGTTAGGATAGGACATGGGTAGGATGTAGAGTGGTAGGTAAGGGAAAGGGTAGGCTAAGGGAAGTAGTAGGGTAAGGGGTGTGAGATGGAGGGTAGAGGATGTAGGTGTAAGTGTAGGTGAAGGGTAGGGAGGTATAGGTAAGTGTAAATGTAGGTGAAGGGTAGTGAGTGAGTATGCTAGGATGGGAAGAGGGTTAGGTAGGTGAGGGTATAGGTGAAGGTAGGGGGGTGAATGAGATGGAAGGGGTGATGGAGGTAAAGGTAAAGGTAGTGGTAGGGGTAGGGGTAGGTTAAGGATGTGGGATGGAAGTTAGGAAATATAAGGCAGGTCATGCAGGTGAAGTGGGTTAGGATATGGGGATGGGTGGAAGGGTAGATGGAGTATAGAAAGTATAGAAAGGTAGGTGGGTAGAGGATATGGTAAATGGAAGTGAAGCGTGGTAGGGGAGGTAGAAATGGAAGGAAATGGAATGGTGAAATGTTGATGGCAATGATGAGAAATGTAAATGGGAGTGATCGGGTTTGGGCACCCACTAATAGGACTGGGAGAAGTGGAAGGAATTATGCCTCGGCTGGGCAAAGGGAGTGTTGAACCTCACTTCATTCTTAAGAGGGAGACTTGATCAGCTCTTGAGCAACTACAAACAAAAGGTTAATAGCAAAGACTCGACAACAACTAACAACTAAGCTAAGACGACTAACCTAGAAAGTGAAAAAGTGGGGGTCCCCATTTGCAATGGGGCGATGTGTGAATACCTCGCAACACCATATTTTGGAGCCCTTCTTTATAATACGCATTCCTGGCCGACCAAATCATGTATAGTAATTTATAGTTATATATGATAAATGGCTGATCCACTTATATGCTCATATGGCCAATCCCTCATTATTACAAATAGAGGGCAGTGATTATAATTGGAGGAAAAAAACTGAGGCCGACTTTGAGGTAATTAAATTAAACAAAGCATGGGCCGACCCTTCCTTGAGCAGTGCCTCTTTTGGGAGGGTTAAAGAATAAATTATTTATGTTTAATTTAAACCGACCCTTCTTGAAGTGTCACCTCTTTTGTGAAGAGGCATACTGAGTAATATAAAAGGACGATGCTTGGAAGATAAAGGGAAGGAGGAAACAACAAGAAAGGAATATTACTAAAGCAGACCCAAAATATTATTACAGCAGACTAGAATATATTTCGAGCAGACATAAGCATATCACTTCAACAGATATAAATATAGCACTACAAAAGACATAAATATATTATTCCCACAAACATAATATATATTGTTGAGCAGATTTGAAAGGTAGAATTTGCAGATTGGAGGAGAACAACTAAATAAGCATCAGTCTCATAAAGAGCAGAACAGTTCTGGATACATCAGTGAATAAGGCATATAGATCAGTCCTGAAACTATTATTTATTGCAGGCTGAAGCATTATTATTATTATTTATCTGTGGTATGCATGAGATACTTAATAATATGCAGGAATGATAAGCAATTAACATATTATTGTTAGTGTGTATATATATATATATATATATATATATCTGTGGTATGCATGAGATACTTAATAATATGCAGGAATGATAAGCAATTAACATATTATTGTTAGTGTATATATATATGTATAGGACGCGGCCCCTCCCCCCCAAACCCCCGAGTTTCTGAGACAGGGACGTCTCTGGGATGCGGGGATGGGGCGTCCCTCTGCCACTGACATTGGGATGTTTGGAGACGCCGAGGACGTCTAGACGTTGAGAGTCTCAAGGATGGCTGGAAGTCTCCCATCTTGGGATGTCACAAAAAGCAATTTAAAAAAAAAAATCATTCTTTACAAATTTTCCACTCTTGGCCCATGGGGAAACGCAAGCGACACCTCTTCTATCCTTGGGTTTTGTCTCACATCTAACATTTTGTGCATCTTATCATTGCTACCCCTCAAATCCATCAGTGTCTCCACTCCCAAATCCTCACTAGTTAGTGGGACCTACCTTAGATGCCTTATAGGAGGGATGTGGGCTACTCTGAGCCATAGACTTCTAGTTATTGTTTTGATATTTGTTTCGAACATTTGATGTCATGGATTTCATATTCCATGAGTTTTGTATACATTTGACAATATTAATATAGCTAGTTGAAGAGGAGAAAAAACAGTGATTGAAGGAGTGAAAAGAGATAGATTGAGTGATTTTGTTATTTTACTAATTTGCCAAAGTTTCATTTGAAATGTAATTCTTATACATCTTTTCATAACTAAGTTTTTCAAGTACTATATTTATATCAGTACTGCCCCCACGCTGCCATCCCCTTGTCGTCCCCAAATTTAGGCCCCTTGTCCCCCCGTCCCCAAAACCTGCCCCCGCGCCCCCCTGTCTTGAACCTCCGTGGAACACTAATATATATACATAACTAATTATGATAAGGTTACTGTAAAGCTTCAGCCAATCTGTCATTCCATTACGGAGGGGAGAATGTACATACAAGGAGTGCAAGTAGCATAAGAATCTATTTGAGTAGTAGTAACCTTGGGTGGGGTTGGGATGTGTTTGGATGTGCCTATGTCTCCAATAGACACAGATGTTGACTCTTTTTCTACGGTTCATGTTGTTCCTGTTGTGCCAAGTATATCCGTTCGCAGTGTTGTATCATCATCAACTGCAGAATTACCTTTGGATACCCTACATGACAACTTGGAGAATGTTTTTGATGCAAATCCTCCATATGCTATCTTATCAAGTATGCCACTTCTTGAGATTGACACCTCTGCTATGAACTTTGATAGGTTCATGTCTAAAGCCTATCATGATATGTCATCCGAGCAAACACTTGTTGCTGTTCCAACCGAGACCTCCCCTAGTATAACAACTGCAATACAGTCTTAGCTTGTCATTCCGTGCTCCTAGGCTTGATGGATAGGTTTGAGGTCCCTTGCATGATCTCCCATGCAGGAGTTATTGGGTTAAACCTAAAGGGAATCCGCATGCACATTATGTAAACTACAATGATGACTCAGATAATGTTCCTAACCCTAGTAGGAAAGATTGATCTTATATCTAACATGATTGAGGGGATCGAATTGCTAAATTTATACCTCTAAACATCTTACATTTCCTATTTTAATGGAATTTGTGATTTTTAGGGCAAAAACTAGGGCATTTACAAAAGGGGACATTACAAGAGTTGATTGATTGTAATCTTGATTTTGATATATGTGAGCATTGTATTTATAATTGCATTTTCTAATGATCACTTGTTGGCCTCAAACTTAGTGATGCATTATATATCTACCATGCAAGAAATTAAAGAATATTCTTCATTAAACCAAGAGTGTACAAGATATCATCTAGCTCAAGAACACCACCTAAAGGCATGTGGAAAGAGACAGAGCATAGTACAGTAATTGAACAAGTGACATCATTGCCCAACTCCTCTTGTATGCTATCCTCTTGTTCGTGAAGTTTATTTTTTGTTGAAGGTCATGTGTTTGGATGCTCTACTGTCCATGTACCACTGTGCTATAAATGGTGTAATTGGATTGGCATGATACATGAAAAAAGCTGTTTCAAGTGTGGTTGCCAACTTATTTACTCTGACTGAAATTTCTGCACTCCTTGCAAACTCCTGCTGCTGCTGCTTGTCTTTCTTCCTTCAGGGACACTGATATCCATAGTGATCAATCTTGTGTTACTTGAAACACCTTATGTAGCTAAAGTCTTTCTTCCCTTAGTTTGAAGAATCTGATTTTTCCTCCTTGTCCTTCTGACCCTTTTTTACCAATTTTCCCCATCTTCATGATTAGTGCTAGGTTTCAACTCTCATGCACTTTGGCTGAAACAATCTCTGATTTAGTCTTCTTTTGGATGAAGTCATCACAACGCTTCTCATGAGCATAGACACCCTAAACAAAAGGTGGTGGGATAGAGATAACCTATTAATAGCTATAAGCATCAACTTATCACCGGTCATCTTCACCGTGATAGCAACAAGCTGATCTTGAAGTTTAGTGATATTCATAAGGTATGTGGTCATTGTGTCTGTACTGCACATGTATTTGGCAGTGAGTTTGTTCTTCAGCAGCATTCTGCAAGAAATGTTCACTTTCATACAAAGTGATTGAGGCATTGTACATCTTTTTCTCTACGATGTGAGGGATCAATTTTTTCTTAACTGAATCTAGGATCATTTGCTTTGTCTTGACCAAATTTTGGCTATGTTTGGTCAACCAAATGGGATTAATAGGAGTTGTAATCTTTGCCTTTACAGAACTATGAAGATCTGACTTCTCCAATAGAATTAGTAGTCTACATTTCCTAAGTTATAATATTGGAACTTGGAAGTGCCCTCTAGAGGGCCACACTCTAAAAAGTTGCCTTTTTTTTGTTTTTATGCACCAAATGTAGTAGGCTATCCAGTCTTGAAAAATGGAAATCTCATCTCCACATCCCCAAGTCCCCGAGATGTCGGGGACATCACACGTACTGCAGGAATGCTTGCCTGTGAACTACTGATCTTGCTGTCATTTGAGACCTTAACTTCTTCCTCCATTTTTACCACAATCTGGGTGTGAGGGGTTATTCATGTGGTCTGAAAGGGAGAATTCACTATTAAAGGTACAATGCATTACCATTGCAACCCAATCGTGAATTCAAATTACTTTTTAGAGTTATTTTTTGTCCTAGTACACTTTAAATTTTGAGATAAGGTCACTGTTGTCACAAAAGTTTGCACCCTTGCTGAGATTTCAACTCAGCAACCTTGTGAAACATGGAAACAACCCTGAAGTGTGGGACCTTGCGCAAGGGGGTTGATCTCCGGAGAAGGCCGACTTCCTTCTCAATCCAAGTGAAGGTGTTGTACCAACTCAACACTCCAAATCCTACTTCTAAACCTATCCTAAGAGTTTGCAGAGGAAAAGGGAAGAAGAAAACGCTATAATGAAAGGAGGTGATGCACCAAGATAAGAGATTTTTCTCTCCCCACCTAGAAATGACACAAATAATCAATTGAAATGCCTAGGGGATGCACAAACTTCAGTTGCATGAATGACCCCAAACGCATGTATGGAGGTTAGAATTTGCTGAATGTCAAAGGGGAGAAGATTTCCCACAAGTCACACCTAGAAATAGGTTAACACAACATATATGTGAGAGAAAGCCACAAACATACTCTTACAATGAAGGTAAGAAGACATACACAACATGCATAAGTTGAAGGAAGGCAAAAATGATGATTTCAATTCATTATAAGGCCAATGGCCAAACTTACAGTTGCAGAAATGCAAGAAATATACAAGTCTTCAAGAGAAGTGAAAGAGCAAAGAATAGCTCAAGTTAGCAGGGAGAGAATCCTTTACAATGAGGCTTAACAACCTTTATATAGAAAACTGGTCGTAGAGGAGAGAGTAATGGGCAAGGAGAGGAACCCCTTAACTCTGGCATGCACAGAGGAATGCCAGTCAAGGAAGGTAGGGGAGTGCACAGACCTGACATGGTGTAAATGCAAGCAACCTCACCATACCTTGACGAGGCAATCCCAAGAAGAAAAGTATTTCTATAAGGTGGATTTCCTGACATTCCAAAACCAGAGTCATGCGGGTCTGACACGAAGGCCATCAAGTAATCATAAATAAGCATGGCCATGTACTCCACTTGATGACAATCTTGCAAAAATCATTAAATGCCCCCTGTAGCTCCATGGAAGAAAGTAGACAAGTCGCAAGGGTTGGTGGAGCATTAAGAGCCTTGAGTGTTGATCACGCCGTCTGGAAGTGTTGCAAGTTGTCAGAAGTCGGAGGTCAGGTCTTGCTGCAAAGGAAGACGAATTTGGGATCTCGAGACTCAGAGGAGGAAAAGGGACAAAACCTTGGAATTTCGGGATTTCAGGGTTCCGGGGTTCAAGAAAGAAGGAAGGCAGAAACCCAAGAATTTCAGGATTCCGAGGTGCCAAGGGGGCAAAGAAGAAGAAAAACCTTAGATCATGACAATTAGAAGGCTGAGGAATTTAGAATTCCGGGATTTTAGGATTTCGAGTTCAAGAGAAGAGAAGGGTTGGAGAACTTGGAATTCTGGGATTCCGAGATTTCGAGTTCAAGGAAAGAGAAGGGCTGGAAAACTTGGAATTCTAGGATTCTGGGATTCCAAGTTCAAGGAAAGAGAAGGGTTGGAGAACTTGGAATTCTGGGATTTCAAGATTCCAAGTTCAAGAGAAGAGAAGGCCTGGAGAACTTGGAATTCTGGGATTTCAGGGTTCCGAGTTCAAGAGAAGAGAAGGGTTGCAGGACTTGGAATTCCGGGATTTCGAGGTCAACAGAAGAGAAGGGCTGGAGAACTTGGAAATTCGGGATTCCGAGTTTAAGGAAAGAGAAGGGCTGGAGAACCTCTACCTCCCAACAGGACAACACTTCACATTTCATGATTCCATTGGTTCCTTCCTTGATCAACTGGGCAGCGCTGGTCCATGGAACATATCTTTGATTGGTTCTCTCTCCGAGATTCTGAGTTCAAGGAAAGAGAAGGGCTGGAGAACTTGGAATTTCAGGATTCCGGGATTTCGAGTTCAAGAGAAGAGAAGGGCTGGAGAACTTGGAATTCTGGGATTCCAGGATTCCGAGTTGAAGGAAAGAGAAGGGTTGGAGAACCTCTGATCCCAACAAGACAACACTTCACATTTCATGATTCCATTGGTTCCTTCCTTGATCAACTAAGGCAGTGCTGGTCCATGGAACATATCTTTGATCGGTTCTCACTGATGGACCAAGGATGTCATAAAATGACAACAATCACCTTTTAATGTTTCTCTTTGGGGTGAATCTTGTTGTTTGTAATTAGGGTTGGGCCCTAAACCTCTAACGCATAAGGGCTGGGCCCTAAACCTCCACGCCACACTAAAACATGCACGCCTCATGATAGGACCTATCCTAACTTTGCATTAAGTAATTAGTAAATTAAATAATTAAAAGGGTTCTATTTTGCAAAAGCCGACATGCTAAAAGGGGTTCGCTCCTTATATAAATAAGCATTCAACTCTCACCACAAACACCAATTCAAGCACTCACTTCATGCGAAAGTCTGGATAATGCGAACCTCAGGAAGAAAGTCTTCATCTGTACATACAGAAATCTTATCTGCTATATCAGCGATTTGTATCTGCCATCTGCCAGTTGAGGCGTGAATTACATCATTAGAAGGAGGCGAACTTAGTTAAGATTGTGCAAAGTTCTTGAGGATCTGTAAATCTGGGTTAAAAGAAGAAGCAAGCTATCAGCAACAAACACCCACATGACAGTGAAGCAATCTACCATTCTTTCTGTGACAGCAACATCTACTTCTACAAGTTCTTGAGATAAGTGTTGTAACAATTGCATTACCATAATCTATAATCAGATCCGAGGATCTCTTTGGCTGGGTTTTTCCTCCTAGGAGGTTTTCCCAGGGTAACTGTGCTTTGTCCTTTTTATTTCCTTTACTGTGCTTAAATCTGGAAAACAATAAATTAATTAACCTAGTTTTTAAACTAATTCTGATTTTCTGAGTTTTATTCAATCTGAAAGTACTAAAAACAACATGGTATCAGAGCTAATTGGTTAGATCAATCTTCAGATTTAAAATTCAATACACCTTTATTTCCAGATTGCTGTAGCTTTTGCAGATCAGGTCAATGGGGCTGAAAGTTGAAGATAGGCTTGATGGGAATCTAAATTTTACTGCATGGAAAGTTCGAATCAAGTTGGCTCTTGAGGAAGAAGATCTTCTCCAATTCATTGAAGCGAAAGAGCTAACTGAGCCTTTGGATGCAGCTGAGTTGAAACAATTCAAAAGGGATGCTATCAAGGCCAGGAAGATTCTCATTGATTTAGTCAAAGACCACCTCGTCACCTCTATTGCCTCATTCACCACTACAAGGGAAATGTTCAGCCATCTACAAGGTACATATGAAGTCAACAATCTTAGTAGGGCAATTACGTTAAGACAACAACTATTTAATATCAAAATGGCTAAAGAAGATTCTGTTATTTCTTATTTCATAAAAATTTCAGAACTAAAGAATCAGCTAGGTTTAATTGGCCATAACATGGAAGATAAAGACCTTGTCATGATTGCCCTTAATGGTTTACCTCACTCTTGGGAGTCATTTATCCAAACTGTAAGTGGTCGGTCGGAGTTACCTACTCTTGATCGCCTTAAGAATGATTGCATCCAGGAAGAGTCTCGCCTCTTCACAAGGAGTCAATCCAAGAGCCCCCATGTAGATGAACATCACATGCTTGCAGCTCAATGCAAGAAAAGGGGAAATTGGAAGCAACCTTATCCTAGAAGAAATAGGGATTCCAGATCCTTTAGTTCCCAACACCCTTGGAAGAAACCAAGAGATACCTCGCGTGTGCGATGTTTTAGATGTGACAAATTTGGTCATTAGCTAAGGAATGTCAGTTTAATCCTAACCAAAGTGAAGCAAACCTAAATGAAGTCTCAGAACAAAATGATGACTTCTTATTCATCTCCGCTCTATCTAGCAGTGTTCCCTCAGATAGCAATACATGGTTGATTGACAGTGGTGCCTCCAGACACATCACAGGTTACTGCGATCATCTTTCAGGTCTAGTAGAAAAGGATACCAGCCTTCACGTAGTAATTGGTGATGACGCTCGTTATTCGGTAAGAGGTTCTGGCTCTACTTTTTTAAAATTAGATTCTGGTATTTCCTTGCATCTTAGTGATATATTGTTTGTTCCTGGAATTAAAAGAAACCTAATTTCCATTTCTGCTCTAGAAGATAAAGGTTATCAAATTGCATTTTCTGAAAGAAAAGTTCTTGCTTGGTCTAAGAAAGATAGTTTTGAATTTGCTCGTATAATTGGTCATAGATATGATAGTCTTTATAAGCTCTCTACTAACCCTATTCAAGCCCTCATTAATGAGGCCCCAAAATCATGTGAGTTATGGCATAGAAGACTTGGACATCTACATTATCAAGCCCTTCCATCCCTTGAAAGGTTAGTCAAAGGTATGCCTAAACTCAGTCAAATTCATTATAACACTTGTAAAGGTTGTGCTATTGGTAAGAATGTTAAAAGTCCTTTTCATAAAAGTGAAAATAGAGCTAAAGACAAACTAGAACTTGTTCACTCTGATTTATGTGGTCCTATGTCTATAGCATCTCCTAGTGGATTCCTTTATTATGTAATCTTCATAGATGATTTCTCTAGGAAAACTTGGATTTACTTCTTGAAATCTAAAGAATCTGATGAAGTCTTAAGTAAATTTAAGGAGTTTAAAGCATTAACTGAAAACCTCTCTGGTAAAAGAATCAAATGTTTAAGATCTGACAATGGAGGTGAGTACACCTCCGGTAGCTTTCATGATTTTTGTGTTGAGTCAGGAATTAAAAGGGAGTTTTGTGTTCCATACAATCCTCAACAAAATGGTGTTGCTGAAAGAAAGAATAGGACCATTGTGGAGGCTACAAAGGCTATGATTCACGATCAAGACTTGTAGACCTTCCTATGGGCTGAGGCTTCTAGAACTGCAGTATATATCCAGAACAGATGTCCTCATCGTGATCTAAAGAACATGACCCCGGAAGAAGCTTTCACGGGATTCAAACCAGACATTAGTCACCTCAGGATCTTTGGAAGTCCCGTCTATGTTCATGTGCCCAAGGAAAAGCGATCAAAGTTGGAACCCTCCGGAAAGAAAGGCATGCTAGTCGGATACAGTGAATCCTCCAAAGCATTCAGGATTTACATCCCAGGTCAAAGGTATGTTGAGGTAAGTAGGGATGTTAAATTTGAAGAAGACATTGCGTTTAAGAAATCGAAAGGTTCTTGTGTTATTGATGAATCTGATGATAATCAAAATATGAACGTCGATACTAACCCTGAAATTCAGAGTGAGCAAGTTGAACCTCCACCACAAGATGATCATGATGATCCTCCAGAACCCATGAATCCCACTGATATTCCTAGTGACATTGTCGTTACCAAGAAGAGACCACTTTGGGTAAGAAACACCATTCAAGAAGCTGAAAGATTTGCTGCTCCAAGTGGCACCTTCCGTGAAACTAAGAGACCTCAGGTATTTTCCAACTATGTTTCTTTAATGTGTAATCTCATTGAAACTGAACCTTGCAATGTTGAAGAAGCCTTAAGTCATCATGCCTGGAAGCTAGCTATGGATGAAGAATATCAGTCAATCATCAAGAATGATGTATGGGACCTTGTGCCCAGACCCAAAGGTAAGTCTGTTGTTTCCTCTAAATGGTTATTTAAAATTAAACATAATGCTGATGGTAGTATTGAAAATATAAGGCTAGATTTGTAGCGCGTGGTTTTTCCCAAAAGGAAGGCATAGACTATGAAGAAACATTTGCTCCTGTTGCTAGATATACTTCCATTAGAACAATAATTGCTATTGCTGCTTCTAAGGGTTGGAAACTACATCAGATGGATGTTAAGATTGCCTTTCTCAATGGTGTCATTGAGGAAGAAGTCTATATTGAGCAACCTGAGGGATATGAGATTCAGGATAGATTAACCCATGTGTGCAGGTTAAAGAAAGCTCTATATGGTCTTAAACAAGCTCCTCGTGCTTGGTATGAAAGAATTGATAAATATTTGCTAAGTCTAGGCTTTTGTAAAAATGATGTTGACCCTAACATTTACTTTAAAGTAGCCAATGATGAAATGCTAATTCTAGTTCTTTATGTAGATGACTTATTTTTGACTGGTAAAGATGAACTTATTATTAGATGCAAGAAAGAATTAGCTTCAGAATTTGAAATGAAAGATTTAGGGCTAATGCATTATTTTCTAGGTCTAGAAGTATGGCAAAGATCTAACGAAATCTTTCTAAGTCAAGGGAAGTATACTATTGACATTTTGAAAAGATTTAGATTGATAGATTGTAAACCAATGTCTAATCCTATGGAATCTAACTTAAAGAAGTTAAGTGTTTTTGCAGCTAACTCTGAATTTGCAGATCCATCCGAGTATCGACAGTTGATTGGATCACTGATGTATCTAGTTAACACTAGACTAGACATATGTTTTGCTGTGAATGCCCTCAGTCAGTTCATGAGTTTGCCCAAGCATGTTCACCTTGTTGCAGCCAAGCATATTCTAAGATACTTGCGGGGCACAGTTGGCTTTGGGCTGAAGTATCCACGTAACACTCCAATAACCTTGGAAGGTTATTCTGATGCAGACTGGGCTGGAAGCGTCAAAGACAGGAAAAGCACCTCCGGTATTTGTTTCAGCTTGGGTTCTGCAGTGATCTCTTGGGCCTGCAGAAAACAATCCTTAGTGGCATTGAGTACTGCTGAAGCTAAGTATATTGCAGCAAGTGTAGCATCCAGAGAAGTAGTGTGGCTTCGTAAGCTTCTTGCTGGACTGTTTGGTCAACCATGGGACCCTACAGTTATTCATTGTGATAACCAGAGTTGTATTAAAATGTCTATCAATCCAGTGTTTCATGACAGGTCAAAACATGTGGAAACCCATTATCACTTCATTCGGGATATGGTGCAAAGGGGTGCCATTCAGCTGAAATACGTCAGCACTGATGAGCAAGTTGCAGATATCCTTACCAAGCCTCTATCCAAAGTGAAGTTTGTGTACTTCAGGGATAGACTCGGTATTGTAGAAAATGAAACTCCGATTGAGAGGGAGTCTCAAGTTCAGTGATACTTTGTATTGTATAAATCCACCCTCTGCGGGCAATGTAAGGTGGTATTGTAAACTTCTCAGGGAGAAGTATAATTATTAACCATCCTCTGCGGGCAATGTAAGATGGTATTGTAAATATTAACCACCCTCTGCGGGCAATGTAAGGTGGTATTGTAAACTTCTCAGGGAGAAGTCTAATTGTTGACCATCCTTTGTGGGCAATGTAAGGTGGTAGAAAGGGATCCTCTCCACCCTCTGCGGGCAATGCAAGGTGGATCCAGTCTATGCTTGTGTGCAAACTGGAAGGTTATGTAGTTCCATTATATGCTTGTGTGCAAGATGGAAGACTACAATATTCTGATTATGGAATCCATCCTTTGCATGTGTGCAAGATGGAAGATTATGGTTATGTTCTCATCCCTAATTAAGAGGGAGTGTTGTTTGTAATTAGGGTTGGGCCCTAAACCTCCAACGCATAAGGGCTAAAACATGCACGCCTCATGATAGGACCTATCCTAACTTTGCATTAAGTAATTAGTAAATTAAATAATTAAAAGGGTTCTATTTTGCAAAAGCCGACATGCTAAAAGGGGTTCGCTCCTTATATAAATAAGCATTCAACTCTCACCACAAACACCAATTCAAGCACTCACTTCATGCGAAAGTCTGGATAATGCGAACCTCAGGAAGAAAGTCTTCATCTGTACATACAGAAATCTTATCTGCTATATCAGCGATTTGTATCTACCATCTGCTAGTTGAGGCGTGAATTACATCATTAGAAGGAGGTGAACTTAGTTAAGATTGTGCAAAGTTCTCGAGGATCTGTAAATCTGGGTTAAAAGAAGAGGCAAGCTATCAGCAACAAACACCCACATGACAGTGAAGCAATCTGCCATTCTTTCTGTGACAGCAACATCTACTTCTACAAGTTCTTGAGATAAGTGTTGTAACAATTGCATTACCATAATCTATAATTAGATCCGAGGATCTCTTTGGCTTGGTTTTTCCTCCTAGGAGGTTTTCCCAGGGTAACTGTGCTTTGTCCTTTTTATTTCCTTTACTATGCTTAAATCTGGAAAACAATAAATTAATTAACCTAGTTTTTAAACTAATTCTGATTTTCTGAGTTTTATTCACATTTCATGATTCCATTGGTTCCTTCCTTGATCAACTGAGGCAGTGCTGGTCCATGGAACATATCTTTGATCGGTTCTCACTGATGGACCAAGGATGTCATAAAATGACAACAATCACCTTGTAATGTTTCTCTTTGGGGTGAATCTAGAGGGCGTGACTTGAAGAATTCATTTCTTGTGCAGGTCGAGTTATGTTTTCTTGGTATGAATATATCCTTATGAAATTGTGAAAAATCTTAGATAAAGGAAGATCAAGATCATGTTGTATGCCATGTAGCTTATTTTTATTTTTCAAACGGATTGGTCATTTTTCAAGGTTGCATATTTTACGTATTAATAATGCGATTCATTTTTTTCATAGGTAGAAATATCTCTCTATTTGCCTTTGGTAATTATCTTTGGTGGCATAAATTTAAAAAAGAGGTTCAGTTTTCTTGATATATCCTTTTTCACATTTGGGGACATGTTTAGCAAACTATCTATTGGCTCTTCAATTTTATTATGAATATCAAGAAATTAATATATTTCAATTCCTTTGTAACGAATTCCTATTGTTTGATGACTACCTGTATCTGCTGATTGTTTCTAACCATCCTGCCTGGCTTAATAAATATAAACAAAAATGCTTTGGAAGTGGCATGCTAGAGTAGAGTTCAAAGGAAAACCAATGAGATGATTTGCTTTCTGAGTACTTCTTTTTTCTTATAAAATTTGACCAGAAGTAGAATTTGCTCTTTGGCTTTATAAAATTTGATCAGAAGGAGAATTTTCTTTTACTTTTACTTTGGAGTTTGATCGAGTGTTTATTTTCTTCCAACAAATATATCTCCATTTGCTTTGAGACTATAGGTCCCAAATATTGGAGATTTCTTTGTGAACATAGGCCAGAGGTAATTGCTGAGAATATTGAAAGTGAAGTATTTTAGCGATAATTCAGATTATAAACCAAAATGGGTTCTCTGTAATCAACTTCGTTATTTGTAATTACTTTAATTGCATTTCATGTCTAAAAGGGAATGCAAACATGCCTAACCAGAATGGAAATAATTCAAAGTTAATTAGGAATGACTTGAACTTATTCATGAATTGTATGTAGGCAGCATCATGGGGGAAAAATATGCAAGCATCTATTCACTTCCATGAGAAAGAAGTACTAGTATTTGGGTTTCGCATGCACCTATCTTTGATTTGAGAGTGCAACATATCTTGTCTATATTCTGTATGGATAATGTTTTGTTGTGGTCCAAGATTTGGAATGGCAAAGGGGGTGCCTTGTACTCTTAGTATATATTTTTTTTGGTCAAACCTTCAAGAGTAAAATCCTTTGTGATCATTGTTTTAGCTGGGAGGACAAATTTTTGCTAATGATTAAGCCTTGGCACTCTGATTTCAACCCTTCTACTAAAACGTGTAATAAGATTCTAACTTGGGTTAGGCTACCTAATCTAACCCTTCATTTATGGAACGATTCTGTTTTAACGGAAGTGGGTGAAGCCCTTGGAGATTTTTTGATTGTGGATGATGAATCGTATGATATTTTCCACTCCACCTTTGCCCACATATTGGTTGATATAGATGTTTCAAAAGGGTTGTGTTGATGTGTTTTTTACGCACATGCGAACACAGAATAAAATACCTAAAGTATCTTATCCTCTCTTGAACAAAATCTCTCAAATGCTGAAGATTAGCTTAAGGATCACTTGAGAAGACTCCAAGGTTCTTGAATGTTGGGTCACTACCTAAAGTGTCTTATCCTCTCTTGAACAAAATCTCTCAAATGCTGAAGATTAGCTTAAGGATCACTTGAGAAGACTCCAAGGTTCATGGATGTAGGGTCACTACGTGTGGATAAGCTCCGTTGGTTGATGTGATTATGCTGGAATCACAAGGGGACTTACATGTGAATGCCTGAATGCTTGATTTGTTGGAACTTAGATCATCTGATGTTGCAATATGGCGATGCTCTTTGATCCTAAACTAGCTAGAGTTTGAAAAAATAGCAAAAGGAAAGGTTGGGAGAGTCTATTCTAATCCTAAAAATGCAGGAAGATGAGCGAATGATTAGATGGAATCCTATTGAGCGAGGTCTCACCATCAACTTGAACAATTTGACACAAGCTCAGTGCAATCGGCTAAGGAGGTTTCAAAGATATTCGAATCAATACCATCAAACATCGATCGCCATTCAAGTTAATGCATAAGCGATGAATGTAGAATGATTCGAAGCTTAGCTCATATCGTTCTAGTTGACCACACAAGGCATGCTTACTTTCAATAAGAGGCTAGTGGTATGGACTAGGCGGATTCCACATGAATACATTCAACAAATTCCTCCATTCAATCTAATTTATTTATCATCCAACATGAAGATCCAACAAGAAACCATGCACATTGTAATGAAACAACACACTTCACCATAACTTCAATGAAAATGAAGTTCATTTACAACTTAGGCAACAATTTCTGCCATCTCCTCCTAATCTAACTTCTATTCTAATCGCTATTCTATTCTCTCCTATTGCTAACTATTCGCTATTAACCTTTACAAATGAAGAGCTTGAGCTTTATATAGAGAGCTCATTTACAATGAACGACCAGGATTGAATCTCCATCAATGGCCAAGATTTTACAATGAAACCCTAATTAGGGTTTGTTATAACAAACACTCCTTAGCCAATGAGAAAATTACATTCAGTGAGTGTGGACCAATAGATATTAGGGGTAGGTACATCGGAGTTTGTGCATCCATGGGTGAGCTTGGTTCATTGAATCAAGACGCGCTGATGTGGACCTCTCTGATTGGTGGTGTAGCGATTGGGATGCCACCTACTTGCACTTTGTAGGCTTGATTCGATTCATCATCATGAAGGGATGTTGAGAGACATCTCTTGATACTCAACATTATCTAGTTTTCTTAAAGTGATGATGATGATGAGAAGCAAACTGATTAACTCTTCTGAAACTATCTGCTTCTTCAATCATGTTCGTTGTAGGTCTTGTGATGACTTTGGTTGACTTTCTCTTGCTCATGATGAACTTTGAGTGGATGATGCACTTGGTTGAATGCAGCTCTTCAATGTACTGAATTTGATTCTTGGATTCCCAAAGGGAATTCAAGATTGTAAGACCCTTATTTTCTACCGTGTGAGTCATCTTTCTTTCATGCTCTAGTGCCTTGAGGTAGTTGGATGATTTCTTCTTTGCAGCCTTTGATATCCTCATGCTATCATGATGTGGTGAGAGCCTTCGAAGATCTTGAGATCTTCCCTTCCTTGATGTTCTTGTGTTTGCTGATGAAGTCTCCTCTTGATCTTGCATAATGGTGATAGGAAGTACATGTCATGGTCAAGCCATTCCTTCATCTTTTGATTGCTCATCTTGCCTCGAAGTAGTATCTTCTTCGTTACATATCTGCAAAACAAAGCAAGTATAGTATCAAACACATATGATATATAGCTTATATAATCTCTTAATTTGACATAATCTTTGATTTTGTATGATTTCTATCTAAATGCAATCAATGAATTCACTATGTAGAAGGCAATTTGAATGTCCTAGGGCAAGTCTGGGCTGTGTAATGATGAAATCTGCTGGTTGATAGGTCTCTTAACTGGGCAAATTCGCTCCAACCTGATGCTCCAATGATAAATTCGCCTGCTCAAAACATCAGACCTGCTCCTTTAATGATTGAAATTCGCCTTTATGCTGATGAAGTTCACCAATATTCTGATGGAATTCGCTGACCTGCTGCTGATTTAGGAAACAAAATGTTTCGAACTGAGGATTAAAATGATTAATTTACCTTCCTTATATATGCGCTTAGGGCAAAGGATGTGTCTTTTGGGGTAGGGGCCGTGTAAAAGTTCTTCAAATTTCAATTCAAAATCAAGGTATGTATAATGATGTTGTATTGCAATGCAAATATTTCTCACAATATATATCAATTCTGTTTTCTAATTATCTTCTATGTATTGGAGATGGTGGAGAAAGAACATTAATAATTTCGATGTCCTTTGGACAACAATAACAAGCACATATATATCTTATAATAGAGATGTCATGGGCAGACATGTCTCCTCCATGGCATCTCTTAATTGTGCCTCTACAAATAAACCGATATGAATCGGTGTATGCTTATCGGGTTTAACACAGCGATCAATGTTTTGTTTATGCCAAACGATCGGTATTGCCAACCGATAACAATGTGAATCTGCAATGTATGCTATTGGGTTAATAGCCCGATAGCATATTGGTGCCGATTCATTATGAATCGACACCAATATGCTATCGGGTCTAGTAACCCGATAGCATATGATCGATGCTTAACTAATGTTAAGCAAGTCGCCAATCAAAACAAAAACGCAATCAGATATTATTCATTGTTAACCCGATAACATATAGTTATCAACTTTTAATATTAATTTATTATATATATTATATATATATATATATATATATATATATACATACGTGTATATATATACATATATTTCTTGGCAAGGATTTCTTCATCTGATCGATGCTATTTCATCAACACTCCCTCTTAGCTCGGGAAGATGAATGACAACATATCTAGCGTCACATTTCTCATGATGGTCAGGATTCCTTATGGAGTCTCATAATCTCACTCTATAGGGGATCATATCACTCAAACACGTGATATGAAGTATCACCTAAACACGTGATACAAAAATCATATCAGCTAAGCACGTGACATGAAGTATCACCTAAACACGTGATACAAAAGTTCACCACAATAACTTGTGATGACAAGATATCACCTAAGCACGTGATATCAGTATTGCAAAGCAAGCAATGCTAAGGATAAAAACACGAGAATAATTAAATCCTCATTTTATCCAAATTGTGGTATGTGCACTGACATTTCAAAATGTCTTTACCACAATATAATTATGGCACATCCATTACATACCAGGAATCACACATGATATTTGGTTTGATCATTATAAGATCGTCACCTCTTAGAAATGTACACAGGGGGTGGAGCCCATAAAAGTCATAGCATGACAAAGAAGTTTACACATTAAACATCTTTATTAATATATAAGTACAGATTACGAAGCAAATTACCTTTCAGTCATACCAAGACCTTTTTTGAAGTGCTCAACTTTCACCCTGGAAAGTGGTTTGGTAAGAATATCTACTGTCTGGTCCCCTGTACAAATGTATTCCAACTGGATCACATTTCTGTCTACCATATCTCGCACATAATGGTATGGAATCTCAATATGTTTGGATTTGTCATGAAACACCGGATTCACTGAGAGTTTTATGCAACTCTGGTTGTCACAATGAATAACTGTAGGTTTCATTGGTTCACCAAATAACCCTACAAGCAACTTCCTAAGCCATACTGCCTCTCGAGCAGCCATGGAAGCTGCAATATACTCAGCCTTAGTGGAACTCTGTGCTATTGATGACCGTTTTCTGCTGATCCAGGATATCATAGCTGAACCTAAACTGAAGCAACATCCTGAGGTGCTTTTCCTATCAGTTGCACTTCCAGCCCAATCTGAACTGTGTATCCGTGTAAATCCAAATCAACTCTCTTATACATGAGACCTAGATTTAAAGTACCTTGTAGATATCTCATGATGTGTTTTACTGCTACCAGGCATATCTCCTTTGGTTCACACATAAATTGACTCAAAGCATTAACTGCGTATCAGATATTTGGTCTTATATTTACCAGATACATCAGGGACCCAATCATTTGCTTGTATAGAGTAGGATCTGTGGGTTGTGATTCTGCTGCTGCTTCCTTAAGTCTCTGAAGGTTTGTTTCCATCGGAGAAGTCATAGGTCTGCAGTTTAACATTCCAAATCTCTTCAAAATGTCCAAGGTATACTTACCCTGGTTTAGTATGATGCCATAAGAATTTTGCCATACTTCTAATCCTAGGAAGTAATGAAAGAGTCCCAAGTCCTTAAAGTCAAATTCTTTAGCAAGGTCTTTCTTGCACTGATCTATGAGGTGATCTTCACCTGTGATTAACAAATCATCAACATATAGAATCAATATCAACATATCACCTTTGTTTTGTTTATAGTAAAGATTTCGATCTGCATCATTCTTTGAGAAACCTAGCCCTGTGAGATAAGTATCAATTCTTTCATATCAGGCCTTGGGAGCCTGTTTAAGCCCATAAAGAGCTTTCTTGAGTCTACACACATGAGACTCCGCATTATGAATCTCAAATCCTTCAGGTTGCTCTAGATATACTTCTTCTGCAATCTTTCCATTAAGAAATGCTGTCTTTACATCCATGTGATGTACTTTCCATCCTTTTGCTGCGGCAATGGCTAAGACTGCTCTTACTGAGGTGTATTTGGCCATAGGTGCAAAGGTTTCTTTGTAATCAATTCCTTCCTTTTGTGAGAACCCTCTGGCTACAAATTTGGCCTTGTGTTTCTCAATGCTGCCATCTGCAGCATGTTTGATCGTGAAGAGCCATTTGGAAGATACAACAGATTTTCCAGCTGGCCTGGCAACAATATCCCAAACATCATTTTTTACAATGGGCTGGTATTCATCAGACATGGCATCCTTCCATACTTGATGTTTAAGTGCATCTGATACATTGGTAGGTTCAGCTTTTGAAAGGTCATTCATGAGGGCAACATAGCTGGTGAATCTGTTAGGCCTTTTGCTTTCTCTGAAGGTTCTTGAAGGCGCAGCATACTTATGAGCTTCTTCTACAGTTTTGGTGGCCCATAGTGGTCTTTTTTTGAGATTTTCTCTAGGTGGGTTTTGAATTTCACCTTCATTTTCCTCAAGATTCTCCCTCTAAAACTCAAGAGCAGGATCTTCATCTATGCTAGGAGCAGGAACATGGACTTCAGGTTCTATATAACTTTGGGCTTTTATGAAGGCTAAGTCTTCTTCAAAAATTACATCCCTACTAAGTTCAATATGCCTCTGACCAGGTATGTAGATTCTGTAGGCCTTGGAGGTTTCACTATACCCAACAAATATTCCCCTTTTTCCTGAAGGCTCCAGTTTTAACCTTTTCTCTTTAGGTATATGGATATAAATAGGGCATCCAAATATTCTAAGATGGCTAATATCTGGCTTTGTTTTAGTAAAAACTTCCTTAGGGGTTTTAGCTTCAATATGGGAGTGAAGACATCTATTTTGGATATACACGACAGTGCAGGAGGCTTTTGCCCAAAGATGGGTATCTAGGTTCTGATCAAGAAGCATAGATTTGGCAGCTTCTACAATTGTCCCATTTTTCCTCTTAGCTACCCCATTTTGTTGAGGATTATAAGGTACAGTAAACTCCCTCTTAATCCCAACATTTTTACAAAAATCTTTAAATAGATCTGAGGTGTATTCCCCCCCATTGTCAGTTCTTAAGGTTTTAACTTTATTACCTGAGAAGTTTTATGTTAGGGTTTTAAATTCTTTAAACTTATTAAGGATCTCTTCTGATTCTTTACATTTCAGAAAGTAGATCCAAGTTTTTCTAGAGTAGTCATCCACAAATATTACATAATACAAAAATCCCCCTAAAGAGGGTACTGACATAGGTCCACATACATCAGAGTGGACTAATTCTAAAACATTACTTGTTTTCCTAGTACTATTTTGAAAAGAGCCCTTAGTATTTTTACCTAGGGCACATCCCTTGCATGCCCCTGAATGATATTGCTTTAACTTGGGTAAACCTGTGACAAGGTTTTCCATAGATGATAAAGCTCTGGAATTCAGGTGACCTAGTCTTCTATGCCAAACTTCATTAGCATCTGCAACTTCATGGATTAGGGCCAGGTTGGGCTCTGTGCATAGCTCATATAAGTAACCTTGTCTTTGACCAATGGTTTTGGCTTTCTTGATGGACAAATTCTTTGGCCAAGCCAACAGTTTGTTGTCCATGAAGGTCACCCTATACCCATTATCCTCTAGTGCTGAGATGGAGACTAGGTTCGTCTTGATGCCTAGGACATATAGTACTCCTGTAAGCTGTAATGATAAGCTTGACTTCAGTCTGATGATGCAGGTTCCAATTTCTCTGACTGGATATGCAGAGTCATCTCCGATTGTTACTTCCTCATCGGTCTCCTCTATCATGGAGTCTAACACTTCTTTGAACCCTGTAATATGTCTGGATGAGCCACTGTCAATCACCCATGAGTTAGCCTTGTTTGATACTTGGTTTGAAAGTGCTGAGTAGAACACATATTTCTCAGAATCATCTTCGTCCTTTGACTTTCCAACTTTGACAAATGTAGCTTGTTTAGATCTTTCAGGACATTTAGCAACATAGTACCCGAACTTGTCACACCTGAAGCATTGAATATGAGAGAGATCCTTCTTGGAGGTATTCTTGCCTTGATGTCCTTTCCTCTTCTTGAATTGTTTCTTCTTTCTTTTCTTATTGGAGTTGGTGTTTAGAACTTGAAGATCTTCATCTATATTCTTATGCTTGATCCCTTTCTTATTCAACCTTGATTCTTCTTGAAGACAATCCGCTCGTAGCCTCTCAAAATTTGGATATTTAGCTCTTGCACTGATGCCTTGAACGGACGTTTCCCAGACACTAGGTAACCCATCTAGAGCAATGAGTGTTAACTCTTTGCTTTGGATTTCGTATCCAAGTGTTGCTAGTTCATCCCTTAGGGTAGATATCCGCATGAAGTAGGCATTGATTGACTCCCCTTTTATCATACTTATATGATTTATCTCTCTTTTTAGAGCCAAGGTTCTGCTTGCATTGGTTATCTCAAATGCATTTTCGAGTGCCTTGAACATATGATAGGCAGTCTCATGTTTGTTTATGATTGGCATAATATCGTTTCTCACTCCGTCAACTATGATCTTGATGGCCTTTTCATTACCCTCGATCCATGTTGTTTTGTCAGGTTCATTTTCAGGTTCTTTAGATTCGACTCTTACAAATGATTCAACTTTATTCTCCTTTAGGATCATCTTAATTCTGAATTTCCATGCTGAGAAATTGTCGCCTCCTTCGAGTCTATCTTCAAATCTGATAGTACTGGCCATTTGAAGAAATGTGATGTTAGATATCTTCTTGACTTTGAATTTTTCACAAATTTGAATGCCTCAGGTTCGATCTACCGAGGCTCTGATACCATGTAAAAGTTCTTCAAATTTCAATTCAAAATCAAGGTATGTATAATGATGTTGTATTGCAATGCAAATGTTTCTCACAGTATATATCAATTCTGTTTTCTAATTATCTTCTATGTATTGCAGATGGTGGAGAAAGAACATTAATAATTTCGATGTCCTTTGGATAACAATAACAGGCACATATATATCTTACAAGAGAGATGTCATGGGCAGACATGCCTGTCCATGGCATCTCTTAATTGTGCCTCTACAAATAAACCGATATGAATCGATGTATGCTTATCGGGTTTAACACAGCGATCAATGTTTTGTTTATGCCAAACGATCGGTATTGCCAACCGATAACAATGTGAATCTGCAATGTATGCTATTGGGTTAATAGCCCGATAGCATATTGGTGCCGATTCATTATGAATCGACACCAATATGCTATTGGGTTAATAGCCCGATAGCATATTGGTGCCGATTCATTATGAATCGACACCAATATGCTATCGGGTCTAGTAACCCGATAGCATATGATCGGCGCTTAACTAATGTTAAGCAAGTCGCCGATCAAAACAAAAACGCAATCAGATATTATTCATTGTTAACCCGATAACATATAGTTATCAACTTTTAATATTAATTTATTATATATATTATATATATATATACATACGTGTATATATATACATATATTTCTTGGCAAGGATTTCTTCATCTTATCGATGCTATTTCATCAACAGGCTGACCTGATTTTGAAACAAATTACCTTTCTCATACTGGCCGACTTCACCTTCTTGCATTCAAACTCTAATTTTGAATTGATTTTGAGGAATTTGCTCAAGATGGAGTAAGGTACATGATTTGGTAAAATTCGCTCTCAATCTTGGGTAAGGTACGAGACCTAACGAAAATTTTGCTCCAAAGCTTGAGCAAGGTACATGGTCTTGTGAAAAAGTTCGCTCTAGACCCTTGACAAGGTACATGACCTTAGGAAGAAATTCGCTTTGGATCCTTGACAAGGTACATGACTTGGAGATGAAATTCGTTCTAGATCCCTTGCAAGATACACAACTTGGCAAAATTTTGCTTTGGACCCTTCGGGAGGTACATGTCCCTGTGAAGAAATTCGCTTTGCCCTTTGCAAGGTACATGACTTGGAGATGAAAATCGCTCTAGGACCTTAGCAAGGACATAACTCAAAATTCGCTCTAGGACCTCTCCAAGGACATAACTCAAAATTTGCTCTAGGACCTTAGCAAGGACATAACCGAAAATTTTCTCTAGGACCTCTCCAAGGACATAACTCAAAATTTGCTCTAGGACCTTTGCAAGGACATAACCCAAAATTCGCTCTAGGACCTTTGGAAGGACATAACCCAAAATTCGTTCTAGGACCTCTCCAAGGACATAACTCAAAATTCGCTCTAGGACCTTTGGAAGGTACATGACAGAGTTCGCTCTCAATCTTGAGTAAGGTATATGACTTGGTGAAGATCTTTGATTTGATTCCTTCAATTTTCTTTTACTTTGTTGATTTTAACCTTAAATTCTCCACTCTTTCCACATGAAAGCATCACCAATCTGACCTTTTGAGAGCATCTATGGAGGAAATTCGCTTGGACTCTTGAGCAAGGTACATGATCTTATAAAATTCACTCTCAATGCTTGCAAGGTACATGATCTTATAAAATTTGCTCTTGACCCCTTGTAAGGTACATGATCTTATAAAATTTTCTTTCACTTAGTTGGTTTTGACCTTTAGTTTTCCAATCTTTCCACATGAAAGCATCATCAATTTGACCCTTAAGAACACCTATGGAGGAAATTCGCTCTATGACCTTTGGAAGGTACATCACTTGGTGAAGAGAATTTTGCTCTTGATCCTTTGGAAGGTACATGAATTGATAAAAAATTCGCTTTTGGACCTTTGCAAGGTACAAGGGTCTATGTCCTTAGCAAGGTACGGGGTCTCATGTGAAATTCAAGGAGGACACAATTCATTCAACCAAGGTTTACTCTTGCAACTAGAAATATGATCAGATAACACAAGAAACCTAGGCATGATCCAAGGGGTTCTAGATCTACTTTCATGCACACAACCAACTGTCTTCACTCCACCCTAAGGAGACCGACTTGACTTGATGACCCTCTAGCTACTTGAGAAACTCTATTCCTTCAATGCAAAGATTAATAGCAAAGACTCTAACACAACCTAGAAAGCAAAAAGTGGGGGTCCCCATTTGCAATGGGGCGATGTGTGAATACCTCACAACAGGTTGCTTGCTGCGATTTTACTTAAATCTGCTAAGGGTTCTTGGGTCCAATCTTTGGACTATGAAGGGATTCCTTTTCGATGCAGAAGGTGTTTTAAAACGGGTCATGTAGCTGCACAATGTGGCTTTGAGAAAAAGGCTATGATGGCCACTTGGTGGAAAGGCGCTTCTCATCAACATTATACAATTGAGAAGAAATCTGAACAACCTAGGTGCTTTTCAGAGGTGGTTGCTAGGGAACCACAGGATCTTGGGGCTTCCTCTCCAGATATCACTGTGCTTGAGTCTCTTGCCGAAACCCCTAATGTGAGAATGAATGGGCCTTAGGAGGTCAATTCTGGCGATAGCGCTCCGACTCTTAATTCTAGTGGCCTTTCTGATAAGGCCATGCCTGCAGGGAAGATTTCAAATGATTATTCTGGGACTGTGGCTGCTGGCTTTCATTCACAGAATAATGGTGGGCTGGCCTGGCATGACATGGCAGCGCAAGTGGAAGAGGGCTGGATTTTTGTTAAGGGCAAGAAAGTAAAGTGCTCTAAGCTTCCTTTTGACATGACTCTCTGCTCCCACAAGAGTAGATCTAAAAGTAAATCTTGATGGTTCTTGTTCGGGGGCTGGTTGCAGGTTGGCTGCAAGCTGTCGTTTTTGTAGCTGTGTGGTTGGCTGCATGCTGTTCTTTTTGCAGTCTTTTGTCCTAGGTTGTCTGTGCCTTCATGTTCATTTTGTTAGGACAACTTTTTGTTGTGGGTTCTAGATCCTTTCAAAATCTGGTTGTAAAGGGTTTCGGGTCTCTTCAAAACCTGTTTTTCCTTTAATCAAAAACATGTTTAGTATCTCGTCTATGTTGATAATCTCTGTGCGTGATCCAAGATATGGAATAGCAGGGGACACTTTGTTCCCAAGTCCACTCATCCTTTACTCCAGGCCTTCTCAGGGGAATCCTTCTTCTTCAGACAAGGTTATGGCAGTGTGATTGAGCAGATAGAAGCGGAAAAGGCTAAGTGCATCAAAAGTTTCAACATCAGAGGAGAGTCTGATCTTAGTTCCAGATCTAGAAAAAATGTATAGATAACATAGCAATCTTGACTACCCAAGCGGTGATTTGCAGATTCCATGGGAGCCAGCCATCCCTGATCTATTTGTGTGTGCCAAGAAGAATTTGAAAACACAAAGGAGAATAAAAGCTTCAAATGAAGAGGATAGGTGAAGGGCCTTCTAGGGTGGTCCTTTGTTTTTTAATGAAATTTGTTGACTTTTCATGAAACTTTGGCTCATGGGCTTCAAACCCACATAATAGATGCTTTGTAGAGCCCGTAATTGGATTTGGATATGTGCCTCGCTGCATTAGTTTTAAATTGAATATGGATTTCAAGAGGGCTGGAAATCTCATTTGGAAAATATTGATACACTTTTAATGTGTCTGATGCTCATGGCCATGTTAACTAATCCTGGATATGTGTGAGGGCAGGTCCAGAAAGGTCTCACCAAAGAGCATCACATTCTGCTCTGCCTCTGAAGGTTTGCAATGGCTACTATAAATATATTACAAATGTGCTCCATTTTGTTGTACAAATATTTTTGCACTTTTAATTTGTCTTCTGCTCATGGCCGTGTTAACTAATTATGTATATTTGTGAGGGCAGGTCTAGAAAGGCCTCACCAAAGAGCATCACATTCTGCTCTGCCTCTGAAGGTTTACAATGGCTACAATAAGTATGTTACAAAAGTATTCCATTTTGTTGTGCACTGTTTTATGAATGTGGTCATCTTGCTAGAGAATGCCCTTTGGCCCCAAAACGAAGGGCTTCAAAAACCAAAGAGGAAATTCAATAGGAGTCCCAAAAGGAAAAGGGAGGATTATGAACAACGAAAGTTGATTACGCAAGGGGTGAATACCTTTGCAACTCCAGAGGAGTTTGGCCATGAAAATCAACTTGAAATGGATAGTGATGGGAACCCAAATGGATAAATTAAATAGTGGAGGATTGTTCCTGTCATGAGCATGAGGTGTAATGTCCCCTTTTCAAGCACAATTGGTTTGTGCACAATTAGTCCATTTTCTGGGTTTTCTAGTCGGCTAATTGGTGAGCAAGGGAGAACTCCGAAGTTCTTGGAAAGCATAAGATTAGTCAAGTAGTGGTGTTGTTCGTGGCAGTGCATTTAGATGATCTTGTGGAGCCTCACAGTGCTTTCAGAATACAATTTTGGCCTCTTGGGAGCTCTCCAAACTTCTCGGAGAAGCATTCTCTTTCTTGATAGTTGTCAAAGTATTTTTGGTCCATCATCCTAAGTCCTCAATGACATATTGGTATGATCAAGATTTATTGTTTGTTTCACATCGATGCTTTTCGCAACTTGGATGATTTATTTAATTAATTAAATAATTATAATTTAGTTTTTCATGAGGAAATATTAAAAAGGCAACTGATAATTAATAATTATTTATTTAAAAGTGTTTCATATTGTGCCTATAGGGGGATGCCTAAGCACAAGGTGGTGCACATAATGTATTATTTAATTTGTTTAAAAAGAGTTTGTGGAGGAAAAAGGAAGATTACTATTTTCCCTCCAAAATGTTATAAAAGGAGGTTGCGAGCTCATTGTTGAGGTTAGACTTGATATTATTTCTGCTTCTGCATTTGAGAGAACTGTTATCGGGAAAAATGTATAGTTTAGTAATGTTAATTATTGATAGTTAGTTAGCCGACGGGTAGGTAGTTGGAGTCGCGACGGTTGTGTCGCACCCCTTCGGCTGTCATATATTGTACCACCTCCGGGTGTTGGGGGACATGTAATGTTGGCGACAGATTATAATATGAACATCTTTTGACATTAATGGCAAGCTTATTCTGGTACTTCTTTTGTATTTGCATTGTGCATTGCTGTTCGATTTCTGTATTCTTCCTGTTTACCCAGTGAGGTAAACATTTGGCGCCGTTGCCGAAATTATTTCGGGAGGGACGGGAATATACTACATGGCACAGGGATAATGGGACAACCATTGCCCGAGGGGACGAGCAGTAACCCTGACGAGGATCACCAAGAACTGTTCGAAGGAGAACGAGCACTCACAAAAGATTTCTCTTGCATCCTTCAAGCGGCCATCGAAACACACGTACGGAGGGAAGCCACCATTGAGGCTGTTCCAGAGGATGCTGTGTGGAGCCCGCTTGGTGTAAGCCCAACGGTGAATCGGTTGATGAGCAATTTGCCTAACCTTTTGGCTCAAGCATTTTTGGCTCTTCAAAACCGCAGAGAAGACACCTACCGTGAGAACCGACAACAGCACATCTTACGAGAATTTCATGAGCGCCAGGATGACAGACGTAGAGAAGACCGACTAAGGACAAATAATCCTTAAATTGTGAAGGGAGAGAAATAAAGAAAACTGTTGGAAGCAGAAGAATTATGTTGATTGTATACAAAAGAATGAATTAATAAAGACTGTTGTGTTTTGGTTTATGTGTTGTGAAACATGAAATTGTACCACAATTAATGCCCAATTTACTGAATAAAGACAGAAATAAGAAATTAGAAACCGACGAGTGGGAGGCTGCGCAGAAGGCTTTGATTCTGGAACGACGTGTAGAACGCAGATGGAGGCTGAGGCAACTTGCGAGTCTTGTTTGCGCCACCCTCACTACCACTTGAACCTGCTCAATTTGTCGGACGAGAGTAGTCACCCTACTCTCCACGACAGGTTGAGGCACTCTCCAAGCCTCGAGCATTGCATCTGTCTGAATAGCTGGCCACCCTTGTGACTCAAAGCATGTAACAAAAGCTGTCGAACAGCCGAACCGCATAAACTGGAGGACCTGCTCTAATTCCTCCACAACTTGCTGCAAAGCTCGTGTCTGAGCCATTGCCACCACTTGCCGACCCCTCGTCACCATGTCTGCTAAGTACGCCTCAATGTCCTCCCCATCCTGCCCCGAAGGTTGGGACCCCGAGATAGGTGCAGGAGGCTCGAGTGGAACCAAAACTGCTGGATCCTGCTGGCACAAAGGTGTCTCCTCTACCCTCACCTGCTCCTGGATAGCAGGGATGACTTCTCCTATCTCATGCCCTACTGGTGTCTCGCCCGATGAATCCACCAAGTCTACCACCTCCGTCAGAGGCTCTCGCCGGGGTGAAAATACAGCAGCTCCTACTGGTGGCATCACCGTCATCTGAAATCGCCGGGTCAGCCAACTCCCCATAGCCTCCACCGATGGATCCGTACTGAACACCTCCGGGCCTCTCTCCACTTCTACAGTGTGTCTCTCCAGAGGCTCCTCCAACAAAGAGGCCGACACATTCACTACTGCCTCGGATCCCACAACATCCAACCGCACCTGAGGCTCTGCGTCGACCCCCTCCTTGTGCTCCTCCTCTGCCACTACCTGCTGCGGTGATCCACACGACTCCACCATGCCTTCTGCACGTGCCTCTATGGCTGGAGGCGGTCCCGCGGGTGGCGCACTAGCTTGCGGAGGTGGTACGATGGAAGGTGATGCCACCTGCTGCATGGGCCCAAGCGCAACGGGCGTGCGGCCCTCCCCAAAAGCTGGAATCGACGTGCCTCCCACTCCCGCGGATGACCTCACAAGTGTGCCAAGTGGTAGTGAGGGTGGCGCAAACAAGACTCGCTCCCCCGCGGGCTCCATCCTTGCTGTTCGATTTCTGTATTCTTCCTGTTTACCCAGTGAGGTAAACAAGAATCTGTGTTCATCTCTAATATTCTTGAGGATGAAAATTCTCTTGAAAATACTTGTTCCCGAGATGAAACTCCCCCCAACTGGTATTGGTGGTTTCATATAGGAGCCACAACTGTGCCTGCAAGTGAAGTTATTAATCTTCTTGTTGATAATGGGTACATTTGGTGTGTTTTGATTAGTTGATTTGCAGATTGTGTTTGATGTTGTTTGGGTGAGTTTCCCTTTTAGCGAAGTTTTGAAGTGATGGAGTTTTTGGGCTAGCTTTACTATCCCCTATGTTGGTCATACTTCATGGGCCATACCTACGACAGTTAATGATTTTGTTTGAAGTATTGCTGCAAATTATCATTGTTCCCTGGCTGTACAAGCCTTTTCTTTCCACCTAAGCTGTAGGAAATGAAGTTTTAGTATGGTGTCAACCATTGTGTGGGCTGGCTACTAGTTGAAGGGGGCATGTGAAGTGAGGAAGGGGTTCACTCCCTTTAAGGGGCTACACCATATTGGTAGGCTGTACATGAAATAAGCTTTTGAGTGCTTTTACATATGGACATTGATTTCCTTATATTTCATGTATATAGTTTTAGGATGTTTGAGATGGGTTTCGGATCTTTAAGAGTTTCAATGCAAATTCTAGTTTTGGAGAATCTTGTAATTTTCAGTCTTAATCAAATTTCAGTAATCAGCAATTTTTTCAATGTGCTCTCTTTGTGTGATTAGTTTTGTTATGACAGTTAGACAGCAGCAACAGAGTGCAATCAGACCTGCAATCTGCCTTGTTTCATCTTCCAGAGGTATATTTCATGTTGGGCATTTGAATACTTGTTTATATATGCAATTTGGTTCACTTTTGGGTCCTTGCAGCAGTCTTCATTTATGATCAGCACTTTTTATCAGCACATACAACAGTCAACCTTTCTATATTATGTTTGTAATGCATTTGATCTAACCTGCAATTATATTATGTAATTGCACACTCTACTGAATAAGTGAGAAGTGTATGTTCTCATTGTAATTGCACACTTCACTGGAAAGTGAGAAATGTATGTTCTTATTGTAATTGTACACTTTGCTGAACAGGTGTTGAAGCGTTTTCCTTTTAGTTCTTGCATAGCACACTCCATTGAAGAAGTGAAGTTTTGGCCGGCATTGTGGCCAAGTGTGTTTCTTTCAAATTGCTGCATTCTAGATGGTGTGGTCCTATACACCATATGCTCTCACCTTATTCATCTTGGGAACTGGGTGATCAGAAAGTGATAAGGACATTGCATTGCAGTATATTTCAGTTAAAATTTCAAACAAAGTATAGGGTGGTTATTGTAGGAGGAGATGGACAGCCTGATGGAGGAGAAAAGATGAATTCATGGAAGACATCATTGCGGATAAATGGGAGCAACTCAACTCTGAATGTTAGACATTTGATTTTGAGGCAAAAGAAAGCAAACAGTCAATCAAAGAAGTGGAGAATTTCCCCAAAAAGTACGAGGGGAAGTGATAATATCCATGACAAATTTCAAAAGGAAACTAGAAGATAGTTTTCTTAGGCTTTCAGTCCCAACTAGAATAATTTCTTCGTTTGAAACCTTACTTATGTTCAAGCCAGAGAGGAACAGGGTAGGTAACTGCAAAGCTTATTTGTTATCTGAGACAACGTTTTTTCTCTTTCAATGCTTGTCATAAGAATTATCTCCACGACCTAATGCTAAGATAAAGACAGGAAAATTTATATGCACATTAAAAGCATGTGCATGCATGGGAAAAAGGAAGATAAAACTCAATACATAGAAAATGTAAAGTAAAACTTGCATGCATGACATGCCAAAAAGCAAATATCATGCTAGCATAAATAGAAATACATGCAGGGGTGGGTAATGCATCCATAGGAAAACATCAAGGACAAAGAAGTAATTTTTGGTTTCACGACATGTATAGGCCTGTATCCATTTTTTGATATAAAATTCATTTACCTTAAGAAGCAAAATATATAGGCAGCATCAGAGGCAAGCAAACTCACCACACATGAAGTGAAAGCTAACTCCATCCAATAAGAGCTTATCCCGTTTAGCATTAAAGCTTGTTGATGATTTATAGCTATGGTCGGAATCATCTTACAAACCTAGCTAATCCAAATGTCTAATTGGCCTATTGGCCTTAGACATTTGGTGATTCGACTTACTTGCTTCAGTTAACCATGATTTGTATTTTAACTTACTATCGGAGATTAGCTGTGGTTACCATTTACCATGCTATGTCTACCATTGACGCATGTATCCGATTATCTGTTTGCATTACACATCGATGATCGGTTAATGTCACATCTGTTATTACAATGATTATCGATCTGTTATTAATTGATTAGTTATCATATTAACTAAATCGATTATATTATAATTGAATCGGTTTGAAAGTAAACCTGATTACAATTATCGGCTTGTGTCCTTTTGCCTTCACGTCTCGTGGTGTAGAGACACGGCCCTTAAGGAAGTCCGTAGATATATATGAGGTTGATATTATCAAGTATGCATTCGTTATTATTAAGAGTACAATTGACATCATTGTGGCATAAGTGAGTGATCTGCAATACACCAAGTTTGTGATATTGTGCAGAATATTGTGTGATCTACAGTTACATAAATAATATAATTCAAACTGTGAATAGCTCAATATATATAGTGTAATCAGGTTTAAAGGAAATCCCGATTCATATATACTACTGTGCATAATTTAATATTACATTGCATTCTGAAAATTTATCAAGACATTTGTAATCTATATTATATTCTGTAATATAGTATTAGATTAAACCTAAGTGACTTTAAATTAGAAAAGTATCATATATATAAATCTGATCCAACTTTAACATGGTATCAGAGCCAGGTTTCCTTCTATAAAGCCTAACCGCCTGAAGGAAGATCCGATTAAGATCAGATTGATATCTCCTTGAAAGTTTGTATTTTAAAATGACGAATGGAATCAGATTCGAAGACAAGACTACGAATGAAGAATGATGTTGGTACTAAGGAAGAATGAGTTAAAAACAATAATAGAGAATCCTTCTAAACCTGATGGAACAGACGAACAGAGTCAGTGGGAAAAGAACAATATTAAAGCAATGGAGTTATTAGTAGATGGAGTAAAGAGTCATCTACTACCTATCATTACAAGGTTAGATTCTGCATATGACATGTTCAAAGCCTTGAAAAACATGTTTGAGATTAACAACACGAGCAGAATCCTCACACTTAAAAATCAACTTTCTAATATTAAAATGAGTAAAGAAGAGACTATCACTTCATATTTTATGAGGATAACAAAATTAAGGAACCAGCTCTCATCAATTGGTCACATTTATGATAATACGGAGCTAACTATGATAACTCTAAATGGGCTGCCTATCTCATGGAAAAACTTTAGACAAGGAGTTAGTGCTCGATCCAAAGTTCCCAAATTTGATAGACTAAAAGCTGACTGCATTCAAGAAGAGTGTAACCTAATATCAAGAGGAATCATGAAACCCGTTGATGAAGATGTTCAAGTTCTAGTCTCTAGTTTGAAAAGGAAAAAGGATAAAAAGACATATGGTAATCGATCATTCAAGAAGCCTAGAGACTCCTCTAAAGTACAATGTTTCATATGTGACGAATATGGCCACATTGCAAGAACTTGTCCTCTCAAACTTAAACTACAAGCGTCCCTTGCTGAAGTCAGAAATTCAGATGTATGTTCAGAAAAATATGTTCTCTAGAAGAAACTCAAGATACCTTGTGATTGAGAGGGAGCTTACTAAAAAAGATTGAGCACTTCTGAGGTAAAATTGTAAATATTGATTATTATTATTAATACTAATAATTATTTTATGGGCCCTGTGTAAATCATAAGGAAGTGACGACTTCCAAATGATTTCCACTTGTATTTTTTGAGGTTATTGGAAGGTGACGATCTTACAATAACTCAAGATTGTGGATAGAATCGCCGATTGAGGCAATCCACACAAGAGCTTGTGGATAGAATCGCCAACAAAGGCAATCCACACAAGAGCTCATGGATAGAATCTCCGAGTGAGGCAATCCACGTAAGAGCTCATGGATAGAATTGCTGACTGAGGCAATCCACATGAGAGCTCATGGATAGAATTGCCGACTGAGGCAATCCACACAAGAGCTTGTGGATAGAATCGCCGACTGAGGCAATCCACTCAAGAGTTTGTGAATAGAATCGCCGACAGAGGCAATTCACATCTTGAAACTATGGTCCCAAGATAAGCATCATACGATTTATGAATGTTGCTCCCAATATCTTTTATCCTCCCTAGCTAAGAGGGAGTGTTGATGATTTATAGCTACGGTCGGAATCATCTGACAAACCTAGCTAATCCAAATGTCTAATTGGCTTATTGGTCTTAGACATTTGGTGATTCGACTTACTTGCTTCAGTTAACCATGATTTGTATTTTAACTTACTATCGGAGATTAGCTGTGGTTACCATTTACCATGCTATGTCTACCATTGACGCATGTATCCGATTATCTGTTTGCATTACACATCGATGATCGGTTAATGTCACATCTGTTATTACAATGATTATCGATCTGTTATTAATTGATTAGTTATCATATTAACTAAATCGATTATATTATAATTGAATCGGTTTGAAAGTAAACCTGATTACAATTATCGGCTTGTGTCCTTTTGCCTTCACGTCTCGTGGTGTAGAGACACGGCCCTTAAGGAAGTCCATGGATATATATGAGGTTGATATTATAAAGTATGCATTCGTTATTATTAAGAGTACAATCGACATCATTGTGGCATAAGTGAGTGATCTGCAATACACCAAGTTTGTGATATTGTGCAGAATATTGTGTGATCTACAGTTACATAAATAATATAATTCAAACTGTGAATAGCTCAATATTTAGTGTAATCAGGTTTAAAGGAAATCCCGATTCATATATACTACTGTGCATAATTCAATATTACATTGCATTCTGAAAATTTATCAAGACATTTGTAATCTATATTATATTCTGTAATATAGTATTAGATTAAACCTAAGTGACTATAAATTAGAAAAGTATCATATATATAAATCTGATCCAACTTTAACAAAGCTTGACTTAAAAAGCAATTTGGCTTAAACACAGTGATCTTAGATTTGAGTCTTGGCCATTAGTATTTGTGACTGATGGCCTCAGCTGTAGATGACAAGTGTCATTGACTAACTAATATTTAAGAGTGATCAAGAAACATATACTTGTGTTTTAAGTCGTCATTATTATCTACTCTTATGAAGTAAAAATTTTAAATTCATGAAATTGGTGCAATGATACATATTATAAGCTTGATGTTTTTTTTTCCCTTATGTTCATCACAATGTTTTAGATCATATTGCATGCTGCTTAGAAATTTTCGTTTCCTATTGTCCCACCTAGTGCTAAATGTTGTAATATTACAGGTGGCATGTGTTCTGATGTTTCACTTGCAGCATGATGACTTCCCTGTAGACACCCATGTGAGTATGCTTGTTGAGCAAGCTAGGCATTCTTTTTATTCTTGTTGAGCAACTAAGCTAGGCATTCTTTTTTCACTAGCATAAGTGGCTAGCTGAATTGTTAACAATTGCTTTTATATTACTATATATGACATATTTTTTCAACAATTATGCTGTTCTCATAATCACAGGTATTTAGGATTACGAAGTCTCTTGGCTGGGTGCCCAGGGAAGCAAATAGGGAGAAAGCATATCTGCATTTAAATCAGCGGATTCCAAATGATTTGAAATTTGATCTAAATTGCCTTCTTGTTACTCATGGGAAATGCTGTTCAAGTTGCTCTAAGAGAGGGCGGTTACAACATGCACCTGATGGTGCTTGTCCTTTATTAAGAATTGGGGTAACCAACAGCTAGCTCTTCTTCAGCCCAATGCACAACTTAGTATGCTTGTCAATGCATGCATAAACCAAAGAATTATCTATGAATTTTTATGTTTACTAGCAGTGCCATCCTTGACTTGCAGATGGTAGAGTTAGCTCAGAGAATGTTTCTGTTTCAGAACTAAAACTGAGCAGAAATTTTGTTGTGCACGTCATGTATAGTTTTTTTTTCCTAGGAAGATCATTTCCTTACAACTGGTACTCATTTTGTACCTTTCTTCTGTTATTAAAAGAGAAATTCAATGTTACCAATAAATAGTAGAGCGCCATTAAGTCAAAGGCAACCCAAATCTTTTCAATGGTGAATCTTCAGAAATGAAATAAGAGTAAAGGAATTATAAATTGATTTTTGAAGTGCTCACTCGTCACTTGTCTAAAGAAACTATTAGCAAGGAGCTGGTTGAAATTCAAGCTAATATGTAAATGCAAGGATAACCAAATCTTTTCAATGGTGAATCTTCAGAAATGAAATAAGAGTAAAAGAATTATAAATTGATTTTTGAAGTGCTCACTCGTCACTTGTCTAAAGAAACTATTAGCAAGGAGCTGGTTGAAATTCAAGCTAATATGTAAATGCAAGAATAAGAAGCTTGAAATAGGTAATAATGAGAACTGGTAACCGTACATGCTGGAAAATTATTTTCATTTTTTTCCCTATATTTCTGCTAGAAATAGAAATTGACGGTTTCACATGAAACAACTTTCAACAGTTTACATGGGCTGAATCACATTTTTTCAATGCTCCACTCAGTTTAGGGTACCTGGACATAAAGGAATAGGTAGACATGTTTCTGGGACAGATTTTTTTAAGGCTATTTTATGGGTGTAGAAATTCTATTGCAGTCACTGATTATTAATCTCCTATCTCATAAAAAATTATTTAACTGCTGAAAATAAATTTACAGCTGAATATCGAAAAATAACACAACTGCAACTTCACTAAAAATACGGAAAGAAATAAGCAACACAAGGACACAATATTTTTGGACAATCGTCCCTGGAAAAAACCCCTAAGGGAAAACCAGTTCTACAGATGGAAAATATATTAATCTTCAGCAATATAAGAATTACAAAAGAATTCCTTGCCTCTTACTGGCAGAACTCCGACAAACTCCTAATATCTCCTGCTGATATCCTCCACTGCTATATCAACGCTATCACTGCGCCTCTTGCTAACACTGCAAGACTATTTGCTATCACTGCAAATTCTTCTCAAGACTTCTTATTTTCCAAATGACCCATGACCCCTTTTTATACTACTCTATTGGAAAACCAACGGCCGAGATTAATTCAAACCAATGGCTGAGATTAAGACAACTCAATAACCAATTACTAATTTTGGCTATGAGGTGTCACCTAAAAAGAGCCACTATTAAATAACAATTGTTATTATCCTAACAACACTTGTTTGACAAAAACAACCATTTTCTAATTCTAGGTCAGGACGAACAGCTGTCCAAAACTACCCATAACTAATGCTGTTATTTCTGGGTAAGGACAAACAACTGTCCAAGCTACCCATAATTAACACTCCCTCTTAGCGAGGAAGCTGTTCTGCACGACACCCATCTTATCTCTGAAGAAGATGAATTTTGCCTTCCCCAATGCCTTTGTTAGAATGTCTGCTACCTGCTCCTCTGTAGGTATGTACTGTAGCTGAACAATCCCCCTCTGTACACAATCCCTGATGAAGTGATACCTGATGTCTATATGTTTCGATCTATCATGAAACACTGGATTCTCAGTCAACTTGATGCAACTCTGATTGTCGCAGTGTATCACCGTAGTCTCAACCTTCTGACCAAACAAGGCTACTAGCAACTTCCGAAGCCATATAGCTTCACACGTTGCCATGCTGGCTGCTATGTATTCTGTTTCTGATGAACTCAAGGCCACAGATTTTTGCTTCCTGCTGAACCAAGAAACAACTCCTAATCCCAGGCTGAAACAACATCCTGAAGTACTCCTTTTGTCCGTTGTACTGCCTGCCCAATCTGCATCAGTATAGCCTATCAACTTGATACCTTCACCTCGAACATATCTGATCCTGTACTCAACTGTACCATGAAGATAACGCAACACATGCTTAGCCGCCGTCCAATGCACTCTCTTTGGCTCTACCATGAACTGACTAAGAGAGTTTACTGCAAAGGCTATATCTGGCCTGGTGTTGACCAAATACATGAGCGAACCAATCAGCTGCCTGTATAGAGTGGGATCAACATCCTTTTCCTTGGATGCATCTACCTTCCTCCAATTAGTGATCATGGGTGTAGACATGGCTTTGCAATCTTCCATCTCGAATCTCTTCAAGATTTCAATGCAATATTTCCCTTGACCAAGGAAAATCTCTCCATCAGTCTGCCACACCTCCATGCCTAGAAAGTAGTGCATAAGTCCCAAATTCTTCATCTCAAACTCTTCTGCAAGGTCCCTCTTGCAATCCTCTATGAGTCCTAGCGCACCAGTAAGAAACAAGTCATCCACATATAGAACAAGAATGAGAACCTCACCCCCAACCACCAAGTAGTAGAGGTTCGCATGAGCCTCACTCTTCACAAAGCCCATTTCCTGCAAGTATGTATCAATGCGCTCATACCATGCTCTGGGAGCCTGCTTGAGTCCGTATAAGGCTTTCTTTAATCTGCACACGTGGGTCTCTTTGCTGTGTGCTACAAAGCCTTCTGGTTGTTCTATGTATACCTCCTCCTTCAATTCTCCATTAAGGAATGCTGTCTTGACATCCATTTGATGGATCTGCCATCCCATCTGTGCTGCAAATGAGATTACAGCTCGTATAGAAGTATACCTGGCCATAGGAGCAAATGTCTCCTCATAGTCTATTCCCTCCTTCTGAGAGAACCCCTTGGCCACAAACCTTGCCTTATATTTCTCGATGCTACCATCTGCACCATGCTTTATCTTGAAGATCCAGCGCGATCCAACTACTGCTCTATCAGTTGGTCTAGGCACTACCTCCCATACATCATTTTGCATTATTGAGTTATATTCCTCAACCATAGCATCTCGCCATACCTGATGCTTTGCAGCTTCCTGATAGCTGGAAGGTTCACTATCTACCAACTGGCTGACTAATGCCACATAGTCATTGAACTTGGCTGGTTGTCTCCTCTGTCTTGTACTCTTCCTAGGAGCTCCCACAGACTCCTGAGTATCCCTTTGTATGTCTTGAACCTCATGGTTCCTACTGCCAACTGTAGAGGATGAAATATCAACCTCTATATCATCTAGATGCATATCCTGCTGCACCAGTTGCTCCATACTCTGTGAATCTTCACTACCTGAGTCTATGCTTGTACTAGTAACTGTACTTGAGCTTTGTTGTCCTTGACTTGGACTTGGAGCTTTTGTTGGCTGCTCACTCTGATCATCTGCTGGCAAATCTCTGGATCTTCTAAACGCCTTGTCCTCCATGAACTTGACATCCCGTCTGACAATAATTCTTCTGGTCCCTGGAATGAACATCCTATATGCCTTTGAAGTTTCACTATACCCAACAAGGTACCCCTTCTCTGCAGTCTGATCTAACTTGGTACGTGTGTCTCCAGGAATAAGGCAATATGCCAAACTCCCAAATATCCTGAAGTGACCAACATCTGGCTTCTTCCCCGTGAAAGCCTCCTCTGGTGTCATTTTCCCTAGTACCTTGTGTGGAACCCTATTCTGAATGTAGACTGCTGTACTACACGCTTCTGCCCATAAGTAGCGGGGCATGTCCTGGTCATGTAGCATAGCCCTTGCTGCCTCTGAAATAGAACGGTTCTTCCTCTCAGCAACTCCATTCTGCTGTGGATTGTAAGGAATAGTCCACTCTCTCTTGATTCCTTCTCTGGTACAGAAATCCTGGAAGTCATTTCCTTTGTACTCGCCTCCATTGTCTGACCGAAGAACCTTTATCTTCCTTCCTGTTGAGTTCTCCACAAGAGCCTTGAACTCTTGGAAGCGACTGAAAACCTCATCCTTGGTCTTCAAGAAGTATATCCAGGTCTTCCTGGAGAAATCATCAATAAAGGTAACATAATACTCATATCCTCTGAGAGACTTTGTCGACATTGGTCCACATACATCTGAATGTACTAGATCAAGAACACCCGTAGATCTGGTGTCACTCCTTGGAAAAGATGCTTTCGCAAACTTTCCCAACACACATCCTTTACATACATCATCATGCTCTGTGCTCACCTTTGGAACACCTGTCACCGTCTCACGAAGCAATCTAAGTGCTCCATGATGAATATGGCCCATCTTCCTATGCCATAGCTCTCCAAGATCTCTAGGGTTACTGCTGCTCATGAGTCCCTTAGGAGTATCAAACTGCAACCTATAAAGGCGACCACTCCTATCTCCAATAGATACGGGTGATTTCCAATCTTTATGCTTAATCAAAACATGCATCCCTCTAAAGAGAACATTATACCCTTTATCCTGAAGGACAGATACAGAAACCAAATTCATACCTAAGCCTGGCACATGCAACACATCATGAAGAGGAATTACCTTTCCATTCTCCCTCTGAAGTTGAACAGTCCCTTTCCCAACTGAGTTGAGCTTGGACAAGTTCCCCATAGAGATCTGGATTCTGGTGTTCTCCTCCTTGTAGCGAGAGAAGTACTCTCGAACTCCTGTCATATGAAATGACGCCCCACTGTCTATATACCAGACACTCTGTGAGGTTGAGCTAATCATACAGGCTATGAATGCAAACTCATCCTCCAATCTACTAGAGAGCTCCTCTGCACTTGCTGAAACTGCCACTTGGTTCTTTCCCTTCTTATCTTTCTTCCTTTGTGGGCAATCGCTGACATAGTGGCCAAACTCGTGACAACCAAAGCACTTGACCTTAGATAGGTCCTTCTTCTTCTTTTCAATTTGTGAATTTGCTCCTTTGCTAGATCCCTTCTTTGTTTTCCCCTTTCCCGCTAGGGCAACATTTTCTTGTTCTACCTCACTTTTCTGACTCTTATTGTTGGCTCCATTGACAAGGCTTAGTCTAAGCTCCTCTTGAGTGAAATCACTCCAAAGTCGATCCCAACTAGGTAAGGTGTCTCGTCCATTAATAACTTGAACAAAGACATCCCATTGCTTAGTAAACCCATTTAGGGCTATTCTTACTAGCTCGTCTTCATTTGGCTTATCTCCAACAGCTGCTAACTCGTCCTTGACAAGTCTAAGCCTGGTGAGGTAACTTGTAACATCTTCTCCCTTGTTCATCCGGGTATTCCTCAATTTTTCTCTGAGAATCAGCTTCCGGTTAGTGGTAGCATTCTGGTACAGATTCATAATGGCATCCCACATCTTCTTCGCTGTATCTAACTCTGCGATATGTGGAACAACATGATCCTTGACACCATCAAGGATTATCCTCCTCGCCTTGGCATCATCCTTCTTGTATGCTGCAAGTTGTACTGGATCTATAGGTACAACTACAGTACTGGTAACATATTCCTTGATACCATTCTCTTCCAGCAATAAAGAAATTCTGGCTTTCCAGACACCAAAATTTGAGGCACCATCCAATCTGTCCTGATCTCTCAAACCTGCTGAGACCATCTCAAAGAAATAAAGGAAAACAATAACTCGAAAGAGGTCAAACTCAAATTTCTTTCCTTTGCTTAGGGTAAACCTTTTCTACCCTCAACAAAGCTCTGATACCATGTAGAAATTCTATTGCAGTCACTGATTATTAATCTCCTATCTCATAAAAAATTATTTAACTGCTGAAAATAAATTTACAGCTGAATATCGAAAAATAACACAACTACAACTTCACTAAAAATACGGAAAGAAATAAGCAACACAAGGACACAATATTTTTGGACAATCGTCCCTGGAGAAAACCCCTAAGGGAAAACCAGTTCTACAGATGGAAAATATATTAATCTTCAGCAATATAAGAATTACAAAAGAATTCCTTGCCTCTTACTGGCAGAACTCCGACAAACTCCTAATATCTCCTGCTGATATCCTCCACTGCTATATCAACGCTATCACTGCGCCTCTTGCTAACACTGCAAGACTATTTGCTATCACTGCAAATTCTTCTCAAGACTTCTTATTTTCCAAATGACCCATGACCCCTTTTTATACTACTCTATTGGAAAACCAACGGCCGAGATTAATTCAAACCAACGGCTGAGATTAAGACAACTCAATAACCAATTACTAATTTTGGCTATGAGGTGTCACCTAAAAAGAGCCACTATTAAATAACAATTGTTATTATCCTAACAACACTTGTTTGACAAAAACAACCATTTTCTAATTCTAGGTCAGGACGAACAGCTATCCAAAACTACCCATAACTAATGCTGTTATTTCTGGGTAAGGACAAACAGCTATCCAAGCTACCCATAATTAACAATGGGACGACAGGGTATGATAAATGGCAAGGTTATATAAACGTAGTTTTTTTTTTCTTTTTTAAATTTAGAAAAATTTCAAATATTCATATACTAACGTTTGTAAGTCATTCATCAAAAGGACATTCTCTATGAGACAAGGACGGCTCTGCAACTTGCGTGGAAGATTTCTCAAACGTGGCCCTCGGTGAAGGGGTCGACCCTTATGGGTGGAGGAGGTAGTAAGGCCTCCTCCACATGGGTAAGCCTTTTCTTTCCCTGCCCTTTATTTTCCATTCTGCATTTTTTGTCCACGTTGGTTGTGTGAGGTTTTCGTCCAGGGTTGCGTGTGAACATTAATGCACCCCCATGGGAGACTTCTCTGGTGGTCGAGCATTTAATGCCGAGCCCCCAAATTTGTCGATGAATATGCTTGAGGACGGTCACAAGAAATCCTTCAAAAATGCCCTAATTGACTCGACCTTCTCGGTTCCTGAAGAAGCCAAATTCAACCTGGTGAGTCTATCCGAATCTGAGTGATGGAGATAGAGGAGGAATAGTTTAGTGCCCTAATTTTCCTCAGCCCACTTTATCTATCTCTCCTAATGATGTTATGGCAAAAGCTATTGAAATGGAAAAATCTAGGTTAAGACACATTGCTATTTTTTTAGCGGTCGTGGACGTTACTAAATGCCTGACCAAAAAGTTTTTGGATGATTGGATTAAAAACGTTTGGATTAAGAAATTAGGTTACCATATTTCTTTCTGTTGTATGATTCAGAAGGGATTATTTGTTATTTTTTTAGAGACTCCAAATCTCAGGGGTCGGTAGTTCAAAAACAGTTTTGGGTGGTAGGTAAATGCACCTTCAGAGCCCTAAGTTGGACTCCTGATGCGGTGAATGATGAAATTCTTGCGCTCTCCTGCCCTAGATGGATTGCCATTAAACACCTTCCGCTCATGTTGTGGAATTTCATTCCGCAAGTATTGGAACCCATTGGTCGGGTTATGCAGGTGGATAATACTCCCAATCTTGTGCCTCATCTTGATGCTCGGGTTTTAGTTTCAGTCAACCCGGGCCGTGAATTTCCCAAATTCATTGATATTAAGCTAGATAATGATTCTATCTCATGTCTCATAGAAACCCTTGGAGGGGTCAATGTGTGTTTTTTGTGTAGACATGAAGGGCATATTAGAAGGAATTGCCCTATCCTTACTTCACAGAGGAAGTCTAATGATAATCATAATTCCGGGATACCCCTCTCAGAGAAACATACTCCTCTCGAGATTAATCAAGCTGATCATTCTTCCTTATAGGAGAGATTGGATTCTCTCAAGTCGGCAGTTAAAAGGGCAACCCAAAGCTCTACCAAAGATTTGCCTAAGCTTGATCAAAATGTGGTTTTCGGGGCATTTACTGTAGAAGCCCCTCCACATTCGGCTATTTCTGAGGCCATTACTCAAATAGGGGATTCCAAGGAAAATCCGAAGCAATTTGTCGTCCCCAAGTCTTGGAAAGTTAGAAAGAAAAATGCCCAGCAATTGGTTTTAGATAGAATTAAAGATGATAATAAGAATAACCGGTAACAAATCTCAAATTAATCCCTCTAGCAAGAACTCTTGCTCGATGCCTATGGAGGATGACTCCAATGATACCCCGCCTAAGATGAGGTTTTCTGACCCCAGCTGGAATTCGCAGGTTAAATCCATTGTTAAGGGAATTGAGGATAGAGGTAGTTAGTAATGATGTGGAAGGGAGAAGAATCCTCTTCCTCGAAAATCCAGAGGCTTTTGAGGTTTCCAATAAATTTGACATACTCACAGATGCCCATACCGAGAGCTATGATCCTAGCAAAAACCCCAAGGATTTGGGTTCTCGAGGGATTGATTCTCCCTCCCTAAACCTTCCGGTTGTTCCTGGCCCTAGCCTTGATTCCTCTTTGTCTAGCAAGTTGGTTGATAAGGATAGTGTATTCTTTGATATTGTCATTGCTTACCCTGCAACTAGTACTCCCAACCCTAAGGTTCCTCTCAAGCTTACCAGTCTCGGAGAGGATGATAGAATTATTGGTGAAGGTTCCCAGGACGGTGCCAGTGATGAGTCTGAGATGGAGATAGAGCTAAACTCCAACAACTCGGTCACTAGCGGGGAGCTTGAACACAAAATTGAGTACTCAAAAGAAGGTGACCTTGGTAGAGGGGATCCAAACTTGGTTAATATTAAGGAGAAGCTTGCTCGACCTAGAAGAAAGAGAGGGAGGCCTAGAGGCTCAAAAAGCAAGATATCTCCCCTCCCTAAGAAGGTTGTTGCTAGGGCAGACTTTCCCAAGTGTTTTATTAGTTTTAGGACTGCTAAGAATAGTGAATAAGTTCTCTGTTAAAATGATGAAATGCATATGCTGGAATATCAGGGGCCTTGAATCCCCCAACAGAAAGCACATTGTTAAGAGGTTACTCAATCAACATAGGAATGAAGATTTTGTTATGCTACAAGAACTCAAAGCTGTCAACTTTTCTCTAGAAGTTAACTTAAAGTTTATTTGGAAAGATGCATTTCAAGTCACCACCAAACCTGAGAGAGGTAGAGGTGGTATGCCATTACTTATTAATGAGTGGAAGAAAGCAATCAAGGAATCTGGATGTTCTCCGTGCAACAAAATTGCTTGGGCTACACTCAACATTTGCAACACTAAGATTGGAGTTTGTTCGGTCTATGTTGCTAATAACTACAAAGAGAGATCAGAAATGTGGCAATGGATTAGTTCCCTTCTAGACATTCCTTGGATTGTGGGTGGAGATTTCAATATGATAGAGCACCCTGAGGATAAGGTGAGAGGTGTTAACATGGAGTGGAAAGTGGGGGAAAGGCTGCATTGGGAAAGAATGAAGAATAGTAAGAAGCTATATGACCCACTTGAAGGACTAAAAAAGGAATACAAAGGGATATGGTTCACTTGGTGCAATTATCAGAAAGGCAATAGAAGAGTTTATTGCAGACTTGATAGGTTTTATGTGAATAAGGACTCCTTTTCATTTGATCAGAGTGACAAGGGTGTCGTGGTCCACGTATACCCTTGCTCTCTTTTAGACCACCCCCCGATTGTGTCACAGATCTATTTAGCTGATAAGGGACCTGCTAGAGTTGTCAAGAAAGATAAGTTTCTTCTGAACTCTAGATTTCTAGAGGACCAAGATGTTTTGACTACCATTTACATGATCAAACAGTTAAACAAATGGAACAATGCCACTATGTCTAATATCTATCGGTGGAATAAGAACATTACCAGTTGGCAACGCTTGCTCTACACGATTGGGAGGAAGAAGGCTAAGGATAGCAGGTGCATGAAAATGTTACTGACGGATAAGTTTCATAAGGCTAAATACCTGGCCCAAAGGGAACCACAAAATGTCTCATGTTCTCAAATTATGGCTCAAGCTAAGGATCGTCTGAGGAAGCTTCAACAAATCAAAATTGTAGGAGCCAGAACCAGGGCAAGACTGAATTGGTTACATCAAGAGACAAAGGCTCAAAAATCTTTTTCAACATGTTAAAGCAAAGGGAGGGTAAGGAAATGATCGATAGGTTGTGGGTTGATGGAAGAGAGATCATTGAAGATGAAGGGAATTAAGAATGAGTTCCTCCTATTTTATCAAGGTCTTTTTGCCTCTGAAGACAACCCATCATTAGTCTTTGCTAAGGATTTCTGTAAGAGTTTGATTCCTAAACTTATTATTGAGGAAGATGCTCTAGCCCTTAAGAGGCCAATCTCAGTTAGGGAAGTTAAAACTGCCATTGGTAACTTAAATAATGGTAAGGCACCGGGACCTAATGGTCTCCCTATTGAATTCTACAAGGCCAACTTAGATTGGATTAGTGATGATTTGCTAGCAATATGCATTGAGGCCATCAAGGTGGGGCCCCTTGGGCTAGACATTAATAGAGGCACTATCATGCTCCTTCCCAAAGATGGGGGTACATCCCTAATCAGGAATTGGAGGCCTATTACCCTTCTAAATGTCTCATACAAAATCCTAGCCAAGGTATTGGCCAATAGACTTATGGACATTCTTCCAAGATTTATATGTCCCACGCAAACTAGATTCATCAAAGGGAGATACATCCTAGAGAATCTTATAACCAGTTGGGAGGCTATGGAATGGGCTAAAAACACCAACCAGAATGTGGCTATGTTCCTTTTGAATTTTGAAAAGGCCTACGATCGGGTGGAATGGGGCTTTATTGTTATGATGCTAGAAGCTTTCAGATTCCCTGAGGAGTTTTGTAACCTTGTTCGAGTTCTGTTGAAGGATGCCTCTGCCCAACTGGATATTTATGGTTCCATTACTAAAGAATTAAAGTTAGGTAGATCCATCAGACAAGGGTGCCCTTTGGCGCCTGCCTTATTTGTCATTGCCTCAGATGCAATTTCATACATATTAAGGGACAATGGTCACTCACCAAAGGTCAAAGGCATAAATCTCCCAAATAAGACTGACTTGTTAAACATCCAATTTGCAGATGATACGACCTTATTTCTGGACTTAAATGAAAGGAACATGGAGTCTCTTATCTCCAACCTCCAAGTTTTTGATAATTCTTTTGGAGCAAGAATATCCCAATCCAAATCTGTTCTACTAGGCTGGTCGGATAATTCCCCTGTCTGGCTTAGCAAATTTGGTTATCAGTGGGGAGGGCCATATAAGCAGGTCAGGTATCTGGGCATACCCTTCTTTGTCTCTCCCTGTTTAAAAGACATGTGGCTTTGGGTCAAAAGTAAGATTGATAAGAAATTAAATAAGTGGAATAGACACTACTTGTCTCTTGTTGGAAGATTCCAAGTTTGTCAGAAAATCTTATCCTCATACAACATCTACTATGCTTCAATTTGGTTGTTCTGTAGTTATCAAGTGAACAATATTTAAAAATTCATCCAGCAATTCTTGTGGTCAAATGACAAAGGTAATAAGAAGAGACACTTTGTCAAATGGGATTGGTGTTGTAAGGAAAAAAAGAATGGAGGGTTGGGCTTGAAAGACCTTAAGTTGCAAGGTATTGCCCTAGTTGCAAAGTGGATTTTGCATGCGCTTGAAGGAGAAGAACCTTGGAAGGTGGTTGTCAGAAATAACATAAGGCTAGCGGTTCCCAAACAAGCCAAGGCCTGGAAGTCTCTCCCCTTTTGTGACCTTGTTACTGGGAATTTCCCTGTCTCTACCACATGTTCCATTGTGTTTAAGGCTATTTGGAAGAATTGGGAGGCTATTAGGGCTTGGATTTCTAATTGTAGGGTCAACAACAATGATTGTATATGTGGGGAAAGGTCAATATGGTGGAATCTCCTCCACAAAGACAAACACCTTGCTGTTGTTCAAGGTTGCTCGACGAAGAGTTGGGCTAAGAAAGGTATTTGTTGTTTTAAAGATTTTTTTTTAAATGATCATCTTATCTCTTGGAATGCATTATCTCTAAAATATGACCTTCCAACCTCTAATTGGAAAACCTACTATATCCTTAGAGAGGCCTGAAACACCTTGCAACTTCCTAAAAGATGCTTGGTGAATGAGAATAGATTTCTTTCATATACTTGGATGGATGGCACTATTCCTATGGTGGTTAAAGTTAAAACTGTTTACAATTCTCTTACTTTCAATAATGAGATAATTGCTTATGTTAATGATGTGTGGCAGGCTGATATGAAAGACTCTCAATGGCATAATATCTTGGATAGATTATGGAGAAGTAGTCTAGCTCCGAAAATAAAATGCTTTAAATGGTTATTTCTACTCAATAAATTGCCTCTTAAGAGTGATGAAAATGAAGTTGATATATGTACCGTTTGCAAAGTTGCTGAAATAGCTAATCACCTGTTCTTTGATTGCATTATTGTTAACGAGATATGGCTCTTGTTTGGTATTTCTATTCCTGATATTGTTGATGTATTGAATATTGTTACTGGATGTGTGCCTACTTGTAGTAAAGAAGGTAATCTGTTATGGCTTATTCTTTCCTGTGAGATCTTATGGTTTTTGTGGAAAATCAGAAATGAAGATAAATATCAGGGTAAAACTAGGGCACTTACTGAGTCATTTTGAAGACTCACACTCTATATCATTGATGCACAAGTTACATTGATAACGCTGTTGGCAAAGAAGAAATTTGAAAGATTTCTAGAAGATGGTCACACCAAAGTTTATACTTTTGAGATTTCTCACGGTTATACCTAGAGCCAAACAAACATGGAAAGAACCCCATTTGTTAATGCCTTAGCTGCATTTATGGAGGAGATCAATGAAGGCAGAAGAATTGAAAGAGAATACATGGCACAACTGGCTGCCCATGGTGCAGTCCCAACTAGGAGTGACAAGCGAGTGATGTGGATGGAAGGTCCTCTCGGATGGACAACCTAGGTTGACTACATACTCTCAGTTGTACCTCCTCATTTTTTATGTATATTAAATTTGCGTTATGTCACTATGCATATTCTGTAAAATGTTTATAGCGAGATACATATAGTTGATCTTGCCCTTTACGGGTCTAGGAAGGTTTATTTGTGGTTACATTTGGTTATCTCGAAGTGACTGGATATTTTGTATAGTTTTTACTCTATATTCAATATAAAAAGTCATTCATCAACTATATTATAGATCCTTAATACAAATATTATAGTATCGAAAGTTATTCATCAAATATATTATAGATCCTTAATACAAACATTACAGTATTGAAAGTTCAACTAAGTGAGTTGAACAAATTAATGAATATCAAAATTCATTTTTTTTCATAATTTATTTCCTATATGCATATGATATGTTAGGGGAGAGGACCCAGTAGTTGTGCACCCTAACTTCACACTTCTCAAAATCCTACATGGAAATTTTAAATCACTCCCAAATTTTTATAGCAACTTACTTGGCAAGTCCCTTGCTTATAATTAAAGTTTCAGGGCCACATCATCAAATATGATGCCACATCAACATGCTTTTTGCCAAGGTGTCCAAAACAACCCCCCAAAAAGTGAGACCAATAGGCGTACAAAAGAGGCCCCAATATTTGTGCAATTGCTGTGGCATCACATGATTGGTTGCTTTTTACAACAAATGGTATATTTCATTCAATTATTGGGTACTCATAATAGCAATAACAACTTTAAAGTCACAACTATTGGTGCAATGTTTTACAAAAATTGGACATTAAATCAACAAGTATGAGGGTATTAAATCAACAACTTCTATCACAAGGATTGGAACACGCTCAACTACCGGGTCCTTTTCCCTAATGCGCATGGGATATGAAGTTTGGCGATCTAGCAAGCTTTTTGTTTTTATTTAATTGATTTTGATCTTTTTAAGGGGATCCACCTTATCTTTCTCCCCATTTCTAATTCATTCAAAATCGTAGTGAAGACATATTTGGATTTTGTGACTAAAAATGATGTGGCAACTCTTTGGATCTATTTCAAATTTTTAGTGAAAGTTTTCAAGGCCGATAAATAATTGGTGAGACAAGTTAAGGTGACACAAGATAAGCTGCATAACTCATCATGTAAGTAGAGGTGTTTTATGAAGGGCTTAATTAGTCCAAACGAGGGTTGATAGTCAAAGGAAATAAGCTATTAGGGTTCCTAATTATAGGGAAGCAAAGGAGCATTCCCCAAAGATGACACATTCTCTTTCCCTCTACAATAAAGGTGATTGTCAATCACAAAATAAGGCAAAATTTCGTGAGTAACTACAACACACCATTATGCAAAAGATATTACAAGGGTTCTGTTGTGATCTTTTCACATATTGCCCCATTGCAAATGGGAACCCTTTTTCCCGTTTTCTGGTCTTGTTAGTTTAGGGTTTTGGTGTTCAAGTGACAATTTTGAGCTTCAAATGTTCGAGTCTTGTCTTTGGATATGGTTGCGTTTCCAAGTCTCCATGATGCAAATAATGATAAATCTTTAAGTTTTGAACTCAAATAGGACCAAAATGCTGAAAAGGATGTTTAAAATGTTAAAAATGATCCTAAGTGTCAGGTTGACTTAACATGTCAATTTATCTTTCTAAGTGTTGAGTTTCAATTTGCCCAAAAGTTTGAGCAAAAAATGATAAAAGTAATGCTAACTGGTGTGGGTTTTGTGTGAAAATGTTAAAAGTTCCTATAGGAGTTGTTTTTCCACTCGTAAGAGCGGGCTAAAAAATGCACAAAGTCACGATGGACTTCGATTTTCCACCCTTGACAACTTTGGAAAATTCACAAAGTCACGATGAAAATAGAATTTCCACTGCATGAATTGATGAAATTGGGTAAGCTTGGACTTGAAATATATGGAAATCAACAAAGTCTCAATGTAAAACGTTTTTCGACTTAGCAATTAAGTGAAAATCAGCAAAGTCCCATGGAGGACTTTTTCCACCTCATTATGAGCATCAAATTACCTATTTAATGTTAGGGACAAGTAAAGTCTTGATGGAGGTCAAATTTCCACTCCAGGACTTAGTTTACGAGCAAATGAAGGTGTATTGTAGACAAATCAAGATCATAATTACATGAGGATTTTAAGGACAAATTAATCCATATGAAGATCAATTCTCCACCATTTCATTTGGTGGACAAAACAAAGGGAAATGTGGCTTAATTTTTGCCCCTATATATATCGTTTTTCCTCACCTTGCTGGTTCAACATTTTATTTGTCTCACATTTGTTGTGTGGTGAAAACAAGAGGTGAAATGCTGAATAAAACACATACTAGCAAGCAATATAATAATCATTAAGTTGCTGATTTGATGTTGAGTGAGTTGAAAGAGGAGGATATCAGTGTCGTCTAAATCAGCAAGGAGAGAGGAAGGGGGGCAACATTTGCCTAAGGCATTAATGGTGCCACCATTGAAGGCATTTTGCAACACAGATAAAGGCGCTAGTGCCATTTGAAGAAGCCATCACTTCAAGGAAAAATTGCATCATTTCTAGCCAAAACAAATGCAAGTTACATCAACCACATGAATCACACAAGGAAAGGAATGATAGCCAGCTGATAAGGGATGATTTTAAGACATTTTTCAGCTTTCACACTAAGAAATCAGACTTAGACAACGAAGTTGGTCTCAACATTATTGCTAAATCTGAGTTGAAGGATATTTTCAGACTTACAAATTATAATCAGACCTTTCATAAGTCTAAAAAACAGGTTTCTTTAAGGCAAAATTACCAAATTTAGATATGAACCTTTGTATTCTCTAGAATCAGCATTGCATAGTTTCAATTTTTTGATTTTAGAAAGCTAATAAGTCTGAAAATCAATTAAAATCAGAACCTAGGTAAATTTTGGAAAATTACTTGTTCGTTGAATTCTAGTTTGATACATGTACCATGTCAAAAGCAAGGATGACTGCAAGGAAGATCTAGTTGAAGAAAGTACTTGAGGGATACTACTAGGAATATCAGATATCTTCCAAATGGAAGAAGGTTGGAGACACCAAGATGGAGTACCTGGATAGGAAAAAGATGAAGTGAAGGATGTACGGAACAAAGAACTAGCTACCCTCTCCCTTGGCAGTCAACATAATGAAGAGTGGAATATACCATGTAGTTGGATTCCCATCAACAATACAATGCAATGAGCTCATGGTTGAGTGTCCTAGGAACTACGACCCACAATCAAGAACAATTCGAACACCTAAGGGGTTGGTGCTTGCATTTCTCACTGAAAATGCAGTAAGAGAAGCGTTTGGGATTCCCAATCACCAAGAGATGCACACAAGAACTAAAGAGGATGCCCAAGCTATGTTCAAGAAAGGACTTGATGCATGTATGACTCTCATTAACAATCAATGGGTTCTTGAAACAAGGCATCACCATTCCAAGCTATCGAAGAAACTCTTAAGTTGAGATTGCAAAGAAGACTTTAGTGATATGATCTTCCTACTCAACAGGATCATGGGAGCACCTCAAGGAGCTTTATTTGAGACATGGATGTTTTATTTCATTGAGGAGATATTAGCTCGAACAATAATGATAAATTGAGCGAAGATCATAAGTGATAACTTGGATATCCGGTTGAGAAAATTGGAGAGAGCAAAGTCTTTCTACATGACTTCTTACTTAGTCTACATGCTAGCAAGAAACGTCAAATACAAAGGACTAATATGCAAGGGTGAAGTCAGGAACAAGCAGGGACAACATAAGGTGTATGAATGCTATCCACAACTCCTACATGAGAAAGAACAATATAGAAGGGTGAATGTTACATTCACCATGTACTTCACACGGTTACTACAAGGTGGAGTAAATAAGAGGTTGTCCAAGGAGGCAATGTCATTAGTAAAAAAATATGGATCACGGTTTATCCAATTCCCTACCTTCACATACATAAGAATCCAAGGATTCACCTTTGAACCTTATAATTTCTCAAGGTATCTAATTGACAAGATGGTGTTGATTGAGGTCGTGAGGCAACTATCAGAGTTTGACTACATACAGAAAGAGAAACATAGGCAGGGTATAACTTTTCCTATCACACTTGGGAAAATGATGGAGATATGCCCCACCGTGACAACAACAGATACAATTAATGAAGAATTGCAATTTTTCTGTCTTGGAATATACAAGGCAATGAATCATTTTGATCCATTCTAGAGGATTTTAACAACCAAAGGAGAGAAGTTTATACACAAGGTCGACATTGAGGACAATTGGACAAATCTTACAGAGGACTTCGGAGTTAGGAGAAAGATGTGGTCTCGAATGTAAGTGGACTTCATGAGGAAGTGCAACTTCTTCTCAATTCCTGATAAAGTGAAGGATGATGGGAATCATATTTATCCTCAATATGGGAAGGAGAAAGACAAGTCGGTTCCATCACTTGATTGGTCACAACTCAAAGTAGTGGACTTGAACATTTTGGTGAGGGAAGTGAGCAATTGCTCTAGAGAATGGGTAGACAAACAAATCAACAAGCTAAGGAGGCAGAGTACCACTTTGATCTATGAGAAAATAAAAAGCGAAGAGTCTTCTCTTAATGATGATGAGATAACTATAAGTGACGTGAGAACAAATGACGATGAAGAGGGTCAAACTCTTAAGAGAAGAAAGGGTATAGTTGTAGGAAAACAAGAAAAGGGTAAGGAGATTACCAGTCAAGATTCCATACACAAGAAGCCCAAATTTGACACTTCTCAATCTACCATGAGTTCCTCATCCGTTAAGGAGAATGACATACTGGAGGATGACAATGATCCCGAACAAGGTTCTGACATGGAGATTCTACCAAATAATGATAAGCACAATCCGCACCAGATGAAGACAAAGAACAACAACCAAGATCTCCAGCCATTCAACTTGAGGTCCATTTAGGAGATGATGTGGAGGACCTCAGTAAGAGGAGAGCAGAGGAAGAAATAATTTTTGTCTTGAAAGGAATTGATGACAATCATCAGCTTGAGGATGGAATGGCATTTTCTACAATTCTTGATTGGTTGATGAATAGTATGGAAAAGAAGAAAGTTGGAGAAATGTATCCCATTGATGATATAGATGACTTCTTAGCCCGAATTGGTAAGGCTAAAGAAAAGAAGAAGCAAAATAAGTTCTCTAAAATTATAGAGATGATTTAGGATCCCACATTTTGCATGCGCCTATCCCAACAATTGACAAACCTAGAGGTGAGATCACTCCCATGGACTATCAGTTTACAACAATTGATCTTGGACCATCCACAAAACAACAAGAGTTTTAGGAGCCCGAATGATTCAGCCAAGGCCATTGGGGCACGATTAAACAGAGTTGAAAAGAAGAAGGAAATGTTAGAAATAGACAATAAGAAACACAAGGAATACATTGAGGGGTTGTTGAATCCCCTAAGGTGCGAAGATCCTACATTTGTTCCACCCATTGCTATTGCTCAAGGGTCACTTAATGATCACGAGGCAATTAGGAGTATATATGAGGAGGTTAGGAAGTGTATAGAAGATATTTTGAAGCAAGTAGAAGACTTCCTAGCCCAATTTGTCCATGCCTATGATAGGACTGCATTACTCATGAGCAAGATACAATGCTTGGAGAGATTATGCGAAGAATTTTAACCAGTCCAAGGCAAGACTATTCCTCGCTTCAAAGTGTTGAAGCGGATTCCTACATCAACATTGATATAGGAAGGAGTAATTCAGGAGGGAAATGTGTATGATTTCCATGGATGGTATTGTTCTTTAGCAATGAGGAAATCAATGTTTGATCTTGCAAGAGATGAGTGCATAGAAATGGAAGGATCAATCTTAGAGATCCAATCAAAGATCCTCAATTCAATTGAGGAAATATTGGGACAATGCCAACGCTTCTAGCCACTTGGATTTTGAATGATTGAAAAAGAAAATGAAGTTTGTTTACGTTCAAGGGCTAGAGTCTATTAGGACGAATCAACTGGACGATTTGGTCTCCCGCAACTTGCAGAAGCATAGACCAGATTGGGAGAACCACTTTGATGCTTGCTTAGATGCCTTGGATGTGATCGAACTGTAGCAGGATGGTTTGCCAAGTTTCACAATGGAAGAACTCAATTCAGTCATGTCTAGATTCGTTGAATATGCAGCCAAAGAGAGGAATAAAGGAAGGAATCTTCTAGAGGACAACTTGCTTGATGAGTAGGCGACATCTCATTGGACCTTAGTTTTTGAGCTTTGTGATATGGATAAGATTCCATTTTTGGCTAGAAAGCCTAATTAGGGTTGTGTTGGAATGATCTTGGCCCTTGATTCTAAATGAATCTTGGCCATTCATTTCATTTGGACTATATAAACCCCTTCTCTCACTTGTAAGGAGATATTTTGAGAATTGTCCCTTTGATGTTACCAAAATTAAATTGAATCATTGAACTTAGGTGTTTTTTTATGAAATCTTGGAGTATTGTGTGGTTCTTTAATCCTCAATTTAGTTTAGAATTTTTTTAAAAGTATTTTAGTTGAATGAAGAAATTGTTGAATGGATCTATATGAAATTCATTTATCCATACCACTAGCTATTTGTTGATTGTAAATTTGCCTTGTGTGGTTAACTAGAATTTGATTTAAGCTTAACTTCATTTTCTACTTGCTCATTGATATGCATCGAATGGATGGTGTTAATGTTGTGGGTATAAATTTGAATATTTATTGATTATGTTAGAATATTGCACTAAGCTTTGTAGAGTTGTTCTTTGCATGACAAAATTGAGCCTAGCTGAATTTCATAGAGTCATTCACTATCTCTTGCTTTCTAGAATTAGAATAGGTTTAGAATAGAATTCCTAAACTCTTTCCTTTTGCATTTTATTTCAAAATCTTTGTTAGAGATAGGATCAAATGCTCATCTTGCTAAATCATAAGTCATTTCAAAAACCATGGCAAATATACTTTTATTCATGAAGATTTGGTATCTCATTATAACAACTGTGTATATCCCTTTGTGCATACAACAAATCACACCAGCCATTGAGCTACCCACACATGAAGGCCTGACAATAAGAACCTTGGAGTCGTCTTGGTTGATCATACATTTAGCATCTGAGGTGATTTTGATCAAGAGAGGGTAAAGTACCTTTGGTATTTTATTCTGTGTTAGAGGTGTCTAAAAAACATGTCAACATGATTGGCGCTAGAAGGATGACTTCTCATTCAAGCCATATCATTCAAAGGGCTATCATCATGAGTAGAAATGGTTTTGCTGCATGAAGAATTTTTCCTAGGTGAATAACAAGATATCATCTCACAGTTGAACACTCTCGCTTGGATAAAAAAAAGTAGTGTGGATGAATTCAAACAAGTGAGGATTGTTCTAGACAGAGAAGAAGAATCAACATAACAACCTCTAATTTTTATTGAAAGAGCAATTCCTCCATTTCCTAGAGTGATTAATTAAGGAAGTCCACCTCCTGGATGCTTGTAGAAAGGAAGTTGAAAGAATTAAGGATTTTTCAACAAAAGCGATTTGTCATGAACCACAATGGTGTTGTCGCCTAGAGGATTGCCTCCAGTAGTACAACCAAATTTGAGATTTGATGATGATCTAGAAGACATTATTTTAGGGTTGAACAATCTTTCTTGGAAAGAAACGACAAGCACCACAGAGTACATGCAAGTGCAATTCATGTTGGAAGAAGAATAGAAAGCCTTAGAAATCATAGTAGCTATTGAAAGAGCACTCCTTGATCAAAGGTTCCCACTTCCTCCCACACATCCTTGAAAGATTCAAAAGACAAAGTTTACACCCTGGAGTGTATCAATTTATTCTTGCCAGAAAGGTTCCACATAATTCTAAGATCTACTCCAGGAGAAAGAGAATACCATGAGTTGAGATAAACTCCCAAGCCTAGGCGTGGGAAGAAGGAAGATTTGTTTAGCCAGGAGATACCAAGCAGAAAAGACATATTTGGCTTGTTCACAACTCCACCACATCAATATCAAGATAAAAAAGCTAATCAAAACCAAGGAGTTGATCAAGTAGATCAAGCTAGCGTAGCTTAACTAGTTGTGTAAGCAACTGGTTAGACAAGTTCACAATCAAGTTCTCAACCAAGTAGAAGCACAATGTAGAACAATCCGCCACCTCCAAATGGTGCTTCATGGATGGTCACCAACCCATCCCCACTATTATTCGTTGATTATCATGACATGCTGAAGAATCCAAAGAACTTTTGTTCGAAGTTCAATGCCAATGATCCAAATTGGACGATAGAAGACCACATTAAGCTCTTCAAAGACCTCCTGCAGGATAGAGCAATCGAGTATGGAGACGTAGCTTGAAATATTTTCCCTTATTTCTAGGGAGATGAGGCACACTCTTGGTTTATCCATTTGCCCATAGGTTCGATCACCTCATGGAAACTTATGAGGGATACATTCCTTGGAAAATTCAGCATCCCAGCCACACCTTTAGAACTGTATAGACAATTTATCGATTGCAAGAGAGTAGAGAACATACCAATCAATGCATTCAATAACAGTTTCCATAAGGCATACACAAGGTTGAAAAATCCCTACCTTGCAGATGATGCAAGGGAAATATATTATTCAACCTTAGATCCTCTTACAACAATGTTTGTAAAGTCTCCTCCCACCCTGGCAAATTTGAACACAACATATACAAAGGTTGTAGAAGTACGCAAAGGTTTAGGTCAAAACATAGTTGGACCTTTACTCCATAAGGGATCACTGGGTACAACAAATCAAATTCAAGGAATTAATCAAGCCTTGATCCATCAGATGTCGGCCTTGAATCCAATTTTGCTGTCAGCATATCCAACCATGCAACCATCCAATTAGTTGGTGCTCCACACAGGAAGTCCAACCTCACAAGGCTCCCAAATGCATCTGGTGTACCTACAAAGTGCATCAACATCCACAAGGATGCCTGAAGAAAAAGAGGACATGAGGGAATTGATTGAACAAGTGAAGAAATTGTCTTTTGATGTCATACATTTAAGGAATCAAAACAATCAATTGCAAAACATGCAAAGGAATTTTCAAGACAATTACCAAGGATATTAAGGTAACAATCTGGGTTACCAAGAGAACAACCAAGGGTTTTGTAGTAACAACCAAGGATTCCAAAGGAAAATGTGGAACATTGCACCCAACAACGAAAGTGTGCCATTGCCATTGGACAATCCACCAATGTCAGAGAGTTGATCGGCTGATAAAGTCTTCCTCGTTGAAGCCACTTTATCAAATTGGTGTAGGCTACACAATACAAGCCAACATTTTGAATTGCAATGTCCCTAATTCAAGGTTGCAACAAATATATTTCAATAGAAGGTTCACAACAATGAAACATCAAAGAACTCCCAAACAATGGGATATGAATTGGTCCCCATGACAAGATATGATCAAGCCTTGATCATTGAGGATTGTAAATTTCCTCCAACATATGATAATGGTTTAGCATATGAGCAAAATTGGAGATTTCCTCCAAAATCTACTAATGGACAAACAATGTTGCTAGGTTCCCAATTCCCACTTGCTTTTGTAAATGGACCCATTGAGGATTTTGAGTATATCTTTCTCCCACTACACAACAATGTCCTAGTTGAAGGAATAGGGGAAGTGCAGGCATTTCAACCATCATCAGAAAATTCAAGATCTAAAGTTTACCAAAGGAATTATAGAAGTCAAGAGCCATTAATCACATCAATTCCTTCAAATAACTTCTCTACTCCACCACACCCGAATGCCAAGAATACACCAAGCTATCCATAAGATTTGCCCAAATATAGATAGAAGAATGTCCCACCTCCTCCTAAAGGTGAGTTGAAGAGGTTGAGCTTATATGTGTTGGAAGAATTCAAAAAGGTCAAGATAAGCTTATCACTATTTGATTTGATGAAAGTACTTGAAATCAGGGAGACCTTGATATGCAACTTGAGTGATGCTACCATAGTAAAAACAACCACTTAAACCACTTCCAACATTCCAAGGTGCACGACAAATGCTTCTCAAGATAACATAAAAGTAGTTTAGGATGAGCTAGATGATACCCGACAATCATCAAATATGATATGGATGGTTCAAGGTTCATCCAGTGCACCAAATAATAAAGGTCCTACAAAAGAGTCAAGTTCACCAAAGAAAGAGGATATGTTGAAAGGCAAGACCTTCCTCAAAAGAGATGATGCAAAGAAAGCCCAAAAGTTGCCAATTGTAAGTGAGAACCTTACTAACAATGAAATCATTCCAAAGAGTGAAGTTACTTTTAAGAAAGAAGATATGGCCTAGAATGATAAAGTCACAATGAAGTCTTGGAAACATTGGTAAACATGATAGCCCAAAAGAGAATGAAACTACCAAGAAGAAAGAAGAGAGTCTATAGGGTCAAAGTGATAGACCAGTGGTCTTCTACCAAGCCATAGATGAACTAGCTCTGTTCTTGCTCTTAGTTAGAATTTTTAGAAAACTCTTGCATAATTATCTAATGGACTCGGGCCTCAAGCAACGTGATGCCAACAACTGTTTGTAGAAAATTGTGCCTAACCCCTACACTCACCATGAAGGAGGTGACCCAATTAGATAAGACCGAAGTCCTAGTAATTGGGGAGCTCAAAAAAATTCATATGCAATTAGCAACTGATGCAAGGATTCAACACTTTATTGATATATCAGTTGTGGATATTCCCAATGGATACAACATGCTCCTAAGCAGGGATTGGTCAAGGAGATTGAATGGATACATATCAACTGAATTTTATCACATGTGGCTACCATGGAGAGGAATTCCTAACCAAATCAAGATAGAGAGCACCCCAAGACTTAGGCTCATGATAACAAAGTATGGAGAGGAAAACAAAACTCTATTCCTAGAGACAAATCTTAGAACTTATAGACCAAAAGTTGGAGAGGTTATGATGTTATAGAATCCAAAAGGAGAAAATGATCAACAAGAGATAATAAATTCCATGGAGGTTGTTGTTGATAATGATCATTCTTCATCCCTCGATGAAGATAATGATATGTTTGAAAATTTCAAAAGATTTGTATGTAAGAGTGTCCAACAAGGAATTGGGCTCAACAACCGTGCTTGTATCCAAGATTTGTTGTAACCAAATTGGTGTAGGATACACAATGCTTACCATTCCGAATTCTCATGCCCAATGTATAGGATCTCTTTAGATTAGATTCACAAAAGAATCTTTGAGGCCTTGACACTTGAGGACATTGAGGTGCCACAAAGCAGTAATCATCATTCCGAGAAAATCTCACCCAAGCCAATTCAGGAGAACAAGGATGAAATTGAGAAACATGACCGAAATCCACCACAAAAACAAGAAAAAAATGATGGATGCCAAGTATGGACTTTAAGGTTTGATGGTTCCAAATCAAAGAAAGGATTGCAAGACAACTTTGAATTAACCACCTTCAGGAGAAACTTACCTGGCCACCCATAGATTATAGTTTTTGTGCACAAATAATGTTGTCAAATATGAATCTCTAGTTCATGGATTATTACTAGTCATTTAGAAGAGAGCGAAGATTTTGCATGTGTTTGGAGCTTCAGAGGTCATTGTAAGACAAATAAGAAATCAATATTTGTGCCACAACAAAAAAATGACAAGATATCACAATAGAGTATGGGACCTCATTGAAAGCTTTGACGCTTTTAGTATCAAGTTAGTGTATAGATCTAAAAACAAAGTTGCTAATGCACTTGCCCAAGCTGCCAGTTCCTTGGCACCTATTGCCATGGAAGGACTAAATAAATTCATGGTGGAACTAGCCGAGCAATTCCTTTAGTACGAGATAATGTCACCAATTTTCAAGTGTTTTAAGACGACAAGCATATATTAGAATTCTTGACTAACTCAGATGTTTTCTTAACTTAGATAATTGATGAAGAAGAGGCTGAAGAAGCAAAATTTGATCTTGAAGGCATCTTGAATTTAAAGATGAACACCATCCCCAAGTGAATGGTGAAGCTAGAAAGAATTTTTGATCTCGATAAATTGCAAGAAAATAAACACAAAGACATAGAAGGAGGTACTTGTGAGACTATCAATTTGGGAAATCATGGAGAAGGTAAAAACATGTTCATAGGGAAAGCGTGCACACCAATTGAGAAAGAAGGCATAGTCAAGAACATGAGGGACTTTCCCAATGTAATTGCATGGGGATATGAAGACTTAAATGCATATGATACATCTATCATTACACACATGATCCCCTTGAAGCCAGAAAGTAAGCCATTAAGGAAATGTCAAAGGCCAATGAATCCATTGCTCGAACCTCTCATATACCAAGAAGTGAAGAAACTACTTTCTGCCAGGATTATCTTTCCCGTAAGGCATTGCACGTGGGTCACCAACTTGGTTCTAGTAAGAAAGAAGAATGATAAGATAAGGCTTTGTGTAGAATTTTGAAACCTCAACAAGGCATCAGAAAAGGACAACTAGCCACTCCCATCATTGGATGAGGTATTGCAGATAGTGAATGGATCACAAATGACGTCCTTCTAGGATGGATATTCAAGATACAACTAGGTGATGGTGGAGCATGAAGACAGACTAAAGACAACATTCACAACGAAGTGGAGAACATTCACATATAGGAGGATGCCCTTTGGATTAAGCAACACTAGAGCTGCCTTTTAGAGAGCAATGGACATCGCATTTCAAGACTTGATAGGGAAATGCATTATTATCTACATGGACGACATCACAATATTCTGTAGGAAGAGAGAAGATCATATAGAATATTTGAGGAAGGCATTTCAAAGGTGCAAAAAATATGGGATCTCTTAACCCCAAGAAATGCATGTTTGGGGTTACTAAAGGAAAATTACTAGGACATGTAATCTTAGAAAAAGGAATCTCCATAAACCCAGATCAAATAGAAGCTATATCTAAGATCAACCTCCCAGTTAGTAGGAAAAAAGTGAAGTCCCTCAGTAAAATCAACTTTGTGAGGAAGTTTATGATTGGGTTTGTTGAGGTAGTGAGGCCGTTGAATGAGATGCTTAAGAAAGAAGCCAAAATGGAATAGACAACACCAGCAAAGAGGGAATTTGAAGAAATCAAATTGGCCATTGTCGAGGCTTCCATTATAATTAGTCCATATTATACAAGACCCTTTTACTTATATTCATTTGCTTCATAACATAGTGTGTTGCTATCATCACCCAAAGGAATGAAGAAAAAGATGAGCATCCCATAGCATTCATGAGTGTGTTGCTCAAAGATGTCGAACTGAGATACCCAAATCTAGAAAAACATGCTTATGCTTTGGTAAATGCTATTATACCCTAAGAACCAAAGTTTGTGCTATAGTGTTGGATGTAGCAGTTAAAACAATCCTTATGCAAAATGAATTTGGAGAAAAATGAGGAAAGTGGGTCGCCACTATCCAGGAGTATGACATCGAGATCCAACCAATGAAACTAGTTCGAGGACAAGTGTTAACTTAGACATTAGCAATTGATGGGCCTAGACTTGTCCAACAACTCTATGATGTCACTCTAGATGAGTGGTAAAAAGATATTGTATGCTACATGTTAAATCAGAGATGCTCCTAACACTTGAGCGTGGTAAAGAAAAGGGCATTGTGGATGGAAGGTCAAAAGTACATGCTACAAGGATCAATATTGTACAAGAAAAACCATAAGGGTATTTATTTGAGGTGTGTCAAAAATGACGAAGCTAAACAGATCATGGAGCATTTCCACAATAAGTTTGGGAGAGGTCATGGAGCTAGTCTAGCCACAATGCACAAAATATTAAGAGCATGCTATTATTGGCTTACTTTATTTTGAGATACACATGAAAATATGAAGACATGTCACACATGCCAAGTAGTTGCTTTTCGAGAGAACCCTGCCATGCCATTGAAGCCTGTGATCGAAGCCAGTCCTTTCGCTATGTGGGGTATTGACTTCATTGGTATGATCAATCCCCCTTCCTCAATGCATCATAGGTACATTCTAACCACAACTGATTACTGCTCTCAGTGGTCATAATCTCAAGCATTGAAGTTATGTACTACATATGTCGTAATTAAATTCTTAGAGGAAAACATCATGACCAACTTTGGATGTCCATATGCTCTTATTTGTGATAATGGTTCTGCTTTTTACATATTTGAGTTGTCCAATTGGGCTTTCAAATATGGGATAACCCTCAAATTTTCATTAAACTATTATCCACATGGTAACAATCTAGCCAAATCAACAAATAAAAACTTTCTAAGTGTAATCAAGAAACTCCTAGAGAGAAATCCAAAAGATTGGCATACACAGCTGGGATTTGCCTTTTGGGTTGATAGAACTCGAGCAAAGAGCTCCTTAGGGACTTCCCCTTACTATCTAGTATATGGACAAGATCATGTCTTCCCAGTGCAACTGAGAATCCCAACCTTGAGATTCATCCAAGACTATATGGAAGGTGAAGACAAAATTCGACATGATTTACACAATTGATGAATTTGGATGTAAAAAGAGACATGGCTTCAAAAAACTTCGCCAAGCATCAAGGAGTGGTGAAGAGATGGTTCAAAAGATAAGCACAAGTAAAAGAATTTCAAATTTCCAACCTTGTGCTATATTGGGACAAAGGCCATGATAGGGAGCTCATGATAAATTTGACAAACTTTGGAAAGGCCCCTACCAAATTTTGGAGACCTTGGGAGAGAATGCTTTTAAACTAAAGACTCTAACTGGAGAGGATGTTACATTGCCCGTCAATGGATAGTTCCTCAAGTATTACTTCCAACCCTAGGTTTCTTACAGGAGCCTACCCCTTTATATAGCTAGGTTAGGCGTGCTTTAGTTTAGTTCATTTTCTTTAGTGTTAGTTTCAAGAGGGTATCCACTTGTGAGACAGATGATGTTCTTAAGACACACTCCTGTGCTCCATTGGTTCCTCCCGACCCATTTATTGAATAATCACTTATGAAGCTCTTCGAAATTGGAGATTGTCCTCTCCTAGTGTATCATTAATATAGAATTTATCCTTGACTAGAAACAAAACCACCTATTGTATCTCAATACTGAAATCTCTTGATTATTACATTTTATACATATTAAGTTTATCTGAGTCATTGTGGTTTCTTAGGTGAAATTGTGGCTAGAAAAAAATCTTAATTCCTACTTCATTGTCACCGTGATTCTCAAACCATTGTGATCTTCACTACTTATGAGATAGTTATGGAATTGATAGAAAAAGAAAAAGAAAAAGTAACATCAAAAGAAAAGAGGAAAGAAAAGATAATACTAGAGTCATTGGCTTTGGGAACATACGAGTAACTCCATCGGAGCTATGGACACTCGGCTGGAAGTGGAGCAATATTCGTGGGAATTATAGTGATAACCTCATTGAGGCTATGAACGCCCGATTGGAAACGAGGCTCTATCGAGTACTTTTGGAGTCTAGATAGATTAGGTAGCTAGTTTTGATGGATCCTCTGAGTTTACAATCGTCTCATGAAGGAAATGAATGCACTTGCACACACCTAGGTAATAAGCGACCAAGTATCTTGATACAATTTTTTCTTCTCTCCTTTCAAGTACGTTTTCTAACTTTTTGATATGCTATGCGAAGATGGATTAAAGATTATAAGAGTCAGATTGAGGTTTATTCTTGAAATGTTCAAGAACATTTTTTTCGTGGAGTCGCCAGATGTTGTGACCTTTTTACACATCGCCCCATTGCAAATGGGGACCCCCTCTTTCCCCCTTTCTGGTCTTGTTAGTTTAGGGTTTTGGCGGTCAAGTGACAATTTTGAGCTTCAAATGTCTAAGTCTCATCTTTGGAGATGGTCTCGTTTCCAAGACTACATGATGAAAATAATGATATTTTTTTTTAAGTTTTGAAGTCAATAGGATCAAAATACTGAAAATGATGTTTAAAATGATCCTAAGTGTAAGGTTGCCATAACATGTCAATTTATCTTTCTAAGTGTCAAGTTTCAATTTGCCCCAAAATTTGAGCAAAAAGTGATGAAAGTGTTGCTAACTGGCATGAATTTTGTGTGAAAATATTAAAATTCCCTGTAGGAGTCATTTTCCCACTCCTAAGAGGTGAAGCAGACTTAAAAATGCATAAAGTCCCAATGGACTTCAATTCTCCACCCTTGAAAACTTGGGAAAATTCACAAAGTCCCGATGGAAATAAAAGTTCCATTGCATGAATTGATGAAATTGGGCAAGTTTGGACTTAAAATACATGGAAATCAACAAAGTCCCGTTGAAAAATGTTTTTCCACTGAGTAGTATAGTGAAAATCAGCAAAGTCACAATGGAGGACATTTTTCCACCTCATTTTGAACATCAAAATACTTATTTAATGTTAAGGACAAGTAAAGTCCTGATGGAGGTTGAATTTCCACTCTAGAACTTAGTTTACAAGCAAATGAAGATGTTATTGTGGAAAGTCTCGATGACTAAAGAGTTTCTACTTAGGACAAAAAACAAAGGAAATTAAGTGTCGCAACGGAGGTCATTTTTCCATTCATCTCACAAGGTGAAAATGTACAAGGAAAGTGAAAATCTTGATGACCCACAATTTTCCACTTGAGGAAAAAGGGACCAAAGCAAGGTGAATCAAGCAATTATCATGAGTCTTGATGAGGATCGATTTTCCATTTGGAGAATAAAGGATCAAACTAATGCAAAAATAACATTTATATAGTGTCCTGGTGGAGTTTAATTCTCCACTTGGGGTTGAATTACAAAGATTTGACCAAAATTAAGTGTTCCAATGAGCATTGATTTTCCACCAAGGGGCATGAGATTAGAATTAGATGAGGATTTTAAAGACAAATCAGTCCAGATGAAGATCTATTCTCCACCATTTCATTTGGTGGACAAAACAAAGGAAAACATGGCTTAATTTTAATATCCCTATACATATTGTTTCTCCTCATCTTGTTGGTTTAACATTTTATCTGTACCACATTCACTGTGTGGTGAAAACAAGAGGTGAAATGTTGAATAAATGGCATACCAACAAGCAATAAAATAATCATTCAGTTGTTGATTTGATGTCGAGTGAGATGAAAGAGGAGGAGATCAGAGTCATCTAAGTTAGCAAGGAGAGAGGGAAAGGTGTGACATTTGCCTAAGGCATTAATGGCGCCACCATTCAAGGTGTCTTGCAACATATAGCTGAAGGTGCCATTGCTAGCTAAAGAAGCCATCACTTCAAGGAAAAATTGCATCATTTCTAGCCAAAACAAATGCAAGTTGCATCAACCACATGAATCACACAAGAAAACGAGTGATATTTAGCTGATAAGGAATGATTTTTAGACATTTTTTTAGACTTTCACACTCAAAAATCAGACATAGACATCACATTTGGTCACAATATTATTCCTAATTTTGAGTTAATTAGAGACACAAATTATAATCAAACCTTTCATAAGTCTAAAAATCAGGTTTCTTTAAGGCAAAATTCCATATTTAGATCTAAACCTTTGTATTTTCCAGAATCAACATTGCATAGTTTCAATTTTCTGATTTTAGAAAGCTAATAAGTCTAAAAATCAATTAAAATCAGAACCTAGGTTAATTTTGAAAAATTAGTTGTTCAAGTTTGTTGACTTCTAGTTTCATATAGGTACCATATCAAAAGCGGGGATAACTACAAGGAAGATCTAGTTGAAGAAAGTACTCGAGGGATACTACTCAGAATCTTAGATATCTTCCCAATGGAAGAAGGTTGGAGACACCAACATGGAGTACTTGGATAGGAAAAAGATGAAGCAAAGGATGTACATAACAAAGAATCGGCTACCCTCTTCCTTGACAATCAACATAATGAAGAGTGGAATCTACCATGCAGCTGGATTCTGATCAACAATACAATGCAATGAGTTCATGGTTGAGTATATCAGGCACTATGAATCACCGTCAAGAACAATCCAAACACTTAAGGGGTTGGTGCTTGCATTTATCACTGAAGATGCAATAGGAGAAGTGTTTGGGATTCCCAATCGCCAAGGGATGCAAAAAAGAACTAAAGAGCGAGAAATGACCTGATGCATGTATGACTCTCATTAAGAATGAGTGGGTTCTTGAAACAAGGCATCACCATTCCAAGCTATTGAAAAAACTCTTAAGTTCAAATTTCAAAGAAGAGTTTAGTGATATGATGTTACCATTGAATGGGAGCACCTCAAGGAGCTTTATTTGAGACATGGATGTTTTATTTCATTGAGGGTATATCAGCTGGAACAATAATGATAAATTGGGCGAAGATCATAATTGATAACTTGGATATCCTGTTGAGGAACTTGGAGAGAACTAAGTCTTTCTACATGACTTCTTACTTAGTCTACATGCTAGCAAGAAACATCAAATACAAAAGACTAATATGCAAGGGTGAAGTCAGGAACAAGCAGGGACAACATAAGGTGTATGAATGCTATCAACGACTCCACCTACATGAGAAAGAAGAATATGGAAGGGTGAATGATACATTCACCATGTACCTCACACGGTTGCTAGAAGGTGGAGTACATAACAGGTTGTCCAAGGAGGCAATGTCATTAGTAGAAAAATATGGATCATGGTTTATCTAATTGCCTGCCTTTGAACATACATAAGAATCCAAGGATTGACCTTTGAACCTTACAAGCTTCCCAAGTATCCGACTGACAAGATGGAGTTGCTTGAGGTAGTGAGGCAGCTATCAGAATTTAATTACATAAAGAAAGAGAAACATAACCAGGGTATAACTTTTCCTATCACACTTGGGAGAATGATGGAGATATGCCCCACCACGACAACAACAAACACAGTTAATGAAGAATTACAATTTTTCTATCTTGGAATATACAAGGTGAGGAATCATTTTGATCCATTCTTGAGGATTTTAACATCCAAAAAAGAGAAGTTTATACACAAGGTTGACATCGAGGACTACTAGGAAAATCTTATAGATGAGATTGGAGTTAGGAGAAAGATGTGGTCTCGAATGTCAGTGGAATTCATGAGGAAGTGTAACTTCTTCTAAATTCCCAATCAAGTGAAGGATGATGGGAATCATATTCATCTTCAATATGGGAAGAAGAAAGACAAGTCAGTTCAATCACCTAATTGGTCACAACCTGAAGTGGTGGACTTGAACATTTTGATGAGGGAAGTGAATGATTGCTTCAGAGAATGGGTAGACAAACAAATCAACAAGCTAAGGAGGCAGAGTACCACTTTGACCTATGAGAAAATAAAAAGTGAAGTGTCTTATCTTAATGATAATGAGAGAACTATAAGCGATGTGAGAACAAAAAATGATGAAGAGGGTTAATCTTTTAAGAGAAGAAAGGGTATAGCTGGAGGAACACATACAAAGGTTAAGGAGATTGCTAGTCAAAAATCTAGACACAAGAAGCACAAATCCTACACTCAGTCTACCGTGAGTTTCTCATCTATTAAGGAGAATGACATATCGGAGGAAGACAATGAATCCGAACAAGGTTCTGACATGAAGAAGATCATACCAAATAACGATTAGGCTTAGCACACCTCAACACAATCCATACCACATGAAGTCAAAGAACAACAACCAGGATCTCCAACCATTCAGCTTGAGGTCCATTTAGGAGATGATGTGGAGGACCTTAGTAAGATAAGAACAAATGAAGAGATCATTTCTACCTTGAGAGGAATTGATAACGATCATCAACTCGAGGATGGAATGGAATTTTCTAGAATTCCTAATTGGTTGATGAATAGTATGAAAAAGAAGAAAGTTGGACAAATGCAACCCATTGAAAATATGTATGACTTCTTAGCCCGGATTTGTAAGGATAAAAAAAAGAAGGAAAAGAAGCTCTCTGAAATTACTAGAGACAATTCAGGTTCCCGCATTCTGCATGTGGCTATCCCAATAATTGACAAACCTAGAGATGAGATCACTCCCACAGACTATCAAGTTCCAACAATTTATCTTGGACCATCCACAAAACAACAAGAGTTTTAGGAGTTGAATGATTACACCAAGGCCATTAAGACATGGTTAAACAAAGTTGAAGAGAAGAAGGAAATGTTAGAAATAGAGAACAAGAAACTCAAGGAATACATTGAGGGGTTGTTGAATCCCCTAAGGCAAGAACATTCTACATTTTTATTAGCCATCGCTATTGCTCAAGGGTCACTTAATGCTCATGAGGCAATGTGGAGTACCTATGAGGAGGTTGGAAAGTGGATATAAGATATTTAGAAGCAAGCAAAACACTTCCTAACCTAGTTTTTCCATGCCTACGATAAGACTATGCTACTCATGAGCATGATACAATACTTGGAGGGAGTATGGGAAGAATTTCAACTAGTCCAAGAAAGACTATTTCTCGCCTCAAAGTGTTGAAGCGGATTCCTATATCGACATTGATCTAGGAAGGAGTAATTTAGGAAGGAAATGTGTATGATTTCCATGGATGGTATTGTTCTTCGGCAATGAGTAAATCAATGTTTGATCATGCGAGAGATGAGTGCATAGAAATGAAAGGATAAATCTTATAGATATAATCAAAGATCCTCACTTAAATTGAGGAATTATTGGGACAAGATGTCAACACTTATAGCAACTTGAATTTGGAGGGTTTGAAAGAGAAAATGAAGTTTGTTTACTTTCAAGGGCTAGAGTCTATCAAGAAGAATTAGTTGGACGATTTGGTCTCTTTTATGATCTTCATCAACAAATTGTTGAAGCATAGACCAGATTGGGAGAACCACTTTGATGCTTGCTCAGATGCCTTGGATGTGATTGAATTACAACATGATGGTTTTCCAAGTGTCATAATGGAAAAACTAAATTAGTCAGGTCCAGGTTTGTTGAATATGCAACCAAAGAGAGGGATAAAGGAAGGAATCTTCTAGAGGATAGCTTGCATAATGACTAGGTGATATCTCATTGGACCTCATTGCTTGAGCTTTGTGATATGGATAAGATTCATTTTTTTGTGAAAATCTAATTAGGGTTGTGTTGGTATGATCTTGGCCCTTGATTCTAAATTAATCTTGGTCATTCATTTCATTTGAGACTCTATATAAACCCATTCTCCTCTCATTTGTAAGGAGATATTTTGAGAATTGTCACTTTGATGCCACCAAAATTGAATTGAATCACTTGGATGATTTTTTATGAAATCTTGGAGTATTGTGTGGTTCTTTAATCCTTAGTTTAGTTTATAATTTTCTCTTAAGTATTTTAGTTGAATGAAGAAATTGTTGAATGGATCTATATTAAATTCGTTTATCCACACCACTATCTATTTGCTGATTGTAAATTTACCTTGTGTGCTCAATTGGAATTTAATCTAAGCTTAACTTCGATTTCTACTTGCTCATTGATATGCATCAAATGGATGGTGTTAGTGTTGTGGGTATAAATTTTAATATTTATTGATTACCTTAGAAGATTGCACTAAGCTTTGTAGATTTGTTCTTTGCCTAACAAAACTGAGCCTAGTTAAATTTCATAGAGTCATTCACTATCTCTTGCACTCTAGGACTAGAATAGAATTCCTAAACTCTTTCCTTTTGCATTTTATTTCAGAATATTTGTTAGAGATAGGATCAAGTGCTCATCTTGCTAAATCATGTCATTTCAATAACAGTGACAAGTATACTTCTATTCATGAAGATTTGGTGTCTCATTAGAATAATTGTGTATGTCCCTTTGTGCATAGAACAAATCACATCAGCCATTGAATTACCCACACGTCAAGACCTGACAATAGGAAACTTGGAGTCGTCTTGGTTGATCATTCATTTAGCATCTGAGGTGATTTTGATCAAGAGATTGTAAATTACCTTTGGTATTTTATTTTGTGTTAGAGGTGTCTAAAAAACACATCAACATGTTCTAATATTGATCCAAGGAAGATGCACACCTATAATTTACTCATAATATTCTATTAGGTGTCTAATATTGAACCAAGAAAGATGGACGTCTTTTCTATTTCTTCTCTATA